>NC_134101.1:174916102-175541102 GCF_000715075.1 Nicotiana tabacum
AAAATAGCAGCCAAGAACTCGGGAAAAAGTAGAAAAGATGAAAGACTCATCTATAATCTTACGCAAAAAATACATGACTTTGAGGATGATTTGCAAAAAACTGAGTCTGAGCTAGTGAAAGTACGAACAAAGTTAGCCAAAAATGCAGAAGAGCGGGCAATTTTCAATCGACAATTGAAGGAAAGATATGACAGAGGGGTCATGGGTTGGAAAAAGGAGCTTAATAGCCTTGAGGGAGAAATGACTAAACAAGCCAAGAGCTTCAAGGCCGAGAGGGAACATTGCTACGCTTTAATGGCACAGCTAGAGGGAGACCTACAACATTTGCAAGAATAGAATCATACGACTACCCGGGTTTTAGAGGCTAGATCTCAACAGATTGGGCGGTTGTTGCAAAAAAAGGGCATCATCAGGGAAAGGGTTAGAAGAATCGCCGACTACATCGTGATGAAGTGCAACAAGTGCGAGGACATGACTAGGTGCATGTTCTTCGCCACAGTCATGGTCTTTGTTCGCTAGATAATGGATGATCTCTATCGTCTCCAGGATGACATGGCGCATAGGCCCGCAGCAAGACCAGTTGGTGTTCCTAGGACAGGATTGGAGGCATTGATGTACTCCTGATTGTTTTCTCTTTTTCGAGTCTATATTTTCATTACTAAAGTCTGTTTCGAGTCTGTTTTCAATTCTCAGGTATGTAGGATCGAGTCTTTTTAATAGAGAAAATTAGAAGTCTTGTTTTAATGAAAATTTGAAAAACCAAAAAATGTTTTTATTTATTTTTGCATTTATTCCTTGAACTACATGATAATCTGATTCACGTGGCGTCGTGATACGTAGGCAATTCTCATCGGATCCGGTCACGATTTTTAAAATAAGAGAGAAAATGTGGAAAAGAGAAAGCCCAAAGAAAAAAGAGAAAACAAGGAAAAGGGAATAAGAGGGAAAATAAGAATGCAAGAGAGAGCAAGAGAAAGATCGGGGAGATAAACAAAAGCTAGGATGAGACATGCAATAATTGCAAAACATGTAGAAACATATTTAACTGTATGGGTGCATCACACCCCCGATGTGCGATTCCCTATGTGTTAATTGTTTCAAACTAACAGGTTTGTTGTCTACTGTTGAGTTCAGGTTCTGTTTTTAAGGTGGTTGGTTTGTGGTAACCTGGCTTCACACTCGTACTTTACAAGATCCAAGGGCAGTGTAGAAATATTGTCAGAAGGTCATCCACCAACAATTCCCATCCCAGAGGATAGCCCACTATCGGTTATCCCAACCTCAGAGTCAGCGGCAGCTGAAGAGAATAGGGCATTGCGCCTCCGCATGTTGGAAATATGGGACGCCTGGTCAAATGGTAGGGAGCCGCCAAGTGCCATACCCGGTTTCCCCGAGTTACTTCCCTGAGCAAGTGGAAATTCCAATGTCCCAATTAATTATCCGAATACCCCACTTGGATACCCCGCCATCTTGGCTCACTTCACCGGAACACCTTTTGAGGTTCTCCCCCAGGTGGTTTCGAGAGTGGCCTCCAACATATTTACCGCACCTCCAACCTCGGCTGCGGTACAACCAACTTTGCCCAGGCCAAGCTTTGATCCATCATCATTCACATTCCAAGTACCATCTTTTCAACCAGAACCTACTCATTTCACCACCAATTCTTACCCGCAACAACCCCGGTACGAGTTTACCGCGGGATAGGAGAAGGCTACAAAGAACCCCGAACAAGAGGAAATTACCTGGAAAATGAGGAGCATGGAATAGAGCCTCAAAAATATAGAAGGTTTGAGCGGACAAAAGAGCGTATCCTACGTTGATCTATGTATGTTCCCGCATATGCATTTGCCCCTCGGCTTTAAGAACCCCAAGTTCGAAAAGTATGACGGGCACAAGGATCCCATAGCCCACCTCAAGAGGTATTGCAATCAATTAAGAGGGGAAGGCGGAAAGGAAGAACTCCTAATGGCTAATTTCGGAGAGAGTCTAGCTGACATTGGATCCGAGTGGTACATGGACCAAGACATGTCTCGCTGGCACATATAGGATGATCTAGCCTGAGATTTCGTCAGACAATTTCAGTACAACATAGACATAGCTCCCGACAGGAATTCCCTGTCAAATCTCAAAAAGAAGTCATCGGAAAGTTTTCGAGAATATGCTATTAAATGGCGCGAGCAAGCGGCCAGAGTCAAGCTCCCGATGGATGAAACTGAAATGGTCAGTGTTTTTATACAAGCCCAAGAGGCTGACTACTTTCAGAATATGATGTCTACAATGGGAAAGCCATTTGCTGCGGCTATCAAGAATGGTGAGATGGTCGAAAATGGTCTGAAAACAGGTCGCATATTGAGCCAATCTACCATAAGAGCTACATCGCAAGCAATCCAAAGAGGGTCAGGAGGTGTAGCAAATAGAAAGAAGAAAGAAGAGTTGGTGATGGCGGCTTCAATTCTAAGAAACCCCCGTCCACCCAGAGGTTACTTCCCTCCAAGCACCCTACAACATTATTATCCTCATCAGGATGTGGCCTATGCTATGGCTCCTCAGCCGTACGCAGCAATGAACGCCCAGCCATACGCTCGGCCACAACAACAGTTTAACCAAAACTGAGCTCCATTTCCTAGAAATAACCCTCCTCACCAAGCTCCATATAATCCCCGTCCCCCTCGATATTATTTTTTATACAATGTTGTGCTCGGGAATCACCCAGAAGAACAAACTTCATGTCTATTGGTGAATCATACTCTAGCCTTTTCCCTAAACTGGTCCAAATGGGTTTGTTGCAACCCGTACCCCAAACCAGGCAAAACCTAGAGTCACCCTCCTACCGACCCGGTACTCGATGTTCTTACCATTCGGGAGTGGAAAGGCATGACACTGAAGACAGTTGGACTCTCAAAAGGGCAATCCAAAACTTAATAGAGCAAAAGAGAGTAGTGCTGGAAGATGAAGAAGTCCCCAATGTGACCAACAACCCATTGTCGGCCCACAACAACGGTCCAATTATTGGGATGATTTGTGAAGATAAAGAGTTTGACCTAGCCCTGAAAGCCATCATTGCCATAGCCGATGTGGGAAAGAAGCCAAAGGCTGCCGCAAAGCAAGATAAGGGGGAGAAAGAAGAGTAACTCCGCTCCTCGAAGTGAAGAAAAGACTGTGGAAAACAAAACAGGGGAAGTACCCCCTAAAGACGCCATTCTTTATGTTCCCTGAGCTCACAGGAAAGAACAATTGGCATTGAGTCCTCCTAAGAGGTTCGAGCTGAACAAGGGACCCAAGATGTATGTACCCAAAGGGACTTATGTGGTGCGGGGACCAGTAATTCCACCCAGGTTGAACGAGCCCGTGATCATTAGCCGCACACCACAAAGGCCTATGAAAGACCCCACTACAATCCCCTGGAACTACAACAGAGCAATTGTGACATACAAAGGGAAAGAAATTGTAGGGGAAGTAAATGAAACCAACCCATCTAGGAAGTACCTTAATCTGGAAGAAGTGAACAATGCCAAACAAAAGTGCTTCCCACTCAAAAAACCTGTTAGTGCTGAAGAAGCAGAGGAGTTCTTCCAAAAAATGAAAACTGTGGACTACGAGGTAATTGACCGACTATGGAAGTCTCCCACTCAGGTCTTGCTTTTGCCTCTACTTATAAGCTCAACTAAGAATCAGAAAGTGTTGATAAAGACCCTCAATGAAGCTTATGTTCCGATTGAATCCACTGTCGAACAATTGGAAAGGATGACAGAAAGATTCTTCGCAGTCAATCAGATTTCCTTTAGCAAGAATGATTTGCCCCCAGAAGGGGCCGCCCACAACAAAGCGCTCCATTTGACCGTTAAATGTGAGGGGTATTATGTGAAAAGAGTCATGCTGGATGGCGGATCCAGAGTTGATATCTACCCACTCTCAACTTTGCAAAGAATGGAGATTGGGACTGAGAGAATCCGGCCTAACAATGTCTATGTGTGTGCCTTTGATGGCATAAAGAGAGATACCATAGGCGAGATTGAATTGATTTTGACTATCGGTCCTGTGGATTTCGAAGTGACATTTCAGGTCATGGACATGGATACTTCCTATAATTTTCTCTCAGGAAGGCCTTGGATCCATACTGCGGGAGCTGTACCTTCTTCCCTCCATCAAATGGTGAAGTTTGAACACGAAGATCAGGAAATTGTGGTTCATGGACAAGCAGTCAATTTACCAAGACCCGTCAATCCCATGTCTCGAAGCTATGGAAGGTAGCGGGCATATAGTCTATGAAGCTTTTAAGGTTTTGGTCGTAGATGAATGTGAGGACGAAAGCCCGTGTCCTCAGCCCTTTCTATCAAATGCGTCCATCATGGTGGCTACTGAAATGATCGAGCATGGTTATAAGCCTGGGAAGGGACTCGGGGCATCATTGCTAGGTATTACAGAACCTATCACTTTAGCTGCCAGCGAGAAGTTCTTCGGTGTTGGTTTTCATGCTACAGAAGCTGATGTGACATGGGCAAATGAACGAAAGAGCAATTGTTGGGTGTTACCTCAGTTGGTCCCATATCTTTACGAAACATTCGTCAAACCCAAGTACACAGAAGAAGAAGAAGAAGAAGAAGAAGAAGAAGAAGAAGAAGAAGAAGATGAGACCTTCACGGCCGAGGAAATTGAGGACATATGTGGAGCCATGAGGTAGATGTTGTGTGAAACCCACATAGTCCAGCCAGGAGAAGGCTCGAGCATCGCTGAGGTGCCGTATATAGGGCCCAATTCCAAGTTGCAAAACTAGAAGGTTACTCTGTTCCCAGTCAGGCAGAAATCCCGGTAGTCCAAACTTGCAACCTTTTCTACATCACGAGTTATTCCAGGGTGTAACTTGGATGTTTTATTTAGTTTACTATCTTTAAATTCCATTGTAAACTCTGTTATCTTCAAAATTCAATGAAATGAAATCAATATTTCATCGTTCATGAATCTCTCTCTTTATTCTTTCTGATTTTTGTTACTTTTTCTTATTTCTTCTTTCAGTTCTAATAATGCAGCTTTAAATAACATGACATGCTTGTGGACTTCATGCCCAGATCCAAACACGCTGTCTAATTGTGAAATAATGAATCAAAAACCGGAATACGATGAAGAAGAGGCTTTTAGGGAAATAAATCGAGAATTGGAACAATTTAAGAATAAGCCTAAGCCAAATCTAAATAAAATCGAGCCTGTAAATCTGGGTAGTTCAGAAGAGGTCCAAGAAATCATGATAAGCATTCACACAGATGAAAGAACCAGGGATGCATTGATTCAACTTTTGTTTGAATTCAAAGACGTGTTTGCTTGGTCCTATGATGATATGCCAAGACTAAGTGTTGATCTAGTGGTCCATAAGTTGTCGACTTAACCCGATTACCCCCCTGTCCAGCAAAAATAGAGGAAGTTCAAAACCGATATCAGTGACAAGATCAAAGAAGAGGTCACCAAACAGTTAAAGGCAGGGGTGATCCGAGTAGTCCGATACGCCACATGGTTAACTAATGTGGTTCACGTGCCAAAGAAAGATGGGAAAACTCGAGTGTGTGTTGACTATCGAGATATGAACAAAGCAAGTCCCAAAGACAACTTCCATTTGCCAAATATCCACGTCCTTGTTGACAACTGTGCCAAACATGAGACACAATCTTTCATGGATTGTTATGCTGGATATCATCAGGTCTTGATGGATGAAGAAGATACAAAAAAGACAGCCTTCACCACACCCTGGGGCACCTGTTGTTATAGGGTCATGCCTTTTGGTTTGAAGAACGCCGGGGCAACTTATATGAGGGCCATGACTGCCATCTTTCACGACATGATGCACCAAGAAATTGAGGTGCATGTGGACAATGTGATTATCAAATCCAGAACACAGGACGACCATGTTCGGGACTTGAGAAAGTTCTTTGAGCGGCTGCGTATGTATGACTTAAAGCTAAATCCGGCTAAATGTGCATTTGGTGTTCCGTCTGGCAAACTCTTGGGAATTATAGTCAGTCGGAGGGGTATCGAGCTAGACCCAACAAAGATAAATTCTATTCGGGATTTGCCTCCTTCGAGAACCAAGAAAGAGGTGATGAGCCTGTTGGGAAGGTTGAATTACATCAGTCGGTTCATTGCTTAGTTGGCATCCACATGTGAGCCCATATTTAAGTTGTTAAAGAAAGATGCGGCAATTAAATGGACAGATGAGTGTCAAGAAGCCTTCGACAAAATCAAAGAATATCTGTCGAATCCGCCAGTCTTGGTCCCACCCAAACCTGGGAGGCCTTTATTTTTGTACCTAACAATCTTGGAGAATTCCTTCGGCTGTGTCCTCGGGAAACACGATGTGATCGGGAAGAAGGAGCAGGCAATATACTATCCGAGCAAGAAGTTCACTAGCTACAAAGCCAAGTACACTTTGCTGGAAAGGACTTGCTGTGCCCTAACTTGGGTCGCTCAGAAGCTCAGGCATTACCTATTGGCCTACACCACCTACCTTATCACTAGGCTGGATCCTTTGAAGAACAAATTCCAGAAGTCGATGCCCACAGGGAGTTAGCAAAATGGCAGATCCTGCTCACTGAATTTGACATCCTATGTCACCCGCACGACAATGAAAGCCCAGGATTTAGCGGATCACCTAGCTGAAAACCATATTAATGATGAATATCATCCCTTGAGTACTTACTTCCTGGACAAGGAGGTGAATTTAGTTGAGGTAACATCAGAAGACACCAATGCTTGGAAAATGTTCTTTGATGGAGCTGTGAACGCAAAAGGGGTCGGGATTGGGGCAATTTTGATCTCCCCCACTGGTCAACACTATCCATCCACAGTCCGGCTTCGATATTTCTGCACAAACAACACTATCGAGTATGAATCCTACATTATGGGTATGAATAGGGCAATCGACTAAGAGGTGGAAGAATTTATAATCATGGGAGATTCGGATCTGACTATTTGACAAGCTCATGGTGAATGGGAAACTTGGGATGTCAAACTTATTACATACAGGAAACATGTGGAAGATCTTAGTAAGCGGTTCAAGTCAGTCGAGTTCAGGTACATTCCTCGTTTTCACAATGAGTTAGCTGATGCACTCGCTACTTTGGCCTCGATGTTGCCATATCTAGGCAATGTCCACATTGACACGCTAGAAATCTAAATCCGAGAAAGGCATGGTTACTGCAATATGGTTGAGGTGGAACCAAATGTTCAGCCATGGTATCATGATATCAATAGATTTCTAAAAACAAAAGAAAATCCCGAGCAATCCAATGGAGACCAAAAGAGAACCATTAGAAGGCTTGCTAGTGGTTTCTTGTTGAGAGACAAGGTCTTGAACAAAAGGACTCCAGATCTCAACTTGTTAAGATGTGTGGATGTCGAAGAGTCCAGAAGAATCATGCATGAAGTGCACGCAGGAGTGCGTGGACCCCACATGAATGGATACGTCCAGGAAAAGAAGATCCTTCGAGCAGGCTATTACTGGATGACTATGGAAAAAGATTGCTTCAGTTTTGTCCGAAAATGTCATCAGTGTTAGGTGCATGGTGACCTAATTCATGCACCACCCACAGAACTGCATCTTATGTCAGCACCGTAGACGTTCGTTGCTTGGGGTATGGATGTCATTGGGCCAATCGAGCCAAAAGCTTCAAATGGGCATAGATTCATATTGGTTGCCATTGACTACTTCACAAAATGGGTTGAAGCAGTCACCCTCAAAGCCGTCACTAAGAGAGCAGTATTAGATTTTGTGCACTCCAATAGCATCTTCCATTTTGCTATTCCTACGACCATCATTACGGACAATGCTGTGAACTTGAATAGTCATTTGATGAGGGAGATATGCGAACAATTCAATATCATACATCAAAACTCTACCCCTTATCGGCCCAAAGCTAATTGTGTTGTTGAAGTAGCAAACAAGAACATCAAGAAGATTCTTAGGAAGATGATCCAAAGTTCCAGGCAGTGGCATGAAAAGTTGTCGTTTGCATTGTTGGGATATCGCACAACTGTGCGCACATCAGTCGGAGCAACCCCATATCTATTGGTTTATGGCACTGAAGCCATGATACCCACAGAAGTTGAAATCCCTTCTCTTCGGATCATTGTTGAAGCTGAGATTGAGGACAATGAGTGGGTCAAAACCCGTCTGGAATAGTTAACCCTGATTGATGAAAAGCGAATGGCCGCAGTCTGCCACGGGCAGTTGTATCAACAAAGAATAACCCGTGCCTAAAACAAGAAAGTGCAGCCTAGGAACTTTGAAGTGGGGCAACTCGTTTTGAGGCATATTCTCCCTCACCAACAGGAAGCAAAAAGAAAGTTCGCTCCCAACTGGAAGGGCCCATACATTATTAGAAAATTGTTGCCGAAAGGGGCGTTGTACCTAGGAGACATTGAAGGAAATGACCCTGAAACAGCTGTAAATGCAGACGCGGTTAAAAGGTATTACATTTAACCCTTTTGCGGTACCAATATTATCCGATTGGGATGACGAAGGATTTCATTCACGCTAGCCCAAATACTCCAATCCTTGTCTAACCCTTTGATCCGGTCACCCTTATTTGATTACCCTCTTTGGAACCTAAAAAAATTTGAAAAAAAAAATAAAAGATAAAGTTTCCCTGAACAACGTTCGACTTGATTCCGAAAGGATACGTAGGCAACCTCTCTCTATGGTTGAATCACACCAAAACAAAAATCCAAATTCCCCCAAAAGTGAAACTGGGGCAGATGTTGTAATGGTTTGGCGGTGATCCCGCCTGAATGGTTCCAAAGTTGTAATTCGATCCAAATTCTTTTTTTACCCAAACCCTATTCAAGTCCTTCCGATCAATCGGTAAAAGATGTTCAAGAATCGGAGAACGTAGCTATTTGGATCCGATGCAATCAAAATGAAAAAATAAAATGAGAGAGTCTTGTTGGTGAAAACCCATACGAGCACCGTAAGGCGATGGTGAGCAGAGAACTAAAAATGAGAGAGTCTTGTTAGTGAAAACTCGCAAAGAGCACTATAAGGCGACGGTTAGAAGAGAAATGAGAGAGGTCCATTGGCAAAAACCTGCAAAGGGCGCCATTTATCGAAAAAGGGGAATTCCTTACAACCATCAGCACTGATAAGAGTCCTGGCAAGGTTTCTCAGTTTTGAGATATGGATTATGAAAGGTTTTGCGAGATTGGATAGCTGCGCAGATCGGGTATCCGGTCCAAGAAGCATGTCACGTATATTGAAGTCTGCACGCACTCCAGATAAGTCCTTATTTCTTTCCCCCGAAAGGGACACTTCTCGTTAAATTCATTATCCTGTCCTTTGTTTACTTTTCTTTGAGTCCCTTTCGGTCTAATCCCTCCTCGAAACTAATACAAAGAAAAGATGGCAAGGGTTTTACAAGGTTTTTCTTAACAAAAGCAAAATACAAGGAAAAGAACCCAGCCTCAGCAGGTGAATCAAGTCGATCTCGACAGGCGATGATGGCTGATGCCTCAATTTCAAAATTATTGAAAAGGAAAGAAGTTCAAAGTCAACTTCCTATAAAGGCAAAACAAGAGGAAAAGGCCAAATCCCCACACGGTTGAACCGTCATGTAAAATTTTGGAAAGTCAAGATCCTTGGGTTTTCGAAGAGAGATTGATTTCCAGAAAGCCAACGGGCAATAGAGATTTCCATTGAAAGAATTGGGCCAAGATCAAGTGATCAAAACAATCAAGGTCACAAAATCAACCACCGTTTCAAACTAACAATTGTTTTTTATTTGAAAACATAAAACAGGTGTAATCCAAAGCAACCTTGCAAGAAGCAGGTACAGCCGAAAGAAACTGTGTCAGGGCTAAAAACAACTTTGTAGCAACAATCCATAAAGGGAAGTCACCTCCAAAATTCTTTCCCTCATTTACTCATTCAATGAAATAAAAAAAATGAAAAAAATGAAAAAAGAAAAAAAGAGAGAGATAAGAAGAAAAATTCAAAAACATGGTAGCCTAGGGTCCCCAATCTCTAGTTACATTTTTTCCAACATAGGGTCTTCACTCCCTAGTTGATTTTATTTTAGACATAGGGTCTCCACTTCCTAGTCGCCTTTCCAACATAGGGTCTTCACTCCCTAGTTGAGTTTATTTTAGACATAGGGTCTCCACTCCCTAGTCTCTTTTCCAACATAGGGTTTCCACTCCCTAGTTGAGTTTATTTTAGACATAGGGTCTCCACTCCCTAGTCGCCTTTCCAACATAGGGTCTCCACTCCCTAGTTGAGTTTATTTTAGACATAGGGTCTCCACTCCCTAGTTGAGTTTATTTTAGACATAGGGTCTCCACTCCCTAGTCATCTTTCCAACATAGGGTCTCCACTCTCTAGTTGAGTTTATTTTTGACATAGGGTTTCCACTCCCTAGTCGCCTTTCCAACATAGGGTCTCCACTCCCTAGTTGAGTTTATTTTAGATATAGGGTCTCCACTCCCTAGTCGCTTTTCAAACATAGGGTCTCCACTCCCTAATTGATTTTTTTAGACATAGGGTCTCCACTCCCTAGTCGCCTTTCCAACATAGGGTCTCCTCTCCCTAGTTGAGTTTATTTTAGACATAGGATCTCCACTCCCTAGTCGTTTTTCCAACATAGGATCTCCGCTCCCTAGTTGATTTTATTTTTTTTAGACATAGGGTCTCCACTCCCTAGTCGCTTTTCCAACATAGGGTCTCCACTCTCTAGTTGATTTTATTTTAGAGATAGGGTCTCCACTCCCTAGTCGCTTTTCGAACATAGGGTCTCCACTCCCTAGTTGATTTTATTTTTTTAGGCATATGGTCTCCACTCCCTAGTCGCTCTTCCAACATAGGGTCTCCACTCCCTAGTTGAGTTTATTTAAGACATAGGGTCTCCACTCCTAGTCGCTTTTCCAACATAGGGTCTCCACTCCCTGGTTGATTTTAGTATAAATATAGGGCTCCACTTCCTAATCTCTTTTTCCCAAGGATACACAATCCTTATTTTATTTTCTTTCAAATAAAGAAATAGTTTAGATTTTTGTTACAATAACTCATAGAATTTTCCTAGTGAAAACTGGGGTAGAAAAATTTCGTTCGCTTGTTTGCTTTGGTGCTTGAACAGGTTTTCACCGTGAGGCACATGGCTTGAGATGACCAAAAGAAGGAGTCTCAACTCAAATAAAAGAAAGGAAGAAATAAGAAAAGAAGTTTAACTCTGAGTGTAGAAGCGGAGAAAAGATGTGGACTACTCAAAATTTGATTGAAATCACAAGTTTTGCATGTCTCGCCTTGACCCGAAAGCTGAAGAAGAATGAACCAGCAGTTGCAGCTAACGAGCATATAGATTCATATCAGAGTCTGCAGGAAGAACCATCCAAGACTCAAGATCAAGCTTTATAAGGTTTATAGATAGGAATCTTGTAACTCGTAGTTGATAGGTTTAGGTAGTTTAGCTTTTTTATTATTATTTTCTTTCATTTTGGTGTAATAAGGAGTTCATCAAGCAGAAACAGCAGTGAAATCATAGTTTTCCGGTAGTCCCAGCTACCAAAACTTCCAGAACTACACTGACCTGATTTCTTTATAGCCAAGAAAATGTAGGCAACCTCCGAAGCAAGGTTCGGTCAGTATTTTTCAAAAGATGCTTCCCATTGAGTTTCGAACGGGCAAAAATCCCTCGTAATTGCTCATTTTATCTTTGCCCTGAAACCCTTCATGTTTCCGAGCAAAGAGGGGCAGCTGTGAGCTTGTGATTTTTTCCCTATATGAATTACTCTTACAGAATCCAAGAAAATAGATTTTTTCTTAATTATTTGCTATTTTTAGGAATTTTAGTAGAATTTTCTTATTTGTTTGCATTTCTGTGCATGTTTAAATTTTATTTAAATCGTGAAAAATACCAAACATATCGTGCATTGAATTTAGGCTTCATTTTTATATTTTTTAGGAGTAATTAGTAATTATTTGTTTTATAAAATAAAAATCACAAAAAATAGTCCATTTTTACATTTTTCTCCTTTTATTTTTAGATTGTTGTTTTTTTTAGGATTAAGTTATTTTAATATAATTCTTGTAATTAGGTAATTAGTTTAATTTCACATTTTTAGATTAATTTAGGTTTTTAATTTAGGATGTTTAATTAAAGAAAAAGGAAAAGAAAAAAGGAAAATAAGGATTTAAATTACAACGGGGTTTTAAATTAAGTAGTTGGGTCATCCTTAAACCACAAACCCACCCAAAATCGCCTAGGTCCAAGCCCAAATCACCAGCTGACCCGGTCCACCCCTGTCAAAATGAAATGACGTCGTTTGCTAGTTTTTAATCTCAGCTATTGATCTCCCATGATCCAATGGCTGAGAACTAACCCTTCCCCTCCCTTATAATTGTCTAAACGCACCCCCTAAACCCTCATTACCCTCTCATTCTGTCTCTCTTCTCTCACAACGCCTAACCCTAGCCGCCCCCAAATGCCCAAACACCACCAACCGGCGGCGCCGTCCCAACACCCCCATCTTCTAACCAGGCAACCACCATAACCTCCTCATCTTATATCTATCACCAATTTCTCCAAAATCCCTACCCATTTGCTCCAATTTCGGATGTAAATTCTAAAAGAAAAGACCAAGCCCTAAATTGTCCTTTTCTCTTTGATTTTTGGGGTTTCAGGCTCAATTTGAGTCAAAGTTCATGTTAATCGATTGTTCTTGACAAGAACAATCGATTAGCGTTAGTTTTGACTTATTTCGAGACCACCGGATTCCGACCAAGTCAGCACTGATCGACCAAGCTTCGTCAAAAACCTTTGTTCGTTGTTTTGCTCTGTTGGTTCAAGCGTTTCCGGCCAAAATCAGGTCGTTTCTATTTCTTCTCTTCTTTTCTTTTAGTTGGTTATTTTTATTTTTTTTTTGGGTATCAGTCTTGCTTGTTTTGATTGTTGGTTTATTTGAATTTTAGTAAAACAAGTTTATTTAGTTAATTATTTTAATTAAATATAGTTCGATACATTTAGGATAATTAAGTCAGGTTGGTTTAAATTAAGGGTTTGCTTCTTTTACTGATTTAGCTGCATGATTTAGGTTCCCTTTTTTTTTCTTTAAATTGCTGGTTTCATTACTTGTACATAGGTTCAAGTTTTTCTTAAATAGGTTTTAATAATTTTCCTTTGAAACTCATGCTAGTATTAGGTTTAAATTTTTATCTGTGTTTGTTTCAATTCTGATGTATTAGGTTTAAATTATTTTCTTCTGTGTTTGTTTCATTTATGATCTTTTCTTGTGTGTTAACTTTTGTCTTGTGGTGTTGGTCTTGATTTGCCAACAAATAGGAACCCTAGGGACTTAATTGAACAAAAAGGTTTAGGTAAAAACTGCAATAAGCAGACTTTAGAAGGGAAATTTGGGGTTTTCTAATTAGGAAAATATCAGAATGTTCTAGAAAGTGTACCAACTGTCCAAATTGGTTTTAAAAGATGCTGAAAATGGACAGCTAGACATTTTATACTCTGCAAATATGATGTACTATCTAGGGAATTTAGGGTAGAATATTCCCTAGATGCTATTTTTGGGCACTCTATATAAAGAAACATTCCCTCACTCTCACAGATTTAGCTTATTCACTGCACAAAAACTCTGAAAACACAATCAGATTTTTTAGAACCCTAAGAATACAGAGATCATTAGCATTTTTCTTCATTCAAAGGTTTTGAAAACACTAAGAAAGATTCCTTAAAAGTCCTTTGAAAGCTTCAGTTTTTTTTTTCTTGTTAAATTCTTAAGTCGGTATTCTGATATTGAAGACATTTTGGGTTGTTGGATTCTGGGATTTTGTCTGTTTTCAAAGTTAAAAATGGTTTGAATGGGGAGCTGGTGTTTGCTATTATATACTGCTAGCTGTTTTAGCTGAAGTTTTTTGTTGATTTCTGTTGTTCCTTGGAGATTTTTCTCATTTTACTCTTTGTTGTAACCAGGTACTTTTTGAACCCTTGAATGACAAAGATGGAGTTATGAATTTGTGGTGTTAAAATAGATGTCCAAAAGTGTTCAATTTCAGTTTTTCTTGTTTGTCTGCCTAGGATGTCTTATATCTTTCTTAGTTGTACAGCTTTTTTTTCCCATGTTTAAGTATTTTGGATCTGTTGGTTAGTTGTAATATTTAGTGTACCGATTGTTCAACTTAAATGCATTGTTAGAGTATGCTATTCAATTGTTATACATGTTCCAAAGTGAATAGTTTAATTGTTGAAAAGAGTTATATCACTGTCAGAATGTTAGCATTGTTAAAATAGTTATATTAGGATGATTAGTAAGCCATTTAATGATGATTTGGGTATTGGTATAACATGATGGTGAAGTAAGATTCCTAGCAGGATTACATGTGCATGTTGACTTTCCAGAATTGGTATAGTGCTAGTCTTCATTTAAACTGAAGTTTGTTTTGTTCTATTTAAGGCTGAGGGTCAGTAGGATCTTAACAGGTTTCCTCATTGAAATCATTGGGCCTAATGTTGGCCCAAGTGAGGGAGCTTTGTTCGAAATCACCCTTTGTGTGGTTTCTGGGCTCTTACTACTTTTAGGGCTCAATTTTGAGCCCAATCCATACCACATTGTGCTTGTCCTTCAGATTGAATACTTCATCAAAATAATTAGTCTTGATTCAGTAGTTAAGTAATTCAACTTATAAACTCAAGTAGCTATGATTGCAGTTATCTTTAAATTATCACTAATTTCAGCACTTACGAAATGACCATATATCTGAGTCTAAGACAAATTTTGAATAGCCTTAGGTTCAATCTTGTTTTGCCATTACAAAAATACTTGATAATAAGTTGAGGCTCACTATGTTAGATATTTCATTTAGGATTTGTGCAAAGTTTGGCATACATAAATTAGTGTGATTTAAGCTTCAACGGTCTTTAAAGCTTAAAATGATTGGGCCTAGCGATGGCCCAGATTAGGCTGCCAAGCCACAACAGGCTCCTTGTATTCCCACCCTCCTTCATCTTGCGTTTGGGCTCAATTTTGTGCCCAATGGGTATCAACTTCTTCTTATTTTAGTAATCACCTTTAATAATACACCGAGCCTACTGCTGGCTCAGTTTCTTTCAAATAAATAAAGACCCGCCTCATGTTTTCCTTACCTATAATTAATAGTTTGACATTAAGTCCAAAATAGTTGTAAGTAAAAACTCCTTTTATTACCTTAATTAAACAAGCCTTCTAAAAATTGAGGTGTGCCATCTTTCACTAAATAACCTATGGCCCTCATATAAATATTAACTTAGTATTAAAATAATCCTAAATAATCGTAATTTGCTTTAGGCCCGATTTAGATTAGTATTACGATTATGTATACGTTCGCGTAACATAACTGTGAATTTAATTTTAAAAGTCACTCGAGGAATGCGTTCCCGCAACTTCAACCAAACTTTTCTTAAATAAATAAACAAAGCATTATTAATCATGGACACGTTCGCGTGACATGATTTTTGACGCGCCAAAAGAAAAGAGTATACGTACACATAACTCAATTCTTTAATTATGAATATTCAAGAAATTAAAAGCGGTAAAAAGATAAATGCACATAGGTCCTAAAATAAGTAATTAGACAACTTAAGCCAAGTAATAATTATTAAGCGACCGTGCTAGAACCACGGAACCCGAGAATGCCTAACACCTTCTCCCAGGTTAACAGAATTCCTTATCTAGAATTTTTGGCTCGCAGACTTTAAAAAATAAAATTTTCCTCGATTTGGGATTTTAAAATAAACAAGTGACTTGGGACACCAAATAAACTATTCCAAGTGGTGACTCTAATAAATAAATTAATCCCGTCTCGATTAATGTCATTTTAATTGGAAAAACTCACTTGTATACCCTCGGGTGGTAAAAGGAGGTGTGACAAGGTATCTTCTCTATGTGTATTTACTTAGGATGATTACTTGAGTTCATGTTCCATACTAAAGATTATGCTTAAGGATTTGAATTTCCTAAATAGACTAAATTGGGCGTTTGTGAGATTGTTGCTAAATTGAGTTAGTTGAATTCATGCTTATATGTTAAACACACATTCGCATTCCCTTATTTGGTTCGTCTTTATGCACTGCTTTGGCAGATTGTGAGTTTATGTGTTGATGGCAATGGTTGCCATGTTGTGTTGTTGTGATTATGGCACATATGGACTACTTGATCTGATGAATAGTTATGAGTTTCTACCTGTTTCTTTCATCCTTGGCTGTGTGCGAAGGTTCAGAACAAGGTTTTTCATTTGAGACGAGGAATGATATCATTACCGGGTTTTATGGTCGAAAGGTATTACTATAAGTACGTGAGTTATATGGTATATCATGAGGTTATATCTTGGAATATGGTTATTGAATGATACATCTTGTTCATTCTTATACAGTATATAAGATTGTGAATCGGGTCTTACAATAAATTTCGAATGTTAGAGATTAGGTTCTAAGGGTTGTGAACTAAGGTTGAAGTAAGGATCTTCAGTTAGGTTGTATTGTCGAACTTACATGGATTGGGGTGATATGAGATTTCCCATGGGTATGGATATGGTGAGTTAATACAGTGATTTGATGGCTTTAGAATGACTCTTAGCACGTTCGAGAACGAACGTATGTTTAAGTGGGAGAGAATGTAACGATCCGGCCAGTCATTTCAAGCATTTGCATTTTGTTCGGTGGTTTAAGTCCTTGAGTAGCTTCATATGTTATTTTATAGCTTCTGTATATAGTCGGTTTTTATTTTTTAGCGGTTCAGTATTAGATTTGGAGGAATGATTCTCAATTTAGAAGCTTTAAGTTGAAAGGGTTGACCATGTTTGACTTTTATGTATTTCACCTCGGATTGGAGTTTTGATGGTTCTATTAGCCCCGGATAGTGATTTTGGGCTTGGGTGTTTTCCTGGATTTGCATTTGGATATTTCTAGAAGATTTTGGCTCTGATTGGCGAAGTCGGCAATGTCAAGACTAAGAAATTTCCAAGTTTGACCATGGTTTGACGTTATGGCTATCAGTCTCGAATTTTTTTCGGGGCTTGGAATCGATCTATTTTTTCGTTTATAATTTGTATGCAAAATTTGATGTCATTCCGAGTTGGTTTGGTAGGAATCAGACGCTTTGGTTGTGATTCTTGAGTTTTATTGTGAATTCTATGTGTTTTGGTGTTCGATTCGTGGTCCGAATCTTATTTTGATGTTTGTATCTCGAGAGAGAGTTTATATAATGTTTATCTACCTATGTGTATGTTTAGTGTGGAGCCCCGGGGGATCGGGTGAGTTTAACACTCATTTTGGAGTGTTTCGGACTGTTCAGTGATCGCTGGTTTTTGGGCTAGTGCTGCAGGTTTTTCAAATTCGAGAATCGGTCTTCATTTGTGATGGATGTCTAAGGGTGGTCGGCTTCGCAAATGCAAAGACAGCCTCGTATTTGCGAATGGGGACCTAGGTAGGGACGACCGCATTTGTGGAAGAGTACAGACTTCGCAAATGAGAAGTCGTTGTTGCTTTTGGGACATCCCCTAGGTTCAGCAGGCATCGCAAATGCAATGCAATGATCAAATTTGTGGGGTTAACATTTGTGAACCCCGGGTCGTATTTGTAGCATGTGCAGCTAAATAAAAGGTTGAGATTTCGAGAATTAGTTTCATTTTATCACATTTTGAACCCTAGACTTGGTGGAAGGTGATTTTAGAAGGGGATTTTCACATCTAGATATTGGGTAAGTAATTTTGACTCAATTCAATATTTTAACTTGATTTATTACGGATTTTAACATCAAAATTATGGGATTTGAAAGGACATTTAGGGGATTTTTTACTATGTTCTTTAAAATAAAAAAAATTGAGATTTGAGAGTTGATTTGGACTCGTGGGGTTATAGGTAGTCAAGACCTACCCTTTTACTCGGGTTTTGATCGGACGGGCCCAGGATTGACTTTTCTTGACTTTTTGGGAAATATGTAAACTTTATTAATCAAAATTGGTTTCTCTTGCATTGTTTGATATTTTAAATTCATTTTTGCTAGATTTGAGTCGAGTGGAGGTGAATTTTAAGGGAAAAGCTACTTTAGAGTATTGATTAAGGGCTTTTGAGATAAGTATCTTTCCTAACCTCGTGTGGGAGAATTACCCCTTAGGATTTGGCTTAGTTTCTTATTTGTGTTATGTATAAACGACGTGTAGATGAGGTGATGGGTGTGTACACGTACACAGTCGTAAATGTGGTTTATGATCGGATTTGACCCTAGGTTTCTTTTATCGATTTGTTTGGATTGTAAGGTCTCTGCTCTATGTCTTGAGTTCATGTTCCATGCTAGAGATTATGTTTTAGGATTTGAATTTCCTTAATTGAATAAGTTGACTGTTTGTGATATTGTTGCTAAATTGAGTTAGCTAAATTCATGCTTATATGTTGAACACCCATCTGCATTCTCTTATTTGGTTTGTCCTTGTGCACTATGTTAGCATATTGTGAATTTATGTCTTGATGGCAATTGTTTGCATGTTGTGTTGTTGTGATTATGGCACATATGAACTTGTCGAGCGGATTGTTCATGTGTTCGCACGAGGTTTATGTAGTGCTATTATTATTATTAATATTGCACATGCGATGAGACAAGACGAGCTATATATATCGGGTTTGCACATATAGTAAGACAAAGTGAGATGATTATTAAAAAGCGTGTGGTGTGATAAGGTGAGAATTTACTTTATTATTGCACACGCAGTGAGATAAGGGTGGCTATGTGGGGATGATATGAAATGGCATGGGGCATTTTGTTGGTGATGTTTGTGTGGTAGTATAATTTCCTTGTCTGTGTCATGCATTTACGTTTTTGTTGTATTGTTTTCAATGTACTAATATGTATCTCTTTTATAACTTAATGATTTGGTTGCCAAGATGGATTTACCTACGTGGAGTTGTTATCTCATATTCTGTTGAGTTGTTGGTAACATAACAAATTGAAGTAAAAAGAAAGTTGTTATTATGCTTTACTTTATTTGATTCTTGATAAATTCTTCTTGAACATGTTATTGGTAACTGACACAACACATGTTGTGGCACGAGGTCTTTGTCTTGCGGTTGTGGTATATGTTGAGGCAAAAGGTCTTAGCCGTGCGAGTGTGACTTATATTATGGCACGAGGTCTTTACCGTGCGAGTGTGACTTATACTGTGGCACGAGGTATTTGCCGTGTGAGTGTGACTTATGTAGTGGCATGAGGTCTTTGTCATACGAGTGTGACTTATATTATGCCACGAGGTCTTTGTCATGCAGGGTATACCTTATGTTGTGGCAAGGGGTCTTTTCCATGCATGGGTGATTGATAATGTGGGCACAAGGTGCCGTGTATGCGTGTGATTCTTTTTGAAGGCTTACTGTCGGAATGGGACCTTTATTGCTCTAAATGGTTATCGCTTAATTTGATAAGATTATTGTTATTGCTTTCTGTTATTCTTTATGTTGCCAGTTTTCATAGTATTTTGCACATGTTATCCGATTAGTGAGTGTCTTGACTTGAACCTTGTCACTATTGTACTGACCCAACCAGTCATTTCGAGCATTTGCATTCCATTCATCATTTTGAAGTCTTGAGTAGCTTCATATGTTGTATTATGACTTGTGTGAATCTGCGGTTTCGGTTTTCAGGTGATTCGGGATTGATTTGGAAGAATGTTTCTCAACTAGGAAGCTTTAAGTTAGAAGAGTTGACCCAGTTTGAGTTTTGTGTATTTGACCCTGGATTGGAGTTTTTATGGTTCCTTTATTAGGGGTAGTGATTTTGAAATTGGGAATATACCCGTATTTGCATTTGGATGTTTCTTGAACGTTTTGGCAATAATTGGTGAAAGTTGGCAATTTAAAGTCTTGGAAAGTTCGAAGGTTTGATTGGGATTTGACTTTGATTATATCAGGTTCGGATTATGGTTGTGGAATTGGAATAGCTTTGGTATGTCATTTAGGACTTGTGTGCAAAATTTGAGCTCATTCCGGGTTAATTTGGTATGATTCAGCAGGAGTTTTGAAAGTTAAAAGTTCAAAAGTTCATAAAGTTTGATATGAGGTGCGATTCGTGGTTTTGATATTGTGATGTGTGATTTGGGGCCTCGAAGAGGTCCGCATTATATTTCAGGACTTGTTGGTATGTTCGGAAGGGGTCTCGAGGGGCTCGGGTGAGTTTCGGACGGGCTTCAGACCATTTTGAGCCATGTTGGTTGAGGCTGCTTTTAGAAGTGGACTGGTGTTATCGTACTTGCAGAAATCTGTACGGAGGTGCGGAGCCCCAGAAGAGGCTCAAGAGGCGCAAAAGCGGATGTGGCCTGGTGACTGTATAGACTGCAGGTCCGGTGCAATGAGTGCAGGAGCGGGAGCGCATCTACAGAGAGATATCACAGACGTGGGTGCGCAGGTGCATTTTTTTTATTGCAGATGCGAAAGGTTGGAAATGGGGATGGTATCGTAGATGTGGAATTTTCTTCACACCTACGATGTCGCAGAGGCAGAGCATCATCCGCGAGTGTGGGTTGACGGAATTTTATGCTTTTTTCGCAGAAGCGAGTTTCTCGTCACAAAAATAATGTCGTATGTACGGCCTTTTTGTCCGCAAAAGTGGAAATGCCTGTGCAGAAGCTATAAATCTAAGGCTTGGTCATTTTTATTCATATTTTGTTATTTGGAGCTCAGTTTTGGATGATTTTGAAGGCGATTTCACCACATGGATTGAGGTAAGTGTTTTCAATTCAGTTTTGATTATACTTAATAAATCTATCTTCGATTTTGGAATTTGGATTAAGAATTTTAAAGTAGAAATTGGGATTTTTGTCAAAACTTTCCTAAAGTGAATATTTGAGTTTTGAACATCAATTCAGAGTCAGATTTGAGTGAAACTAGTAAAGTTGGACTCGTAACTGAATGGATTGTCGGATTTGATTTTGTCGGGTTCCAAGGTGTTGGTCCAGATTTGGCATTTTGGTTGACTTTGAGTTTTTGATTAATGATTCGACATTTATTAATTGGGTCTCTCCTATTGAATTATTTTATGTTTTTGAGTTGCTTTTAGCTAGTTTTGAGTCATTCGGAGGTTGATAAGTGCCGGATGACATTTTTAGAGTATAGTTGGGCTTGCTCGGTATTGGATTTGGCTTGTTCGAGACAAGTAACATATCTAAACTTGGATTTGAGGGTATTTTACCATAGGAACTATGTTACAAGAGATGTATTGGGTGACGCACATGATAGGTGATAACCGTGTGGGCGTGCACTAGGGTAATCATAATTCAAGTTGGCTATTAGACTATGACCGAACTTGTTTTGATGTTATATCTTGTTCTATCCGTGTAATTTCTACTTGTTCGAGTAATTGACTTGCGACTCATGTTAGAAATCATGTTAAGGCTATGTGCTTATTCGGTTGAGACCTAATGAGGCTATTTGTGTTGTTTTGAGTAACTGTAATTATATACTCAGTCATGATTCATCATTTGCATATCATACCTCAGTCTCTATTCATCATTCGTTATTATATCACATTTTATCATTATTTGGGCTAAGTGTTACGATATTGTGAGCCATTGAGACTTGAGAGAATGATGACTAAGGCGGGCTTGAGAGCCGCATTGTGAGTGTTAGTGTTATTATTACTATTACTATTATTATTACTATTACTATTATTATTATTATTATTATTATTATTATTATTATTATTATTATTATTATTATGGATTGGGTTGCACGCCGCAGTGGGCCTTATTGGCTTATTTAATATTGTGGATCAGGCTACACGCTGTAGCAGACCTTAAAGACTTTTGATTAGCGCTTGGGCAGGATCCACTCCTCCGGAGTCTGATATTCCAGCAGCGAACACAGACATAATGCTATATATACATGTGCTTTGGCGAGGGGCTTATGAGCTAGGCACCCATAAAGTGCTGAGTGATTTTTTTGTGTGTGTGTGTGTGTGATGAATCAGCTTGAGTATGTTGAGGGTGAGAGTACCTGAGAATATCACCGTGAAATCATTCATTTGACATGCATTCTTGGTATGTAGGCATAGAGATGCATTTTTCCTCATGTCAATGCTGTGATATTTATGATTTGACATGTAGGCATAAAGATAAATATTCCTCATTCTAGTCGGTATATGGCAATTGATGACTTGACATGTATATGACATATATGCATAGAGATGTATTTTCGTTATGTTAATTGGTTAACAAAAAGTCTTATCCGGTGTTGTGACTTGGAAATACAGTTCTTTTGATAAACTCATGTTTAGTTGATTTTCAGTTGTAATTTCTGGACTTGACTGTTATAACTGGAAAGTTTGTCTACTTTTCCTTAACTGTAAACAAGCTGGGCATAATATCTTTTGAGCTATCACTTTTACTGTCTCCATTATATCATTATAAGTTATATTGGCAATTGGTTTGGGATAATGACCTTCTTCCGAGCTCGTTACTGCTTTCAACCTAAGGTTAGTTTTGTTACTTATTGAGTACACGAGATAGGTTGTACTTATACTACACTTCTACACCTTGCGTGCAGATTTTGGAGTTGATATTGTTGTGTATGGAGGGAGTTGGCATTGAAGATGCACTTGCGTTTCGGTTATAGCTGCCTCTTGTCTTTGGTAGGTTTAAATTTATAAATCTTTTTATGTACATTTCAAACGGATGATTTAATTATTTCGCACGAGGTTTGTAAATTCTAAGTCTTAGAAACGCATGACTTGTACCACCAATTCTTAGGATCTTGTATAGAAAGCTCAGTTATTTTATTTATTGATTCTTGTTATCCTATTTGAGTTGTGTTGTCTATTATTTGGCTTACCTAGCAGGTTGCGTTATGTGTCATCACGACTAGCTGGAGTTTGGGTCGTGACAAGTTGGTAACAAAGCTCTAGCTTCATAGGTTCTACTAGACATGAGCAAGTGTCTAGTAGTGTCTTGCAGATTAGTATGATAACGTCCATACCTATCTTCTAGAGGCTACAAGGCATCAGGGATAAACTTTCCATATTTCTTTCCTCATTATGCGGCATTAATTTCCACTCACTCATATGTTATGGGAGCGCTCGGTGTCAACTGTGTGTCAATGGCTTGTGATTCCATTGATGAGGTATGAGATATATTTTCAGTGTTTTGGTGATGGGCTAGTCTGGAGGACTTGAGGTCGGATTTTGACCGTAGCTTGGGCATAGTGACTTTAGTTGTGTGAATATGTACTTTTGGACTTCTCTGTTCAGAGATGTCCCTAGGAGTAGGACTCGCGGCTTAGTGAGTGGTTGGATAGCTATATGATGTGTATCATGTGACTACAGGATATTTGGATGGCTTTGACGTAACTAGAACAGTTTTTGGGTTGTGAAACAGACTATTGATTTGTCTTGATGTGATGAACGGTCTCAAGAGATGTGCGTTTCAAGGGGTTTTTCACGTTGTTTATTTGTGGAATGAATTAGATTCTCATGTCTTGTTGATGAGTTCAGACTCGGGAAGATTAAGTGATTGTGTAGTAGTTGTGGTTGTGAAAGGGTATAGAGAGATGTTAGTTTGAGGCTAATCATGTAGGTTATCACCTGTGGGGTATGTGTGATCCTTATGATGTTGTGTGGAGAGTTTTTTTCTACTAGTGGGTTATATTATTACAGTTTGAGTTTGGATCGGTTGAGAAAGTTTACCTGATTGTCACGAGGATGAATGTGAGCTTAGCAGATGATTTGAGGTATTTTATCGTTTGTGTTACATGAGCTTATGAAGGATTTAGTTGAATAAGTGCGGGATTATGGGAGTAATAGAGTATGGGTATTGTGAGTTATCAAATATTTTGTTCTATGGATTTGATCCAAGTAGGGGAGTCTCTATAGATGATTTGATTGTAGGGTTATGTGTTGTACTGGTTTCGATTTTGAGGCATACTTGTGAATCAGTTATGACTTATAGAGGTTGAGACCGAGGATGACTCGAGCAAGGAAGTTTCTGGATACGAGTTATATTACACTTTATGGGTATATGGAAATCATGAAATGATTTGAGTTGTTATTCGTGACGGTTGCAGTACGCATGGAGTAGGAATTTACTCGGTTGTGTTAAGGTGTGGTTACTTATTTGGATGTTGTTGTACTAATAGGGTACATGTCGTTCATTCTATTTGGGCAGTGCAATTGTGATTTGAGCAGAGTGGATGACTCTCGAGAAGGTTCTAATGGATTCAAGATTCAAATGTGGCATTTGAGAATTTTACGGATTTGTATATGGCTAAGATTTGATATTCGTATTGGATGGTGCTGGTACTCATAGTATTGTTGTATCATTATGGATTAGTATCAGTGAGATTAAGGAAACAACTTTAGATTCACATAAGGTCTCTTCAGAGTGGGTGACTCGGATGCGGTATTTTAGGTGCTTATGAGGGAATACGGTAATATATGGGCTTCAGAGCGATGTGATTTCAAGAATCTTTTGTGGTGAGCTTTGGGTAAGGATTGTTGTATTCTGGCAAGGAGAAGCATTAACTTGAAGGCAATTTGGAAGGAACTCGGAGAAATAGGACAATTTGGTAGTAGGTTGGATCATATGGTAATAGTATGATCGGTTCTTTTGGTTCTTATGGTGTGGTGAGGCTTTACGGTTTTTTATGGAAATATTCTTGAATTTTGGTGATCCGCGTGACTTGGTTGAGTTAGAGGAATTTAGTTGTGATGGTTTGGTTATGTGCAAATAGGCTTCGTAGAGTTCTCGACGATTTCTACTACGATTTGAGATGGATATTTTCTACCGGTATGAGGAGTATGTTATGTGTCATGATTTTCTCTTGGATAGGGATCAAGTAGAAGGCTTCTAACTGATTCAGTATGTATTATGCTTATGAATCAGAGTTGATAATGGGTTTCTCATGTTTTCATATGATGGCATGATAGATGCGGTACAACGTGTGGGATTGAAATTTGCATGTACAAGGTGGTGGTTCAGTTTTGGGGGGAAGATCATGAGTTCTAGACAGCATTGACAATTTCAGATATTTAGAAGAATGTTGGCATTATCTGGTATCACCTGAGAAGACTGTGCATTTTAGAAGTCACCTTGTGTTTAACTTGCGGATGCTTCATTGGTATAGTGGTACTCACCTGGTTGATCGAATGCTGATGTTCAGATTTTGCTATATGGTAGGGAAGAATTATGGAAGTATCTCTCATGGAATGATTGTGTATAAGAGATGTGTTAGTCATTCAAGTGGTGAAGTTGGGATTGGCGATGGTGATTCATGTGTTCTATGGATTTGGAGACTGGAGTTGTCAGAAATACATTGTTTCGTGGTTGCAGATTGTGAAGATGTGGCCAAAGTTAGTCAGATGGTAGTATGTGTTATGGTTAGATCATTATGGACTTTCAGAGGGTTATTTATCCATTTTTGGTTGACCGTAATTGATTTGGGCCTCATTGTTAGGCCCAATGAGGATGTATACTCTACAGTGGGTCGGATTTATTGATTCAGCACTACTACATTTGAGGGATGTGCCATTCGGTTATAGTTGAGCTTGTCTGTGTTCTGATTTGTTCTATGTATTACTCTTCTATGCTACGTTGGGTTGTGATCTGTTGGTTATTTGCATACATGACGCGGTTCTATTTGGGCTTTGGTAGAAAAATTCGAGTGAGATGGCTCTTGGGGTGTTGAATGGTTGATTTCACCTTGGTTATTGTCTTTTCGGGTTGTGGTATATTGTGTTATTTGTTTCCCCATAGTTGCGGACATGCACTTTGTGTATTCGTTATTGTGATGCTTATGGTTGTTAATTGTAATTATCATGGTTTGACATATTTCATATGTATAAGTGTTTGGATAGGGTAACGTATTGCAACAGAATTATGTTTGGATATAATCCTTTGTGTTTGATCCATGTGTCTTGGTTCTACTATGTGTGATGTGTTCTTAACATTGCGCTTGTGGTGATATCTTTTGAACTTGTGAGACGGTTCTCATTTGAGTCATTTCCCATTTTTTGGTTGCATTTGAATTGTTGCTTATTGGTGTACTGATTGCATGATTTATGGCTTGAGGTTGTATTGGTGTGGCATGTCAATAGAGAAATTGTATTTGATGAGATGAGGTCATTGGATCTATAATGGGTTCTATCATATTTGATTACGGTATATTTAGAAGGATAATGACATTTATTGGCTTAGAAATTAGCTATGGTCCTTGCCGAACAAGGGAGCTCCATTACTTGTTGAGTTGATGAGTGGTTATGTGTTTCTGCATGTTTCATTATCAATGGCAGTGTATGAAGGTTTAGAACAAGATTTTTATTTGATATGAGCTTTATTACCGGTATCACGTTTGTTCTTGGGCATCTATCGTGGTTAGAAGCTATTATTGTGAGTATTTAAGTTATGTGGTATATCATGTGATTGCATCTTGGGTTATGGTTATGACTTGGTATAGATTGTTCAGACTTATACATCATACAGAGGTGAGACTCGGGTCTTGTAATGGATTCCAGATGTTGGAGATTTGATTCAAGGGTTTATGGGCTAAGGTTAAAGAAAGGAGCTTCAATTGGGTTGTATTGTCGGTCTTATATGGATCGGGGTGACGTGGGATCACCCCCCGGTCTGTGCAAGGTGAGCTTACACAATGATTTGATGGCTTTGTAACGACTCTTAGCACGTTCGAGGATGAACGCATGTTTAAGTGGGGGAGATTATAACGACCCAAATGGTCGTTTGAGTATTTGCATTCCGTTCAGCTGTTTGAAGTCTTGAGTAGCTTCATATGATGTATTATGACTTGTGTGAATCATCGGTTTAGGTTTTCAGGTGATTCGAGATTGATTTGGAAGCATATTTCTCAACTAGGAAGTTTTAAGTTAGAAGAGTTGACCAAATTTGAATTTTTTTATATTTGACCCCGGACCGGAGTTTGATGGTTTTGTTGGGTTCGGATGGTTAGTTTGGACTTGGGATATGCCCGGATTTGCATTTGGATGTTTCATGAAGGTTTTCGCGTTAATTAACGAAAGTTAGAAATTTGAAATTTTGGAAAGTTCAAAGTTTTGACTGGAATTTGATATTGATGATATCAGTTTAGGATTGTGGTTCCAAGTATTGGAATAGATTCATTATATCATTTAGGACTGGTGTGCAAAATGTGAGGTCATTCTAGGTTAATTCGGTATGATTCAGCACGAGTCTTAGAAGTTGAAAGTTCAAAAGTTCATAAAGTTTCACTTGAGGTGCGATGCATGGTTTTGACATTGTTATGTGTGATTTGGGGCCTCGAATTGGTCTGCGCTGTATTTTGGGACTTTTTAGTATGTTCGGACGGGGTCCCGAGGGGCTCGGGTGAGTTTCGGATGGGCTTCGGACAATTGAGCCATGTTTTTTCGATTGGTTTTGGTAGTGGACTGGTGTCATCACATCTACGAAAAATTGGGCGCACGTGTGGAGCTGCAGAAGCAACTTTGGAGGTGCATAAGCGGACGTGGCCTAGTGAGGGTGTAGACCACAGGTGTGGTCCATTGAGCACAGGAGCAGGAGTGCATCTGGTGAGAGAGATCGCAGATGCGGGTGCGTATGTGCGCTTATTTGATCGCAGATGCAAAATTTTCCTCGCACATGTGATGTCGCAGAGACGGAGCATCATCCGTAGGTGTAAGTGGTTGGGATTTTATGTGTTTTTTGGAGAAGCGAGTTTCTCGTTACAAAAGCCACGTTGTAGGTGCCACCTTTTTGTTCGCAAAAGCAGAAATGCCTGGGGAGAAACTATAAATCGAGGGCTTGGTCATTTTTATCAACATTTTGATATTTGGAGGTCGGTTTCTGGCAATTTTAGAGGAAATATTTACCACATGGATTGGGGTAAGTGTTTTCAATTCGATTTTGAATATTTTTCATGAATCTATCTTCGATTTTGACATTTGGATAATGAATTTTAAAGAGAAATTGGGGGGGGGGTGTCTAAACTTTCCTAAAGTAATTTTTTGAGTTTTGAACATCAATTCGGATTCAGATTTGAGTGAAATTAGTATGGTTAAACTCGTAATTGATTGAGTTTTCGGATTTTGTGAGTTTTATCAGGTTCCGAGATGTGAGTTCGGGTTTGACTTTTTGGCTGAATTTGAGTTTTTAATAAAAGATTTGACCTTTATCGATTGGTTTTGTGTCCTACGACATTATTTGATATTGTTGAGCTGCTTTTGGCTAGTTTCTAGCCGTTCGGAAGTTGATACGCGCGGGATGGCATTTTTAGAGTATTGTTTGGCTTGCTCGGTATTAGATTTGGCTTGTTCGAGGTAACATATCTAAACTTGGATTTGAGGGTATTTAACCCTTGTGACCTATATTATAAAAGATGTGTTGGGGTAACGCACGTGCTAGGTAACGAACATGTGGGGGTGCATCGGGGTAATCATGATTCAAGTTGATTATTAGACTATGATCAGACTTGTTTTGCTGTTCTATCTGTGTAATTTCTACTTGTTAGAGTAATTGAGTTGTGGTTCATGTTTGAAATCATTTTTAGGATATGTGCTTATTCGGTTGAGACCTAATGAGGCTATTTCTATTATTTTGAGTTATCTTCAACTATAATTATATACTCAGCCATGATTCTTTGTTTGCATATAATATCTTGGTCTATGTTCATCATTCACTATTACATCACATGTTATCATTGTTTGGGCTGCGTGGTACGAGAGTGTGAGCCTTTGAGACTTGAGAGATTGATGACTGTGGTGGGCCTGAGAGCCGTGTTTGAGTGTTAGTATGGATTGGGTTGCGCACTGCTGCAGGCAATACCTAGCTTTACTACTATTGTTATTATTGTGGATTGGGCTGCACGCCGTAGCAGGTCTTATTGGCTTATTTATTATTATGGATCGGGATGCACGCTGCAGCAAGCCTTATAGGATTTTGATTAGCGCTTAGGCAGGATCCGTTCCTCCGGAGTCTGTAATACTAGCAATGAGCGTAGGCATAGTGATATATATCTACGTGCTTTAGTGAGAGGCTTATGAGCCAGGCACCCGTACAATTTTGAGTAACTTTTGTGTGTGTGTGTGTGTGTGTGTGTGTGTGTGTGTGTGTGTGTGTGTGATGAAGTGGCCATTTGAAACAGACAGCTTGAGTATGTTGAGGGTGAGAGTACCTGATAATATCACTGTGAAATCATTCATTTGACATGCATGCTTGGCATATAGGCATAGAGATGCATTTTTTCTCATGTCGGTGCCATGACATTCATGATTTGACATGTAGTCATAAAGATTATATTCCTCATTCTAGTCGGTATATGGTAATTGATGACTTGACATGTATATTGACATGTAGGCATAGAGGCGTATTTTCCTCATGTTAATTGGTAAACAAAAACTCTTATCTGGTGTAGTGAATTGGAAATATTATTCTTTTGATTAACTCATGTTTAGTTGATTTTCAGTTGTAATATCTGGACTTGACTGTTATAACTGGAAAACATGTCTACTTTTCCTTAACTGTGAACGCGTTGGGCATAATATCTTTTGATTTATCACTTTTACTACCTCCATTATATCATTATGAGTTAATATCGGCTATTGGTGTGGGGTACTGGCCTTCTTCCGAGCTCGTCACTGCTTTCAACCTAAGGTTAGGTTTGTTACTTATTGAGTACACGGGGTCGGTTGTACTCATACTACAGTTCTGCACCTTGTATGTAGATTTTGGAGTTGATGTTACTGTGTATGGAGGGAGCTGGCATTGAAGATTCCCCTGCATTCCAGCTATAGCTTCCTCTTATTCTTGGTAGCTTTAGACTTATAAATATGTTTATGTATATTTAGAACGAATGATGTATTTATTTCGCATCAACTTTATAAATTCTAAATCTTAGAAGCTCATGACTTGTACCACCAGTCTTTGAGATCTTGTATGGAAAGCTCAGTTATTATTTATTGATTCATGTTATCCTATTTGAGTTGTGTTGTCTATCATTTGGCTTGCCTGGCATGTTGGGTTAGGTGCCATCACGACTAGCTGGATTTTGGGTCATGACACTACTCCACCGAGGTTAGTTATAATACTTACTAGGTACCGACCATGGTGTGCTCATACTATACTTTTACATATTTTTTGCAGATCCATGTGTTGGAGATAGCAGATCCAGATGGTGAGAGCTTCTTTGAATGCAAGGATTCAAGGTAGAGCTGTTTATTCGTCACAGTCCCTTGGATTCCTCTTCCTTGCATGTATACTATCAATTCTCTATCCGAACAGTACTATATTTTCAGATATTTTATGTGTCCAGTTAGAGCTCGTGACTATCCTAGTCTTGGGAATTTGTTATGATTGTCGCTGTGTTGGCTTGTATCACCTTTAATTTCGTATTTATATTAAACTCTGCTTCATAATATCATGTATTATTAGTTTAACTGTGGTAAGTGATCGACTTACATAGTTTTAGAGACTAGGTGTCGTCGCGATCCTTAAAGTGAGATTTTGGGTCGTGACACTTTATTCTTGAGTCTCATGCATCTTGATTAGTGTATTCTCACTCGTGTGATCTATATATTTTTTATCTTTTAATTTCTCTTATGTCGTAGTAGAATAGTGGGATTGATCTCTATTGTGGCTATCTTTCATATTCTCTTGATTTATTGTCTTTTATTCAGTAAAAATATCTAGAGACTTTTGCTGAAGTCGTTAGTAAGTAGGTACATTGTCGCGTTCTAACTTCTATCAGCGACTCTTACATGAATTTTTTTTAAAATACCAAAAATTAATCGAACTGTATTGATACAGAAGAAAAATCGAAATGATTGAGACAATTTTAAAAAGTCTAATTTTAGTTATATAAAATAGAGTAACTAAAAAATTGGTACAGTACAAATTTTATAAAATAACAGGTGAAACCAAAACACTGACACTCCTAGTTTTAGATCAAATTTATATCGAGGTATACGGTGTCACATGATACTGCTTCGCGAAAAAATAGCCACTATAAATTGCACAAATTAAAATTACATGCGTAAAATCCCAAGTAACAATGAGTCAGGTGACACGGTTTGTCAAAGTAATGTGTCTATTACTCCGGCTGGTCACGGGTCCTTCATGCTGCAATATCGCAGGTTCGCTTTTCCAACTCGCAATTAACTTTTTGCTTTTAAATAAATAATTAAGTGGCTCTAAATGACAACAAGCCCCAAATTTGACTAAGCAAGCAAAGGTAATTAGCTGACATTTTCAGCAAAACACCAAACAAGAAGATAAAAACATACCAAATAATTGCTCTTGTTCAAGTTTCTGAAACTTTATCATTAAGAATAAAAAATTCTTAAAAGTCAAGAGAACTATTAATGTTAATACTATGTGAATAGGATTCAAATACAAGTTGACCCTCTTAAAGATCGGTTAACTAGGAATAGAGAGTCAATCGATAAAAACGAATGAACATAATAAGAAGAATATGTTCAAATTGAAGAGAAAATTTTAACTTGTTTGACTAAAAAGATATTGTAACTTTTTTGAACAAATCAATCAAAAAAAAATGAAGGGATAAATCTTAGCTGAGTATAATAATCTCTAGAACAAAGGGTACACAAGGTGAATACAGAGGGGGATCTTTCTTGACCTTATCAAGATGAATCCTTAAATAATCTTAACATCAATCGTTTATGTAAGCAAGTGTTCTTAGTTGAAAAAATGCAGAAGAAGACCCCCACAAGGTTGTCTTTATGCAATATATATAAGGGACAAACCACTTCTAATCCCTAAAAGACAAATCATAAAGAATATCCGAAAGAATATTCCTAATGCCCCCTAATGGACCTACACTACTGCAAAGGTCGTACGGTCTCTTGTTCGCTCGTCTGTCGTCCCTTGCAAGATGTTGAGCTACGAGGATCTCGTCACTTGTCGTACTTGTCAATAGTCGTGGTCGTCCAAATTTGGACCTATACAGTTAGTCCCTCCGCTTGTCGAGGTTGCAACTTGCTGCATACTCGATAAGCGGACACCACTCGCTCTTATGGAGAAATTTGGTCTTATTAGGCATTACAGCTTGGCCAATAATGGGCGGTCAGCGTGCTTAGTGAGACACCTGATAGCGTATTTTATCGGGAAATGACATCATCTCCATGTGCGTCATCATTATGCGTGTTTTCGAGACAGGGGTTGAGGGCTTGTGGATTCGATTTCGGTGCCACTCTGCAACCTTCCGCTTCGATTTTGGCACCACCCAATCCTATAAATAGGTGGAGGGTTTATTTTTTCAAAAACTCTTGGCCATTTCATTTCTGGTTATCCTTTCTCATTCCTCCCGAGTTTGTTCTAACAACCTTCTGCTTCTTCTTCTCCCCTTCTTCGTTCACAACCTTCTCTACTGTTTTAACACCTTTTTCATCAAATAAATGCCAAGAACACATCGATCTCGTGAAGGGGTTTCTGAGGCCGCCCCTTTGTCTGTGGCGCTCCATTTTGGCGATGAAGATATGATGGTGGAGGAGGGGGATAGTTTTCCCGAGTTGCTGCCGAGACACCCCATGTATCGAAGCGACTTCCTCAAAGATCCTCCTCCTACTCCTGCCCCCGTGCTCTCTGAAACGGAACAAGTTCACATTGACGCTCTCCGTACAAAGTATAACATCCCCGCTCATGTTGACATGGTTCAAGCGGGAAGGGACTTCGTGGAAGTCCATAGGCCCGGGTAATGCGCTTTTTATGAGTACCATTTCGTGATTGGCCATTCTTTCCCCCTCCTTTTATTAGTGGAAGAGTTTTGTAGATTCTATCAAGTTTGCCCGGTGCAACTTTCACCATACATGCTTAAGATACTTTTGTTGTTGCCTAAGTATACGGAGTTAGTGGAATGCGAGGTTACTATCCACCACCTCTTGCACCTGTTCTCGCCCAGCTTCCAGAGAGGCACTATGGTGCATTTGAGGCACCGTGGAATAAAAGGACTGGTGGTTGGGACTGATGACCGAGCAAGCCGTAAGTTTTGGCATAAGTACTTCTTTGTCAAAACCGAACACATTGTTTCTGACCCACCAGGTTCCCGGAGCGGTGGAACGAGACTCGTAAGTGTCACCACTTATTTTACTCATTCTTTTCCTCTTCATTTATTATAGGGTTTATTTGCTTCTCATTTACAGCTATGGGGCATCCACCCTACCCTATTGCGGGTATAAGGGATTAGACAGCCCGTCTGTTACCCCATGCAGCAGAGACCCGAGATTGGCCCGCCTTCGTAAAATGTTACGGCCCAAGAGTTTCATCTAGTAAATGTTTTTCCCTATATCACTTTGTTGGTTATACAACATCATCGATTGACTCGACTTTCCATGACGACAGGTCGAGGAGCTTCCAGGCGGAGGGCCCCAGTCCCTACGTTCTGACAGACTGTCACTGCTGCAGGAATGCAGTTTACTTTGACTGAATCTGTTTGAAGGGGTAGTCCTCAGCCGGTTCAAATGGAAGGTCCCTCTCGGGATATGATCGTGAGGGAGGAGGCCTCTTCCGTACCGACCCCTCGCCTCTTGGACAAATCCTCTAACGGGGTCAAGTCGTTATTGAGAAAAAGGAGGAGAGTGGAGCTTGGGAAGGATGTGGCCATGGACGTTGGTAGAAGTAGGGTGGGTACGTCACAGATGGCACCTGTACCCACATTTATGGCCGACGCCATCTTAGCAGGGACGTCTCCTCAAATGGAAGGGCCTTACCCAGGAGCCCGCTCCATGTGCTCCGCTGAGGGTGGCACGTCATCCAATGTTGGAGGAGGCATGCGCATCGAAGGCGAAGGCTCGGGTTTAGATGTCGACCCGGAGGACGTTCGTGAGTTTGTAGGGCGCCATACTCATGTGGAGGTCAGAGTGGAAGGGTCTTATCATCATATAGGTGTCCCAGGGGACTACAACCTGTTGTCGAATTATGATCAAGTGGCGTCTGTTTTAGCCCCTCTATGTGCTACTCCTGAGAGCGAGGTGCTTAGGGCGATGAGCGACATGGAGTTGTCTCAGAATGTCGCCGGCATAGCCTTGCGGGTAGGTGTCTTTCTTTTCCTTTTTGTTGTTAGGTTTGCATTGTTATTGTCGACTTGTCTTTTTGTCTTAAATTCTTTCTTCTTGTGCTAGACCCTTATCATGGAGACCGAGCGCGAGCATCGGGAAAGGAAGATAATGGCCATCTACGGGAAGATGTCTTCCAAATATCAACAATATCACGCTAAATATCATGTAATGGTCGACATTTATAATCAGCAACCTGATTTTCAACTGTTCCGTGAGGGACTTAAACAGAGGGAAGACCAAATGGCGTGCAAGGTCGAGGAGCTAAGGGAGCGAGATGAGGAACTTATGAAGGTCGTCGCCCACAACAGTGAACTTGAGGCCTCTCTTAAGGTGAAGGAAGATGAGCTTGAGTTAAGTAGAAGGGTGATGGCCGAGAATGCCGACTTGTAAGCAAAGGAGGCAAGCTTGACCGCTGAATTAGGTACGAAGGTGGTGGAGGTTGATGGGCTTAAGGGCGAGCAGAGTGTTAGTGCCAATAAGCTGGTGACTGCTATTTCTGAAACGGAGGCCTTGGAAAATACCCTCTGTGTCTGTAGGTCGGAGCTGGCCAAGGAGAAGGAGGCATCCGAACTTAAGGTAACGGGGCTTGAGGGGCGTGTTAAGGAGTTGGAGGCAGATCTATCCGTACTGAGCGGACAAGTGGCATCGTTGAGAGCCGAGGACGTGAGTCGACGCTCACAACCTTCTACGTCTCGTGCTTCGATGACCCTGTCGTGCCTCGTCATTTTTACGAGTTGTGGGTTCATGCTGAGGCCCATCTCGACGTGTACAAGGCTCTTCATGATGACGGGAGGGCATCTGAAGTAGTACTCCAAGGTGTGCGTGTAGAAGCTCGTGCAGCTCGTGAGGCATGCAGATATGATCCTCTTATGCCCGATGGGGATGACATCAACTCTGATGATGCGAACCGTCTTGCCTCTGACTCTTGGCATGAAGATACGCATCCTGCCGGGGATGATGTGTAATTTTCGGCTTGTACTTATTTTTTTGCTTCAGGATTTTTGTAAGGGCATGCTTGAGCCTGTTGTAAATATAGATGCCAGTAATATTTTGTTGTAATGAAGAAATCGTTTTGTCTATTTGGTGATAATATTTGTAATTTTTGGGATATCACGGGTACTCATCAATTTGTTAAGCCGATTTTACTTCAGGTGAGGTTGAGTCCTTTTCTTTTTGGCGATGGCCTTAACCATTGGGATGCTACTCTCGAGCTAGTGTCGAGGTGGTATCCCATAGTAGTTCGAGTGAAATCGAACTCGTTTTTCGTCGATGGCCTTAGCCATTGGGATGTTACCTTCGAACTAGCATCGAAGTAGGATCCCGTCGTAGTTCGAGTGAAGTCGAACTCACTTTTCATCGATGGCCTTAGCCATTGGGATGTTACCTTCGAACTGACATCGAAGTAGGATCCCGTCATAGTTTGAGTGAAGTCGAACTCTTTTTTTATTGATGGCCGTAGCCATTGGGATGTTACCTTCGAACTGGCGTCGAAGTAGGATCCCGTCGTAGTTTTAGTGAAGTCGAACTTATTTTTCATTGATGGCCTTAGCCATTTGGATGTTACCTTCAAACTGGCATCTAAGTAGGATCCCGTCATAGTTCGAGTGAAGTCGAACTCGTTTTTCATCGATGGCCTTAGCCATTGGGATGTTACCTTCGAACTGGCATCGAAGTAGGATCCTGTCGTAGTTCGAGTGAAGTCAAACTCGTTTTTTGTCGATGGCCTTAGCCATTGGGATGTTACCTTCGAACTGGCATCGAAGTAGGATCCCGTCATAGTTCGAGTGAAGTCGAACTCATTTTTCGTTGATGGCCTTTGCCATTGGGATGTTACCTTCAAACTGGCATTGAATTAGGATCCCGTCGTAGTTCGAGTAAATTCAAAGTGGTTTTTCATCGATGGCCTTAGCCATTGGGATGTTACCTTCGAATTGGCGTCGAAGTAGGATCCTGTCATAGTTCGAGTGAAGTCGAACTCATTTTTCGTCGATGGACTTAGCCATTGGGATGTTACCTTCGAACTGGCGTCGAAGTAGGATCCCGTCATAGTTTGAGTGACGTCGAACTCATTTTTAGTCGATGGCCTTAGCTAGTGGGATGTACGTTCGTACATTGGAGATTTGATTATACTCATGTAGGAGATACATGTCAGCTTTGTACATACAATGGAGATTTGATTATATTCCTGTAGAAAATACATGTCGACTTTGTACATACGGTGGAGATTTGGCATATTCCTGTAGAAAATACCTGTCAACTTTGTACATACAATGGATATTTGGCTATCTATATCCGGTCCCTGCATTACTCAACATGGAATCACGTCGACGGGCGGGGTAATGAACAATACTTCGGGCCTCGAGACGTTCCCCTTGTCACCTCATTAAAAACCTCACCGAGAAAACCCTGATTGGGACAAAACTCGAATGAGGGAAAAAGATTACGACTTAGGAGGCGCCTCTTTTCAGAAGCGGAAGTATTTGAGATGGGCGACATTCCAATTGTTTTGAAGTATTTTTCCTTCCATTGTCTCTAACTGGAATGCTCCTTTGTTTGCTGCTGCCATGATTTTGTATGGACCGTCCCAATTTATTCTCAGTTTTCCCTCATTAGGGTATTTTGCTGCTTGTGTTTTAGCTTTAAGGATGTAATGCCCAACCTTGAGCGGTCGTACTTTGGACTTCTTGTTATAGTACCTTTCTTCTTGTTGCTTTTGGGCTACCATTCTTACGTGGGCCATATCTCTTCGTTCTTCCACTTCATCCAGATCGTGTAGCCTACTTTCGTCGTTGCTTGGTCCGCTTTCATTGGAGTACCTCAAGCTAGGCTCTCCGACTTCGATGGGTATAACCGCGTCAGTCCGGTATACCAATGAATATGGCGTCTCGCCTGTGCTAGTTTTTGGCGTAGTGCGGTATGCCCATAGTACTTATGGCAGCAGTTTAGGCCATAGCCCTTTGGCGACCTCGAACTTCTTTTTCAATATATTCAATATCACTTTATTGGAGGATTCGGCTTGGCCGTTACCGGAGGGATGGTATGGCACGGAGAGTATTCGCTTGATGTTCCATTTTTCGAAAAACGCGGTCGTTTTCTTTCCGACGAACTGAGGTCCATTGTCACAGCTAATTTCTTTAGGAATGCTGAAGGGGCATATTATATTTTTCCATATGAATGCGATAACTTCTTGCTCGCGTATTTGAGTGTATGCACCTGCTTCCACCTATTTAGAAAAATACTCAGTTAAACCAAAAGAAAGCGTACCTTACCTCGTCCTGCCGGGAGGGTCCGACAATATCCATCCCTCACTTTATGAATGGCCATGGCAAAGTGACGGAGTGCAAGTGTTCTCCTGCTCGGTGTATCTTAGGGGTGCACTTTTGACATTGTTCACACATCCTGACGTAATCCACGACTTCCTTTTTCATGGTAGGCCAGTAATATCCGGTGCGAATGAGGCATCGGACGAGGGCACCGTTTCTTGTATGGGCGCCACAATGCCCCTTGTGTACTTCTTCTAGTACTCGCCTTGTTTGATTTGGCCCAAGACACTTGGCCAGGGGGCCGCTAAACGTTCTCTTGTAAAGATCACAGTTTACGAGGCTGTATCTGGCTGCCTGTATTCGAATTTTTTTGGCTTCTTTTTTATCTTGTGGGAGCGTTCCATCCTGCAAATATGTTACGATATGGTTGCGCCAGTCCCAAGTTAGGTTTACAAAATGTACCTCGACTTGGTCTATTGAGGAATGGAGAAGAGTGACTACATTTTCCTTGTTGATATTTCTGGTGGTTGTCGCTAGCTTGGCGAGACCATCCGCTTTGATATTCTGCGCCATGGGTATCTGGTCGAGGCGGCATTCATCGAATTCTAGCAGCAGTTTGTGAATTTCTGACTGGTACTTTTGTAGTCTCTGTTCTTTGATTTGGAATGTCCCAATGACTTGGTTCACCACGAGTTGAGAGTCGCAATGTAGGACGAGTCATCTGGCGCCGTATTTGAGGGATAATATCAATCTTGCAATCACAGCTTCATACTCGCCTCGTTATTAGTCATCTCGGGGCATCGTATGGACTGGCGAACTACCTCGCTCGTAGGAACCTCGAGGACGAGTCCCAGTCCTGATCCCGATGCATTAGATGCACCGTTGGCATAGAGGACCCGGAGGTCGGAATATGCGGAAGTGCATAGCGCCTCCTGCTCTACTTCAGGCAGTATTTTCGCGCTGAAATCGGCGAGCACCTGCGACTTTATAGTAGTTTGTGGTTGGTACGTTATATCGTGCTCGCTTAATTATATGGCCCATTTGGCCAACCTACCCGATAGTTCAGGTTTGTGTAGGATGCCCCTGAGGGGGAAGGTTGTCACCACCTTTATTGGGTGACATTGAAAATATGGTCTAAGCTTTCGTGAAGCTACGACTAATGCCAGAGCTAGTTTCTCAAGGTGAGGGTACCTTGTTTCGGCATCAATTAAGGTTTTGCTGATATAGTAAATCGGAGATTACGTACCTTTGTTTTCGCGGACCAGGACTGCACTTACCGCGACTTCGGAGACGATTAGGTACATTAGGAGTCATTCGCTCGGGTCTGCCTTGATGAGTAGTGGCGGCGAGGACAGATATGCTTTCAGTTTCCTCAAGGCGTCGACGCATTCTGAATTCTACTGTAGCCTGTGGTCTTTCCTTAGTACATTGAAGAATTTATGGCATCTGTCTGATTATCATGAAATGAACCTTGACAGGCCGGCTATTCGTGCTATTAATTTCTACACCTTCTTCTTGCTGGTTTATGTCTCTAGTATTCCTTCGATGGCCCTGATCTGATCCGGGTTGACTTCGATACCCCTTTGTGACACCAGAAAACCAAGGAACTTTCCTAAGTTTACGCGGAAGGCCCATTTTTCGGGATTTAATTTCATTCCGTATCGCCTCAATATCTCAAAGGCTTCCTTCAGATGAGCAATGTGATCCTCTTGCTTTTTCAACTTCACTAGCATGTCGTCGATGTAAACCTCCATGGTCTTACCGAGTTGTTATTTCAACATCTTGGTGACTAACCTTTAATACATCGCCCATGCATTCTTGAGTCCGAACGGCATGACTTTGTAGCACTATGTTCCTTGGTGAGTAATGAAAGTGGTATTTTCTTGGTCTTTTTCAGCCATTAGAATTTAGTTGTAACCAGAATAAGTGCCTAGGAAGCTTAGTAGTTCATGTCCCGCCATTGCATCGATGAGCTGGTTGATATGTGGTAACGGAAAAGAATCTTTCAGGTATGCTTTGTTCTGGTCGGTGAAGTCGACACACATCCGCCATTTCCTGTTCTTCTTTTTTACCATGACCACATTAGCGACCCACTGAGGGTATTTTGATTCTCGGATGGAACCGTTAGCAAGAAACTTATCAACTTCTTCATTGACTGCCTCATTGATGGAGGCATTAAATTTTCTCCTCATTTACCTTACTAGTGGGTAAAGGGGGTCGACATTCAGCCTGTGTGTGGCGATGTCCCTTGGGATTCCCGGCATATCTGAATGGGAAAAGGCGAACAAATCGACATGGTTAGTTAAAAACACATGGAACTTACCTGGTTCTGAGAGGTTGTGTCCGATATAAACCTTTTTTGTGCCATCGGTGTTGCCCAGTTGAACGGGGTCGAGGTCTTCTATAGTTTCTTTGCTGGCTTCTATGACATCCGGGTCTTTGATGGCCTCTATTTGTATATCGGGTTTGGTTCCCGATATGGCTGATTGATATGGTTCTGCACTTGCCCTCTTCAATTGTTGGGTGTGTGTGTAATCCTGGGCGATTCAGTAGCATTCCTGGGCAGTGCGTTGCTCGCCCCGAATGCTGAATATCCCATGGGGTAAGAAATTTGATTACTTGGTAGAAACTTGACGAGATGGCTCGCATGGCGTGTATCCATAGACGCCCTATGATGGCGCTGTAGGTTGTTTCTTGGTTCATGACGTGGAACGTCGTTTCCAGGGTGACTCCACCTACCAGAACGGGTAGCACTATTTCTCCAGATGCCCGCTCTATTGCATTATTAAAACACGTTAGTGTTATGCAATGCAATATTATTTTATCTTCGAGCCTCATTTGCATGAGAACTCGTGGGTGAACAATACACGCGCCGCTTCCGTCATCCATCATTATTCTTTTTACATCGGTATCTGCGATGATAAAGTTATAACTAAAGCATCATAGTGAGGGAAAGACAAATCGTCGGTATCTGACTTATCGAAGATGATACTATCTTCGAGGTCGTCATACTATTCGTTGGCGACTGTCCGCTTGAGTTTATGTGTGGTGGTGAATTTCACAAGGTTGATCACCGTATCGTCACCGCCACCAATGATCATTTGTATGGTACGAGCTGGTGATGGTGGTTTTGGAGGTCCCTAGGATTGATCGTGTCCGCGAGCGAAGTTAGCCCATCCTCGATTGCTCAGCAGCTCTTTCAGGTATCCCTGATTTAGCATTGTTACCACTTCCTATCACAGACCTATGCAGTCTTTGGTCTTGTGCCCTCTTTCCTGGTGGAATTCACACAGAACGTTCGACCTCCAAGTGCTCGGATCGGACTTCATATTTTTGCGGCTACTACACCTTTGTGCCGAGCTTTTCTAGCATATACACTATTTTTGAAGGAGAAACACATAAGTTATGAGTAGATAATAGTTGAGGCATACCTCTTTCATTTCGAGGTGGCGCGATATGTCGAGGTGTAGTATATGTATGTCGTGGAGGAGGTGGGTTGGATGTTCGGATATAAGGCTGATGCCTTTCTCGATTGAAACGGGATAGTTGGCCCCTTTGACCATCATTGCGGCAATCTCTCCTTGTCTCGATTTTGACCGATGTTAGCCGTTGGATCGGTCCATTTAGGTCATCCTTGTCTGCCCTTACTTCAGCACAATAGGCATTATGGATCCGATTTTTCATGCTTTGGTCTCATTGTCTTACCTAGCGAGATCGCCCCACCACAGAGAGCTAGGTCTGGGTGCAAGTCAACATATTAGAATATCAGACTGATGTGGCATTCCCGACTTGAAAAGGGTTGGTAGACTTCTTTCTTCCCACGTGGTGGGAGGGTACTTCATGAGTCTACTTAGCAGCTTTTTGGTTGCTTTTGACCCGTTTCTGTTTAACCTATTTTGGAAGGCCGCTATCGCCATCCCTTCTAATACGTTTGGTAGGCTCATTCTTACCTTGTTGAATCAGCCTAGGAAATCCTCAAGTCTCTCACTTGTCGTCTGCCTGACGGCGAAGATGTCATTTACCCTGGCCTCTGCCTTTTTTGCTCATGCGTGAGCGGTAACGAATTTATCTGCCATTTCTTCAAACTTTGATATCGATCGTGCTGGTAGTTGGGAATACCATGTTAGTGCTCTCCCTGTTAGAGTTTCGCCAAACTTTTCAGTAGCACCGATGGCACCTGTTCTTTCGATAAATCATTGCCTTTTACTGCAGTAACGTAGTGGATTAAATGATCTTCCGGGTCCGTGGTGCCATCATATATTTTCAAATATGGCGACATTTTAAAGGTCTTCGGAATAGAGTGGGGAGCTTCCCCTTCACTATATGGTTGTTCGACAAACCGGCCTACGTCACATTTTGGTAGTAGCTTCGGAGCGCCTGTATTTTACCGACCCTCTCCTGATGCTCCTTCATCTGATCGCGGAGCGTTTTGTTCTCATTCTCCATCTCTTCCATTTTCTTTAAGATGGCCACAAGTGCATCGTTACCTGCATCAATGACAGTGTGAGTGTTACTTGTGCGTGGAGTTTCTGGCTCATCGGCGATAGTTGCGGTTCCTGCGGGTATTGTGCCTCCAATATCCCTTTGAGTGGGTTTGTCAAGTATGTTGCTCAAGGTGTTTGTCAACCACTTTTCTAATAGCCTTTTCACAGTCGGTGGTGCTTCTCCTGCTGCGGATGTTGAGGTTTCCCTCTCGCGCGAGACAGTCACACTTTCGTGTAGGAGGGCGTGAGATCTCTCCCTCAAGTGTAGCACTTGGCATTGCGTTTTCATTATCTTCCCTACCGGCTTCGTTGAGAGAATCTAGAAGGTTGTTTGTGACACCTACTATTGATTTTAATCTTGCTTCTCCCTTTCCTGCCATTGTTGGCCTTTGCGAGGCTAAGAAGAGGTGATTATTTCTTTCAGGGATCTAAACGAAACTAAGATCTCAGCTATAGAAATCCCCATAGACGGCGCCAAATTGTTTGACTAAAAAGATATTGGGACCTTTTTCGACAAATAAATCGAAGAGAAATGAAGGGGTAAATCTTAACTAAGTATAATAATCTCTAGAACAAAGGGTACACAAGGTGAATACAGAGGGGGATCTTTCTTGACCTTATCAAGATGAATCCTTAAATAATCTTGACATCAATCGTTTATGTAAGCAAGTGTTCTTAGTTAAAAAAATGCAGAAGAAGACCCCCACAAGGTTGTCTTTATGCAATATATAAGGGACAAACCCCTTTTAATCCCTAAAAGACAAATCATAGAGAATATTCGAAAGAATATTCCTAATGCCCCGTAATGGACCTACACTACTGCAAAGGTCATACGGTCTCTTGTTCGCTCGTTTGTCGTCCCTTGCAGGATGTTGAGCTACGAGGATCTCGTCGCTTGTCATACTCATCAACAGTCGTGGTCGTCCAAATTTGGACCCATACAGTTAGTCCCTCCGCTTGTCAAGGTTGCAACTTGGTGCGTCCTCGATAAGTGGACACCACTCGCTCTTATGGATAAATTTGGTCTTATGAGGCATTACGGATTGGCCAATAATGGGCGGTAAGCGTGCTCAGTGAGACACCGGATAGCATATTTTATCAGGAAATGACGTCATCTCCACGTGTGTCATCATTATGCGTGTTTTCGATAGAGGGGTTGAGGGCTTGTCGCTTCGATTTTGGTGCCACTCTGCAACCTTATGCTTCGATTCTGGCACCACTCAATCCTATAAATAGGTGGAGGGTTTGTTTTTTCAAAAACTCTTGGCCATTTCATTTCTGGTTATCCTTTCTCATTCCTCCCGAGTTTATTCTAACAACCTTCTGCTTTTTCTTCTTCTCCCTTTCTTCGTTCACAACTTTCTCTACTGTTTTAACACCTTTTTCATCGAAGAAATGCCAAGAAAACATCGATCTCGTGAGGGGGTTTCTGAGGCCGCCTTGTTGTCTGTGGCGCTCCCTTCTGACGGTGAAGATATGAAGGTGGAGGAGGGGGATAGTTTTCCCACTGTGGAGGAGTTGCTGCCAAGACACTCCATGTCTCGAAGTGACTTCCTCAAGGATCCTCCTCCTACTCCTGCCCCGTAACTGGAAATTTTTAGAAACATTACTGTGCAGAAAGACATTATAGTGCAACAGATTAAACTAGAAGTTAGGGAAAGAATGTATATGCTCGGGGGCTTAAAGAGAACTAGAAAATGCATAGGATTGTTACAAGAGATATGTAATTAGTTGTTCTTTTTCTGAGGCCTATATGACGTGCTCTTAATTTGTAAATAATCTGGTTTATAGGAATGGTAATATTCACATGTGTTACCAAAAAAAAATAGTAAAACTCGTCGATAACAATTGTACTAATATATTTGAATATGTTATATTAAGGTATTATTATTACAATAATTTGTTTAGTTGTTTACAATTTTAAACAGTAACATCGCTTGCATATATTCTTGTCTACACCATTGATTATCGAGTGAACGTTAGTGAACACGTTCAAACTTTAAGTCTATATATTAATCTACTTCTGAAAGTCTGAGTTATATTCAAGTCCAAATATAAAACCAAAAAATCTAGTCTTATTCTTTTGCATATCCAATCATAATACAAGGAGAATTTATTTCAAATATGTATTAAGCAACGAAAATCTTAGCTTAAGCCTATTTTTCCACACCAATCATTGCTCTTAAGAGGCATCCGCCTCAAGAGAGTTGTTAGATCGGATGCCACGTCTGCTTGCAAGGAGATATGCGAAGAATGTTTTATGTTTGATTAATTATCGCACAGACATTGCTTTCACTTACAAGTGATTAGCTAATTTTTATATCGGTAAATTAAGATCATCTCAATTAGAAACTGCTTTTTGAATTCTATGATACATAGGAAAAAGTGCAAATGAAGAGTACTTTATCAATAATGTCTTTCTAAAATTAAGCTAAACAAAATTCTGGGGCCGTACGCAGGTAAAAATCTGATTTAGTACCATTTAATTGATCCTAGGGCAAGATCTATTCACAATCACAAATTGAAGCACTTTACGGACATATATATCGCAAATTGAAATAGTTACATCATTGAGTTTTGAAGACCAATTTTTTAAAGAAAAAGTAAAAAAGGTAGCGCTCATCAGCTAGCAGTGGTGATATGTAAAAGGAGAGCATAACTCTGAGTAGCATTCGACAAAGCATGGGGGAAGCATGCATGGGCGTGTTGGGAAAGAAGAGATCAAATTAAAGCAGCAATTTTATATATATATATATATATATATATATATATATATATATATATATATATATATATATATGATACAGAAATCTTCGATTTAAAAGTTCAACCCACGCCAGCCACGACTCTACAGTCAATGTAAATCATCACCAACAGTCAAAGAGGTAGCTTTTATCTTCATGCAATGTATAATAAATCACTCCTTTTTGAGTTGCCTACACAAATTAAAAGAGGAGGCGTCCGACAAATAGTACCTGGGCAGATTGTTTTTTTGTATTTAATTTTAATTTTGTTGTATGGTAAGAATTGAATGTATACGATACTGCCGTACGCACGGTGTCTTCATTAATATCTACATCCGTCTATGAGTAGCAAATGCGCGCTGAGTTGCTGCATGAGAATAAGGAAGGAAGAAGTATCTCCAAGATCCCAAAGTGAACAACTTCTAGCATTATTGATTAATAAATGAATATTGGATCTTATTCAACCCCAAATATAGCTCAAAAGATAAGAGTTGTCCAAGTTGGTATAAGAAGATTGTATCGCGTTCTTTCAATCAATGTGAGACATTCTAACACTCTCCTGACACACTCGGCGAGATTGGACATCTGCATTGTAGCTAAATGTAACATGGAGAGTCAATATCGAGTAACACATCAATAGGGATGAGTGTAACCCTTTACCAAAATAAGAAAATGAATATTAACTCGTACTCAATCACAAAAGGTAGCTCAATTTGTTAGTAGAGAAAGCTTGGAGAAGAAATCATTAGAATTTAAGAATAGCTCAATGAGCTAATTCAGTACAAGACTACCGACTATATACACCTCTAACTAACAATTAGTTACTAAGTAACTAAAATAACTCTAACACACTCTAACTTCTAACATTTACAATTAGGTCCCATATCTTACTAACTTCTAAACGCTATACACTTAACTATATATTCCAATACTCCCCCTCAAGCTGAAGGGTGTAAAATATTTAACACACCAAGCTTGTTAAGTAGAAACTGATGCTAAGGTTATTCCAATCCTTTAGTGAGTATGTCTACTTGTTGATTTCGTGTAGATACATATTATGGTTGTAGCATCCCTTGCTTAAGCTTCTCCATGATGAAATGACAATCTATTTCAATATGCTTTGTTCGTTCATGAAAGATGGGATTAGCAACTATTTGAATTGCTACCTTACTATTTGAGAATAGGATAACTAATTGATGGATTGGGGTCCCTAGTTATGCAAACAGTCCTCTCAACCACACTATCTCAGCTACTGCAGATGTTATACTCTTGTATTCAGCTTCAGCACTGCTTCGAGAGACTGTGTGTTGCTTCTTCGACCTCCAAGAAATTAAAGAATCTCCAACTTAACAAGGTAGCCACTGACTGATCTTCTACTCATTGGGCATGCTGCCCAGTCTGAGTCACATAATCCAACCAAGACATCAGTTTGTTGTCTTCTCATGATCACTCACATACCTGGCTCCTGTTTCAGGTATTTCGCCACACGAGTAGCATTATCCTTGTGAGATCTTTTGGTAGTTTGCATAAATTGACATAAGACTTGTACTGCATAGCTAATGTCTGGTCTAGTAACTGTAAGATATAAGAGTTTTCTGATAAATTTCTGGTAACTTGTGGCATCTATCAAAGGGTTAAGTCCTTGACTACCAATCCCCTTATCATACTCAAGAGAAGTCAGCTTCTGATTGAGTTCTAGAGGTATAACAGCAGGTTTAGCTCCACTTAAGCCCATCTATGAAATGAGTTCTAGAGTGTATTTCCTCTGATTAAGAAGAATTCCCTTCTGAGACCTCAAAACTTCAATCCCCAGAAAATATCTTAACTCACCTAAATCCTTCACCTTGAACTTCTGATGCAGTATTGACTTGGCTTCATTAATGAGTTCTATGTTGTTTCTTCTTAGCAATAGGTCATCCACATAGATTAGAATAATTACTATCTCATTTTCAAACCTTTTAGTGAATAAAGAGTAATCATAGGCACTATGACTGAAGCATGCACTAAGTTAGGCTTCTGTGGGCTTAAGATTCCACTGTTTTGATGCTTGTTTAAGTCCATACAGGAACTTCAGCAGCCTACAAACCTTGTTCTCCCCCTGTCTTTGAAAACCTTGTGGTAAGTCCATGTAAACTTCCTCCTCTAGGTCTCCTTGTAGGAAAGCATTGAAGACATCCATTTGATAGAGGGACCAATCTTTGGTAGCAGCTAATGCTATGACAGATCGAAATGTCAACATTTTTGCAACTGGTGAGAAAGTATCATGGTAGTCTAGGCCCTCTTGTTGATTATATCCTTTGGCAACAAGTCGAACCTTAAACCTCTCCACCTCTCCATTAGCTTTGTACTTGATTTTGTAAACCCATTTTGATCCTATAGAGGATTTTCCAGGTGGCAGGTCCACCACCACCTAGGTCTTATTGTCCTCTAGAGATTCAATCTCCTATTTCATGGCTTGTACCCATATGTCATCTTTCACTGCTTCCCTAAAACTGTGTGGTTCTGTGATTGTTGAGAAAGCCATGATGTAATCCTTGTATTTATGTGTGACATTGTCATAAGATAGGAAATTTGATATTGGATAAGGACACTGAGAATTCTTCATTCCACCTACTAGATAATCTTTCATCCAAATAAGAGGGTTCTTTGTTCTAGTTGACTGTCTAGGGAGAGCAGTGGAAGTAGGAGTAGTAGGTGCTATGGGAAGTTCAGTTGGGGCCAATTTAATTGACATCTATGAATCTACATTTCCTGGTGTATCTGTATGATCAGCTATATCATGATCAGCTATATATGTGGTATTTGTTTGTTCTACTACAACACCACTATTGTCAAATGCATCATGTGTTGCATCTACATCTGAACCTGCTTGTTGAATCTGATAGGTCTGGATCTATGGTGATCATCTCTTCTCTTTGCATTGTTTCAAAGGCACCATCTATATGACTTGGGAATTGATTAGTAGGAATAGATTGTTGGTGTTGTGAGATGAGAAAAGGAAATGTTGATTCCCTAAATATGACATCCCTCCTTACAAAGAAAGAGTTAGTCTTTCTATCAAACAATCTATATCATTTTTGAGTAGTGGAATACCCCATTAGAACAGCTTCCCTAGCTCTAGGTCCAACTTTGTCCTCCTTCACCACATTTGTAGCATAACATAAACATCCAAAAGTACTCAGATATGTTATGGGTGTTGTCTGCTATGTAGCAAATCAAAAGGGCTCTTACCACCCAGTACTCTAGTAGGAAGTTTGTTTATAAGATAAATAATTGTTTCCACACATTCCCCCAAAACTTACTTGGTATTCCAGCCTGAAACTTCAGTGCTCTTACAATGTCTAAGATGCGCCTATGTTTTCTTTCATCCACTCTATTTTATTATGGGGTATGCGCACAACTACTTTGGTGAATTAATCCATGATTTTGTAAGAAAACATTCCACTAATGGTTAAAGAATTTGTGACGACCCGGCTAGTCGTCTCATGAGTTACTGCTCCATTTTCCCCATTTCTGCTTCTTTATGCTTCGTTATCCATGTTTTGTAGTATCGAGTTGATCGGATCGAATCCGGAATGATTTTGGTAAAGTTTGAGACACCTAGTCTCTTTTTAAGGAAGTTTGAGTTGGAAAAGTCAACCGGATGTTGACTTATGTGTTAGAGGACTCGGATGTGAGTTCTGATGGTTAGGTTAGCTTCGGGAGGTGATTATGTCTTAGGAGTGTGATCGGAATAGGTTTTGGAGGGTTGGAGTAGTTTTAGGCTTGAATTAGCGAAGTTGATATTTTGGCGATTTCCGGTTGGTAGGCGAGATTTTGATATAGGGGTCGGAATGGAGTTCCAAGAGTTGCAGTAGCTCCGTTGTGTCATTTGGGATATGTGTGTAAAATTTCAGGTCATTCGGACGTGGTTTGGTTAGGTTTTTGAAAAAAACGTATTTCGGAAGATTTTAGAAACTTAGGCTTGAATCCGATGTGATTTGATAGATTTGATGTTGTTTGAGGAATTTTGATTATTGGAACAAGTTTGAATAAGGTATTGGGTTATGTTTGTGCTTTTGGTTGAGGTCCCGGGGGCCTCAGGATGATTTCGGGTGGTCATCAGAGAAGTTGAAAAGTTATTACAGCTGCTGAGATTTTTCTGCTTCTGGTATTTTCGCACCTGCAGTTTGGGGACCGCATGTGCGGTGCAGCACGTGCAGAAGGGGGAGCCGCTGAAGCGGATTTGAGAGGAAGAGTCAGGAACCGTAGACGCGGTATTTGGACCGCACGTGCGGAGTCACAGGTGCGGATATTGGGTCGCAAATGCGGTTTGCGGCTGGTAAGTGAATTCCGCAGAAGCGGAGGATTTGACCGCATATGCGGTACCGCAGAAGCGGGTTTTGGACCGCAGATGCAGAAAATCCTGGGTAGAACATATAAGTTATTTCATTTCGCGAGATGTAGCTATTTCACCATTTTTGACTTCGGCTTGGGAGCTTCTTGGGCGAATTGAGAGAGGGATTTCAAGAGAACTTCATTGAGGTAAGGAATTTAGACCTAAAGCTCATTCCTATGCTATTATTTCATGGATTAGGGCAAGAAATTATGGAAATCAAAGGTTAAAATTGGGGAAACTAGGTCTTGAGAACTTAGGCCTTTAATTGTGGATTTGAAGGACCATTTGGAGTCGGATTTGAGAACTTTTGATATGTATGAACTTGTGGGGAGATAAGGAATCTATTGATGTGAAAATTTCTGAATTCCAAGACGTGGGCTTGGGGGTCAAGTTTTGGTAATTTCGAGATTTGTGCCCTTTGTTGATTATTTTCGCTTGGACTTTGTTCCCTTAGCATATGTTAACGTCCTCGTTCTGATTTTGGGTAGATTCGACGTGCGTGGAGGCCGATTCGAGGGGCAAAGGCGTCACGAGCTAGGGATTTAGCCGGTTTGAGGTGAGTAATATTTGTAAATGATGTTCTAAGGGTTTGACACCCCGGATTTGCACGTCATAGTGCTATATTGAGGTGACACACACGATTGATGATGAGCGTGGGGTCGTGCACTATTGGGGATTGTGACTTGGTCCGTCCTGATGGTTTTACCACGTATTTGACTGGAATCTATTCGTTATCATCATTATTTGGGCTGAATGCCATATTTGGGCTTTGTGCCAACTATTTGAACCCTATTTGTTTTATATTTCCTGACTATTTTGACTTTATACTTGAACTCAATCATGTTATTTTCCACTGTTTTCGTACTCAGCCATGTTTACTCAGTTTTAATACTTAAATGATATTTTTAAATGATGTCTGGGCTGAGAAATACTATTTTACTATTGCCCGAGTGGCTTGTGAGGACTTTTGACTGAGTGAGGCCGAGGGCCTATGTTGTGAGAAAATATTTGACACTGATTATGAGGCCGAGGGCCTGAGATATGTACGCCACGGGGTGGCTTGTTTGATATGAGGCCGAGGGCCTAATGATGATGCCACGAGGTGGCTTGATATTGCCCTTGGGCCATAAGGGGCCCCTCCAGGAGTTTGCACACCCCAAGTGAGTGTGGGTACCCATTGTGATGTGAGATTGAGCTCGAGGGGCTGTTATCGTTCTGAGATGTTTCCCGAGGGGCAGATGTGGTGATACTATGCCCGAGGGGCGAACTTCTATTTGTTTACTCTACCTTAATTACCTGTCAATTACTTGTTTATTTGTTGAAAGAGGATTTTACTTGACTTTCCACTGTTGTACTGCTTTTAAATGGTTTTACTGCTTCATTATAGAATGCCTTGTGCCTTACGTGTTTTCTTACTTTCAGTCGTTATTTAAATTTGTTACTCACTGAGTTGGAGTACTCACTTTACTCTATGCACCCCTGTGTGCCTTACATGATATTATCTGCTACTTTGGATTATCTATTCATGTTTAGACTGTTTCTAAATGCTAAATTGTTAATAATTGGAAAAATGGGAAGTGTCGGCTGCCCTTGTCTTCACGAGAGGCGCCATCATGACCGGGTCTGGGTTTAGGGTCGTGACAAGTTGGTATCAGAGCCTAGGTTACATAGGTCTCATGAGTCATGAGCAGATTTAGTAAAGTCTTGCGGATCGGTACGGAGACGTCTGTATTTATCCTCGAGAGGCTGCAGAACCTTTAGGAAAAACTTCATATTCTTGAAATTTTTGTTATGCAAACTTGTTGATCCAAGTACTAAACTTCTATTATTCTATCCTCTAACAGATGGTGAGGACACGCGCTACTGGTCGGGGTGGATGAACCCTAGTACCACCAGATGTGGCCACCAGAGGCTGACGACGTGTTCGTGGTCGTGGTAGAGCAGAGAGGGCAGCACCTGTAGATCCACCAGCTGCCCCAGCTCAAGATCAAGCTCTAGCTATGGATGCTCCAGTATCACCAGTTCAGACACCAGCTGTGCCCATCATGATTCCGGGTCTTCAGGAAGCCTTGGTACAGATCTTATCCATTTGCACTGGCCTGGCTCAGGCAATTTCAGCCACTACATCCGCAGCTACTTCTCAAGCCGGAAGAGGCAATCAGATTCCCGCCGGTCACACACCTGAGCAGGTCGTGCAGGGACTCTAAACGTCGGGGGTGCATCCAGCCTAGCCGGTTGCAGCTACTCAGGACTATATATTTCCTGCCATGCCGGAGGACGAGCAGCGTAGGCTGGAGAGGTTTGGTAGTCTTTAGCCTCCGTCATTTAGTGGTGCAGAGGGCGAGGATGCCCAGGGATTTTTGGACAACTGTTAGAGGATGCTTCGTACTGTAGGTATTCTGGAGACTAGCGGGGTCGCTTTTACCACCTATCAGTATTCAGGAGCTGCTTTCACTTAATGGGAGGATTTTTAGAGGCGTAGGCCTATTAGTGCAGCACCCCTTTCCTGGCAGCAGTTCTCTGTTCTCTTCCTGGAGAAGTATGTGCCGAAATCTTACAAAAAGGAGTTGCGTAGGCAATTTGAGTGGATGCGACATGGGGAGATAACCGTGTCGCAGTATGAGTTGAAGTTCTCTAAGTTGGCTCGTCATGCCATCTGGTTGGTCCCAATAGATAGAGTGAGGATCAGGAGGTTTGTTGATGGTCTTACTTATCAGCTCTGTACTCTTATGACTAGGGAGAGGGTATCTGGTGCTACTTTCAAGGAGGTGGTGGATATTGACCGTGAGATTGAGTCTGTTCGTTGTCAGGAGCAAGAGGAGAGGAAGGCCAAGAGGATCTGGCAACTATAGTGGTGCTCCTTCGAGGAGCCAGTTTTAGCACAGCAGAGGCCGTTCATTCAAGCCTGCTCAGTCAGCTTGCCTAGGTTATCGTGGGGCATCTTCGGGTCATAGTTATCATGGTTCTCAACAAGGCCAGTCATCACTAAGCACCCTTCCAGCTCAGAGTTCGACCCGTGCTCCATCAGCTCAGGGCTCTTCTATGCCGAGTATTTTTGCTAGTCACTCTGGTGCGAGGGGTTCCCTTCAGTCCCCTTCTCCAGCACCTGGGAGTTGTTATGAGTGTGGTGAGATGGGTCACATGTGGAGGCAGTGTCCTCATCCTTTTGCTAGTTCATCCCAGCAGAGGGGTCAATCATTAGCTTCAGCGCCATCTACTTCATCACCACCCGCTCCGCCAGCTAGGGGTGGAGGTCAGTCAGCCAGGGGTCACCCCAGAGGGGAAGGTCGATCAGGGGGCGGTCAGGCCCATTTCTATGCACTCCCAGGCAGACCCGATGCTATTGCTTTAGATGATGTTATTACACGTATTGTTTTAGTCTGCCACAGAGATGCCTCTGTATTATTTGATCACGGTTCCACCTTTTCTTATGTGTTATCATACTTTGCTCGCTATTTGGGTATGCCCCGTGAGTTTCTTGCTTTACTTGTTCGTGTATCTACCCCGGTGGGCGATACTATTATTGTAAACCGTGTGTACCGGTCGTGTTTGGTGACCATTAGGGGTCTGGAGACTCGAGTGGATTTATTACTGTTGAGCATGGTAGATTTTAATGTCATTTTGGGCATGGATTGTTATCTCTGTGTCGTGCTATTTTGGACTGTCACACTAAGACAATCACATTGACTATGCTGGGTGTGCCACTGATTGAGTGGCGAGGTGTGACTGATTATATTCCTAGTAGAGTGATCTCATTCTTGAAAACCCAGCATATGGTTGGGAAGGGTTGTCTTTCATATCTAGCGTTTGTGAGGGATGTCGGAGCTGAGACTCCTAGTATGGATTTTGTCCCAGTTGTGAGGGATTTTCCCGATGTGTTTCCTGCAGACCTGTCGGGCATGCCATCGGACAGGGATATTGATTTTGGTATTGACTTGGTGCTGGGCACTCAGCTCATTTCTATTCTATCGTATCGTATGGCACCAACGGAGTTGAAAGAATTGAAGGAGCAGCTTCAGGAACTCCTAGATAAGGGGTTCATTCGGCCTAGTGTGTCACCTTGGGGTGCGTTGGTTCTGTTTGTGAAGAAGAAGGATGGCACTATGAGGATGTGTATTAATTATAGGCAATTGAACAAGGTAACAATTAAGAACAAGTATCCTTCGCCTCGCATTAATGGTTTATTCGACCAGATTCAGGGAGAGAGGGTGTTCTCTAAGATTGATATCCGTTCGGGTTATCACCAGTTGAAGATTAGGGATTTAGATATTCTTAAGACGGCTTTCAGGACCCAATATGGTCATTATGAGTTCTTGGTGATGTTTTTTGGGCTGACCAATGCCCCAGTAGCATTCATGCATTTGATGAACAGTGTGTTCCGGCCTTATCTCAATTCATTTGTCATAGTCTTCCTTGATGATATTCTGGTGTATTCGCGTAGTCAAGAGGAGAACGCGGAGCATTTGAGAGTTGTGTTGCAGAGATTGAGGGAGGAGAAGCTTTATGCAAAATTCTCTAAGTTGAGTTTTGGATTAGTTCAGTGGCTTTCTTGGGGCACGTGGTGTCCAGCGAGGGTATTCAGGTTGATCCAAAGAAGATAGAGGCGGTTTAGAGTTGGCCCAGACCGTCCTCAGCTACAGAGATTTGCAGCTTTCTTGGTTTGGTAGGCTATTATCACTGGTTTGTTCAGGTATTCTCATCTATCGCATCGCCCTTGACCAAGTTGACTCAGAAGGGTGCTCCATTTGTATGGTCGAATGAGTGTGAGGAGAGCTTTCAGAAGCTCAAGACAGTTTTGACCACAGCTCCAGTGTTGGTCTTGCCATCAGCTTCAGGTTCATATACCGTGTATTGTGATGCTTCAAGAGTTGGGATTGGTTGTGTATTAATGCAGGAGGGTAGAGTTATTGCTTATGCTTCTCGTCAGTTGAAGCCACATGAGAAGAACTACTCCGTTCATGATTTGGAGTTGGCATAGTTCACGCGTTGAAGATTTGGAGACATTACCTGTATGGCGTATCTTGTGAGGTGTTCACTGATCATCGCAGTCTTCAGCATTTGTTCAAGAAAAAGGATCTTAATTTGAGGTAGTGGAGATGGTTGGAGTTGCTTAAGGACTATAATATCACTATATTGTACCATCCGGGAAAGGCCAATGTGGTGGCCGATGCTTTGAGTTGAAAGGCAATGAGTATGGGAAGCTTGGCATATATTCTAGTTGGGGAGAGACCTCTTGCAGTTGATGTTCAGGCCTTGGCCAATCGGTTCATGAGGTTGGATATTTCGGAGCCCAGTCGGGTATTGGCTTGTGTGGTTTCTCGGTCTTCCTTATATGATCGCATCAGAGAGCGCCAGTATGATGATCCGCATTTGCTTGTCCTTAAGGACAGAGTTTAGCATGATGATTCCAGAGATGTGACCATTGGTGATGATGGGGTGTTGAGGATGCAGCGTCGGATTTGTGTGCCCAATGTGGATGGGCTTCGGGAGTTGATTTTGGAGGAGGCCCATAGCTCGCGGTATTCCATTCATCCGGGTGCCGCGAAGATGTACCAGGATTTAAGGCAGCACTATTAGTAGAGAAGGATGAAGAAAGATATTGTGGGATTCATAGCTCGGTGTCTCAATTGTCAGCAGGCGAAATATGAGCATCAGAGACCGGGTGGCTTGCTTCAGCAGATGGTTATTCCTGAGTGGAAGTGGGAGAGGATCACTATGGACTTTGTTGTTGGACTTCCATGGACTTTGAAGAAGTTCGATGCTATTTGGGTGATTGTGGATCGGCTGACCAAGTCTGCGCACTTCATTCCTGTGTGTACTACCTATTCTTTAGAGCGGTTGGCAGGGATTTATATCCGGGAGATTGTTTGTTTGCATGGTGTTCTGGTTTCCATCATTTCATATAGAGGTACTCAGTTTACTTTGCAATTTTGGAGGGCCGTGTAGAGAGAGTTGGGTACTCAGGTGGAGTTGAGCATAGTTTTTCATCCTTAGACGGACGGGCAGTCCGAGCGCACTATTCAGATATTGGAGGACATGTTTCATGCTTGTGTCATTGATTTCGGAGGGTCATAGGATCAGTTTCTACCGCTTGTAGAGTTTGCTTATAACAACAGCTACCAGTTGAGTATTCAGATGGCTCCATATGAGGCTTTGTATGGGGGTGTAGATCTCCAGTTGGTTGGTTCGATCCCGGTGAGGCTATTGGGGATAGACTTGGTGCAGGATGCCTTGGAGAAGGTGAAAGTGATTCAGGAGAGGCTTCGTACAGAGCAGTCGAGGCAAAAGAGTTATGCTGACAAGAAGGTGCGAGATGTGTCCTACATGGTTGGGGAGAAGGTTCTATTGAAGGTTTCACCCATGAAGGATGTTATGAGATTTGGGAAGAAAGGGAAATTGAGTTTGTGGTTCATTGGGCCTTTTGAAGTGCTCCGTAGGATTGGGGAGGTGGATTATGAGCTTGCTTTGCCACCCAGCTTGTCGAGTCTACATCCAGTATTTCATGTTTCTCTACTCCGGAAGTATATTGGGGATCCGTCTCATGTTTTGGATTTCAGCACGGTTCAGTTAGAGGATGATTTGACTTACGATGTGGAGCCAGTAGCTATTTTGGGTCGTCAGGTTCGAAAGTTGAGGTCAAAGGATATAGCTTTAGTGAAAGTGCAGTAGAGAGGTCCGCCCGTGGAGGAGGCTACCTAGGAGACTGAGCAGGAGATGCAGAGCAGATATCCTCACCTGTTTGAGGCTCCAGGTATATTTCTTGATTCGTTCGCGGACGAACATTTGTTTAAGTTGGGGAGAATGTGACAACCTGGCCAGTTGTCTCATGAGTTACCGCTCCGTTTTCCCCATTTCTGCTTCTTTATGCTTTGTTATCCATGTTTTGTGGTATCGGGTTGGTCGGATCGAATTCGGAATGATTTTGGTAAGGTTTGAGACACTTAGTCTCTTTTTAAGAAAGTTTGAGTTGGAAAAGTCAACCGTATGTTGACTTATGTGTTAGAGGACTCGGATGTGAGTTCTGATGGTTTGGTTAGCTTCAGAAGGTGATTTATGGCTTAGGAGTGTGATCAGAATGGGTTTTGGAGGGTTGGAGTAGGTTTAGGCTTGAATTGACGAAGTTGATATTTTGGCGATTTCCGGTTGGTAGGCGAGATTTTGATATAGGGGTCAGAATGGAATTCCAAGACTTACAGTAGCTCTGTCATGTCATTTGGGATGTGTGTGTAAAATTTCAGGTCATTCGGACATGGTTTGGTTGGGTTTTTGATCAAAAGCGTATTTCAGAAGATTTTAGAAACTTAGGCTTGAATCCGATGTGATTTGGTAGATTTGATATTATTTGAGGCGTTTTGATGATTGGAACAAGTTTGAATAAGGTATTGGGTTATGTTTGTACTTTTGGTTGAGGTCCCGGGGGCCTCGGGATGATTTCGGGTGGTCGTCAGAGAAGTTGAAAGGTTATTGCAGCTACAGAGATTTTTCTGCTTCTGATGTTTTCGCACCTGCTTTTGGGGACCGCAGGTGTGGTGCCGCACGTGCGGAAGGGGAGCCATAGAAGCGAATTTGAGAGGAAGATTCAGGAACTGCAGACGCGGTATTTGGACCGCACCTGCGGAGTCGCAAGTGCGGAGATTGGATCGCAGATGCGGTTTGCGGCTGGTAAGTGAATTCCGCAGAAGTGGAGGATTTGACCGCATATGCGGTACCGTAGAATCGGGTTTTGGACCACAGATGCGGAAAAGCCTGGGCAGAACATATAAGTTATTTCATTTCGTGAGATTTAGCTATTTCACCATTTTTGACTTCGGCTTGGGAGCTTCTTAGGCAAATTGAGAGGGGGATTTCAAGAGAACTTCATTGAGGTAAGGAATTTAGACCTAAAACGCGTTCCTATGCTATTATTTCATGGATTAGGGCTAGAAATTATGGAAATCAAAGGTTAAAATTGGGGAAACTAGGTCTTGCGAACTTAGGCCTTTAATTGTGAATTTGAAGGACCATTTGGGGTTGGATTTGAGAACTTTTGATATGTATGAACTCGTGGGGAGATAAGGAATCTATTGATGTGAAAATTTCTGAATTCCAAGACGTGGGCCCAAGGGTCGGGTTTTGGTAATTTCGGGATTTGTGCCCTTTGTTGATTGTTTTCGCTTGGGCTTTGTTCCCTTAGCATATGTTGACGTCCTCGTTCTGATTTTGGATAGATTCGACGCGCGTGGAGGCCGATTCGAGGGGCAAAAGCATCGCGAGCTAAAGATTTTGCCAGTTCGAGGTGAGTAATGTTTGTAAATGATGTTCTGAGGGTTTGAAACCCCGGATTTGCATGCTGTAGTGCTATATTGAGGTGATGCACACGCTTGATGACGAGCGTGGGGTCATGCACTATTGGGAATTGTGACTTGGTTCGTCCCGATTAATGGTTTTACCGCGTATTTGACTAGAATCTATTTGCTATCATCATTATTTGGGTTGAATGCCATATTTGGGCTTCGTGCCAACTATTTGAACCCTTCAAGGATTTTTGTTGATATTTCCTTACTGTTTTGAATTTATACTTGAACTCAGTCATGTTATTTTCCAATGTTTTCGTACTCAGCCATGTTTACTTAGTTTTAATACTTAAATGATATTTTTAAATGATGTCTGGGCTTTGAAACACTGTTTTACTATTGCCCGAGTGGCTTGTGAGGATTTTTGACTGAGTGAGGCCGAGGGCCTATGTTGTGAGGAAACATTTCACACTGATTATGAGGCCGAGGGCCTGAGATATGTATGCCATGAGGTGGCTTGTTTGATATGAGGCCGAGGGCCTAGTGATGATGCCACGAGGTGGCTTGATATTGGGCTTGGGCCGTAAGGGGCCCCTCTAGGAGTCTGCACACCCCCAGTGAGTGCGGGTACCCATTGTGATGTAAGATAGAGCCCGAGGGGCTGTTATTGTTCTAAGATGTTGCCCGAGGGGCGGATGTGGTGATACTGTGCTCGAGGGGCGAACTTCTATTTGTTTACTCTACCTTAATTACCTGTCCATTACTTGTTTATTTGTTGAAAGAGGATTTTACTTGACTTTCCACTGTTGTATTGCTTTTAAATGGTTTTACTGCTTCATTATAGAATGCTTTGTGCCTTACGTATTTTTCTACTTTCATTCGTTATTTACATTTGTTACTCACTGAGTTGGAGTACTCACTTTACTCCCTGCACCTCTATGTGCAGATTCAGACGTTGCTGATCCTGCCAGTGCAAGTTGAGAGCTCCCGATGAACATTCGGAGTTCACGAGGTAGTTGCTTGACGTCTGCAGACCCGTGTTTCTCCCTCTTTATCATTTCTATCTGATATCAGACTTTTGTACTAGTTGTAGACCTTTCAGACTTGTATTAGGTTTTATAGATGCTCATGACTAGTGACACCCGGTTAGGGCTGTGTTGGGTTGTTCTTCTGCGTATTTATGATATTATCTTCTACTTTGGATTATCTATTCATGTTTAGACTGTTTCTAAATGCTAAATTGTTAATAATTGAAAAAATGGGAAGTGTCGGCTGGCCTTGTCTTCACGAGAGGTGCCATTACTATCGGGTCCGGGTTTAGGGTCGTGACAGAATTCTTTACCATTGTCTGTCCTAACTGTCTTAACACAAACACCAAATTGATTTTGTACCATGCAAAAGAACTGTTTTAAAAATATGATTGTTTCACTTTTCAACTGTATGAGAAAAATTTAGGTTGCTCTAGTGTAATCATCAACAACTGTAAGAAAGTAATGCTTATTATCATGTGTAACTACCTTATAAGGTCCCCATACATACATGTGAACAAGTTGAAAAGGCTTAGTACTTAGGTGCTGACTCATAGAGAAGTTTAACCTATGTTGCTTAGCTAATGGACAAATAGAACATTTATTGTGTAATGTACTGTCTACTTTATTATGCAAAAAAGAAACATGTTGCGTTACTGACAATTAAGGATGTCCTAATCTCCTGTGCCAAAGTTCTCCTGTATCTTTGTTCTTCTCCACTGAACTGATATGAGCAACTATTTGTTTTGTTCTTCTTCCTCTTATCAGATAAAGGCCACCAGTTTCCTTATCAATCCCCTTCACCCTGCCACTGTAAAGATTCTGAAAGACACATATTTTTGGCAGGAATAGAGCACCATATCTGGTTAACTTTGAAATTGACATTAAGTTAAACTTAAAGTCAGGAACATACAACACATTTTCTAGTTTAGTATATGTTGAAATCTGTGTACTACCAATATGTGTAACATCAGTACTGTCTCCATTTGGTAATCTCACCTTTTCTCTTTTACAACTATCTACATTCTTGACATCTTGTAGTAATTTTAGTGAAGATGTTTTGTGATGTGTGGCCCCTGAGTCCACTATCCAATTGTCATTATAGACACTTGAGGCAAGACATACAATATTACCTACCATGTTTGTTTGTGTCTGATTATCAACATTTGAATCCTTGTTGAGCAAGTGAAGTATATGCTGGTATTGTGCTTCAGTAAAGAAGTAATATCCTTTCTGTTGTGCTTCTTCCTGTGAATTGGAGGTTACTGGTCCTTCCACATTGTTGATTGTAGTGAAAGGTCCTTTAGTCCTATACTCTCTAGTCTGATAATTCTTCTTCCCTTTGAAATCGTCAAGGTAACCAATTGATTTTAAAACAATTCTCGTTAGTGTGGCTCTTCATATGGCAATGCTCACACTATAGGAATTGTTTCTTTCCTCGAAAACCTTGACCTCTTCCAACTTGCATTGCCATAGGATTCACCTTTTCTGCCATTGCACTACCGCCCATAGATTGTTGGCTTTCATCTTGTGTGATCATAGCATATGCTTGGTTGAGTGTATGTTCAGTCGTTTTCATTCAAACCGTCCAAAAACTGCATCATCCTTTGTTGATGCAGATGTACAATATATTCCTTTTATTTCACACATCCACAGTTCGGAGAAGGTACAAGCACATTATATTTAGCCCATAAATCCTTCAGCATTGTAAAGTACACAGCAACAATATCAGATCATTAGTTACGCTTTGCTTTTAGAGCAAGGCGCATAGATCTACTCCACAGGCCGTAATTCTCAGATCCTATGAGTTGAATTGAAATCAATACCGGTCCTGGGGTGTCGGAAGGTTGCAGGAACAAAGGATGAGTGTAATCGATCTTCGTCTTCTCCGCCATTGACGTGTGACCTCAAACTCAATTAAATCGCACAATCAAAGATAAACAGTAACAAAATTGACCTAATTTTGGAGAAATTTTATCAATCTGCTGGGAAATGAAGAACACAGTTATGAACTTCAGTTTTGAAGATGTAAGGAAACGATTTTACTGAATTAAGTCGTTGCATCCATGAATCGTTCTCCACAGCTCTGATACCATGTTAATAGAGAAAGCTTGGAGAAGAAATCACTGGAATTGAAGAATAGCTCAATGAGCTAATTGAGTACAAGACTGCCGACTATATACACCTCTAACTAACAATTAGTTACTAAGTAACTAAAATAACTCCAACACACTCTAACTTCTAACATGTACAATTAGGTCCCCATATCTTACTAACTTCTAAACTCTATACACTTAACTATATATTCCAATACAATTAACTCTCTCGACAAATGCGAGCCGCTAACAATATTATCCGTACATTTTGATATCAAACCTAAAGCAACACTTGTTTGGAGTTGTTGGTGACTTGATCGGCATTTAGTTTTAGCAATAAGGTCTACGTTTCGTACCAGGGGCAATCAATGATATTGAGCTATAAAATTCTGGAAGTTGATGCGGATGGAACTATAAAAGCTCTTTTGTGTAAAGAAAGACACATTTGGAGATGCTAACAGTGTCATGTCAAGGAGGACACTGATAAATGCAAAGGTAGATAAATCTATCAATGCTTTTTTGTGTTGGCCGAAAGGGAAACACAGCAGCAATTGGGTTCATTTCATAGTTCTGGATATGCTCCCCCATTCGATCTTTTTGTCAATACCATCGAGGTCCGATAGTTGAAATACCTTCACATTTAATTAGAGGTTTTATGTTTGAATTATAAAAGTATTTTGGTAGAAAGTATTTGCTTCCTATAATAAACTTATACAATGTAAATTTGTATTAGTCGAATCAAAGATTTCAGATAACGAATAATAAAGGGAAAAAAATAATTGGCCAATGACTGTAATTTTTCCAATAACAATTGGCCGTTACTCGAAAGTCCAAACATGACCAGTTAAGAATTCAAGGAATCCACTACGTATATCATAATATTACAGATCATCATCACACAGTGACAACATCAATTGACCTAGCTAGTACCTAGTAATGTGGATCTTTAAGGGAACTTGGAACACTGATGAAAACCTTTTGAAGACGGTTGGCCGTTAATTGAATATACTCCATATTCAATACATATTTTATTGGATTTCAGAAAATGACATGAAATGAGTAATAAATACTTCAGGTAGGGGTGTACATGGACCGGGTTAGTTCGTTCTTATCAAAATCAAACCAAATCAACTATATCGGCTTGGATTGGTTCAATTTTGTCGGATTTTTCGGGTTTTGGGTTTCTTGTTACTTACATATTATTTCAATCTTACTTTGTTAAATATTTAATAAGCAAATATCTATTTAGTAAAAATATAAAAAATTGACCAATATTATCGATTAAAATATTTTACGGAAGAATTCTATTAGTAACACATAATAGTTATTTTTTTAGTCGTCTGACAATAATTTTTCGTTGATATACACTTTCAGGTTAACCGAATTTAGTAATTAAACATAAAAATCAATATGATACCTAAATATTAATAACCACTTCACATCCGAAAAAGATATAAGAATTTAATAGATTTTAACATATGATATGAATATGGAAGAACAAAGAGATAGATGCATTTCAGTAACACTTGATAAGAAAGTGATCATACAACCCATTATTTAAGGTCAATAAATATGGAGCACTTCATATTCTATTAAAATTTATAGACCGCAAGAGAATCACAAATATTTCTAGACAATTTTTAAAGAAAAATTTATATAAAATCTTAAAAATATATTTAAAAAATTATATATTTATATGTCGGGTTGGTTCGGGTTTTTTAACTCAATACCAAACCAGATCAAACCGAACCAAATTGGGTTTTTTAACCTGTTTGATTTGACTTTTCGGTTTGGTGCGATTTTTTGATTTGATTTGTACACCCCTAACTACGGGTATAACAGAAAAATTTCTTCTCATAATATGCATAAAGTAACAAGTAAAAATAAAAATTAATTTTTAATATACATGAAAGTAAAAGTGAACTGATGGAGTAGGTTAATTGGCCATTTGAATTTCGATCTAGAAAAGCACATCCTAAAATGGGACTTGTCGGCGCTGATCAAAATCAACCAAAATCTTTTTAAACGGTTGATCTACACAATACCTAAATAAACAAAATGATAGTCATATTTAATACGTTAAGGGAAGAAATCCCAAAATCAAAATTGGTTATCTGTCTTTTTCCGTTGTGAAAGTAGCTATAATATTCCCTCAGTTCCAAAAGAATTGCACCGTTATCATCTGAAAAGTTTAATGTCAGGTTTTTTTTTCTTTCATAATGATAGTTTCAAATATTTTTAACTATAATTATGTCTCTTAGTACTTTTGTATAATTGGAAACAAATTTTATTTTAACATATCAAGAAATCAATATTCAAATTCACACAAAGTGGTTGTGTTTACAATATTGTATGCAGGGACGCGTCGTTCTTCGTTCTTTGTGGAATGAAGAAAGTGACATTTCGACAATAACATATCATGAAGCTCAATAAGTGGATTCAAATGGGTGAATTAAGCTAAATTTGGGCGAGCTAAATGGTTTGTTGAATGATGAATCAATAAACAAGTTTGCACAAAATTTAATTGGGTCAGGATGGGTGTGTTAATTTGGAATATCAAACAAGCGCCATAACTCAATCCGCCTAAGACGAAATTATTTTCATTTGTTTATTTATTCATTTTTTTTGTTTAATTACCAATCAAGTAACATAAGTTTTTTCCTATATTTAATATGGTTATATCTAACCAATCAAATCTAAATTTCTTTTATTTAATTGCACAAGCTTTAAAAAGGCTAATTTGTGTTGCGACGAAAAAGGATTTGTGTTGTGCTCAAATTTACCCGCTAATAATAACATATTATGCTAAACTCGTCCAAACTTGAGCCAGATAGGCGGATTTTTCCGAACTAAATTTAACACTCGTACTCCGGATGAGTGCTGTTTGATTATGAAAGGACCTACCTAATTCCAAACAAAATTTAAGGATTCACCTCTTGAGAAAATTTTATTTTGTGTCTCATACAACTGACACTAGTTGTATGAGACATTTTTTTTGTCTTACAGTTTTGTGGACCTAAATTTTTATGCACTCAAAAATATAAGATTGAGGTCCACAAATTTGTGAGAAAAAAAGAACATCGCACAATTTATGTGAGGCACGCAATAAAACTTCCCGCTTACTTTAGTGTGTTGATAACTTGATATCTCTACCAACTTTTCTAGTCACGCGAGCGTCACTTCTCCTTTTGTATGTATTGCAAACAATTGCAGGGTCCGTTTGGTTTAAATAGGTTGTAGTGGATGGACAATATGCTCTCCCTTTAATTGATGACTAGTAGTGACCCACAAAAAACATTGGCCCTTATGTAATCCATTTTCAAAAAGATACCCTTGAGCCCGCAACACAGTATCCGCTCGATAAAAATTTATTTGCACCAATTTTTATGTCAAATCTATGTAAATTATTAAGTCACAAAATTATTGTGAAAATAAGTATTAATTTATCATAATTATAACTAGGGGCGTACATATGTCGGGTTGATTCGGATTTTACAATTACCAAACCAAACTAATTATGTCGGGTTATTAAATCTAAAGACTAAACCAAACCAAACCAAACCAAAAAAACTCGGGCTTTTCAATCTCGAGTTTTCGGGTTTTTCGAATTTTTTTCCGGTAAAATCTTCGTAGAACAACATATAATGTATGCTCAAAATATTTCTTTAATCCTAGTCAGATACAATTATATAAAGTATTTTCCAAAAAATAATACAAAATATAATATGTGTCATGGCATTATCCTAAAATATTCAACAATAAAGACAATAAAATTATGTAATATAAATATTGCTAATTAAAAAGTCATAATAAAAATAAACATAATCAAAAGTACTAAGTCATGCTAAAATAAATAGACTAATAAAGGAGTATTAATTACATGACTAAACGCTAAAGAAAAATAAAAATAGGTTATGCATTTTTATCTAAATTATTGCAAAATAAAAAATAGATATTCAATACATTCTCGTTCGTAATATTAAATTAAATGTCTTTTGTTAGCATTAGTATTGATTTGATTTTGGTTTGGGCTTTTGTTAGCATTATTTAATTTACTAATATTAATGGCTATAAAATTTATTGGAGCATTCAAAAGTTCTAAGTCTAACCTTGAAATAATACCTTAAAAGATAAAATTATGAAAATTTTTAAAAAATATTTATAAATTACATCACAATAAGTATATTTATATATTAAATATATCTAAAATTTCTATATATGTAATGTGAGATTAATTTGGTTTCGGTTTGACTTTCTTTAGTTAAAACCAAACCAAACCAAACCAATTATAGTCGACCAAATTATAGTCGGATTTTTTTTTTCGGTTTGACTCGGATTATCGGGTTAGTGCTGTTTGTCGGTTTCCTTTGTACACCCCTAATTATAGATATGTTTGTGAAAATATATTTATTGAATTAATATGTAAACACCGAAGTTTTTGCACCCTACCACTCCCCAGCGTTCGAAACTTGGAAACGGAAAAATCTGTGGACACGTGTGGCCCCCACAGAGAATCAATAGTCAAATACACTTGACCTTCCTCGTTTGCCTAATAGCTGTCGTTTAGCAAATAATCTCCCTTCTTCTTCTTCTCATTTCTCAAAGGAAAGGAAGAAACCAATGCTTTTTGAAAATTAAGACAAAACAAAATCAGCAGTTTCAAAGACAAGCGTGCCGATTTTTGTCATATACATGTTGACAGCATATCTGATACTGTCTCCCCCCCCCCCCGTGTACTATTGCATTCCCTCACACATTATTATTCACTATGTTACTTAGGATTCTTTAAAAAACTATTTTTTGAGGATTCAATAAGATTATTAAAGAATGCAAGCAATGTAGATTATTCATCACAACCTTTAAGAACTCTACTGGTGCTAAAATCAATCAACTATCCCTTAGTATCAAACTAATTAAAGTAGTGCAGATGATTTCATACCATCACATCTTAATTTTAGTCTTTATTATATTTTGAAGTTATTTATACTTTTTACCATCAGTAAATAGTTTCGCATTTGTTCTTACCTTCAATAAAGTTCCAATAATAATTTAGTATTACCAATTATGATCTAAAATTACCTCGGCTATAATTTAGATTGAATTGTATGTACAATAAGTGTGGGATAATTATTAATAATAAAAATGTTAAAGAACCAAAATATAAGAAAGGACAAATTGAATATTTTGTACCCCTCCGTTCATTTTTACTTGTTCATTATTGACTTTGCACACCCCTTAAGAACTACTCCCTCCGGTTCACAATAAGTGAGCAGTTTCATTTTAGCACGCCCATTAAGAAAATTCTAAATCATATACAAAAATACCTAGTATGACTAAATTATCCTTATTAAATATTGGTCACATAGTTATAGTGAGGAGTGAGAAAACTTTTTAGGGATATCCACATAAGGGTAAAAGGGAAAAACAAATTAAATTTTTTCTTGGTTATCTAACTGGACACTTATTTTGAACCAAAATGAAAAAGTAAACTGATCACTTATTGTGAACCGGAGGGAGCAATAAATAAAGTGCATAATTTACTATGATACCCATATTAATTGGTATATAGTCTTAATGAATTTGAAAAATGATTTGGAATGATAATTAATGCTAAGGGCAAAATAGAAAAAATAAATTATTTTATTTTAATATGTAAAAGTGGACAAGTAAAAATGAAAATTTATTTTTAAAATGATGAACAAGTAAAAGTGAACGGAAGGAGTATGATATATAAATATTTTTGACCCTCTTCTCTAAAAGATTTCACATTGTTTAACTAGTTTTATGTGCGATTTTAGCTGACTACTATTATGTTTTTGTGAAGCCCTTGTTATGCATTTTAATTATAGAGATGTATAATTAAATGAAAGCAAGTACTAAGAGCTGGTTTGTAGTAAAAAAAGTTGTCAGCTTTCCCAAAAAGAAAAACCCCAACAAAAAACTCTCCATTTCCCTCACTCATCACACTCCTCTTTTACTTGTGTCTTTTTCCTCTTCACTTCATTCATGGCACTTCAGAGGCTGCTTCTCTCCTTGTACATTCTCTTTTTCATAGCCTTCACTAGCTTGTACACTTCTTCTGCTGCTGCTGCATCTGATGTTGAGCTTCTCTTGCTAAAGATCAAACCCTCACTTCAGGGCAGTTCAGAGAATTTGTTGTTATCTTCTTGGAACACTTCAGTTCCACTCTGTCAATGGAGAGGTCTCAAATGGGTTTTCATCAATGGAACTTCTTTGCTCTGCACTGACCTCTCTTCACCTCAATGGACAAGTCTTTTACTTTACAGAAACCCATCTTTGCATCTTGTTTCTCTTCAGTTGCCATCAGCTAATCTCACTGGAACACTCCCAAGAGAACTTGGTGAGCTTTCTACATTGCAAAGTCTTTATCTTGGTGTTAATTCACTCCATGGGAACATTCCTCTTGAGCTTGGCTACAGCTCTTCTCTCTCTGATATTGAGTTGAGTAGCAACACTCTGAGTGGGACAGTTCCAGCTTCAATATGGAATCTTTGTGATAGGCTTGTTTCTCTCAGGCTTCATGGTAATTCTTTGTCTGGTTCTCTTCCTAACCCTGCATTGCCTGATGCTACTTGTAAAAATTTGCAGTTTCTTGATTTTGGGCAAAACATGTTTTCTGGGTATTTTCCTGAATTTATAACTAGGTTTAATGGTCTTAAAGATCTTGATTTGGGGGATAACAATTTTTCTGGGCCAGTTCCTGACACTTTAGCTGCATTAAAGCTGGAAAAATTGAATCTTTCACACAATAATTTTAGTGGGGTGTTGCCAAATTTTGGGGAATCAAAGTTTGGTGTGGAGGTTTTTGAGGGGAACAATCCTACTCTTTGTGGGCATCCTTTAGGGCCTTGTAGTGGAAGCTCTGGTTTGAGTCCTGGTGCAATTGATGGTATTGTTATTGGTTTGATGAGTGCAATGGTGGTTGTGGTGTCATTGTTGATTGGGTATTTTCAAGGGAAAAAGAGAAAACATGCAGATGAAGAAGAGGATGAATTTGAGGAAGTTGAAGATGAGGAAACTGGCGATGGCGGTGGTGGTGAGGGGAAGTTAATCTTGTTTCAAGGGGGTGAGCATCTGACACTGGAGGATGTGCTGAATGCGACGGGGCAAGTGATGGAGAAGACTAGTTATGGGACTATTTATAAGGCAAAATTAGCTGATGGTGGAACCATTGCTTTGAGGTTGTTGAGGGAAGGCAGTTGTAAGGATGGAAGTTCATGTTTATCTGTGATTAAACATCTGGGAAAAGTTAGACATGAGAATTTGATTCCTTTGAGAGCCTTCTATCAAGGGAAGAGAGGGGAGAAGCTTCTCATTTACGATTATCTCCCCAACAGAAATCTTCATGAACTCTTACATGGTAAATTCTTATCTTCTTTTATGCTTTCATGCTTACTCTTTCAAGTTCTACTAATGAAATCAACGCAAGTTTACTCAGTCTCATGTAGATGAATATTTCTGATTATGATGAGTTGAAATTCTTGTATTAGTCATTGCTTCATGTGTGTGGAGCAATATAAAGGATTAATGGTTTTAAACCACAGAAGTTGCAGCCTCTTCCTCAAGGTTTGGTCGTAAGTGGAGTATTAGTGCATAATTACATCAATGAAAACAACCATGAAATTATAAATTTGATTGAATCAACATCTTAAGAGTAACTGAATTAGTAATCTAAAGAACCGAATAGAGATAAGAAGTCACAGGAATAGCGAGCATGTTTGACTTATTCTGAACTATAGATAAGTTAATCCTACCTATATCCTCTCCTGTGCTTAATCTTGCATTTCTTGTGTACTCTTGCATACACGAACTACCATGAGTACCTATTTTGCCAACAAAGAAGAAGTAGCCTCATTATATTTGCTTACTCATCCAACAAAAAAAAATAGCTCATTATCTCTAGACTATGGATATCAGTATTAGATGCCTAGGTCAACCATTCATCTATTATTTTACTTTCAAGAACTATGTAGCCCTAGATGAACTGATCATAGCTCATTTCCCAGCATTTAAGCTTGGACAGGTAAGCTTCACTCATTCTTTTACAAGCTTCATGCATGCCTAAGATTTTGTGGCTGTTTTATCGTTCTTTCAACCTTGATTTGCTATGCAAGTTTTGTGCCATCACTCTGTCTTAAAGAATATCCATCAGGCATAGGAAGAACTATTAGGAAATTGTGGTAAATGAAGGTATAAGTGACCGCATCTTCAGTCACTTTGTACCAGTAATCTTCCGTCTTTAAGAACAACTAGTATTACTCTTTTATCAGAGAAAGCGATATGTTGATTTTGGCTCTAGGCAATCCCTGTAAAGTGGATTCGGATAGTATTAAATTATTTAAATCACAGCATTTGACTTTCAGACCTAATATAGTCACACTTATTGTGGCTGTTTCTGTATCAAATTTGATTATGATATTTCCTGATTGTGTTCAGAATCAAGAGTTGGGAAGCCAGTATTGAATTGGGCTAGGCGACACAAAATAGCATTGGGCATAGCCAGAGGACTAGCACACCTTCATGGTCTGGAAACACCCATTACCCATGGGAATGTTAGGTCAAAGAATGTTCTTGTCGATGAATTCTTCGTTGCCAGGCTTACTGAATTTGGACTTGACAAGATAATGATCCCAGCTGTAGCTGATGAAATCATAGCACTCGCAAAAGCTGATGGTTACAAGCCACCTGAGCTGCAAAGAATGAAGAAGTGCAATTCGAGAACTGATGTTTACGCTTTTGGAATCCTACTACTGGAGATTCTGCTAGGAAAGAAGCCTGGAAAGAATGGAAGAAATGGCGACAATGTTGATTTGCCTGCACTAGTGAAAGTAGCCGTTTTGGAGGAAACAACAATGGAGGTATTCGACGTGGAACTTCTGAAGGGAATTAGGAATCCAATGGAAGAAGGTTTGGTACAAGCCTTGAGACTTGCGATGGGTTGTTGTGCTCCTGTGGCTACCGTTAGACCGTCGATGGAAGAAGTCGTACGGCAGTTGGAGGAGAACAGACCGAGAAACCGGTCTGCTTTGTACAGCCCTGCTGAAACTAGGAGTGGAAGTGGTACTCCCTTTTAAAGCTCATGTTGTGATTTTAGTAATGAGTATTGTTTCATATTATGCCTCTTTTTTTTCCTAAAGGAAAGAGGGCTAAATGGTTATAGCTTTCTTACTCTTTCAACTATTTATCTTTGGCTTTGCATTGTTAGGGAAAATCTTTCCATAGACAAATTGACAATAGACAATATGTCACGTTAGACAGCAAATTGGATATTATAGTGTGCTTTTTTTCTCTCTTTCAATCTGTCCCTGCAACTAGCCCATCTTCTGTAAGATAATGATGCAAAAGGAACTTTGAATGTGCTCCAAATTTTAGATTGTGTGGGGTCAAAAAAGATTTTATTTTCTCCATCATTTCTATGAAATGATGATAGTCCCGTAAACATAAAGCTGACCAGTTTAAGCTTCTAAGTAAACCGCCACAAAGGTTAATTGAAGTCCAACACAACTGGATTCATAGACAGTAAAGGGCCACTGGGGACTGCGTAAAAATAGCACGGGCTAGCCAGTTTTTGGACTAGTCATTTAAAAATAGGCAGCATTTGCAAAGTTATTGAAAAATAGCCACTATTTTACTGTAACACGGAAAGCTTCTCCATAATATATTGGAGATCGGTGCACCTGTGTATGAACTTCCAGAATATTATGTTGGAACTCCAACACGCGGAAAGTTCCAGTATAATTGTGCTCCAATCTCCGGTATATTATGCTGGACCGATATATTATACTGGAACTCCAGTATAATATTTTTCCGGATTATGAACAGTGTTTTCATTCAAATTTATCTTTATATGAAAAGTGGCTAAATTTCAATTACTTTTAAAATTGTGACTATTTTTGAAATTTGGCTATTTTTGAATTTCTCCCTCCTTACCCGGTGGTAATGGACTACTTGAATGAGAAAATCGGGTACCGAACAAAAGCCCAGTAAGAGAATAAATTAGTCATGTTTGGAGTTTAAAGGTTCTCTTCTTCTTCTTCTCGACACCAATTTCAAAAGCTAAGGTTTAATGATATCTGTCATGTACCAAGTGCCTTAATATACTCTAGTTATTCAGCTGTGTCAATTTGAGGTAGGTAGGATTGCCCTTCATGTTTGCTGATCCGGGAAAAGGTTAAACAGATACCTTGGCATGCTTCCATCACGACAGCATGGCCCATTCAATAGGTCTCTATCTGTCCCGCCTTCACATTTGATTCTGAATTTTCCTCTGATTTTCTTACAAGGGAAGCGAATTTTAATGATTATTATTACATTCTTCAAGGCCACGGGTTTCGCTTCCACTTTTCTTATCAAAATTTTTATGATTATTATTTCATTCAAGCTGGCGGAGAGCTTGATAACTGCTCCAATTTATCAATGCAGCAATGTCATTTCATTCGTTGTCTCAGTCTCATACTAATTATTATTTAAATTTTATTGTATCGTATCGTTAAATTCGTTGTTACGTAACGACAAAAAGTGTCACTTTATTAAACGACCGATTTGGTGAACTCGCGCTGCTACCTTATTCTTTTTCTCTTATCTCGTAACTTACTTTTTATTTTATTTTATAATATTACGAGTTTATTACTCATATTGTTGGAGCATGACATCATGAAATGACGGCAAATAATATTATCTATCCAAATATTGTATAAATGAAAAGTCGCACGAGATTTGGCTATGTGAAGTAGGCCTCACTCGTTCTTTTGCTCCCTGTTACTTTTTTTGGGGCAAACTCTTCAACTCGTTCATACACAGAGAGTTGCTCCTTCCCCACCCAACCCTGATTTGGAAGTACCCTATCTTGAATTGTTAAGTAAGGACTCGTAAGGAGTGTAAGATAGTTTGTTATTCCAGTTGGGAAGTGGGTTGATCCCACATCGGAAGAGAGAAGACAATTTTGAAGCCTTTTAAGCATTTGTTCCTTTTATGATTTGATTTAGGACACATACTTTTTAGTGTGTGCAATTAAGTACACTATATATTTATATATTATAATCAAAGACTTGGACTTGAAATTTGTGCGCGGGCCGGGTCGGATCCTAAAATTAATTATTTTATGTTGTGATAGAAAAATTAAATTTATTTGAATTTTAAATTCAAAATTCGAATAAATAGTTATGTCTGTTATGAAAGGGTCCAACCGAATATGACTGTTTGTGAAACAAGACATCTTTTCTGAAAGGGTATGTTTGTTGCCTATAAATACACAAGAATTTCCAATGAAGTAGTATAGAAAATCACAAGTATTATTTCAGGCTTTGTTGTATCCTGAAGAGAATCATTAGAATCGATTTATATTTCCCTAAATTAGTATACAGGCGATAACTCGACGTTCGATTTTCACACCTCAAAGCCATTTTTGTTTATTATTTTCTAACAAGGAGTTTCAAGTTCTGGTTGCTCTAGTGCATTAATGGTGAAGTACTTCACATGGCAGTGTGCAGTAGAGGCTGGGAAGCCAGCAAGATACTTGTGGGTGGCATGTTTTGTAGGTAAGGAATGGGCATGTACTATTCTGCCTAATCACATGTAATCCTTCTGGCATCCATATCTTCCAAATCATGTTTGGCACAACAATTCAGTTTACTGCAATACTCAACAATTTAAGGCCAAGGAAAACTGCAATTACCATCATAATAAGTCAACATTCATTCCTTGACATTTACAATAGGTGGGAAAGTAAAAAAGAAATAGGCAGCAATAACTTGAATTATGAAGCAAAACCATAAAATAATTACATTATATAGGATGACAGTTTCAGTAATTAAAGCTAAAGATGTTTAACAATAAACCAGAAAATCAACTTTCATCTCTTTCTTTCTTTTTTTGGGTTTCTTTTTCATATTTGTCTGCAATCATTAATACTATGCTTCTGAATGGTCCATATTGAGAGGAGAAGGAAAAAAAAGAAGTCCATTTCCTATCAACCATATTCAAGATATGTAGTTTGCTGATCAAGATTGTAAAGCAAGCTTGGTAGAAGAGAAGGATAAATGATTCCAAGGAGAGAAGGACAACACTTCAACACCTGCTCCATAGATCCTGGAGTTAATTTTCCCGTTGAAGCAGGGCGAGGTTGAACGCTGCTGCACTGGTACATTAGACAGGTGGAACAATGGACAAGGGGATTCAAATGTGCAAAATAAAAATATATTTCTTGCTGGTGATGTTTAGGAAGGGATGCAAAAGGTAGAGAAGGAATTAGAAATGAAGAAAATTGGCTAGATTTCGTGACAGTTTCACTGAACAGGTAAAAGTAATATGTGATTGTGTTCATCACCAAATGTTTAATGTCTTGGACATTAACATTGGCGGCCCCTGCGGCAGGTAAGTGCACCAGCATTTGAGGTAAGAGTGCCAACTAGTGAAGAGGACTTGGCTGCTAAGCTTGATGCCCTAGCATAACTGGCTCCAGCACCACGTCCGGATGGGGTAAAGTAGGCTCCATTAAGCATAAGGTCTCCATCTGATCTCCAGTTCCAACGCTTCCACTCTCCTTCTGATGGTTCCACTCTATGTGTCACCTGCCAACAGGGGCGTACGCAGAAATTTTTGTAAGCGGTGTCGAAATTTATAAAAAAAAACTGAAATATAACTTTGATTGTCATACTTTTAGACAAGAAATAGTCTTAATCTATTGATTTTGTTGAGTCTTAAGCAAATATTTACAAAAGAAAAATGTCTTAGTTGAGGTTTGAACCTTTAACCTCTTATAGAAAAATCAAACACATTACCAACACACAACATACAATTTATGTCAAGTATTGTCAATTTTTTTCTACTTAATAGTTTCCGTACAATATTAATACATATATTTAATAAAAAAAATTGACGAAGCGGTGTCGCGTGACACCGCTCCGATAAGCGTAAATCCGCCCCTGCCTGCCAACCAAATTCCACCCAACTTCAATTACTTCTTTCTAAAATAAGAACATTTCAGTTTTGGATTCTTAGCACCTTCTACTTATGCTAACCTAATTACCATAAAAAAAAAAAAGCAGCAGAAGTTAGAAATTAACTAACCTGTTTGGCAAATGGGTTGGCTGGGGCAAGGTATCTGTTGCCTTGGCTGTTAATTGTAGGAGAAGCACTGCCACCAATAGCATACATCTCCCAGTGTGTATAGTCATTGTTCACCACATGGAAATAACCATGTCTACACCTGCATATCCATCATTTTGCAATACTTTTAGCCTAGGAAGAGATGACAAAAAATGTTTAAGTGGAACAGAACAAATTTTACCACACATGTACCTTGGCATTCTCTGAATGAGACCCTCACCAAAATGGTTGTAGGCAATAGTCACTTGCATAATCTTGTCTCTAACATAGGAGTCGCTGTGACCCAATAGCATCACCTGTTTATTAACCAATAGTTAGTCTTTGACCGAAAACGTGGATCATTTGAATCGACTAGAGTTACTGCACATAGGTAAAAAAATAAAAATTAACCTCATTGTGATGGGTAAAATAATTGTTGGAGATGGTAATTGCAGTTGATCCCATGATAGCATCAATGAGGCCATCAGCACAGTTAGCGAGAGAGTTGTGGTCAACCCAAATGTGGCTGGACCCAAAGATGGAAATGGCATCACCATCAGCCATTGTCCTCCAACCATAGTGACCTGGCGAGCTACGAACCATGGCATTACCAGTTGGTTTACAATCATGAATATTGATGCCATGAATAATGATATTAGTAACAAATTGGACAGTTATGCAAGCCCCATTGGCAATATGAACATTCACACCACGTCCATCAATTGTCTTGAAACTGTTCATTATAAGCTCTTGCTTAAGTGTAATGACCATGTCCCGTTTAAACACAATCCACAATGGTCTGTCCTGAATTACAGCATGACGAAGTGTTCCAGGTCTGGGATTTACGGGGTCATCGTCACCTGGGTCAGTGACAACGTAGTACTTGCCATCGCGGCCACCAATGGCATTGCGTCCAAATCCAATAGCACAATCGGCTAGGCGCTTGCGGTTACGTTGCCAATTGCGGTCACAGCGCCAGCAATCGTCAATAGGATTTCCAGTTCCACATGAGAAAAAACCCAATTTCCTCCTCTCTGTACTATTCCGAATGCTCCTGTGTAATCAAGAATTTGTAATTAAAGCTAAGAAATAGCTACACCTAATACAATGGCTAGTATAACGCCATCCATCAAATAGTTCCAACTTCTTCGTGGCAAAATGGTAAGATTTCTCACTTATTCAATTAGTACAAGTATTTACCAATTTAGTTGGTTAATATAATTCTAGTATATACTTTTTGATAAGCATAAAGGAGTCATGGCGCAACAGTAAAAGTTGGCACCACAGGGCTGTCTTTTTATTTTACTCATTTCGTTCACTTTTACTTGGTATGTATACTAAAAATAGATTTTCGTTTCTACTTGTCACTTTACACATATCAAGAAAAGATAATTTTGTTTTTCCTATTATACCCACAATATTTATTACTCATTTCAAATCATTTTCTCAAATCCAATAAAATATGCATCAATTAATATGGGCATCATGGTAAATTATGCACTTCATTTATTATTTCTTAAGGGGCATGAAAAGTCAAAACATGTCAAGTAAAAGTGAACGGATGGAGTATATACTTTTCGATAAGCAAAGTAGTGAATTATCTATGGGAAGCAAGTAGCAAAATTAAAATTGGCTGATTGGACATGGACAAAAATAGAAATATCTTTTGAGGTCAAGTTAGTTAGCGAAAGTGATAAAAGTGGGTAGAGGAATACGGTCTATACGGAACGGTACTCTTCACGTTTTCCTTGTAAAATAATTAACAAATGTTTAAATAAAACCTATAAGGTGGGCTGATAAATGCATCTAAGTGTCGTTAGGGTAAGTCTTTATTAACAGACAAGTGCCATTTAATATGGGGATGGGGTTATGTCAGTACAGCCAGCTGATGGATCTTGGATTTGCCGGTGTGAGCCCAGATCTGATTGTTTTGGAGCTCATGCCCTTTGACAGGGCCACAAAGTACGGAGCCAACGCCATATTTATGTGGCTTACTATTTGTGGGAATGCACATCCCTCTTGTAAAAATCACTGTGGTTCCTCTTTTGCTACATATGTAATTTGAGTTTGATCTACACATTGGTGCTTTAAGATTAGGTGTGCCATTTAATTAGGCCGTCAGATCCTTTTACTCAAAAGGCCGCACCTTGAACTTATATACATTGATAGAGTAATTTCTTTTAGAAAATAACATATTTTAACTTGTTATAATATGTAATTAAATTGTCTTATTTTCCAGGTTACTAATAAATGACATCTTTTATGGATAGTTACTTGGAATTAATTAATATTGGCAAAAGTCGAAGTGCGGATAAGATAGTGATTTTCAACAAAGGATCTAAATTTTGCAGCTAAAAATGGCTTCAGATGCTAAATTATACTCAAAAGTGGGAAGAGATGCATGGGCCATAAGTTTTCTTGTTTGGGGTGTTCGGCTTAGCCAATCTTTAATGCTTAGTTAAAGGGGGAATTAGTTTGATCTGTCGCCTGGCCACGTGATAAAGCAAATGGGAATGGTTTTTGGCCTGTGATTTCCGTATAAGATGGGCACAAGGGGAGACATTAACACACACATGCATGAGACCTTACATTTTAATAAAAGCATATTTAAGAGAGCAACGTGATAGAAAGTAAGTTAAACCCAAAATCGAACAAACAATGTGCACTGATATGTAAAGCCACCTTCTCTGCTCAACATGGATAACAGGAAAGAAAAAGACATATGAAACTAATCAAAATGTTGCGTGAGGCGCGGATCTGGCAACAAAGAGCATGTGGAAACAAAAAGGAGATACTACAACTTATGACTAACATGGCCTTATGCTAATCAATGATTAAATTCTCCCAAAAGGTATTTCGAGTTCCGTACTAATACCGGATTGGATGCCTAAATATATTTTCACGTTACCCAAAGCAAAAAATTTTAATTTGTCCAAACTGATTTTTCTGATTAATTTAGTAACAGGATTAATTAAACTAATCATGCTCATAAAGGCTGCCATAGGGCGGTTTTGGCGCATTGCATGTGCATTATATTCTTTAAGACAGAGTCATGTTCAGTAATCTCTTTTACTGTCAAAATGAAAGCAGGGATGAATTTGGGAAGGGAGTGCAAGCAGCGGGAATTGGACTGGTGAAAATTAAGTTAGGTGGGAAATGCTGTGTACATTAAAGAGTAACTCATGTGAACGCATTTCATTTTGTGGTATGTACGGATCATGTGAGGGTTGAATTATTTCATATCCTAGTACAGTTCATTAACTGTAAACACATGAATGCTGATAGGAAAATAGAACTTAAAATTTTTGAATATTATACTAGTGATTAAATATTAGCATCTTGATGATAGAGAAAGCAGAGAGAACTTACATGTCTACCATGGAAGCAACCATATCTGGATCATCAACAGCATGTTTTTCATGGTTTGGTACATTTTCTTCGTTTAACCTGTAATGATTAAACAAATTGAATGACGTTTAGGACTTGGATGAATCTACATTGACAATCACAACTTGGACTGAGGGAATTTAATTCTTCTAAAGCTCTTCTGATATATAGTTTTGTTTCTATACACATTGAAAAAAGAAAATTCATACGTGGAAGAAGTACACAGATAATGAATTTTAGCGCCTAATGTGGCGGTGGAGCAGAACATTTATGGTGCGCAATTATTGTCCTATGGAATTTGGAGTCACTGGACGAACGGGCTTGAGTCTTAACGGAGTTATTGAACCAAAATTTTCCAGATCCAATCTATGCGAGCGATCAATATCGCGTTTTAGATTCTAGAATGCGGATTGATTTTTAACTGATTCTACATGCACCAGTATAGTGTACGAAGAGAATATGAAATGGTATGTGACAGCTAAAAAGAAAATATCGAAAATCTACCTGTTCGCCATTGTCGAGATGTTTAAGCTCTGAAATTGCTTTGCTTCTTCAGGACTGCAATTGAAACGAAAATCGAAATCCAATGAGCAAATAGTAATTAGTGGAGTTTAGCTCCTTAATTGTTTCTATTCATAAGAACTAGTTGAGAAACAGAAATCGAGTCGTTAAAGAGCAGATGAGAGTATTCAGCACACTCAAATTCAGAAATTATCTAGCAAATGCAGAACTTCCTCAGGTGGAATTTCAATAAAAAACGAAATCAATTCATTTGCTTTGACATTACCGAAAATGAGCTTCTGAAACAATGAAACCACCTCAATTACCTGGTACTGGCAGTGACATTATTGATGGCTAGCATTATCACAACTAGCAATGATAGACATGATCTCCAAGAGACCGCCATTGGAGAAATATCTCAAAAATTCTGAGTCTCCAAAAGCAGTACAATGTATGTGATTCTCTTTCAGAAAATTGAAGGAAATGGTGGAGGAAATTGAGCCCGAGATAAAGCTTCAATGGAGGAAACCTTTTTATAGGAGAAATAAGAAGAGAGAGATAAATAGCGGGAGGTGCTGTGGTTGCCTAACTTTGACATTGTTCATTATACTTAACCCGGGTTTACTATCTATGATTGGGGTTAGGTTAAATTCAACTAAAACTGCTTATTAAAGCGTTTTGCTTTCAAAATAAACAGAGAAATAGGAATTGCCTAATTTCTTGCTGTCTTGTTAACATTTGAACTAATGTTACTATTAGGATTTAATTTGTGAATTACTGACTATCCAACTGTCTTTTTGAAAATTAGACAAATGAATTCACTTATTCCCATACTCTAAGAGAAAAAAATTAGTATAAAGCTGACAATTTAAATTTTTTTATTTATAATGAGCAGTTATTTCTATTAATTTTTCGAGAGAAAGTGGGCGTGGCTCCATGGAGGACAAGATGCGGGAAGCAAGACTCAGATGGTTCGGGCACATCCAAAGGAGGAGCATTGATGCACCGGTGAGGAGGTGTGAGCGACTGGCTGTGGTGGGCACGAGGAGAGATAGAGGGAGACCTAAGAAGTATTGGGGAGAGGTGATCAGGCAGGACATAGCGCGACTTAGGATTACTGAGGACATGACCCTTGACAGAGAATTGTGGAGGTCGAGCATTAATGTTGTAGGTTAGGGGAAAGTTGTGAATATTTCTACAGCGCACTAGAGTGTGACTAGCCAGTTAGGAGTTAGTCTTAGGATGCTACTGGTCAGCTACTGATGCAGGACTTTATCTGCTAAATATTATTATACCTTCCATCTTTTTCGTATTTCCTATATTTCTTATATTGATGTTATTTTGTTATTTTATGTTATTTTACTATGAGTTTATTGATAGTACTAATATATCGTCTCTTGTTGCTTTCTTGGGCAGAGGGTCTCCTGGAAACAACCTCTCTGCCCCTCGGGATATGGGTAAGGTCTGCGTACATATTATCCTCCCAGACCCCACTTGTGAGATTATACTGGGACGTTGTTATTGTTGTTATTGTTGTTGCTGCTATTATTTCTATTAATTTTTGTAGGTGATGATAATGTAGAATTTGGTATGCTATCAGTGTATAGAAATTGAAGAATTAGCAATATATAGTATTTTATTTTTTCATCCACTTCAATATCCATTTCGTACTAATAAAAATAAAATCAGTGGTTATAGTGATTTAAGTTAAAACAACCCACTTAACACCTTATACCTAACTAAACTGCCACTGACTCACACAGACTTCGTTTCTCTATATAATTCCACTTCGTTTTCAGTTATCGCTCACTCGTGCCAACCTGCGTCGGTTACTCACGTGCCACACTCTTTAATAGTTCCGTTTCCCTTCTCTTCCTCTGTCTGAAAATTAAATTCAACCACCCACAAACGTTTTTAGCTGAATTTATTCACCGCATATGTAGGGACCACATTTTTCCACCTCAGCATTTTATTTACTTAAACTACTTCACTCGCGGAGGACGGTGCTGTTCTGTACTCGCTTAAATACGTGTGACACGTTTCCACGTGGGAGGTGTTGACGAACGACTTAAATTTCGCAGAACCCGTACGGCATTGTCTCTGCTATTGATTCCTTGACTTTCAAATTTCTAGGCCAATTGACACGTGTCGGTTGCGTAGGGTTTTGCAAGAGATTGCCAGCCCCCTACGTAACCAGTTTTTCCGGTGAATGTCCGTACGCAAAATAGCAATTCTGGAAAAAAAAGTTTGTTTTTTTCGTTAATCATGATTAGGGAATAGGATTAGCTGGATTTTTGTTCTTGTTGTTGATAATACGATCGTGAAGCATAAGATTTCAAGGCTTTCATCAGAGGTAACCTGAGCTGCTGAGTTGTAATCGATTGCTTTAGGTCATCTGGGAATTTCATCTCTTTAGTTCATCCCCAATGCGGGCAATGCCGACTCCAGTCTTGCACTACTTGTGTCTCATTGTCATTGTCAGTTGCGAAGCCACACAGCTTTAATCGGGTCAACTAATACGTCTTCGCTGAAAATATATATTGTTTAAATAAATAAAAATTATTTATTTTAGTATATATACTATTTATTGAATCTCCTAATTAACTTCTTTATGCATTTATTTTTTAAAATTTCTACTCAAAATTCTTATTCTACTATTTTGGTCATTGTCATCTTCTTATTTATATACTCCTCTATAATAATGTAGAGAAGTGATAGTACTAAATTACTAATATGTACCTTCATAAATGATCCCCACGGTGAGTTGGTTGTATATGCTCTGCTTTGAAACTAAGCAGAAAAAAATATGCAAAAATTAAAAAGATTTATGTCTTCTCTTCAGCAAAATGAAGAGCCAAAAAAAAAAAAAGAAGGAAAAACTAAAACATGACTTGGAAAAAAGAAAGAAAAAGAATTCCGTACTTCTCTCTCTCTATTTTCTTTTCCAACAGAGTGATGACCGACCAGGAAAGAGGAGCTCCAAATAAGAGAAAGCAACATTGTGCCACCTCTAAACTAAAAGCTACTTCTCCAATTTCAATCATTAAATGGAACTCTAGCCATGAATCGTGGACATCCAAAACTAAATTCGACTGATCTCTTAATTCATAATCGTACCAAAATAAGTTTAATTTCCTTGTTAAAACGCTTTACAGAAAACATTTGTTCCATAATTCATAGCACCAAACATATACAAAAGAAATATAAACAATCAGATGCTCTTGGCCAATTTGAGACTGAGTTTATAAAATAAAAAATATGCTACTTTTCTCCTCTCTTTTTTACGTAAACAGTTTAGTTGGACATTAAAAGAAAATCAGTTAGGAAATCTAACCATTTCTTATTTTAAATGTAATAACCGGACTAATTTGGATATTTGTCATATATATAACATTAAAGGGGGCAAAAAAGAAGGTAAAAACTTATAAGCATCACTCGGTTGTGTCAACCAAACCAAGCAATTTAACTTTAACAGTTAAAAATTAAAGCTGAAAAGTACTTTACTTAGTTAGTCGTAACTAAGTGAAAAATGTGTGTATATAAAAACACATATCATGCATTCTATTTATTTATAGTAAATGTAAACATCTATATATATATATATATATATATATATATATATATATATATATATAAAAAGAAGGAAATTAAAAAGTGATTTGGCACCTCTCTTTGACCAAGGATCCTATTTATCGTTTTTCTCCTTTTTTTATATATTTCCCTATTATGCTATGTAAAAATTATAAGTTCAACAATTATTACTCCAAACGTTTCATAGGCACCTATTCATCAACTGATACTATTCCTATTTATTACTCCAAACGTTTCAAGATTACTAAAGCACCGATTCTATTCATGATCGAATTCTATTCATATTCCCACTAATGACCCCTAACACTCTCATTTATGACCAAAAAAAATAATAGTAAAGAGAGTCTTATAGCTTTGGGATTTCACCATGAATGAGAAAGCAACAATTAAAATGTTAAAATATGACTATTCATCACTTTAGTTCCTTTTTTTAGTACTATATATATTAATTAGAATATTTTTTTTCTTGATGTTAATTCAGTTGTTGCTCTCCCATTCTTTCCGGCTACAAAATACATATACGTTATGTCACCCAAACGTAGAAAAGGATCTGAATATGGCAATAGTTCCAATAATAATAGAGAACAAAATTCGGTGCTTGAGAATTTGAATATGGCAATAATTCCAGGCCATTGTATGTTTTTATCTACTTTTTCTTAAGCATGTCATTTGTTCTTATTTCTCTTTATTTTTTCTCTTTCCAGTAAATCTATAGCTTTATGCTTATTAGCATGTTAGTTCTACGTTTTATTATTATAATTTAAAATCTCATTTTCTAGGTAGAAACAATTGCTTTAAGCTGAATGCGGGGTTTGATATTAATACCTTCATTTTCATTTGGAGACACCAATAAGTAAGAGGTATAAAGAACATATCGCCGTACAACTTCATCATCACACCATCCCCTCTTTGTTCAATTTGCGAACTCTATCGTTTGAATAAGAATAACTTTCTAGGAATCCATACCGTTAGGCTCTTCAAGTTTTCTAAGTAATTTCCTTAAAACAAAGTCAAGTTCATTTCACAAATAAGGTTGACTAACGACTTTACTAAGTATATACAAGAACCAAATTAGCACTTATTTATAATTATTTGTTTTTAAAAAATTAAAATCATTTAAGCCGTGATAATCATTTTATTCATAAAATATAATATATTGTCCGATTTAGATGAATGACAATGCAAAATATTGTTCATTTAATTACCTCATTTTCTTTCCATACATCATAAGTATCAAGTAATGAAAAACAATTGTGTGCTGCAAATATTTTTCTTGAAATTAGGTTACGCTTATTGATATAAATAATAAGTTATTGTGCTTGACATGTATAGAAAAATAGAGAAAACTGACACTTGAATATTTTAGAAAGAGCAATTAATCTCGAGAAGGCATTTCTAATATAACGATTTATATTTTTGGTTTGTATGATTATAAAATTATGTGTCTATTTACAAAATTTATTTCATATTCATATACATAACTCTTTTAATCTCTTATATTTCTACCAAAATTATGAAAAAATAATTTTATGTATTCATTATTATATTTTTTTGACTAGTAAGATTTATAAGATTGACGATACAATCACCCCACCATTAAATCTGATACCTACTACCCACTTTCTTTTTATTTTGTCTCTACACTAGTTAACTTTCCAATGAAACATTGGGTGATCAGTAAACTGTAGTTTTCTCAGTTTTAATTTTTAACGAGTGTAAAAATACATTATTTATACAAAATATGTCAGTACTTGAAAATTTCAAGTTCAACCTTTGAAAAAGTTGAAGAATATATTTGTATTCTCTTCACAGTTCCTTATTAAAGGGAAAGGATGGTGAAGGAGACAGAGAACAATCTACCCATCCATAAAAAAGTTTCACGATTTCGCCAATAATTGTTTTCATTATGAATATCGACATATTCAGTATTCGTCAACTGGACTACGATGCTAGGAGCCCATAACCATCACCCATGAACCTAGCCAGGAAGCAACACTTATGGAAATTATATATAAACATTTACTGTTTGAATTATATTTTATCCCCTTAGGATATTTGCTATACATATGCGTAGCAAATGGGGCCTTACGTATGAGGGTTCTTTCCCACATAATAAATTTAATTATTCCTTTGTTACGGCGGTTGATAATATATTATCAATCTACAAATCGATATTTTTAACACTTCATTGCAGTCTCTTCTACAATGAGAGTGATACAACAAACTAGAAAAGGGTACGTTTTTTTCCAATAAGTTTGTCTATCATTAAGAGTAGGGGTGTTCAAATCGAACCGAAAAATCATACCAAATTGAGAAGTCAAATTAAATCGATGAAAAACCTTCTACTAGATTTGGTTTGATTTGGTTTGATATTGAATAAAAAAATTCGAACCAAACCGACATATAAAAATATATATAATTTTCATATATACTTTTAAGACTTTATATAGAATTTTCTTCAAAAACTATCTAGAAATATTTGGGATCCTCTTATGGATGTATTGAATAGAACTATAAAGTGCATCTATTTTGTTTTTTTAAATAATTGATTATATCATCACTTTCTTACATCAAGTATTATTGAAATGCTTCAATCTCTTTGTTCTTTTATATTCACATATCAAGATCTATTAAATTCTTATATTTTTTTCGAATTTGAAATGTTATTTTGATAACTTAAAATTAAATAGAACAAATTATTATTTAGGTATCATATTAATTTATTTAATTATTAAATTTGATTAATCTTGAAAGCGTACATCAACGAAGAATTATTGTTAGACGACTAAGAAAATAACTATCATATGGTACTAAAAATAATTCTCTAATAAGAATATTTTATTAGATCATGTATTTATCAGTTTTTTTATTTTTACTAAATACATATTCACTTATCAAAATTTTATCTATAACTTTAACAAAGTAAGATTCAAATAATATTCATGTAACAAAAAACCCGACAAAACTGAACCAATCCAAACAAATATAGTAGGATTGATTTAATTTTGACAAAAACCGAACCAATCTCGTTCATGACCCCTAATTAAGAGTTGACCAAAAGAGGTTGCCACGCATTAATGCCAGAGAATATCTTATGATTGATTTGATCGATACTTCACACAAATTCTTTTGATATTAGGTAGGTATTTGGATATAAGAATTCTGAAATACAAAAAAAGTGGTGAAAAAATTCAAGTGAAAATGATATTTGAAATTAGAGTTGTGTTTGGACATGAATATAATTTGGAGTTGTTTTTAAATTTTGTTGAGTGATTTGAAGTGAATATTTTTGAAAAACGGCCCTTTTGGAGTTTTTCAAATTTTCAAAAAATTTTGAAATTCAATTTGAAGTGAATTTAAAATTTTCATGGCTAAACACTGATTCCGAAAGAAGTAAAAAGTAAAAATGAAGAAAAGGGATTTTTTTTAATGGCCGGCCCTAAGTCGCATGAATTTTTTGTTTCGCTTTATCTTCTGATATTTTTGAAAGTGGAGTAATTACTTTTAATTACTATTAAGGTGATATGATAATGTAAGTAAAACTTACACCATGAGTACATAAAAGTTAATGTTTAAGTAACTATGTTTAAATACCCTAGAAAATTAAGAAGAGTATATAAAATAGGTGGCATTCACAATTTTGATTCATTAGGCAATGAGAGGCATTATAGGGTGGACACCAGATTAACAACCAAAGTCACATGGTTTTGTAAGGGTTAATTAGCGCAAATCAAGGAGGGTTTAGAGGTCAACAACCATTATACTCAAAGCTGAATTTCTCATGGAGTGATTTACGGTCACTTAAATAAGTAAATAGTTTTAAGTTAAGGATATGAAATAAAGGGCAAACCGATTCTTACTTCCAATCCAGACCAGACCAAAGTCAGCACTAATGTTTGGATGATAAGTCCTTTTTTTGTTTATCATATTCATTGGTTGAATTAGGTTTATCTGTTTTGACTGAACTAGCAATCTTAAATTCCCCCGTCTATCATGTCCCAAAAAACTGGCCATTGAATTCTTGGACATTTTAGCTTTCAATACTTTTCGTTCTTGGAGTTTTTGATTCGGTGATGGCTACTTTTCTGAATTTTCAAGCCTGTTTGCCTTTTCCAAAGAAATTCTGATTTTTGTTGCCTAATGGAAGGTAAAGGGGTTCAAATAGAGGTGGATCTAGGATTTATATCCTATGGGTTCAATTTTCAAGTTTTTAGTACTAAACTCATTACTCCCTCCGGTCCACTATAAGTGAACATGTTGTTTTTTTATTTTGATTCAAAATAAGTGTCAATTTATGTAATCAAGAAAAAATTCAATTTATTTACGTGCATATCCCTAAAAAGTTTTCTCACTCCTCACATTAAATTACTAAAATTAAATAGCAGCAACTGAAACAAAGACTCGAGAACAACTACTTCAGCAATTGAGAAGTCATTCGATCTCCATGGATATCAAAGTTGAGGAACAACTTGAAACAATTCAAGACTTGAAGGAAATCAAAGTTGACGATGTTTGACCTAAAAGATATTGAATTTTTTTTTGATTAAATCAATTAAAGAAGATGAAGAGGTAAATCTCAGCCAAGTATAATAAACTCTAGATTGAAAGATGCAAGGATGAACAAGATGAATGATGTTTCTTAATATCATGAAACTGAATGATTAAGCGTAAATATGACAACTTTGAATGTAGAGAGATATTGTAATGGAAGCTCGTAGCCAAAAGTCAGTAAGATATATTGATCCCCCCTTTACAAAGTCTTTCCCTCCTATTTATAAGGGATAACCCCCTCTTGAACCCTAAAAGATATAACATAGAGAATATTCGAAAGTATATTCCTACTGCCTCCTGTTGTGCCTACACTACTACAAATGTCGTGCGTCTTCTAACCATGTTTAACGACCACAGGACGTTGTGTAGCAATGATCTCGTCCCTTGTCGTATTCGTCGGTAGCCGTGGTCATCCAAATTTGGACATATACAATTAGTCCCTTCGCTTGTCGAGGTTGCGGTGTGATGCGTACTCAATAAGCGGACATTGCCCACACCTGCGGAGAAATTTGGTTTACGAATCGTAATGGTTTGGCCAACAACGGAAGGTTAGCTTGCTCAACGATATCCTTGATGGTGTGTCTTGTTGGGAAATGGCGTCACTTCCACGTGCGTCATCATTATGCGTGTTTTCGAGACAGAGGCTGATGGTTTGTCGCTTCGATTTCGGTGCCATTTTGCAGCCTTTCGAGACAGAGGCTGATGGAAGGTTTGTTTTTTCAAAAACTCTTGGCCATTTCTTCTCTGGTTATTCCTTCTCATCCCTTCCGCGTTTGCTCTAGCGATTTCTTTGCTTTCTCTCCTCTGTTCTCCGTTCTTAGTTTTTTTTTGTTATATTAACACTTCTCTCGCCATAGATATGCCTAGAACACATCGATCTCGTGAGGGGATTTTTGACGCCACCCCGTTGTCTATAGAGCTCCCCTCTGGTGGTGAGGACATGACGGTGGAGGAAGGGGATAGTTTTCCCACCATGGAAGAGTTACTGCCGAGACACCCCATGTCTCGAAATGACTTTCTTAAAGAACCTCCTCCTACTCCAGCCTCAGTATTTTATGAAACTGAGTAGGTCCATATTGATACCCTCCGTGCTAAATACAACATTCCCCCTCATATTGAGATTGTTCCAGCGGGAAGGGACTTCGTGAAAGTCCATAGACCGGGGTACAACACTTTTTATGAATACCCCTTTGTGATTGGTTATTCCTTTCCCCTTCTACCGTTAGCAGAAGAATTTTGTCGATTCTATCAAGTTTGCCCGGCGCAGCTTTCCCCGTACACGTGCAAAATACTCATGGTGTTGACAAAATACGCGGAGTTGGCGGGGTACAAAGTTACCGTTCACCACCTCCTACACTTATTTTCTCCTAGCTTTCACAGGGGTACTATGGTGCATCTGAGGCACCGTGGGACAAAAGGGCTGGTGGTCGGAACTGACGACCGGGTAAGTGGCAAATTCTGGCACAAGTACTTCTCCGTCAGAACTGAACACATCGTGTCTGACCCCGCTAGATTCCCGGAGCGGTAGAATGAGAACCATAAGTGTCGTAACTTGTTTAATCTCTTTTTTTCTTTGTCCAACTTAGTGTTTATTTGCGGCTCTCTTTTGCAGTTATGGGGTGTCCCCCCATCCCATTGCAGATATAAGGGATTAGGTAGCCCATTTGCTGCTTCATGCAGCGGAGACTCGAGACTGGCCCGCTTTTGTAAAACGCTTTGGGCCGAAAGTTTCATCTGGTAAGTGTCTTTCTCCGTATCACTCTTCGACTATTTACCATTGTCTACTGATACGACTCTCCATAATGATAGGTTGTGGAGCTTCTAGGCGGAGGGACCTAGTCCCTGCATTTTGCCATGCCGTCGTCTCTATATGAATGCAATTCACTTTAAACGAGTCTACCCGATAGGGTAGTACTCAACCGGTACAGGCGAGAGACTCCTCTCGGGATATGGTTGTGAGGGGAGAAATCTCTTCTTTACCGGTCCATTACCTTGTGGATGGGTCCTCTAACGGGGACGAATCTTTGTTGAGAAAAAAGAGAAGGATAGAGCTTAGGAAGAGCGTGGTCGTTGATACTAGTAAGAGTAGGAAGGGTGCGTTAGAGACGACACCGATGCCCACGTTTATGGCCGATGCCATCTTGGCGAGGAGGTCTCCCCAAACAGAAAGGGTTTACTAAGGAGGGGGGTCTGTGCGCTCCGCCGAGGGTGGCGCATCATCTACTGTCGGAGGGGGCTTATGCTCTAAGGGCGACGGCTCGAGCTCAGACGTCGACCCAGGGGATGTTCGTGAGTTTTTGGAGTGTCACACTCACGTAGAGGTCAGAATAGAGGGTTCTGATCGACACATAGTCATTCCTGGGGACTACGACTTGCTGTCGAATCGTGATCAGGTGGCATCTGTTTTCTCCCCTTTGTGTGATGCCCCTGAGAGCGAGGCACTTAGAGCGATGAGTGATGCGGAGTTGTCTCGGAGCATTTCTAAAATGGCTCTGCAGGTAAATGTCTTTTTTATTTCGTCATTGGATCTGTGTTACTATTTTTGGCCCATCCTTTTATCTTAGCTTTACTTTTCGTGCCAGACCCTAAATCATGGAGATTGAGCATGAGCGTCGGGAAAGGAGGAGGATGACCATCTTTGGAAAGATGTCTTTCAAGTATCAAGAACATCGCACCAATCATCGTGCGATGGTCGACATCTATAATCAGGATCGCGACTTCCAACTGTTCCGCAAAGGGCTCATGTAGAGGGAGGATCAATTGGCGCGTAAGGTTGAGGAGTTTAAGGAGCGAGATGAGGACCTTATGAAGTCCGTTGCCCGTATTAGTGAGCTCGAGGCAGCCCTTAAGGCCAAGAAAGATGAGCTTGAGCTAAGTAGGGGAGTAGTGGCCGAAAATGCGGACCTCCAAACGAAGGTGGCCAGTTTAACTGCCAAACTGGATATGAAGACGGCGGAGGTTGATGAGCTTAAGGGTGAATTGAGTGTGAATACTGATAAATTGGCCCACGCCGAGAGGGAGAGGGTGACTGCCATCTCTAAGGTGGAGGTTTTAGGAGAGGCCCTCCGCGTTTGTAGGTTGGAGTGGACTAAGAAGATGAAGGAGTCTTCGCTTAGGATAGCGGGACTTGAGGGGCGTATTCAAGGGTTGGAGGCGGAACTATCCGCGTTAAATGAGCAAGTGGTTTATTTGAAAACGGAGGACGTACGACGACGAGCGCAACCTTCTACATCTCATGCTTTGGCTGATCCTATTGTGCCTCGACATTTGTATGAGTTGTGGGTTCATGCCGAGGCTCAGCTCGATGTGTACAAGGGTCTTCATATTGATGGGAGGGTGTCTGAAGCAGAGCTTCGGGATGTGCGTGCTAAGGCCCGTGCAACTCGTAAGGGATACAGATACGATCCTCTCACGCCTGATGGAGATGATATTAATTCTGATTATGCGAACAGACTTGCCTCCGACTCTTGGTACGAAGGCGTGTATGCCACCGGAAATGATGTGTAGTATTTGTGTTGTACTTATTTTTTGCTTTGCAATTTTTGTAAGGGCGTCTTTGAGCCCTTTGTAAAAACAAATATATGTAATATATTTGTTGTAATGGAAGTCATTTTGGTCGTGTATCTTTGAGTCATTTCCTTACTTCGGTTTGTTTGACGATGACTTTTGCTGCAGTCATGTCGCTCCGAAGCTTTGTTGAAATGTTTAACTCATTGTGTTGAGTTTAGTTAAACTCTTTTCGTTAGCAACGACCTTAGCCGTAGGGATACTACTTTCTAGTTGGTGCCGAAATAATATCCCGTCGTGGTTTGAATGAAGTCGAACTATTTTCTTTGACGATGGCCTTGACCATTGGGACGTTACTTTCGAGCTAGTGCCGAAGAGTATCCCGTTGTGGTTCGAGTGATGTCGAACTCATTTTTTGTTGATGGCCTTAGCCATTGGGATGTTACTTTCGAGTTGGTGCCGAAGTAGTATCTGTCGTGGTTCGAGTGATGGTGAACTCGTTTTTCATTGATGGCCTTAGCCATTGGGATGTTACTTTCGAGCTGGTGCCGAAGTAGTATCCCGTCGTGGTTTGAGTGATATCGAATTCATTTTTCATTGATGGCCTTAGCCATTGGGATGTTACTTTTGAGCTGGTGCTGGAGTAGTATCCCGTCGTGGTTCGAGTGATGTCGAACTCATTTTTCGTTGATGGCCTTAGCCATTGGGATGCTACTTTCGAGCTGGTGCGGAAGTAGTATCCCGTCGTTGTTCGAGTGATGTCGAACTCATTTTTCGTTGACGGCCTTAGCCATTGGGATGTTACTTTTGAGCTGGTGCCGAAGGAGTATCCCGTGGGGAGGGTGGCATTCTATTTTATTTGTTGGAGTATCGTAGATGCCAGTTTCATTCATACATTGGAGACGCGTGTTGATTTTGTATACATAATGGAGTGATTTTATTCATATGTCGGATATACATGTTGATTTCGTACATATAATGAAGATTCTTTAGGCGAGGAAATGAACAATACTTCGAACCTCGAAATGTCCCCCTCATCGCCTCATTAAAAACCTCACCGAGAAAACCCGATTGGGACAAAACCCGAGCGAGGGAAAAAGAGTACGACTTTGGGCGGCGTCTTTTTTCAGAAGTGGAAGTACTTGAGGTGGGCGACATTTCCAGTTATTTTGTAGTAGTTTTTCTTCCATTGTTTCTAATTGGAATGCTCCTTTGCTTGCTGCTGCTGTGATTTTGTACAGCCCGTCCCAGTTTGTTCCCAATTTTTCTTCATCCGGGTCCTTCGCTTCTTGCATTTTGGCCTTTAGTACGTAGTCCCCGACTCTAAGTGGTCGTACTTTGGCCTTTTTGTTATAGTACCTTTCTACTTGTTGTTTTTGGGCCACAATTCTTATGTGTACCATATCCCTTTGTTCTTCGACCTCATCCAGGTCTTGTAACCTGCTTTCGTCGTTGCTTAATCCACTCTCATTGGAGTATCTTAGGTTGGGTTCCTCGACCTCAACAGGTATGACTGCGTTGGTGTCACAGACCAATGAATACGGCGTCTCACCCGAGCTGGTCTTCGGTATTTTGTAGTAGGACCATAGCACCTCCGGTAGCAGTTCTGTCCATAGCCCTTTGGCATCTTCAAGTTTTTTCTTTAATACGTTTAATATTGTTTTATTGGAGGATTCCACTTGACCGTTGCCGACAGGATGATATGGCGTGGAGAGTATCCTCTTGATATGCCATTTTTCAAAGAACTCAGTCATCTTTTTCCCGACAAACTGGGGTCCATTGTCTCAATTGATTTCATTGGGGATGCCGAAGCGGCATATGATATTTTTCCAGATGAACGCGATGACTTCTTATTCGCGTATTTGAGCGAATGCACCTGTGATGACCCAAAAGGTCATCACTTGCTTTTAAATTGAATTCTGTATTCCGAGGCCTTGAAAACCTCATTTAGCATCACCTCAATTTGCGTGCGTAGTCCGGGCATGTAGCCGGAAAGCCTAAATGTGACAATATGTGAAAAATGATAAAGTTTGACTGTAAAATGAGTTAATTTGACTTTGGTCAACGTTTTGGGTAAAAATACCCGGACCCGTGATTTGACAGTCCCGGAGGGTCCGTAGGAAAATATGGGACTTGGGCGAATGCCCGAAATCGAATTCCGAGGTCCCTAGCCCGAGAAATGAATTTTTAAAGAAAATTATTTTCTGAAATTGTTTAAAGGAAATTGAAATGAATTTTGATTAGAACATGTTGGTACCGGGCCCGTAATTTGGTTCCGGCGTCCGGAACAGGTCTTATATGTGATTTAAGATAATTCTATGAAGTTTGGTAAGAAATGGAATCCGTTTGACGTGATTCGGACCGTAAATGCAAAGTTTGATGTTTTAAGAAGTTTTAATTTTTTTTTGATTTTGAGGTTTAATTCGTTGTTTAAGGGGATAATTTGGTGATTTGATCGCACGAATAAGTTCATATGATGTTTTTGAGTTAGTAGGCATGTTTGGTTTGGAGCCCCGAGGGCTCGGGTGAGTTTCGGAAGGTTTAGGACTTGTGAAAAATTGTAGAAAACAGCTGTTCTGGTGTGCTTATACTTTCTTCTTCGCGTTGGCGAGAGGACCGTCGCGAACGCGATATGTTATTTGTGATGAAGGAAAATTCCTTCTACGCGAACGTGTAACCCAGGCCGTGAACGCGAGGCATTGGGGGGTCTTCTCTTCGCGAACGCGGGCCTAGTATCGTGAACGCGAAGGCTTATAGCCTGGGCAGGGGGATGGGTACTATACCCTACGCAAACGCGACCCCTTGGACGCGAACGCGAGGGCTCGAGGAGTTTCATTATTTTTCATTATTTTTCATTATTTTTCACAAACTTCATCTTCTCCACACCTCTTGGACAACTTTTGAAGAACTTCTTCACCATAATCTCTTGGGTAAGTAAACTTTAACTTGTTTTCTTCCATTTTTATCAACACCCACTAGATGTCTAGGCCTAAAACATGTGATTAAGGGTAGAAAATCAAGGATTTGGGTAGAGTTAGGGCTTTTTGATTATTTGGGAATTTGACCTCGTTTTGGGGTCGGATTTAAAAACAAATTATATATTCGGGCTCGTGGGTGAATGAGTGATCGGGATTTGGTCCGAACTTCTGTTTTGACCAAGCGGGCCCAGGGTCAATTTTTGACTTTTTGGGGAGAATGATTAGAAAGCCATAATTAAGCATTGGAATTGGATTGTTTAGTGTTTATTGATATTATGAAGTCGATTATGTATAGATGCAATTGATTTGGAGCCGAATTCGAAAGGAAAGGCGGTGTTTGAGGCTTGAGTTGGCCGTGGAAGTTTGAGGTAAGTGTTCGGTCTAACCTTAGCTTGAGGGATTAAGAGTTGTGTCATATTTGCTATTTGCTTCTTGTTGAGTACGACGTATAGGCATGGTGACGAGTATTTATATGTTGGTGTCGAGCATGACCGTGAGTCTTAAATTGCAACTTGTTGTGTTCTTAAATGATATTATGGATGCTTTAATTGATGACTCTCGATATTGAGCAAGGATTAAGTTTGTTTTCGTGGGAATTACTAAGTTTGAGTATTGGTGATAGCTGAAATGGTTAGATGTTGGATTAAGATTGGTTATAATTGTTTCTCCCTTGCTGGGACATATTTATTTATGCTGTCGATTCCCTTGCCGGGATAGTGTAGTTCGTTATTGATCCCTTGCCGGGACTATTGTTATGATTATTGTTGACTGTATATTTAGAACGGGTTGCGCACCGCAAAATTATTATATATGGATTGGGTTGCACGCCACAACATTATTATAAATGGATCGGGTTGCACGCCGCAACATTAATATATATATGGATCGGGTTGCACGCCGCAACAATGTTATATTGGATCAGGTTGCGCGCCCCAACAAATATTATATTGGATCGGGTTGCATGCCGCAACAGTGATATAAATGGATTGGGTTGCACGCCGCCACAGTGTTAAATAATAAGGGATCGGGTTGCGCGCCGCAACAGTTTTATTATTGTTTTGTTGTAGATCTTGAATCGTTCTCTCATATTTCTCTTAAGTTTCTGTTGGATTTGATATTTTCCCCGTAGCATGTACCCCGTCCCATTTAAGTTGTTTATTCCTGTTTATTTTCCGCTGTATATTATATAACTGCACCGGTTTATCTGGAGTCTGGTCCTAGCCTCATCACTACCTCGTCGGGGTTAGGCCAGGCACTTACCAGCACATGGGGTTGTCGCACCTCCTTTTTCCGCGCCCGCGGGGGTGCAGGGGGAGTTTTCTCCAATTAAAGGACAGTCGAAACGAGATTGTTTATTTGTTTCAGAGTCGCCACCTGGGAATTTTAAGGCCCCAAGTCACCGGTTTTAATCCCTGAATCGAGGAGAATATGACTCTGTTTGTTATTCTGCGAACCAGAAATCCTGAGTAAGGAATTCTGTTAATTCGGGAGAAGGTGTTAGGCATTCCCGAATTCCGTGGTTCTAGCACGGTCGCTTAACCATTTTTATATTTGGCTTAATTATCTTGATTTACTAAATACATTTTTCTTGTTGCTCGATTTTATTATCGCTTTTGTTTAGATTGTTTTAAAGATTTTCTTTGAATCGAATCACGCGTACGTATATTCGTATTATATATTATATATTTTTTAACGTGAGGAATCGTGTCACGCGTGCGTGTACACAATAATATTGATGATATTATTTTTTATACATTTTATTATAAAAAAAGGCTTATGTTTGCAATTGTGCTTAAAATAAAATTAAGAACATTCATCGCTCTTGTATAATTAAACAGTGAACTACACATCTCGGGTTATATAAAATTATTTTAACATCCTCGGAGAACCCCTTTTTATTAAAAATTTGCTCGAAATTGCGCGAACGCATAATCCGAATTGCTTTTAAAAATATAATCAGGTTACGCGAACGCATCCCTAATCACGCAAAATATTCTTAATGGTATTTGTCACACCTCCTTTTTCCGCCCCCGCGAGGGGACAAGGGAGTTTTCTCCAATTAAAGGACAGTCGAAACGGAATTTTTTTATTTGTTTCAAAGTCGCCACCTGGGAATTTTAAGGCGTCCCAAGTCACCGATTTTAATCCCTGAATCGAGGAGAATATGACTCTGTTTGTTATTCTGCGAACCAGAAATCCTGAGTAAGGAATTCTGTTAATCCGGAAGAAGGTGTTAGGCATTTCCGAATTCCGTGGTTCTAGCACGGTGGCTCAACTGTTTTTATTCTTGGCTTAATTATCTCGATTTTACTAAATACATTTTTATTGCATGATTTTGTTACCGCTTCTGTTTAGATTGTTTATAATTAAAGACCCTTCTTCGAATCGAATCACGCGTACGTATATTTGTTATTGTATATTATATATTTTTAACGTGAGGAATCATGTCACGCGTATGTGTACACAATAATGTTGATTATGTTATATTTTTTTATTAAAATATCATACGTTTGAAATTTAAAATAAAATTAAGAACATCGTCGCCCTTGTATTTAAACAGTGAACTGCACATCTCGGGTTATATGAAATTATCTTAACATCCTCGGAGAAATCCCTTTTTTATTAAAATGTTCGCTCGAAGTTGCGCGAACGCATAATCCGAATTGCTTTTAGAAATATAATCAGGTTACGCGAACGCATCCCTAATTACGCAAAATATTCTTAATGGTAGTATGGATTTTCCACAAATTGTTTATTACATCCATACATTTTTATGTGAAAATAATGAGAAATCCCCATTTGAGGTGCCCTTAAATTCTTTGAAAAGAATTCACAATGTATTAAATGTTGACCGCTGATCATATTTTCACGTGTGAATTATATTCTTTCGAGCCATTCAAATTTTAGGAGTAAAAATAAACAAAGTGTGATTAAGACTACCATTTTTCTCGTAAATACAATATATGTATACCCAAAAAGTGAATTGCGTATGAAACTAAAAAATTGATTTTATGAAAGGAAGAGATGTTTTCGAAGAATTTTCATTATTTTATTTGTAGCGAAGTCTATTTTATCTTCTTAAAATTGGTACAGTTTATAAGCCTAATCTCCTTCTACATCACTTGTTCTTAATCCAACATGCATGATTATTTTTTGTTAATTCTGCTTATGATTGAGTTTGGGATATATATATATATATATATATATAATCAAACCAATTTGATCCTCAATCTATGTGAACTATTGCTAAACACTAACTTTCGCATTGTATAAATTCCTAGGCCATTTGCTATTAAGAAAGAGAACAAATCTACCTATTAACTTAATAAAATGATATTGCATACAACATTATTCACCATATTTCGACGTTGTGAACATAGCGGATTTTACTAATGCATCTTTCAACTATTGATTATAAACATAACCATTATTATGCCATGATATAGCAAAATGCAACCAACATCATCTAGCTTTAAACAACAACTAACTAACTAACAAAATAGACTAATAATGTATTTTTCCTTGATATTTCCATATTATTCTGTACCTAACTAACAATACCATAAAATTTAAATAATGGCCAACTTTCTGCCATGTTCCCTATTTTGACAATTCAAATATAACTATACTAATGAGATTTCGAAATGGATAACATTATTACAAAGCTTTTATACGAATTTCAAAATAAGATAATTAACTTATAGCGATCGTGTCGAACTCACTACTAGTAACCAACACAAAACAAAGCTGAAATTTAAACTAACGAACTTAAATGAATAGAAGACAGAATTACAATTCGAGCTTCATTTATTTGTCATGTTGAAAGCTTTGCATGACATGAGTTTACAGATATGTACCTGGAAATGAAGGTAGAAGAAGTAGATTTTAGCAGTAGCAGCAGTAACAAAATCCAGTAGAAAATGCCAGTATTTCCACAGATTTGAGCAACAATACAGAACCCGAGAACCCAGACACAACGTAGAATGACTCTTTAAGAAATTTCAGACTTTAAACTCAACAATGGGATTTGAACAAATCCAGACAAATAAAGCACAGTATTTCTGATTTTTCAAGACTTAGGAGAAGGCAAACTGACAATTTCAATCTCAGAAATTCAACCTTAACACTAGCTTCTATTTTAGAAATCTGTTTTTTCCTGCTTCTGATTTTTCTTTCTTTATTTCTGTTTTCTTTCTTTTTCTTGAATCAGATTTATATTTCTGCTTTTGTGTGTGTTTTCCTCTCTTAATTTCTGTCCAAATTTTCTCTCTGTCTCTCTCTGTGTATATGTATTTCTGTGTGTATTAAAATCTCAGCCTCCTCTCTTAAAATCAGATTTCTCTCTTTTTAAAATCAGATCCCTTTTCCTAATGTCTGTCCCTGTATTTATACAGGTCTGACCCTCTCCTTTTAGCGCTGCTTGGACCCCCTTCTTCTTTTAAAAATCAGAAAGTCCCATTAAAATCTGCTTTTACTACTTTAAATCCCATTAAGTGATCTTTTCCTGATTTTCAGCATTCCCATTACCTCCTGTTTCCCATTATTACATTAATTAACAGCCACTAACATTACACTTTCAGCACACTAACATTATCAAATGACTTTCACTGTTTTATTCCCAAAACACCCCTGAAATCCTACTGTAATTATTGTTCTTAATACAAAATCAGAACAGATTCTACACTCTATTCAAACAGCTATAACCAATCCTATTAACATTATCTAATCAAATCCTAACACAGTTGTATCTAATCAACCCTTGTAAACTTGAATTCAAACCCCACATCACAATAACATTACACTGAATTTAGCATAGCAATTCAAACTGAACTTCAACATTGAACTAAGATCAAACAAACACAGGAGCATTGTCAATATATTGACACTGCCTGAAACTTAATGCTCAGAAATCAACATACACACAGCATCTTATTGAATTACAAACAAAGATGATTTAATTAACGAGTATTAGTCAACTGACTATCTATTACATTTGCCAACAATCAATTTATAAACAGATTATTTCAATCAGCATTTTCAGAAACAGAATTTTATAATATAACTAATCGATGAACTTAATCGAGTCAATTACACACATTGTAAACAATCATAACCAACAGAAACAATTCACACTTTGATCAAGTAAGCGGGTATGAGACAGAATCACAGAATTAAACAAACAAAAATATGAAAAATTACACAGACAACTAAAATAGGCAACAACATATGTAGGAAACAAAAGAAATAGGAAAATACCTCTAAATCTTTAACTTTACCCGGACTCAAACTCAACTTGGATTCGGACCCTTTTGAGGCTGAATAGACTTTATTCGAAGTATTCTCAATTGAGAATACCTCGATTAAAGTCTCTTAGACCTCAATCCCTCATTTAATTCGGGCAAATTCCATGTTTTGAAATTTTTAGGGTTTCTGATTCTTGGATCTTAAATTCGAACACTTCTGGGCAGATTTGAAGGGAACCAAAGATGACACAAGGGTGAGGGAGGCGTAGGGGTCATTTGGTGTTAGTTAGGAACGAATCTGAGTGAGTTCATGTTTGGTTCGAACCTTCAAAAGAAGATTCGAAGCATTCTGAGGTGATTCGAACCAAACAAATACCAGATCCATAACAAGGCAGGTTAGGAGGTGCTATGGTGTTAATTAGGAAGTCATCGGAGAAGGTTGGGTTTTCAGACCAACCTTCAATCGAAGATTCGAGGCTATGTGGTCTGATTCGAGGGAAACTAACCCCAGATCTGTGAAGAGGGGGTTGTGAGGAGTCGAGGGTGTTAAGGTGGTGACCGGCGGCGTTGTTGCCGCCGGGTTTCAGGCGATGGGGAATGAGGGCGGCTAGGGTTAGGGGTGTGCTTTCGGAGAGGATGATGAACAGTAGAGAGGAGGGGGGTGTTTAGTTAGGGGGTCGGGGTAGGGATGTGGGTTTATATAGGATTGAGGTGGATGGATCAGGGTCGTCGGATTAGCCGAGATCAAAGGCCTGGATTAATTGGTATGAGAGGAACGGTGTCGTTTGAATTAAACTGGGGTAGGGGTTGGCCCGGGTACTGGATCGGGTAGGGATCACGGGTTAGGTCAAAATCCTAGGAGCCCTTGGATCAGAAATAATGAACGGCCCCGATCTATTGCAACCATACGACGCCGTATGGTTTGCATTTGTAATTTAAATGACCGGGCATCATCAAACGGCGTAGTATTTGCCCTATACTACGTCGTTTGATGGTCTTTGGGTTGACTGACCTGGGCTGGGTAAAATGTATTGTTTTGGGCCTGAAGTTTTTGTCAAATAAATGGCCCAGTCTGTTTTTCTTTACATTTTAATCAACTCTTTTCCTTTTCTAATTTTGTTCCTTAATTATTAAATTCCTAATTTTAATTATAAAAACAAAATTACCCTTACAAAAAATATTAATTACCTTTTAACAATTATTAACACATAGACAAAACATTAATCACACAATGACATAATTAAAGGACCAAAATAAGGTAAATGCATATTTTTTGTGATTTTCTTTTAATTATCTCTTAAATGCATAATTAAATCCTAATTATGCATGCAACATGTGTTTTTATTTTATTTTTCATTTTAGCAAATAAAGTAGACATTTACGGACATAACACAAATATTTAATAAACGCCACACAAATTCTAAAAATTGCACACTAAGCAAAAATTGTTTTATTTGAATTATTTTGGAGTAATTTTCGTGAGGCAAAAATCACGTGCTCACAGCTGCCCCTCTTTGTGCGAAAACTCGAAGAGTTTTCGTGCAAAGATAAAGTGAGCGGATACGAGCGATTTTTTCCCGTTCAAATACTCCGTGGGAAGCATTTTTTTGAAAGATTTGACCGAACCTCTGCTTCAAAGGTTTCCTACATATCCTTGGCTATAAAGGAATCACGTCAATGTAGTTCGGGAAGTTTTGGGTAGCTGGAACTACCGTGGGACTGTGATGTTACTGCTGTTTTGTGCTGCTTTTACTGTTTGCTGACCTCCTTATTACACCTTGCTTCAAAGGTAAAACAAAAGCTAAACTAGACTATGGTATGTGAATTATAGAATCTTATCTAGATCATGCCCTTGCGTTTCTTGTTGTCTTGATGTCTTGGTGAATTTTAGGCATCTTTTGCTTCTGACTTGTTCTGCATTTCCTTTCATTGTGCCTCGTATTTCCTTTATTTGTTTGGGACTCTTGTTATTTCTTGATGGGGATTTGGTTGAACTCCTCTACTTTATTGACTTTACGTGTGCTCCTTTCTCACATGGGCGGGCTTTTGACTTCAACCCATAATGTCAAACTACATTGCCATTCTGTTCTTCAGGTGGGCGCCTGACTGCTGATCCTTCAATTGTATTCCCTTATTCTCCAGGTGGACGCCTGATTGCCTTTTCGATTCTTCATCCTCATTCTCCAGGTGGACGCCTGACTTCTTCTTAAATTCTTCATCCTCATTCTCCAGGTGGACGCCTGATTTCTTCTTTATTTCTTCATCCTTATTCTCCAGGTGGACGCCTGATTTCTTCTTTATCTCTTCATCCTCATTCTCTAGGTGGACGCCTGATTTCTTTTTTATCTCTTCATCCTCATTCTCCAGGTGGATGCCTGATTTCTTCTTTATCTCTTCATCCTCATTCTCCAGGTGGACGCCTGATTTCTTCTTCATTTCTTCATCCTCATTCTCCAGGTGGACGCCTGATTTCTTCTTCATTTCTTCATCCTCATTCTCCAGGTGGACGCCTGATTTCTTTTTTATCTCTTCATCCTCATTCTCCAGGTGGATGCCTGATTTCTTCTTTATCTCTTCATCCTCATTCTCCAGGTGGACGCCTGATTGCCTTTTCGATTCTTCATCCTCATTCTCCAGGTGGACGCCTGACTTCTTCTTAAATTCTTCATCCTCATTTTCCAGGTGGACGCCTGATTTCTTCTTTATTTCTTCATCCTTATTCTCCAGGTGGACGCCTGATTTCTTCTTTATCTCTTCATCCTCATTCTCCAGGTGGACGCCTGATTTCTTTTTTATCTCTTCATCCTCATTCTCCAGGTGGACGCCTGATTTCTTCTTTATTTCTTCATCCTCATTCTCCAGGTGGACGCCTGATTTCTTCTTTATTTCTTCATCCTCATTCTCCAGGTGGACGCTTGATTTCTTTGTTATCTCTTCATCCTCATTCTCCAGGTGGATGCCTGATTTCTTCTTTTTCTCTTCATCCTCATTCTCCAGGTGGACGCCTGATTTCTTCTTTATTTCTTCATCCTCATTCTCCAGGTGGACGCCTGATTTCTTCTTTATTTCTTCATCCTCATTCTCCAGGTGGACGCTTGATTTCTTTGTTATCTCTTCATCCTCATTCTCCAGGTGGATGCCTGATTTCTTCTTTATCTCTTCATCCTCATTCTCCAGGTGGACGCCTGATTTCTTTTTTATCTCTTCATCCTCATTCTCCAGGTGGACGCCTGATTTCTTCTTTATTTCTTCATCCTCATTCTCTAGGTTGACGCCTGATTTCTTCTTCATTTCTTTATCCTCATTCTCCAGGTGGACGCCTGACTTTTTCTTTAATTCTTTATCCTCATTCTCCAGGTGGACGCCTGACTTCTTCTTAAATTCTTCATCCTCATTCTCCAGGTGGACGCCTGACTTCTTCTTTAATTCTTTATCCTCATTCTCCAGGTGGACGCCTGACTTCTTCTTAAATTCTTCATCCTCATTCTCCAGATGGACGCCTGATTTCTTCTTTAATTCTTCATCCTCATTCTCCAGGTGGACGCCTGATTTCTTCTTTATCTCTTCATCCTCATTCTCCAGGTGGACGCCTGATTTCTTCTTTAATTCTTCATCCTTATTCTCCAGGTGGACGCCTGATTTCTTCTTTATCTCTTCATCCTCATTCTCCAGGTGGACGCCTGATTTCTTCTTTATCTCTTCATCCTCATTCTCCAGGTGGACGCCTGATTTCTTCTTTAATCTCTTCATCCTCATTCTCCAGGTGGACGCCTGATTTCTTCTTTAATTCTTCATCCTCATTCTTCAGGTGGACGCCTGATTTCTTCTTTGATTCTTCATCCTCATTCTCCAGGTGGACGCCTTATTTCTTCTTTATCTCTTCATCCTCATTCTCCAGGTGGACGCCTGATTTCTTCTTTATCTCTTCATCCTTATTCTCCAGGTGGACGCCTGATTTCTTCTTTAATTCTTCATCCTCATTCTCCATGTGGACGCCTGATTTCTTCTTTATCTCTTCATCCTCATTCTCCAGGTGGACGCCTGATTTCTTCTTTATTTCTTCATCCTCATTCTCCAGGTGGACGCCTGATTTCTTCTTTAATTCTTCATCCTCATTCTCCAGGTGGACGCCTGATTTCTTCTTTATCTCTTTACCGGGTGTTTCCTGACACAAATGTTGTTTTTGCCCCTGTTTCAAATCAAAGAAAACTTTGTCAGTTTAAATCAGGGTGGTTAACTGGGGCATTCTTGCCGACGGTGGGGCTTCTCTTCGTCTTGTTATATTGCCTTGGAATGGTTGAAAAGACTGTTTTGTCCTTGTAATTGATCCTTAACTATAGGATCCCCAACTGTATGTTTCCACTTCAAACCCTTTTAACTGTAATCATATGTCTCTCCTGACATTGCTGATCCATTTTTGATTCCACTTTTCTTACACCCATATCTTATTATTATTTTTTCCTATTACCTCCTGCCCATCATGGCCGTATTTTTGTCCTATGCAACCTTGAATTTTGGTAGTATACCTTGACATTCCTTCTTATTTATTTGGAACAAAGCTCATCTCAAAAGCTTTAGAAGAGTAAGATTATTAGTGACGAAAACATGACGATTTCGACAATCTAAAATGAAAAGAAAAATCCAAATTTGGATGAATGTTGGAGAAGGAATAAAGGACTTATCTGATTGGAGTCACTGGCACCAATGATCATGGTATGCATTTTGGATTAATCAACCCGGTCTTTTAATCAATCTCCTTTCAATTGTCTCATTTTGTTTTCCCAAAATTTCCATAACCCAACTTCATCTTTTTTTTACAGACCTGTTTGACTTGCAATATCTTAAAGAGTTTTCACCGACAACCCTTCCTCATTTGTTCATTTCTTAATTCCTTTTTGCCTTATGGTGCCTGCGAAGGTTTTCACCAATAAGACTCTCTCATTTTACTTTCTCTCAACTTCCGTCGTCTTATGGTGCCCGTGTGGGTTTTCACCTATAAGACTCTCTCATTTTACTTTCTCTCAACTTCCGTCGTCTTATGGTGCCCGTGTGGGTTTTCACCTATAAGACTCTCTCATTTTTACTTTCTTTTCTTGTTTGGACCAGAGTGTTATGAACCATATTCATTTGCTTGACTCAGCATTTTTCTAAGATTGATCAAAAGGTCTTTTTGGTATGTGGTTGGAAATGGAAAGGTATCAAAAAGTTAAACAGTTTTGTTATGGGTTTAAAATTACAACTCTTGGAATCTTTTTCTTATTTCCAATACAATTCCTGCCCCAGTTTTTTGATTGGGGTCTCTTGATGTTTCTTTTTGTGCACATTATGCATATCGTGCACCCTATGACCGAGCCGTGAGGCGCCTACGTATCCTTCTTTGAGGAATCAGGTCAAACGTAGTTCACTAAAATAATAGTGATTTTCTATTTTTCTCCCCCTTTTTTTTTAAATATTATATTTTTCATATTTGATTTTCATTGATTCCAAGAGAGGGTAGGAAAGAAACAAATGTGGCTCAAAGGGGAAGCAAATGGTATAGTGTTTGGATAGCAGAATAAATTGCCTTTGTCATTCCAATCTTCGAAATAATGCCAAATACAAACATTCAAAAAGTTATGCATAATATCTCTTTACCGCGTCAGAATTGATAGCCGTGTCTATGCATTTTCCTTCGATATCTGTTAAACATAGTGCACCATTCGATAATACTCTGGTCACAATGAATGGTCCTTGCCAATTCGGGGCAAATTTGCCTTTTGCCTCAACCTGATGTGGAAGAATACGTTTCAGCACATGTTGACCCACTTCAAACTTCCGTGGACGCACCTTTTTGTTGTATGCTCTTGCTATTCTTCTTTGATACAATTGGCCATGACATACTGCGACCAATCGTTTTTCATCAATCAAGTTTAACTGTTCCAGACGGGTTTTGACCCATTCATCATCATCAATCTTTGCTTCGGCGATGATCCGAAGGGAAGGAATTTCAACTTTTGCAGGAATTACTGCCTCAGTGCCGTATACCAACAAATAAGGAGTTGCTCCTACTGAAGTGCGAATAGTAGTGCGATATCCCAACAATGCAAATGGTAATTTTTCGTGCCATTGTCTTGAACCTTCTACCATTTTCCGAAGTATCTTCTTTACGTTTTTGTTGGCTGCCTCGACTGCTCCATTCGCTTTGGGCCGATATGGGGTAGAGTTGCGATGTGTAATCTTAAACTATTGACATACTTCCTTCATTAATTTACTGTTATGATTAGCACCGTTATCTGTGATGATCATCTTTGGGATTCCGAATCGACATATGATATTTGAGTGGACAAAATCGACCACAGCTTTCTTGGTCACTGATTTGAATGTTTTGGCCTCAACCCATTTGGTAAAATAATCAATGGCTACCAGAATGAACCTGTGCCCATTGGATGCTGCCGGCTCAATTGGTCCAATCACATCCATGCCCCAGGCAACGAAGGGCCATGGTGCCGACATTGTGTGCAACTCGGATGGTGGAGAATGAATCAAATCTCCGTGTATCTGGCATTGATGACACTTGCGCACAAAACTGATACAATCTCGCTCCATGGTAAGCCAATAGTAACCGGCTCGGAGGATTTTCTTTGCCAACACATATCCGCTCATGTGGGGTCCGCAAACTCCCGAATGTACTTCAGACATGACAGCCGTAGCTTGTCGGGCACCTATGCATCTTAATAATCCAAGGTCTAGTGTTCTTTTATACAAAACTCCTCCGCTTAAGAAGAATCCATTTGCCAATCGCCTAATGGTTCTCTTTTGATCCCCTGTGGCTTGTGCTGGATATATTCCCATTCTGATATACTCCTTGATGTCGTGGAACCATGGTTCACCATCAAATTCTTCTTCAACCATATTGCAGTAAGCGTGCTGATCGTGGACTCGAATATGTAGTGGATCCACATAAGCTTTGCCTGGATGGTGCAACATTGATGCCAGGGTAGCCAATGCATCGGCAACCTCATTATGGATCCTTGGAATATGCCGGAACTCCACTGATTGAAAACGCTGACAAAGATCATGTAGACATTGTCGGTATGGTATGAGCTTCAAGTCTCGGGTTTCCCATTCTCCTTAAATTTGATGTACCAGAAGATCTGAATCTCCCATGACTAAGATTTCCTGGATACCCATGTCTGTGGCTAGCCTTAAACCCAAAATACAAGCTTCATATTCAGCCATATTATTGGTGCAATAAAATCGTAATTGAGCCGTAACAGGGTAGTGATGCCATATTTCAGAAATGATTACAGCTCCTATCCCGACTCCTTTCATGTTAGCGGCTCCATCAAAGTAAAGTTTCCAGCCAGGTTTTTCAATTTGCTCCATCTCATCGATATGCATTATTTCTTCATCGGGAAAATAGGTTTTCAATGGCTCGTACTCCTCGTCGACCGGGTTTTCAGCTAAATGATCAGCCAGTGCTTGGGCTTTCATTGCAGTTCAAGTCACATAGATGATGTCAAATTCTGTGAGCAATATTTGCCACTTTGCGAGTCTTCCCGTTGGCATAGGTTTTTGAAAAATATATTTCAACGGATCTAGACGAGAAATGAGGTAAGTAGTGTAGGATGACAAATAGTGTTTCAACTTCTGAGCTACCCACGTTATGGCGCAATATGTCTTTTCCAGATGAGTATACTTAACCTCATAAGCTGTGAATTTCTTGCTAAGGTAGTAAATGGCTTGTTCTTTTCTGCCGGTGAGGTCATGTTGCCCTAATACACAACCAAATGAATTTTCCAAAACCGTTAAGTAAAGAATCAGAGGTCTTCCTAGCTCTGGCGGGACCAACACGGGTGGGTTTGACAGGTATCCTTTTATCTTATCAAACGCCTCCTGACACTCATCGGTCCATTTGACCGCAGCATCTTTTTTCAACAATTTGAAAATAGGCTCACAGGTTGACGTGAGCTGAGCAATAAACCTGCTGATGTAATTCAACCTTCCCAACAAACTCATTACTTCAGTTTTGTTCCTTGGAGGTGGCAATTCTTGGATGGCTTTGATTTTTGACGGGTCTAACTCGATGCCTCGCCGACTGACTATGAATCCCAGCAACTTTCCAGATGGAACTCCAAATGCGCATTTGGCAGGGTTAAGCTTGAGGTTGTACCTGCGAAGTCTTAAGAAGAATTTCCTCAAATCCCCAACGTGGTTGTCCTGATGCTTTGATTTTATGATCACATAATCCACGTATACCTCAATCTCCTTGTGTATCATATCATGAAACACTGTGGTCATTGCTCTCATGTAAGTTGCTCCGGCGTTCTTTAAACCGAATGGCATTATCCGGTAGCAATAAGTTCCCCATGGTGTGATGAATGCCGTCTTTTCTGCATCTTCTTCATCCATTAGAATTTGATGATACCCGGCATAACAATCCATGAAAGATCCTATCTCATGCTTGGCGCAATTATCGATCAAAATATGGATATTGGGTAATGGGAAATTATCCTTCGGACTTGCTTTGTTGAGATTGCGGTAGTCGACGCATACTCTAATTTTGCCGTCTTTCTTTGGTACAGGAACGATATTAACTAACCAAACAGGATATCGAGTGACTCGAATGACCTTTGCTTCCAACTGTTTTGTGATTTCTTCCTTAATTCTCACACTCATATCAGGTTTGAATTTTCTCAGCCTCTGCTTGACAGGAGGCACCATTGGATCGGTGGGCAATTTGTGAACCACTAAATCAGTGCCCAGGCCCGGCATGTCGTCATATGACCATGCAAAACATCTTTGAATTCTATGAGTGCTTTAATTAACTCTTCTCGGATCCTTGGTTCGAGATGGACACTTATTTTAGTTTCCCGGATATTACTCGTGTCCCCTATATTGATGTCCTCGGTATCACTCAGGTTAGGTTTGGTTTTTTCCTCAAAGTGAATTAACTCTTTACTAATCTCTTCAAAAACCTCATCTCCATCATATTCTGATTCATAATCACAATATATTTCTTGAATTATTATTTCGGAACCAGATTGATTTTTAAGACTGGGCTGAAGATTCCTCATGCATGCCATATCACTAGAGCCAGCGTAAAAAGAACTGTACAAAAAAAAGAAAATGAAAAGAAAACTATCAGGAATGATAATGAAAAAGGAAACTGTATTTTATTGGATGATGAAAGATAACAAGGTTTGCACACTTCAAACAAACTGTAAGATAAGCATTGGGATTACAACCCTGAGGTAACCCAAACAAACTGAAGGAAAATCAAAAATAAACTACCAAGACTCCTTTCGAATGGGGAGAGGAGTGGCTTTCCAATTATTAAGCTTTGTTTCTGGCCCAACGAATTGAACTTCTGCGTTGCTACAACTTTCCCCGCTTTCCACCATATTCACATCGCCAAACAATTTCTCGAATCTTTCAATTAATTCCTCCTCAGCATTGACCAGGGATTTAGGAATTGTTGTTATCGGGCGATTTTTAGCACCGGTCTTGACAAAAGACTTTGATAGATGTGGGACTGTTTTGGAAGAACCCATGCCTTTTGTTTCAGCTTTCTGGCCTTTCTCACGTCGGTGACAGTGGTTATGAATCCCAAACCGAATGTTCCCCAGTTCTCGGGGAGAGATACTGGTTGTATAATTCCTTGCAAAGATGAGCCCAGACCTTTGCCGGGTATAAAACCATTTTTTAACATTTCATAGGCTACCATGACTGATGCAGAGGTTATCTTTGGATTCGGAAGGTACTTCCCCTCTGGAATTTTCTCTACCGACACTGTATCGGACACTTGGTATACCCATGGTCCCTGGTCATTTTCTATTCCCTCGACTAGTACAATGGCACTGTTGTGATTATTTAAACTTTCTTCCCCATGCACAACTATTTCTTGATGATCCCATTCAAACTTGACCGCCTGGTGTAATGTTGACGGGACTGCTTTAGCAGCATGGATCCATGGTCGACCCAACAACAAATTATAAGAAACAGTTATGTCCAGTACTTGAAACTCCATCGTGAATTCAACTGGCCCTATTGTCAGTTCCAACACTATATCGCCAAATAAATCTCTGCTTCCACCGTCAAACCCCCGTACGCAAATATTATTCTTCTGGATCCTCTCCTCTTTGATTTTCAATTTGCTTAAAGTGGAGAGAGGGCAGATGTTTGCACTTGACCCGTTGTCAACCAATACCCGAGTTACTACGGAGTTTTCACATTTCATGGTGAGGTAAAGAGCTCTGTTGTGCTCAGTACCTTCCACATGCAATTCATCATCAGAAAATATAATTCTGTTTGCCTCAAAGATTCTGTTGGCTATTCTTCCCAAATGATTTACAAAGATTTTTTCAGGAACGTGAGCCTCATTCAGGATTTTCATCAAAGCCAGACGGTGCTCCTTTGAATGGATCAGTAATGACAACAATGAAATTTGAGCGGGCGTCTTCTTCAGTTGATCCACAACGGAATAGTCATGGAGTTTCATTTTTTTTAAAAACTCTTCCGCTTCATCTTCTGTCACAGCTTTCTTTATTGGTGTTGGATTATTTTTAGTTCTTCTTAACTCTTCGGGAGTAAAACATCTTCCCGAACGAGTCAAGCCTTGCACCTCACAGACTTCTTCCTTGACTTCTTTTCCCTTGTACATTACAGTCACCCGTTCATAGTTCCATGGAATGGCCTTGTTGTTGATCACTGGTAGCTGGGTTACAGGTTTGATAATAACCCGATCTATACGGGCTCCTTCCACGAATACAATGGGTTTGCTGGCAACCCCTGGTACTATCACTTTCGGCCTTTCTTGCTTTGTGGCAACTTTGCTCGAAGATCCCTTCTCGACTACCACAGATGGTTCATCACTATTTCTGTTTTGCTTAGGTACCGGCTTCTCCTCTGTTAACTGCTTATCTGGCTTAGCTTCATGAGACCTGATCATCATGACACTTTGTGACGGCTTCTTTGTCTCCCCATCAACCTGTACTATCTCTATCATATTAGCCTCCTGATGGGCTGACATTGGATTTCTGTTGATATTGGGAGCTTCGGGGGTTTGAACCTCGATTTTATTAGTATCAATAAGCTCTTGTATTGCATTTTTTAAATGCCAGCATTTTTCCGTATCATGGCCTGGTGTACCGGAACAATACTCACAGCTAATGGTGTAGTCCAGATTCTTTGGAGGAGGATTGGGTAGCTTGGATTGTATTGGTCTTAGCATGTCTCAGCCTGTGGAACAGACTAGTGTAGGACTCTCCCAATGGAGTGTAGGTTTTCTTTTTCTGTTCCCTTTCCCCCTGAATGCCGGCCTAGGCCTGAAACCTGGTCCGGGATAGGCTCGTGGGTAAGTACCTAGTATGACAGGAGCATGCCAGTTAGCGTGTGCAGGTGGATGATTGTATGCTTGTGCATGGTTGATGAAAAAATGAGGTTCCGAAGGGTGATAGTAGTGTTGAGGTGAATTGTGGTGGTGAGTTGATTGGTGAGGTCGATGTTGATTATAGTAAGGAGGTGAACCTCTGGATCCCGACCAAGTTCCTGAATCAACTACCGCTGCTTCCTCCCTCTTCTTTCTTCCGATTCCTCCTACCCCGCCTTGAATAGCTTGAGTAGTCGCCTTAATAGCCGAATAGCTCATGATTTTATTTGTCTTGAGGCCTTCTTCCACCATACCTCCCATCTTCACTACTTCGTTGAATGATTTTCCTACCGCTGAAACCAAATGGGCATAGTAAGTTGGTTCCAAGGCTTGAAGGAAGTAGTCTACCATTTCACTCTCCTTCATAGGAGGATCCACTCTCGCTGCCTGTTCTCTCCACCGGAAGCCATACTCTCTGAAACTTTCATTGTGTTTTTTCTCAAATTTTGTCAAAGATAGTCGATCTGGGATGATTTCCAGATTGTATTGGAAATGGTATGCAAATGCCTGTGCTAGGTCATCCCAGGTGTACCATCTCCCATGGTCCTGGCGTGTATACCACTCCAAAGCTGATCCACTTAAACTTTGACTGAAGTAAGCCATCAATAATTCGTCATTTCCCCCAACTCCTCGCATCTTGCTGCAGAAACCCCTTAAGTGGGCTACTGGGTCGCCGTGCCCATTGTATAGGTCAAATTTAGGCATCTTGAAGCCAACTGGTAATTGTACATTTGGGAACAAGCACAAATCCTTGTATGCTACACTGACTTGCCCACCTAACCCTCGCATGTCTCGGAACGATTGTTCTAGACTTTTGACCTTCCTGAACATCTCTTCTTGTTCAACATTTTTGGCTGGCTTGTCACTTTCGGTTGGGAGGTCAAAACGAGGAGTAGTTGAATGGATTTCGGAGGCTTTGAGGGTGGGCTCCGGGGGGTAATATTGGTTGTCCTGGGCCTGGAATGTAGTCTCACTAGGAGATTTGTGGAGTGTAGCTGTGGGAGGTGCCACAAAGACAGGAGTTACAGGTGGAGGAAAGTATGGAACTGGTTTAGGAGGGGGAGGCTGCGGTGTCTGAGAGGTGGTGCCTCGGTAGTGTTGGTAGATGGGGAAATTTGGGGATAATTCAGTGGTCAGATTATCCTGAGTTTGGGCCATTGATGGAGCAGGGTTAGTTGGGTAAGATGGAGGTAACTGCCCTGTAAACCAGGCCTGGTACATCTCAGCCATTTGCTGCTTGAGTTTAAACATCTCTTCTTTCAGTTTCCCGACATCCATCTCCTCTAGCTCAATACCTGTGTCAACATCTGGGATAGACATACTTTCGGGTATTGGTCCTTTTGATCTCGTGTGATAATGATAAGATGCCAGTATACTCTTTAGAGAAACTAACTGCTTGAATTCTGGAAATGAGCAAACTTGTTAGTTTTGAGAGTTTAACACATATATAATTACACGTTGAGATGCAATGCTCCTAGACAAATAACCCATTTCTATTATTCATTTGCTCGGCTGCTTGTGTCATCCCAGCTTTTCTTGAAATTTTTATTGTCACTCATTCTTAATTTATTTTATATATTTTATTGTGGTCGAATCTTATAGAGATTGCCTACGTATCATGCCCCCGCATGAATCAGACCTTGCGTAGTTCGGTCGTAAGGCAAACACTTTTATTCATTATACAAAGATGGTACAGACATTACATTTGGAAAACATTATAAGAAAATGGTTTGAAACTTGACACAAACCCTAAATCAAACAAAAGACATAATCAAGACTCATTTTGAAAAGTGACACTCATAAATAAAAAAAAATCATTTTATTTTTTTAAAAAAAATTATTTATTTATTTAACACTTCTTTTCTTTTTTTCAAGACTTAAAACTATTTTTGGGAATTTTCTAAAATAACCCATTTTATTCCTCGGCTCTCAAAATATTTTCAATTAAGCTGGTCAACAAGCAAATCCGAGGCAAATGAATGCACAGGTAGCAAGTAGGATGCATCAGGATGGTCTTTTTATTTCGGGTTCACCTGTCCTAGACAGACCCAACCCCTGTGTTGAGTCTCCAAGGCCAAATGTACATGATGCAAATAGACGTTCCTACTAGGGATCCGGTACATGGCTGAGTTATTCTAGGTGAAAAACCTGAGGCATATTGTTCTAAACCTGGCTCACCCAAACGGACAGTTTGAGCCGAAGTGGGGGCAACGTACCGGGAGCACGAAAGTCTACACGGCCTAGTTACTTGTCCCAACTTCGTCTTATTTGGTATGACTTTAACAGAAGGGTGGGCCACGCGCACGTGTGCACCATAAATTCAGAAGACTCAGAAAGAAGGGGGTTTCGTAACAATTGTATATATTCACAATTCAAATAATATTAAAGCGGTAAAACATCATTTAGCACATTAGGCATATATCATGTAAACATCCGATAATAAATAAAGCTAACTATAACAGTTATTTTAAGCTCGAATTCTTAAACCCTGAACCAATGGTTCTGGGTTGCAGTTTTCACAGAACTTTTGTCCCCAGCAAAGTCGCCAGAGCTGTCGCAACTCCTTTTTCCGCGCCCGCGGGGGTGTAGGGGGAGTTTTCTCCAATTAAAGGACAGTCGAAACGGGATTATTTATTTGTTTCAGAGTCGCCACCTGGGAATTTTAAGGCATACCAAGTCACCGGTTTTAATCCCTGAATCGAGGAGAATATGACTCTGTTTGTTATTCTGCTAACCAGAAATCCTGAGTAAGGAATTCTGTTAAATCGGGAGAAGGTGTTAGGCATTCCCGAATTCCGTGGTTCTAGCACGGTCGCTTAACCATTTTTATATTTGGCTTAATTATCTTGATTTACTAAATACATTTTTCTTGTTGCTCGATTTTATTACCGCTTTTATTTAGATTGTTTTTAGTTAAAGATTTTCTTTGAATCGAATCACGCGTACGTATATTCGTATTATATATTATATCTTTTTTAACGTGAGGAATCGTGTTACGCGTACGTGTACACAATAATATTGATGATATTATTTTTTATACATTTTATTGTAAAAAAAGGCTTATGTTTGCAATTGTGCTTAAAATAAAATTAAGAACGTTCATCGCTCTTGTATAATTAAACAGTGAACGACGCATTTCGGGTTATATGAAATTATTTTAACATCCTCGGAGAACCCCTTTTTATTAAAAATTTGCTCGAAATTGCGCGAACGCATAATCCGAATTGCTTTTAAAAATATAATCAGGTTACGCGAACGCATCCCTAATCACGCAAAATATTCTTAATGGTATTTGTCACACCTCCTTTTTCCGCCCCCGCGAGGGGACAAGGGAGTTTTCTCCAATTAAAGGACAGTCGAAACGGGATTTGTTTATTTGTTTCAGAGTCGCCACCTGGGAATTTTAAGGCGTCCCAAGTCACCGATTTTAATCCCCGAATCGAGGAGAATATGACTCTGTTTGTTATTCTGCGAACCAGAAATCCTGAGTAAGGAATTCTGTTAATCCGGAAGAAGGTGTTAGGCATTTCCGAATTCCGTGGTTCTAGCACGGTGGCTCAACTGTTTTTATTCTTGGCTTAATTATCTCGATTTTACTAAATACATTTTTATTGCATGATTTTGTTACCGCTTCTGTTTAGATTGTTTATAATTAAAGACCCTTCTTCGAATCGAATCACGCGTACGTATATTCGTTATTGTATATTATATATTTTTAACGTGAGGAATCGTGTCACGCGTACGTGTACACAATAATGTTGATTATGTTATATTTTTTTATTAAAATATCATACGTTTGAAATTTAAAATAAAATTAAGAACATCGTCACCCTTGTATTTAAACAGTGAACTGCACATCTCGGGTTATATGAAATTGTCTTAACATCCTCGGAGAAACCCCTTTTTTATTAAAATGTTCGCTCGAAGTTGCGCGAACGCATAATCCGAATTGCTTTTAGAAATATAATCAGGTTACGCGAACGCATCCCTAATCACGCAAAATATTCTTAATGGTAGTATAGATTTTCCACAAATTATTTATTACATCCATATTTTTTATGTGAAAATCATGAGAAATCCCCATTTGAGGTGCCCTTAAATTCTTTGAAAAGAATTCATAATTTATTAAATGTTGATCGCTGATCATATTTTCACGTGTGAATTATATTCTTTCGAGCCATTCAAATTTTAGGAGTAAAAATAAACAAAGTGTGATTAAGACTACCATTTTTCTCATAAATACAATATATGTAAACCCAAAAAGTGAATTGCGTATGAAACTAAAAAATTGATTTTATGAAAGGAAGAGATGTTTTCGAAGAATTTTCATTATTTTATTTGTAGCGAAGGCTATTTTATCTTCTTAAAATTGTTACACATTATAAATCTAATTTACTTCTACATCGTTTGTTCTTAATCTAATAGGCGAAATTATTTTGATTAATTCTGCTTATGATTGAGTTTGGGATATATATATATATAATCAAACCAATTTGATTCTCAATCTATGTGAACTATTGCTAAACACTAACTTTCGCATTGTATAAATTCCTAGGCCATTTGTTATTAAGAAAGAGAACAAATCTACCTGTTGACTTAATAAAATGATATTGCATACAACATTATTCACCATATTTCGACGTTGTGAACATAGCGGATTTTACTAATGCATCTTTCAATTATTGATTATAAACATAACCATTATTATGCCATGATATAGCAAAATGCAACCAACATCATCTAGCTTTAAACAACAACTAACTAACTAACAAAATAGACTAATAATGTATTTTTCCTTGATATTTCCATATTATTCTGTACCTAACTAACAATACCATAAAATTTAAATAATGGCCAACTTTCTGCCATGTTCCCTATTTTGACAATTCAAATATAACTATACTAATGAGATTTCGAAATGGATAACATTATTACAAAGCTTTTATACGAATTTCAAAATAAGATAATTAACTTATAGCCATCGTGTCGAACTCACTACTAGTCAACCAACACGAAACAAAGCTGAAATTTAAACTAACGAACTTAAATGAATAGAAGACAGAATTACAATTCGAGCTTCATTTATTTGTCATGTTGAAAGCTTTGCATGACATGAGTTTACAGATATGTACCTGGAAATGAAGGTAGAAGAAGTAGATTTCAGCAGTAGCAGCAGTAACAAAATCCAGTAGAAAATGCCAGTATTTCCACAGATTTGAGCAACAATATAGAACCCGAGAACCCAGACACAACGTAGAATGACTCTTTAAGAAATTTCAGACTTTAAACTCAACAATGGGATTTGAACAAATCCAGACAGATAAAACACAGTATTTCTGATTTTTCAAGACTTGGGAGAAGGTAAACTGACAATTTCAATCTCAGAAATTCAACCTTAACACTAGCTTCTATTGTAGAAATCTGTTTTTTCCTGCTTCTGATTTTTCTTTCTTTATTTCTGTTTTCTTTCTTTTTCTTGAATTAGATTTCTATTTCTGCTTTTGTGTGTGTTTTCCTCTCTTAATTTCTGTCCAGATTTTCTCTTTGTCTCTCTATGTGTATATGTATTTCTGTGTGTATTAAATCTTAGCCTCCTCTCTTAAAATCAGATTTCTCTCTTTTTAAAATCAGATCCCTTTTCCTAATGTCTGTCCCTGTATTTATACAGGTCTGCCCCTCTCCTTTTAGTGCTGCTTGGACCCCCTTCTTCTTTTAAAAATCAGAAAGTCCCATTAAAATCTGCTTTTACTACTTTAAATCCCATTAAGTGATCTTTTCCTAATTTTCAGCATTCCCATTACCTCCTGTTTCCCATTATTACATTAATTAACAACCACTAACATTACACTTTCAGCACACTAACATTATCAAATGACTTTCACTGTTTCATTCCCAAAACACCCCTGAAATCCTACTGTAATTACTGTTCTTAATACAAAATCAGAACAGATTCTACACTCTGTTCAAACAGCTATAACCAATCCTATTAACATTATCTAATCAAATCCTAACACAGTTGTATCTAATCAACCCTTGTAAACTTGAATTCAAACCCCACATCATAATAACATTACACTGAATTTAGCATAACAATTCAAACTGAACTTCAACATTGAACTAAGATCAAACAAACACAGGAGCATTGTCAATATATTGACACTGCCTGAAACTTAATGCTCAGAAATCAACATACACACAACATCTTATTGAATTACAAACAAAGATGATTTAATTAACGAGTATTAGTCAACTGACTATCTATAACATTTGCCAACAATCAATTTATAAACAGATTATTTCAATCAGCATTTTCAGAAACAGAATTTTATAATATAACTAATCGACGAACTTAATCGAGTCGATTACACACATTGTAAACAATCATAACCAACAGAAACAATTCACACTTTGATCAAGTAAGCGGGTATGAGACAGAATCACAGAATTAAACAAACAAAAATATGAAAAATTACACAGACAACTAAAATAGGCAACAACATATGTAGGAAACAAAAGAAATAGGAAAATACCTCTGAATCTTTTACTTTACCCGGACTCAAACTCAACTTGGATTCAGACCCTTTTGAGGCTGAACAGACTTTATTCGAAGTATTCTCAATTGAGAATACCTCGATTAAAGTCTCTTAGACCTCAATCTCTCATTTAATTCGGGCAAATTCCATGTTTTGAAATTTTTAGGGTTTCTGATTCTTGGATCTTAAATTCGAACACTTCTGGGCAGATTCGAAGGGAACCAAAGATGACACAAGGGTGAGGGAGGCGTAGGGGTCATTTGGTGTTAGTTAGGAACGAATCTGAGTGAGCTCATGTTTGGTTCGAACCTTCAAAAGAAGATTCGAAGCATTCTGAGGTGATTCGAACCAAACAAATACCAGATCCATAACAATGCAGGTTAGGAGGTGCTATGGTGTTAATTAGGAAGTCATCGGAGAAGGTTGGGTTTTCAGACCAACCTTCAATCGAAGATTCGAGGCTATGTGGTCTGATTCGAGGGAAACTAACCCCAGGATCTGTGAAGAGGGGGTTGTGAGGAGTCGAGGGTGTTAAGGTGGTGACCGGCGGCGTTGTTGCCGCCGGGTTTCAGGCGATGGGGAATGAGGGCGGCTAGGGTTAGGGGTGTGCTTTCGGAGAGGATGATGAACAGTAGAGAGGAGGGGGGTGTTTAGTTAGGGGGCCGGGGTAGGGATGTGGGTTTATATAGGATTGGGGTGGATGGATCAGGGCCGTCGGATTAGCCGAGATCAAAGGCCTGGATTAATTGATATGAGAGGAACGGTATCGTTTGAATTAAACTGGGGTATGGGTTGGCTCGGGTACTGGATCGGGTAGGGATCACGGGTTAGGTCAAAATCCTGGGAGCCCTTGGATCAGAAATAATGAACGGCCCCGATCTATTGCAACCATACGGCGCCGTATGGTTTGCATTTGTAATTTAAATGACCGGGCATCATCAAACGGCGTAGTATTTGCCCTATACTACGTCGTTTGATGGTCTTTGGGTTGACTGACCTGGGCTGGGTAAAATGTATTGTTTTGGGCCTGAATTTTTTGTCAAATAAATGGCCCAGTCTGTTTTTCTTTTCATTTTAATCAACTCTTTTCCTTTTCTAATTTTGTTCCTTAATTATTAAATTCCTAATTTTAATTATAAAAATAAAATTACCCTTACAAAAAATATTAATTACCTTTTAACAATTATTAACACATAGACAAAACATTAATCACACAATGACATAATTAAAGGACCAAAATAAAGTAAATGCATATTTTTGTGATTTTCTTTTAATTATCTCTTAAATGCATAATTAAATCCTAATTATGCATGCAACATGTGTTTTTATTTTATTTTTCATTTTAGCAAATAAAGTAGACATTTACGGACATAACACAAATATTTAATAAACGCCACACAAATTCTAAAAATTGCACACTAAGCAAAAATTGTTTTATTTGAATTATTTTGGAGTAATTTTCATGAGGCAAAAATCACGTGCTCACAGGGGTAGGTTGTGCTGATGCTACACTCTGCACTATGTGCAGACACTGGAGCAGCATTTGGACAGTAGCACTTGAGGAGTCAGCCTTCAGTCCACTTAAAGATCCCGAGGTAGTACTACAGGCATCCGTATGCCCGTCGTTCTCTTCCATCTATTTATATGTTCTGTTTTCACTTGTTTCCGAGACAGACTGTATTTCCTTGTTCAGACATTTGTATGTAGTATACATAGACAGTCCATGGATATTGTGACACTGGTTTCTGGGTAGAGACGCATGTTGTTATTTTTATACTGATTTTGGTATTATATTAGTCTAAGTCTTCCACTCAATTTTATCTTTCACTATTATTTAAATGTTGATCACCTGTTAATTCAATTTGTTAAAAAGAGATAAAAAAATGAAAGAGATTGAATTTTCTATATTTCGTGGCTTGCCTGGCTTCTACGAGTAGGCGCGATCACGACTCCCGAGGGTGGGAAATCCGGATCGTGACAACTTGTTATGAGAGCTCTAGTTTACATAGGTCTCACAATTCACGGACAAGTTTAGTATAGTCTGAGGGATCGGTATAGAGACATCTATATTTATCCTCCAGAGGCTACAGAGTTAGGAAAAACTTCGCATTTGTTCTTTCTTGTCGTGCGGTTTTGTTTCTCAATGCTAATTGAATTTCTACTCTGTTTTTTCGTAGATGGCGAGAACACACGCTTCCTCATCCACTGCTCAGCAGTGCGAGCCCCCAGCAGCAGCTCCCACGAGGGGTAGAGAGCGAGGCCAAGGTCGTGCTAGAGGCCGGGTAGGGGCAGAGCTCAGCCCTGAGCAGCAGCACCAGTAGCGGAGCCTCAGGTTGACTTTGATGATGAGGTTCCGGCCCTAGCAGTTCTGGTGGGCCCAGCTCAGGTCCCTAAGGGGTTTATTGCCACCCTAGTTCTTCAGGATGCTCTGGTCCGTCTAGTGGGCCTCATGGAGAATGTCACCCGGGCAGGCTTTCTTCCGGTAGCACCAGCCATCTCTCAGGCTAGAGGAGGAGCCCAGACTCCTACTACTCGCACTCCGGGGCAGGTAGCTCCCCAGATTCAGACTCCAGCAGTTCAGCCAGTTGGAGCGGCTCAGCCGGGTGTGGTAGCTCAGACCGGTGGTGGAGCAGCTATGTCTGCCAATTCTTTATGGAGGCTGGATAGGTTCACCAAGTTCGTCACTACTACTTTCAGCGGTGCATCTACTGAGGATCCCCAGGATTATCTAGACAGCTATTATGAGATTCTCAGGAACATGGGGATAGTTGAGATCAATGGGGTCGATTTTGCTACTTTTCTCTTGTTTGGATCCGCCAAGACTTGGTGGAGAGATTATTGCTTGGCTAGATCAGCCGGATCACCAGCCTTGAATTGGGAGCAGTTTACTCAGCTATTTCTGGAGAAGTTTTTCCCCATTACTCAGAGAGAGGTCTATTAGAGGCAGTTTGAGCATCTCTAGCAAGGTTCCATGACGGTTACCCAATATGAGACCAGATTCATCAACTTGGCTCGACATGTTCTTGTCATACTTCCTACTGAGAGAGAGAGAGAGAGAGAGTGAAGAGGTTTATTGACGGTCTTATTCAGCTGATTCGTCTTCAGATAGATAGGGAGGCTGGGAGTGAGATTACCTTCCAGGAGGCGACCGATATGGCCAGGAGAGTGAAGATGGTTCTGTCGCAGGGAGGTAGTCATGGGTCGGATAAGAGGCCCCGTCATTCAGGCAGATTCAGTGGTGCCTCGTCTGGAGGTAGGAATTCGTATGGTAGAGGCCATCCTCCTAGGCCCTTTCAATCAGCACTTCAGGTTTCTCATGGTGCTTCAGGTAGTCGTGGTTCTCACATGCAATATTCTGATCAGCAGCCCTACAGTGCACCACCAGCTCCTATCAGTGCACCGCCGCTCTAGAGTTTTCGGGGTGGTCATTCAGGTTGCCAAAGTCAGTCTCAGTTTCATCAGCTGCAGCACGCAGGTGGGTGCTATGAGTGTGGCGAGTATGGTCATATCAGGAGGGCTTGCCCGAGATTGGTGGGTACTCAGTCGCAGCAGCAGGTTTCCCGTGCAATGGTTCAGGCACCGAGTGTTCCGCAACCTGCCCAGCCAACTATAGGTGGGGGTAGAGGTGCTAGAGGTGGAGGTAGAGGTGCTAGAGGTGGAGCTCAGACCGCTAGAGGGGGAGGCCAGCCAGCTGCAGGCCGTCCCAGAAAGGTAGTCCAGGGTGGTAGGGCCTAGCCCCGATGTTATGCTCTTCCAGCCAGGCCCGAGGCTGAGGCTTCAAATGCGATTATCACAGGTACTGTTCTGGTTTATGATAGAAATGCTTCAGTGTTATTTGATCCAGGGTCTACATACTCGTACGTGTCATCTTATTTTGCAATGTATCTGGTCATGCCTAGTGATTTATTGAGTGTTCCTGTTTATGTGTCTACACCGGTGGGTGATTCTATTGTGGTAGATCGAGTCCATCGCTCTTGTATAGTTGTGATTGGGGGTTTTGAGACTCGAGTAGATTTGTTGCTTCTGGATATGGTCGATTTCGATGTTATACTGGGGATGGACTGGTTATCACCTTACCATGCTATCTTGGACTGTCATGCCAAGACTATGACCTTAGCCTTACCGGTTTTTCCCCATTTAGAGTGGAGAGGGACTCCTAGTCATTCTACCCGTAGTGTTATCTCTTATGTGAAGGCTCGACGTATGGTCGAGAACGGGTATTTGGCCTATTTGGCCTATGTTCGTGATTCTAGTGCTGAGGTTCCTTCTATTGATTCTGTGCCCGTTGTTCGTGAGTTTCCTGAGGTATTCCCTTCAGACCTGTCAGGTATGCCACCCAACAGGGATATTAACTTTTTCATTGATTTGGCTCTGGGCACTCAACCCATTTCTATACCGCCGTATCGTATGGCCCCGCTGGAGTTAAAAGAGTTGAATGAGCAGTTGCAAGACTTGCTTGAGAAGGGTTTCATTATACCCAGTGTTTCGCCTTGGGGTGCGCCGGTGTTGTTTGTTAAGAAGAAGGATGGGTCGATGAGAACATGTATTGACTATCGGCAGTAGAACAAGGTTACAATCAACAATAAGTATCCATTGCCGAGGATTGATGATTTGTTTAATCAGCTTCAGGGTGCCAAGGTATTTTCAAAGATTGGTTTGAGATCTGGCTACTATCAATTGAGGATTAGGGCATCTGATGTCCCTAAGACAACTTTCCGCACTCGGTGCGAGCATTATGAGTTCTTGGTGATGTCATTCGGGTAGACAAATGCCCCAGTAGCTTTTATGGATTTGATGAACCGAGTGTTCATGCCTTATTTGAACTCATTCGTGATAGTCTTCATTGATGCTATTTTGATATATTCCCGCAACCGGGAGGAGCACGAACGACGTCTCAGAGTGGTTCTTCAGACTCTGAGGGATAGTCAATTATATGCTAAGTTCTCGAAGTGTGAGTTCTGGTTGAGTTCAGTTGCATTCCTAGGTCATGTTGTATCGGCAGAAGGTATTCATGTTGATCCGAAGAAGATTGAGGCAGTCAAGAACTGGCCTAGACCAGTATCAGCTACAGAGATTCGCCATTTCTTGGGATTGGCAGGCTACTATTGTCGGTTTGTGGAGGGGTTCTCATCTATCGCAGCCCCGATGAACAGGTTGACCTAGAAGGGTGCCTAGTTCAGATGGTCGGATGAGTGTGAGGCGAGCTTTCAGAAGCTCAAGACAGACCTGACTACGGCACCGATGTTGGTTTTGCCCACAGGTTCAGGGCCTTATACAGTCTATTGTGATGCATCTCGTATTGGACTTGGTGCAGTGTTGATGCAGGATGGCAAGGTCATTGCCTATGCTTTGCGGCAGTTGAAGATTCATGAAATGAACTATCCGGTTCATGATTTGGAATTGGCAGCCATTGTTCACGCATTGAAGATTTGAGGCAGAAGAGGTGGTTGAAGTTATTGAAAGACTATGATATCACTATCTTATATCATCCGGGAAAGACCAATGTGGTGGCCTATGCTTTGAGTAGGAAGTCAGCCAGTATGGGTAGTCTTGCTTATATTCTGGTCAGTGAGAGACCGCTTGCTTTGGATATTCAAACTTTGGCCAATCAGTTCATGAGGTTGGATGTTTCTGTGCCCAGCCGTGTGTTAGCTTGCACAGTCGCTCGTTCTTCGTTATTGTAGCGTATCCGTGATTGGTAGTATGATGATCCCATTTGTGTGTCCTTAGAGACACGGTGTAGCACGGAGGTGCCAAGCAGGTTATCTTGGATGATGGTGGAGTTTTGAGATTGCAAGATCGAGTTTGTGTGCCAAATGTGGATGGGCTTTGGGAGTTGATTTTAGAGGAGGCCCATAGCTCCCAGTACTCTATTCATCTGGGCACCACAAATATGTATCAGGATTTGCGGCAACATTATTGGTGGCGGAGAATGAAGAAGGATATCATTGCATATGTGGCTCGGTGTTTGAATTGTCAGCAGGTTAAGTACGAGCATCAGAGGCCTGGTGGTTTATTTCAGAGGATTGAGCTTCTTGAGTGGAAGTGGGAGCGGGTCACTATGGATTTCGTTGTCAGACTCCCACAGACTCGGAGGAAGTTCGATACAGTGTGGGTCATTGTTGATAGGCTGACCAAGTCAGCGCATCTCATTCCTGTGGCAATCTCATATTCTTCTAAGAGGTTAGCTAAGATCTATATCCGGGAGATTGTTCGCCTTCATGGTGTGCCCGTGTGTATCATTTCGGACCGAGGTACGCAGTTTACCTCACGCTTCTGGAGAGCAGTTCAGCGAGAGTTGGGCACTCGGGTTGAGTTGAGCACAACATTTCATCCTCAGACGGACAGCCAGTCCGAGCGGACTATTCAGATTTTGGAAGATATGCTACGAGCTTGTGTCATTGACTTTGGAGGCTCGTGGGATCAGTTTTTGCCTTTAGCAGAGTTTGCCTACAACAACAGCTACCAGTCGAGTATTTAGATGGCTTCTTATGAGGCTTTATATGGTAGGCGGTGTCGGTCTTCGGTTGGATGATTTGAGCCGGGAGAGGATCGGTTGTTGGGTACGGATCTGGTTCAGGAGGCCTTGGACAAGGTCAGGATTATTCAGGATAGGCTTCGTACAGCTCAGTCCAGGAAAATGAGTTATGCCAACCGCAAGGTTCGAGATTTGGCTTTCATGGTCAGTGAGCGGGTATTGCTTCGAGTGTCGCCTATGAAGGGCGTGATGAGATTTGGGAAGAAGGGCAAGCTTAGCCCTAGGTTCATTGGTCCGTTTGAGATTCTTGATCGAGTGGGAGAGGTGGCTTATAGACTTGCATTGCCACCGAGCTTATCAGCTGTGCGTCCAGTGTTTCATGTGTCCATGCTTCAGAAGTATCACGGCGATCCATCCCACGTGTTAGATTTCAGCACTGTCCAGTTGGACAAGTACTTGTCTTATGAGGAGGAGCTGGTAGATATTCTAGACCAGTAGGTTCGTCAGTTGAGATCGAAGAGTTTTCCTTCTGTTTGTGTTCAGTGGAGAGGTCAGCCTCCTGAGGCATCGACCTGAGAGCCCGAGTCTGATATGCGGAGCCGTTATCCCCAACTTTTCCCTGACTCAAGTACTTCCTTCTTCTGTCCGTTCGAAGACGAACGGTTGTTATAGAGGTTTGGGTCATCACTTGCTTTTAAATTGAATTCTGTATTCCAAGGCCTTAAAAACCTCATTTAGCGTCACTTCGATTTGCGTGCATAGTTCGGGCGTGTAGCCGGATAGCCTAAATGTGAAAATCTATGAAAAATGATAAATTTTGACTATAAAATGAGTTAATCTGACTTCGGTCAACGTTTTGGGTAAACAGACCCTGACCCGTGATTTGACAGTTCTGGAGGGTCCGTAGGAAAATATGGGACTTGGGAGTATGCCCGGAATCGAATTTCGAGGTCCGAAGCCCGAGAAATTAATTTTTAAAGAAAATTGTTTTCTGAAATTGTTTAAAGGAAATTGAAATAAATTTTGTTTAGAACATGTTGCTACCGGGCCCGTAATTTGGTTCCAGCGTTCGGTACAGGTCTTATATGTGATTTAAGATAATTCTGTGAAGTTTGGTAAGAAACGGAATTTGTTTGACGTGATTCGGACCGTAAATGCAAAGTTTGATGCTTTAAGAAGTTTTGAATTTTTTTTGATTTTGAGGTTTAATTCGTTGTTTAAGGGGATAATTTGGCGATTTGATCGCATGAATAAGTTTGTATGATATTTTTGAGTTAGTAGGCATGTTTGGTTTGGAGTCCCGAGGGCTCGGGTGATCTTTAGATGTGTTTCGGAAGGTTTAGGACTTGTGAAAAATTTCAGAAAACAGCTGTTCTGGTGTGCTGATACTTTCTTCTTCGCGTTCGCGGGAGGACCCTCGCGAACGCGATGTGTTATTTGTGATGAAGGAAAATTCCTTCTATGCAAATGCGTAACCCAGGTCGAGAACGCGAGGCATTGGCGGGTCTTCCCATCGCGAACGCGGGCCTGGTATCGCAAACGCGAAGGCTTATAGCCTGGCTAGGGGGAGGGGTACTATACCCTACGCGAACGCGACCACCTTGACGTGAAAGCGAGGGCTCGGGGAGTTTCTTCTCCGCGAACGCGAGCCCACTTACGCGAACGCGAAGGTCTCTCAGGCATGACTCATCGCAAACGCGATGAGCCTCTCGCAAATGCGATGAACAATTTTGCCCAGTTATTTTAAGTTTCAAAAACAGAATACCATATGGGATTTTCATTATTTTCACAAACTTCATCTTCTCCACACCTCTTGGGCGATTTTTGAAGAACTTTTTCACCATAATCTCTTGGGTAAGTAAACTTTAACTTGTTTTCTTCCATTTTTATCAACACCCACTAGATTTTTAGGCCTAAAATATGTGCTTAAGGGTAGAAAATTAGGGATTTGGGTAGAGTTAGGACTTTTTGATTATTTGGGAATTTGACCTCGTTTTGAGGTCGGATTTGAAAACAAATTATATATTCGGACTCGTGGGTGAATGAATGATCGGGTTTTGGTCCGAACCTCGTATTTTGATTAAGCGGTCCCGGGGTGAATTTTTGACTTTTTGGGAAGAATGATTAGAAAGCTATAATTAAGCATTGGAATTGGATTGTTTAGCGTTTATTGATGTTATAAAGTTGATTATATATAGATACAATTGATTTGGAGCCGAATTCGAAAGGAAAGGCAGTGTTTGAGGCTTGAGTTGGTCGTGGAAGTTTGAGGTAAGTGTTCGGTCTAACCTTAGCTTGAGGGATTAGGAGTTGTGTCCTATTTGCTATTTGCTTCTTGTTGAGTATGACGTATAGGCATGGTGACGAGTATCTATACGTTGGTGTCGAGCATGACTGTGAGTCTTAAATTGCAACTTGTTGTGTTCTTAAATGATATTATGGATGCTTTAATTGATGACTCTCGATATTGATCAAGGATTAAGTTTGTTTTCGTGGGAATTACTAAGTTTGAGTATTGGTGATAGCTGAAATGGTTAGATGTTGGATTAAGATTGGTTATAGTTGTTTCTCCCTTACTGGGACGTATTTATTTATGCTGTCGATTCCCTTGCCGGGATAGTGTAGTTCGTTATTGATCCCTTGCTGGGACTATTGTTATGATTATTGTTGACTGTATATTTGGAACGGGTTGCGCGCCGCAACATTATTATATATGGATCGGGTTGCATGCCGCAACATTAATATATATGGATCGGGTTGCACGCTGCAATAATGTTATATTGGATCAGGTTGCACGTCGCAACAAATATTATATTGGATCGGGTTGCACGCTGCAATAGTGTTAAATGATAAGGGATTGGGTTGCACGCCGCAACAATATTATTATTGTTTTGTTATAGATCTTGAATCGTTCTCTCATATTTCTCTTAAGTTTCTGCTGGATTTGATATTTTCCCCGTAGCATGTACCCCCTCCCATTTAAGTTGTTTATTCCTGTTTATTTTCCGTTGAATATTATATAACTGCACCGGTTTATATGGAGTCTGGTCCTAGCCTCGTCACTACCTCGCTGGGGTTAGGCCAGACACTTACCAGCACTTGGGATCGGTTGTATTGATGCTACACTTTGCACTATGTGCAGACACCGGAGCAGCATTTGGACAGTAGCACTTAGGGAGCCAGCCTTCAGTCCACTTAGAGATCCCAAGGTAGTACTGCAGGCGTCCGCAGGCCCGTCGTTCTCTTCCATCTATTTATATATTCTGTTTTCACTTGTTTCTGAGATAGACTGTATTTCCTTGTTCAGACGTTTGTATGTAGTATTCATAGACAGTCCGTAGATATTGTGACACTGGTTTCTAGGTAGAGACGCATGTTGGCATTTTCGTACTGATTTTGGTATTATATTAGTCTAAGTATTCCGCTTAATTTCATCTTTCGCTATTATTTAAATGTTGATCACCTGTTAATTCAATTCATTAAAAAGAGATAAAAAATGAAAGAGATTGAATTTTTTATATTTTGTGGCTTGCCTGGCTTCTATGAGTAGGCGCCATCACGACTCCTGAGGGTGGGAAATCCGGGTCGTGACAGCACCTGCTTCCACCCATTTGGAAAAGTAGTCAGTTAAAACCAAAAGGAAGAGTATCTTACCTTGCCCTGCTGGGGGGGGGGCGAAGATATCCATCCCCCATTTTATAAATAGCCATGGAGAGGTGACGGAATACATGAGTTCTCTTGCCTAGTGTATCATAGGGGCGTATTTTTGGCATTGCTCACATTTCTTGACGTACTCCGCGGCCTCTTTTTACATAGTGTGCCAGTAGTATCCTACTCGAATAAGACACCTAACGAAGGCTCGGTTGCCAGTATGGGCACCGTAGTGGCCTTCGTGTACCTCTTCGAGCACACGCCTTGTCTGATTTGGTCCGAGGCATTTGGCTAACGGGCCGCCGAATGTCCTTTTGTGAAGATCGTGGTTTATGAGATTGTATCTAGCTGCTTGTGTTCGGAGCTTTTTGGCTTCTTTTTTATCTTATGGGAGTGTTCCTTCCTGTAGATATGATATGATGCGATTACGCCAGTCCCAAGTTAAATTTATAGAATGTACCTCGACTTGGTCTATTGATGAGTGGAGGAGGGTGACCACGTTCTCCTTGGTAATGTTTTTAGTTGCTGCTACCAGCTTGGCGAGACTGTCTGCTTCGATGTTTTGTGCTCGGGGTATTTGGTCGAATCAGCATTCGTCGAATTCTGGCAGCGATTTGTGGATTTCGGTCTGGTATTTCTGCAACCTTTGCTCCTTAATTTGGAAAGTCCCAGTAACTTGATTTACGACGAGTTAGGAGTCGCAGCGGAGGATGACCCGCCGAGTACCATACTTGAGGGCCAATTTCAATCCTGTAATTACGGCCTCATTGTTAGTCATTTCAGGGCATCATACAGATTGGCGAATTAACTTCGCCCGTTGGGACTTCGAGTACGAGTCCTAGTCCTGATCCTGACGCATTGGACGCACCGTCGGTGTAAAAGACCCAGAGGTCGGGTCGTTCAGGTGAAGCGTGAAGCGCTTCTTGCTCGACTTCGGGCAGTATCTCTACGCTGAAATCGGCGACAAAATTGGCAAGCACTTACAACTTTATTGTGGTTCGTAGTTGATATGTTATATTGTGCTCGCTCAGTTCTATGGCCCATTTGGCCAGCCGACCAGATAATTCGGGTTTGTGTAGGATACTCCTAAGAAGAAAAGTTGTCACCACCTTTATGGGGTGGCACTGATAATATCATCTAAGCTTTCGTGAAGCTGTGACTAGCGCTAAGGCCAGTTTTTCAAGGTAGGGGTACCTTGTTTCGGCATCAATTAAGGTTTTGTTGATATAGTAAATTGGATATCGCGTACCTTTGTTTTCTCAGACTAGAACTGCACTTACCGCGACTTCGGATACGGCTAGGTAGACTAGGAGGCACTCACCTAGATCTGCTTTGGCGAGTAAGGGTGGCGAAGACAAGTATGCTTTTGGTTTCCTTAGGGCGTCGACACATTCTGAATTCCACTGAAGTCCATTGTCTTTCCTTAATACATTAAAGAATTTATGGAATCTATCCGATGACCGTGAGATGAACCTCGACAGGGCGGCTATCTGTCCCATCAATTTTTGTACTTGTTTTTTGCTGGTCAGTGTTTTGGGTATTCCATCGATGGTCTTAATCTGTTCTAGGTTGACCTCGATGCCTCTTTGTGATACCAGGAAATCGAGGAACTTTCCCGAGCTTACACTGAAGGCTCATTTTTCAGGGTTTAGTTTCATGTCGTACCGTCTTAATATGTCGAAGGCTTCCTTCAGATAACCGATATGATCTTCTTTCCTTTTCGACTTAACTAGCATGTCGTCGATGTAGACTTCTATTATTTTATCGAGTTGGTTTTTGAACATTTTGGTGACCAATATCTGATATGTTGCCCCTGCATTATTTAGTCCGAATAGCATAACTTTATAGTAGTATGTTCCTTGGTGAGTGATGAAAGTGAGTTTTCCTGGTCTTCTTCTTCCATGAGGATCTGATTGTTACCCGAGGAGGCATCCAAGAAGCTTAGCAACTCGTGTCCTGCCGTTGCATCGATGAGCTAGTCGATGTGTGGCAATGGAAAAGAATCTTTAAGACATGCCTTGTTTAGGTCCGTGAAATCTACACACATCCGCCACCTTCCATTTTTCTTCTTCAACATGACCATATTGGTGACCCATTGAGGGTATTTTGACTCCCGGACGGAGCCATTTGTGAGCAGCTTATCGACCTCTTCGCTGATGGCTTCATTGATTGCATCATTGAACTTTCTTCTTATTTGTCGCACCGACGGGTAAAGGGGATCGACATTTAACTTGTGTGTGGCGATATCCTTTGCGATGCCTGGCATATCTACATGGAAGAAGGCAAACAGATCAGCATGGTCAGTCAAGAACTTATGAAACTTACTTGGTTCCGAGAGGTTGTGCTCGATATAAGCCTTTTTGTGCTATCATTGCTGTCTAGCAGGACAGGATCAAGATTTTCTATCATTGATTCGGATGCTTCCACGATGTCAGGGTCCTTGATAACGTTTGTCCGTACGTCAAGTTTGGCTCCTGACATCGCTGATTGCTATGCTTCCGCATTTGCTCGTTTGAGTTGTTGGGTGTGTACACAATCTTGGGCGATGCGATAGCATTCTTGTATGGTGTGTTTCTCCCCTCGAATGCTGAATATTCCCCATAAGGTAGGAAACTTGATTACTTGATAGAGACTAGAAGGGACCGCTCGCATGGCGTGTATCCACGGGCGCCCTATGATGGCATTGTAAGTTGTTTCCTGGTTCATGATATGAAACGTCGTTTCCAGGGTGACTACTCTGGCTAGGACGGGTTGCACTACCTCTCCAAAAGTCCATTCAACTGCATTATTAAAACCTGTTAGCGTTATGCAGTGCGGTATTATTTTGTCTTCAAGTCTCATCTGCACGAGGACTCGAGTATGGATAATACATGCGCCACTCCCATCATCTACCATTATTTTTTTTACATCAGTATCTACAATACGTAAAGTGATAACAAGAGCATTATAGTGAGGGAAAGACAAACTGTCAGCATTTGACTTATCGAAAATGATACTGTCTTCGAGGTCATCATACCGTTCATGGGTGATTGATTATATGAGTTTATGTGTGGTGGTGAACTTGACATGATTGATTGCTGCTCCATCGCCCCCGCCAATGATCATCTGTATGGTGCGAGCAGGAGAAGGCGGTTTTGGAGGTCTTTGGGGCTGTTCATGTTCGCGGGCGAAGTTAGCCCGTCCTCGATCGCTCATCAGCTCTTTTAGGTGTCCCTGGCTTAGCATTCGTACTACTTCCTGTCGCAGTCCTATGCAATATTCAGTTTTGTGACCTCTTTCTTGGTGAAATTCGCAGAAAGCACTTGACTTCCGAGTGCTGGGATCTGACCTCATCTTTTGCGTCCATTGCACCTTTGGACTGAGTTTCTCTAGGGCGTACACTATTTCTGAAGGAGAACACAAAAATTGTAAGCGGATAGGAGTGGAGGCATACCTTTCTCGTGTCGATATGGTGTTGTATGTCGAGGAGGAGCATAGGTGCACCACGGTGGAGGCGGGGCATACATCCTGACGTAGGGCTGATGCCTTTCCCGACTGAGGCGGGGCCCCAACTGATCTCTTCGACCATTATTTCGACGATATTTCTTTGCTTCAGCTTGAAGTGACGTCAATCGTTGGGTCAGACCGTTGAGATCGCCCTCGTCAGCTCGTACCTCGGCGCAATAGGCATTATGGATTTCTTCCCAAGTAGTTGGAGGGTATTTCATGAGCCTACTTAACAATTTTCTGGTCGCTCTCGTCCCGTTTCTGTTTAATCCGTTCTAGAAGGCTGCTACTGCCATTTATTTTTACACATTTGGCAAGTTCATTCTCACCCTGTTGAACCGAGCTAAGAAGTCTCTGAATTCCTTGTCATGCATCTGTCTTACGACAAATATATCATTTACCCTAGTTTTTGCCTTTTTGGCTCCTCCATGGGCGGTGATGAATTTGTCTGCCATTTCCTCGAATGTTGCTATCGAGCGTGCTGGTAGTTGAGAGTACCATGTCAAGGCTTCCCCCTTTTAGGGTTTTGCCGAACTTTTTCAATAGCACCGATGGTACGTGATTTTTTGAAAGATCGTTACCTTTTACGGCCTTAACGTAGTAGATGATATGGTCTTCTAGATCGGTAGTACCATCATATATCTTTAAGTAGGGAGGCATTTTGAAGGTCTTCGGAATGGCGTAAGGGGCTACTTCTTCACTGTATGGTTGCTCGATGAAACGTCCAACATCGCGTTTTGGTAGCAACTTTGGATCTCCTGGTATTTTGTCAACCCTCTCTTGGTGTTCCTTCATTTGGTCATGGTGTGCCTTATTCTCATTTTTCACCTCCTCCATTTTCTTTAAAACGGTCGCAAGTGTATCCTGCATCATAAGCAACATAAGTGTTACTTGTACGGAGGGTGTCTTGCTCATCAGCGTTTATCGTGACATCTGCATGTGCAACATTCCTGTTATCCTTTTGGGCGAGTTTATCAAGTATGGTGTTCAGAGTACTTGTTAGCCATTCTTCCAACAGTCTTCTTACTGCCGGTGGTGCCTCTCCTGTTGCAGATGCACAGGCTTCCCTCTCGCATGAAGCAGTCACGCTTTCGTGCGGGGGAGGTGAAGCGTCTCCCCCGGGTGTGGTGTTTGTTGTTTCATTTTCGTTATCCTCTCTGCTATCTTCGTTGATCGTGTCTAGGAGGTTGGTTGTGACGCCTACTATTGCTTTTTGCCCTGCATCTCCTTTCCCTGCCATTGTTGGTTTGTACCAAGGTGATTATCCATTTCAGGAGTCTAGATGAAACTAAAATCTTAGCTAAAGAAATCCCCACAGACGGCGCCAAATTGTTTGACCTAAAAGATATTGAAACCTTTTTTGATTAAATCAATTAAAGAACATGAAGAGGTAAATCTCAACCAAGTATAATAAACTCTAGATTGAAAGATATAAGGGATGGACAAGATGAATGATGTTTCTTAATATCATGGAACCGAATGATTAAGCGTAAATATGACAACTTTGAATGTAGAGAGATATTGTAATGGAAGCTCTTAGCCAAAAGTCAGTAAGATATATCGATCTCCTTTTACAAAGTCTTTCCCTCCTATTTGTAAGGAGTAACTCCCTCTTGAACCCTAAAAGATATAACATAGAGAATATTCGAAAGTATATTCCTACTGCCTCCTGTTGTGCCTACACTACTACAAATATCTTGCGTCTTCTAACCGATGTCAGTCGTCGCCGTCTTTAACTACCACAGGACGTTGTGTAGCAATGATCTCGTCCCTTGTCGTATTCGTCGGTAGCCGTGATCATTCAAATTTGGACCTATACAGATGACTCAATGAACAATGAAATTAAGAAGGCTGATGACTCAATAAGCAAGCTGGAAATTCTGAAGGTTGACGACTCCGGTAAAGTTAAAGATTTTTCTTTTGATTTAAACAAATTTCCCGATGAAAGCGAAGCAGCGTTTAACAATAACCTAGAAATTGAGCTTCCTTTTATAAGATAGTTTTGGTGGCAAAAATTAAAAAAATTGGCTTCAATTTGTTTTTTCAAAGACGTTCTTAAAATTTTAGCAAAAGTTTCAATTTTTATTTTGAATAATGTAGTGATTTGAGAAGAGAAATAAATGCCACTATAACTATGTGACCAATATTTAATTAAGGATAGTTTAGTCATAGTAGGTATTTTTGTATAGAATTTAGTATTTTTTTAATGGGCGTGCCTGAAGCAAACTGGTCACTTATTGTGGACCGGAGGGAATATGGGTTCATATATACTATTTTTGTAATTTTAATGAATTTTTACATATAAATTTTTATTTCACATTGAAAGTTATAGGTTCAATTGAACCCGTAGTTTCAACACTACATTCGCCCCTGGATCCAAATAATTCCAACTCCTTTGCTACAATGGACAACTACTTCGGGCATTTATGTAATTTGTTTATTGTGTTCTGGTAATAATAAGTACGTGAATAATGATAGATGGAAAGGTAAAAGAAAGAAATACTTTGATAAAATTGAAACTTTACATTTAGAGTGGAGTTATAACTTTCAATAATTTATTATAGGGGAAAATGGTCAACTGTTGATCTTTTGGTTTAATGTTACCCTCGCGCGATGTTAGGAAACAATCTTGTTTTACCCTTAATCTCTGATGGAACTCCAACTTAATGGGTAACTTTTAAAAGTTGAGGGGTAAATTTGAATATTATTTTTTCGAAAAATCTGGACGGGTTGAGGTTACCTTTTTCACGTTGGAGTTCTGTTATGATAAGGATGAATAGGAGACAATTTGCTAACGATAAAGGTATATGAATGAACCAAAAAAGTAACAGTGTAAAATTAAGCAATTTCATGTAATGCAGAGTCAAATATTAACATGTTTCCATTATAATACAGAACCCGATGTTGTTTTCTTTTTGTAATGCTTTTATAAAAAAGATGTTTGAACTATGCCATTCTCCTTACCTGATGAAGGAGGTCAGGACTAGTATACTGAAAGAGAAGTAGAATTGCCCGCCTCTAAAATGCAACAGAATGGTTAATAATAAACTACAGCTTGATCACCAAATTTGAAAATATTTTTTCTTTAATTATTTTTTTTAGTTATACGTAGAGGGAAGGGGAGGAGGAAATGAGGGACGGGAAGTCGGGAAAAATCATTCTATATGGTTCTTGCAAATTTTACAGTGAAATGTTGAAAACTTTCTAGACGAGAGAATACATCATACGTGGGGGTTGGTGGGTGATCCATTCCACTGGTTTCACTCGCCAATGCAATTAGTCAATTAAGAAAGTGACTGGACTTGTACTCAGAATTGTAATATATCATCTCATCATTGAAATTAAAGCTAATCTTGAAAAATTCAAAAAATAATGCATTCGCATATATCAATCATTATCAAAGCAGAACAAATAAAGGTAATGGTTAACTTATTTAGTTGATGGAATAGTTATTAAATGAAGGACAAAATGTCTCACACAGAATAATAAAATAATGATATTTAGGAATTACTTGGACAAATCATCAGATAGTTTAGTTGTTGAAATTGACCCTCGCGATTGTGGCCTTGTCAAACAACCAACTTCATTGAAGTTAGGATTTGTTAGGTCAAATGAAAGTGTATATATCATTTTATTCTTGAAAAATAGCTGTTAATATGCACCTCACGTTTTAGTCTTCATTTATCCCTAGTAAATACTTGCATCAAAACTTTCGTAAGCCTGATGCTACTTAATTTCTATTTCCTTTCTCCTCATTTTAAAATAGATTTCCCAATTAATTTTCCAGAAAATTTAGCCATATCGCAACATCTATGCCAAACTTTCATTCCGTCAAAGTTATTTTTTCATGTCTTCGGAATGACGTCTACCAATCAATTATGCCTCAAATATAAGAAACAAATTAGGCATTGTTGTCGGACAAACTATTCCTTGGTGAATCTTTTGATAGTTGATTTGTATATTTTCAGATGGTTTACCTCGAAAAATGTGAGTAATAATTAAAGATAATTTGTGGTTTTAATGATATGTGATATATTCTAATACTAGTAGAAGAGAAATAATATTAATTAAGCTTAAGTAGAAAAAGTTGGTGAACCAAATTAATGTTGTTGAAGCAAAAGGAGCCTCGAGCTTGATCATCCCTGGGACCTCGAGGTCAGCTAAGAACATAAAATATGGACAATAAAGTAAAGACAATAAAGCTGAAGAACAAATATTGAGCACGTTAAGCAGCCAGAAAAGCAGAGTGGAATGTTCTATTGCATAGAATAATATGTGATGATGCTTACAAAATGATTGAGGTCCCCTTTATATAGGAGGAGTGATAATAGGCTAGATTCATGTAATTTGACGACTGTTTATGCCTCAGCTTATAATATAGTTAAATGATGATAAATTGGCTCTAATTGTGAATTTCACACGTTGCAGGAGTGAGTAGCATGTATGAGGACTTAAAACTGTGGTTGGAGCTAAATTGAAGCAAGAAAAGCCCCTAGGAGCTGAGTACGTGGGAAGACGAGAGAAAGAAGAGATGAAATGAAGACCTGGACTAGCGCGGCCACTAGCGCGACCGCGCTAGCCCAGAAAGTCGAGGCAGAATGATAGGCCATATGCGCGGTCATTAGCGCGTCCACTAGCGCGACCGCACTAGCCCAGTTCCAGAAAAATAAACTTCAGGGGTAAGCTTGGAAGTTCGAGGGTAAATCCACTTAACCTATAGAAGGTCCAACTCGCCCAAGGGAACATTATCAAGGTTTTCATAGCTTAGTTCAAGGCAAGGAGAGGCAAGAGGCAAGGAGGACAATTCAACATTGAGTTCTTCCTTTCTTCCTTTTGTTTTTACTATTTGTGATGAATTTGAATATTGTTATGATGAACACTAGTATGAGTAGATAAATATTTAGTCTAAGGTTTTGATGGAACCTATTGAAGGATGAACTTCTTGTTATGTTAATATAGTTTGCTCAGTTTAATCTCTATTTGTTCAACTATGTGCTTGTTGTAGTTAATTGATAGGATCCTTAATTAGCTGTGCCTATTTGGTATGCATGACTCGGGAGAGAGTGCATATTTAAGTAATTGTTGAACAACACCACTCCCAAAGTATATGATGGATCAATAACTGAGAAGGCGGGATTATGGATAACAAAGCCTTGGGTGCAATCTTAAGTGAGTTGTAATTAAAGCTAGCTAGCGTAACTCGGGAGAGTATGTCTAGTAAATTATCGTGATTACTCGGGAGAGATTTACGGTAATAAGAGTGCTCATAAATGATAGAGATGATTAGGCAATTCTATGTGAAACCTAACCGGAAGGGATTCCATCAATAGGGAAAATCATAACCTAAGAACCTTTCTTAATTGTTTACAACTTAATCATAGTTAGTTTCTAGTTGCTTATTTACATTCATTCTTAGTTAGTAGAAACATCCTCAATTGGTATTCAGAACGTTTGAGAAGTTGATTCCGTAGAATTTAGTAAGTCTAACGATAGTAATTGATAGGTTAATTCCTTGTGGGTTCGACTTTGGGCTAAATACTCAGATTATATTTGTAATGTCCGTGTGTCCTTTTGATAAGGCATAATTGGGCGTGATCAAATTTTGGCGTCGTTGCCGGGGAATTAACGGTGTTATCAATTATAATTGAAAGAAGTACAAAAATTCTTAGTGTAGTCTGTTTTCTCTATACCCAATCTATACATTGAAATTTTAATGTTTGTTGACTTGGTTGTACGGGTGCACGCCTAGAAACTCTTCAAGAACTGGTGAAGTATTTGAAATATTATCAGATCCCGAGAAAGTTTTCAAGGCCTTGAATCGCACCAACTGGAAAAACAAACAACAATAAACAACTGAACAATTCGAACCAGACATGGGGGATCACATAGTAGACCCAGCTGCACCGATAGCGTCAATGGCACCTCTTGTGCCAGAGGCTACGCTATATGACTGGGCACAACCCACAGCAGAGAACTTGGCCACAACGATTTTAGTCCCGCAGATATAGGCTGAGTCTTTTCAAATCACAAACAACATGTTGCACTTGTTGCAAAACAAGGGACTATTTTCGGGGTCACAAATCGAAGATCCTCAACATCACCTGAAGAACTTCCTGTCAATCTACAAAACTAAGAGGCAGCCCAACGCAACCCAGGAGGCAATCAAGTTGTTATTATTTCCATAACATCTTGGGAGGAGTTAGTCAAGCAATTTGTGAACAAGTTTCATCCACCCAACAAGACTACACAACAAATTGATGAAATCTTGAGTTTCAAACAGAGACCAATGGACACACTACAAGAAATATGGGAACGATTCAAAGGGATATTGGTTATATGTCCGCACCACGGGATTCCAGATCAGATCTTGGGGCAGCGGTTTTACAAGGGTTTGGCAAATAGCGTGAAGGGTAATGTTGATGCATCACCTGGTGGAGCATTTTTGAGCAAAACATGGAGAGAAAGCCAGAGACTACTTGATAAGATGGCACATAATTCGAGATGGACAACCAGGAATGCACCTATCACTCCAGTGGTTCACTCAGTGCCCTTAGATCCATCCAACAGTCTTGCTAAAAATATAGCCACCTTAATGACACGGATGAGTATACTCACCAAAAAGGTGGAAGAGTCAGGGCAGAAGCAGCAGGTACACATTGTTGATACTACCAATGTGGTCTTATGAACATCTTGCATTAGTCAGCCAATTGTAACCCAGTGGAATGCAGAACATGATCATCATCACTACCCTAAGGACATGAATTATGTGTCTAATTATGGAGGCCAGAGATAGGGTGGTCAGAATTGGGGCCAGCAAAATTAGCAATACAGGCCAGTCCATCCACAGTTCAACAATGGAAACATGGGAGGTATGAGACCTCCTAATAATATGGAACCTTATCCAAGGCCACAAGGATATAATAACCAAAATCAATAGCAGGGGTATCATCCTCCTCAGCAGCAGCATGATGGACGGCAGGAAGATGGGTTTGCTAGACTTGAGGCAATGATGTAGTAGGTTATTGGGTCAAATGCAAAAATCAGTGAAAGAGTAGATGCACATGATTCAGTTATTAAGAATATTGAAGTGTAGATGGGCTAGATTTTGATGTCTTTGAATAATCATCATCATGGGACATTACCTGCAGACACTCAAATAAATCCAAAAGATCAAGGCCCGAAATAGTTGATGGCAGTGAGTCTACGGAATGGTAGAGATTTAGACGTGGAGCAAGAGATAGCTCGAGAAAGCAGACAGGCTGAGACACTTGTACCAGTTCCCATTGAGCTAGATGATTCAATGAAACTGACAGAGGTGACAGTACAGCTTGCCCAGGAAGAACCTAACACCTAGAATGAAGCTGAAAGAGAAGCTGAAACAGCCTGGGAACCGGTAGTTGAGGTGGTGTCTGACAAAGAAAGTACCCAAATCATTGGGAAGAAGAGACATCCAGCACCATTCCCACAAAGGCTGGCCAAGTACCAAAAAGATGAACAATACAAGAAATTCTTGGAGACGCTGAAACAAATCCAGGTAAATATTCCATTGATTTATGCCTTGAAGGAGATGCCTGGGTATGCAAAAATGATGAAGGACTTGATGTCCCGAAAATTCGATTTCCAAGATTTGGCCACAGTGATTCTTACTCAGACCTGCAGTGTGGTGGTGACTAGACCAATTGCTGAGAAGCTGTCTGACCCAGGGAGTTTCACAATTCCATGCACCATTGCTAATTTTGCTTTTGCCACGGTGCTTTGTGATCTAGGGGCCAGCATAAATCTTATGCCCCTGGCGATTTATAAGAGGCTGGTGATTGGAAGAGCTAGACCCACTTCTATGTTGTTGAAGCTGGCTGACAAGACCGTAAAGAGACCCTATGGTATCTTGGATGATGTGTTGATTTAGGTAGGGAAATTTGTGTTCCCTGCAAATTTTGTGATCCCAGACTGCAAGGTGGATGAAGAAATTTCCATAATTTTGGGAAGGTCATTCTTGGCCACTGGGAGAGCTCTCATTGATTATGAGACTGGGGATCTCAAGATGAGATTGAACGATGAAGAGATAACATTCAATGTGCAAAAATCTATGAGGCGACCAAGTGAATTCGCCAATTACTCTCTTATTGATGTTGTGGATGTAATCGTAGAAACTGATGATGAGATGCTGACTATTGAGGACCCTCTTGCTGCATGTCTGATGAATTTAGATGAGGTAAATGGAGAAGAACTGGCAGAATAGGTGTTGGCATTAGAGGGCAGAGGGTTCTGGGTATAAAACTCTTGTATTTGAGCCCTTGCACTTACAAAATAGAGAAACTCCTCCGGCCAAGCCATCTATTGAAGAACCACCAAAGCTGGAATTGAAGCCACTGCCTGCCCATCTCAGGTATGAGTTCCTTGGACCTAACTCCACCTTACCTATTATTATCTCATCTAGTTTGCTAGATGTGCAGGCACAACAACTCTTGCAGGTACTCAAGGAGTGTAAGATTGCCATTGGGTGGACCATGGCAGACATTAAGGGGATCAGCCCCACCTATTTTATGCATGAAATTCTGCTGGAAGAGGGACACAAACCTTCTAGGGAACACCAAAGAAGGCTGAACCCCAACATGAAGGAAGTGGTAAAGAAAGAAATGATAAAGTGGTTAGATGCGGGAATCATTTTTCCGATCTCTGACAGCAGCTAGGTTAGCCCAGTGCAATGTGTGCCTAAGAAGGGTGGCATGACGGTGATCAAAAATGACAACAATGAACTGATCTCAGCACAAACCGTCACAGGCTGGAGAATCTGCATGGACTACAGAAAGTTAAATCTAGCCACCCGGAAAGACCACTTCTCACTTCCTTTCATTGATCAGATGCTAGACAAATTGGCAAGAAGGTCACACTTCTGTTTTCTGGATGGGTACTCAGGGTACAATCAAATCTCCATTGCACCAGAGGACAGAGAGAAGACCTCCTTCACTTGCCCATATGACATTTATGCTTTTCGGAGGATACCCTTTGGCCTATGTAATGCACCCGCCACATTCCAAAGGTGCATGATGGCAATATTCATTGACATGGTAGAAGACATAATGGAGGTATTCATGGATGATTTCTCAGTGGTTGGAAACGCATTCGAGGAGTGCCTTAGAAACCTGACTCGTGTGCTGAAACGGTGTATTGAGACTAACCTGGTTCTTAATTAGGAGAAGTGTCATTTCATGGTAGAAGAGGGAATAGTCTTGGAACACCGAGTATCAAGTAAAGGAATCGAGGTGGATCGTGCTAAAGTAGATGTGATAGCAAAGTTGCCCCCTCCAACTTCAGTCAAGGCAATCAGGAGCTTCCTCGGGCATGTCGGCTTCTACCGGAGATTCATAAGAGACTTCTCAAAAATTGCCAACCTTCTCTGTAAGTTATTAGAAAAAGATCGCCCTTGTTGTTTTCTGATGATTGCAGGGTAGCATTCGAGGAGTTGAAAAAGAGGCTAGTCACATCACCCATCATTGTTGCCCCCGATTGGGAGCAACCTTTCGAACTCATGTGTGACACCAGTGACTACGCAGTGGGGGCAGTGCTGGGACAGCGAAAAGACAAGCTAATACATACAATCTATTATGCTAGTAGAACGCTGAGTGGAGCCCAACTGAACTACATTGTGACTGAGAAGGAGATGTTGGCTGTGGTGTTTGCTTTCGACAAGTTTAGATCATACCTGATTGGCTCTAAGTTAATTGTATACACTGATCATGCAGCTCTCAGATACTTGATTGAGAAGAAGGAGTCTAACCTGCGCCTGATTCATTGGGTGTTGTTACTGCAAGAGTTTGACCTTGAAATTCATGACCGTAAGGGCAAAGAAAACCAAGTCGCTGACCATCTATCACGACTTGAGGGAGATGAAAACTCAGTTGAGGTTGAGGAATTCTGGAAACCTTTCCAGACGAGCAACTGCTCGCTACTAGCCTCGAGGAAGTTCCATGGTATGCAGACTATGTAGATTACCTGGCTAGCGGTATTGTTCCCATGACCTTTTATCTGTACAAAGAAAAAGTTTTATCGTGATTACCGCATGTATTATTTGGATGATCCTTATCTGTTTAGAATATGTGTTGACAATATGATCCGGAGGTGTGTCCCCGAAATAGAACAATCTTCTGTTATGCAGGCATGTCATGCATCGGCGTATGGAGGGCATTTTGGAGGGGTCAGGACGGTTGCGAAAGTGCTAGAGGTCGGATTCTACTGGCCAACGATGTTTACGGATGCACATCAATGGGTAAAGAGCTGTAATGAATGTCAGCAAACTGGGAACATTTCCCGTCGCCATGAGATGCCCATGAACCTGATTCAAGAGGTGGAAGTGTTTGATGTCTGGCGGATTGACTTCATAGGACCTTTCGTCAGCACCTTTGGCAATAAGTACGTACTTGTTGCTGTGGATTACGTGTCCAAATGGGTAGAAGCTGCAGCGTTGCCCCCTAATGATGCAAGAGTGGTGGTCGGATTTTTGAAGAAGAACATATTCACCCGTTTTGGGACCCCGAGAGCGATTATCAGTGACGGAGGCACCCACTTCTATAATCGAGCCTTCGAGAAGTTGCTAGCGAAGTATGATGTACGCCACAAGGTGGCAACACCGTACCCCCTACAGACTAGTGGACAGGTAAAAGTGTATAATAGAGAGATAAAGAGTGTATTGACCAAGACTGTAAACGCCACAAGAACTGATTGGGCAAAAAAGCTAGATGATGCACTATGGGCTTATAGAACTGCTTTTAAAACACCAATTGGTATGTCACCATATAATTTGGTATTCGGGATGGCCTGCCACTTGCCAGTGGAACTTGAAGATAAAGCTTGGTGGGCACTGAAACAGCTGAACCTAGACATTGAAGCTGCAGGCACAACGAGAATTACTGAATTGCATGAGCTCGACGAGTTCTGACATCTTGCTTTTGAGAGCACAAGGTTGTACAAGGAAAGAATGAAGAGGTTGCACGACTAGAACATTGTTGAGCAACATTTCAACCCCGGGGACAAGGTATTGCTTTATAACTCCAGACTAAGGCTATTCCCGGGTAAGCTCAAGTCACGATGGTCTGGTCCATTTCGAGTGGTCGAAGTATTCCCTTCAGGGTCTATAGAGATTGCCTCAGAGAAAAACTCTCACACCTTTAGAGTCAATGGGCAGAGACTGAAGCTATACATAGGCATGAAAGAACCAAAGTAAGTGTCAGAGATCCACCTGACGGAACCTCAGAGGTCGAGCGAGCATTAAATGCGCTTGTCTACGTCGTGTCGCGACGTTAAATCAGGCGCTGCATGGGAGGCAACCCATTGAATTATTGTAATCGTCGTGCCACGACATTAACTAAGACGCTGGTTGGGAGTCAACCCAACAATAGTAGTAGTTGTTAATTGTGATTTTTGAGAAGTACTAACCAATACATGTGACAATGGGCGGATGATAAGGCCGTCGAAAGTGGTAAGAACAGGTAAAAAATACGAAAAACATCGTGCCCAGGAATGCGCCCGCGGTACAGGCCGCGCATATGGGCAAGTGTTCTGCTTCAGCTCAAAATACTAGCGGGACCTCGCTACTAAACGTGCTAGTGGTTGCGCTACTGAACGCGCTAGTGGCCGCGCATATCGATGAGTGTTCTGCCTGGACTAGCGCGGCCGCGCCACGACCGCACTATTACCGCCTAAAATCTGATGCGTTTTGGTTGTTATTTTAATTTTTTTTATTTAGTCTAAATTACCCCCCCCCCCATTTAATAACCCCCCTTTTCGATCCCAACTCTCCCCCACCGGTACAAACACATTCAAATGCCCCCAACCCTAAACCCCCCTTCTTCTTCACAAATTGCTCTCCTCTTCAACAAACTTCCATCTTTTTCAACTTTCCCCCAGTCTCAAGAACATTCCCCCTCCTCTTATCCGCTTCTCATAACAATCTCCCATTACAGGTATGCCTTCTAGGTACCATTTTTCTTTTTTCTTTTTTCCTTTCTTTTTTTTTTCTAATTTTCGTTTTTATTTTTTTATTTTTTGTATCTATGTAGTTGTTGTTATCTTCTTTGTTTAGTCGAAATCTATAGTATATGTTGTAGTAAGTGTGGGTGGAATGGTTGTTGGAGTTAGAGTTTGAATTATTTATGATTTTGGATACATTGTGGTGGTTTTGGGGTGGTCAAATATGTGAAATGGGGTGTGAGTATCTAACGCCCATAAGGTGTTTGTGTAAAGGCTTAAGTGAACGTAATTGTGTAGATTGTGACCACTTATGTGTGTGAAGTCTGAGTAACCGCATTGCGTCACAATTTTTGTGTTGGGCTGTGCTAATGTTTGCCCATTTTCCAGGTACTATGGCTCCATCTCGGAAACGCCGCACCATAGGTGCCTCTTCTAGCAGCCAAGCTGGTTCGTCCAGGGCACGCGGGTCCGCCCCTGCTCGTCCCTTTGATAGCAGAAGGTTTGGCTCTGCTAAGGCTCAGGACGTCTTTGCGGATAAGGCCACTAAAAATCCAATTCCGAAAAGGGAAATTGACATAGGATCAGTCCAGCTTGGCTGCCCTTACATATATACTGAGCTGGTGAGGCGAGGATTGCAAACTTTCATTGACGAGTCGGGTGAGGGCAATGTGATGGTTGTTCGAGAATTTTACGCTAATGTGAAGGAGCATGTCAATGGTATGGTCACTATGCACAGAAAACCGGTGGATGCCTCTGTTGAGGCTATACGGGCGATGTACCAGCTGCCCCCTCCCGTGGACCAACATGAAGACTTTTATGAGATGTATGGCAGAAAATATATGCAGTGGGCGATGTTCTTTGAAATGATATGTGTACCCGGAAAGGAGGTTGTCTGGATGATGTATGGTCAGAATCTACTCCTTGACACTAACCTTTGAAGGGAAGTGTTGGTTGTATATTATCAACAACCGTCTAATCTCGTCCTCCAACACTACGGAGGTGAATGGCCCTCGAGCGGCTTTGATTTGGTGCTTTATCAATGGTCACAACTTCGACGTGGCCAAAGTGATTCATGAGGAGATGTTCACCCGCTGTCCAATAAAAAGGTATGGGTTCTTTTTCCCTTCATTGGTTACTAAACTTTGTAGGGAAGCTCGGGTGCCGGAAAATTTGGCTATGGATGGGATAGTGCCAAAAGACCGCAAGTTTCGGGCAAATAAGGTTACCACTTGTAGGAGCCGACGACAGTAGGTGGTGAGGATAGTAGTGACTCTGATGACTTTGAGGACGAGGAGGCTGAGCAGGAGGACGTGGGGATCGAGCCACATGCACATGAGCAAATCGCAGCAGCTGCAGCACCATCTGGGACTGCAACACCTTCTAGAGCTTCTCGGGTTTCTCGGTTCACAGGGTTGGAGCAGGAGATGGCTGGGTTGCGTACCTCGATCGCTGACTTGGGTACACGTGTTGATGTCGTGGCCGACTGGCAGGTGAAATTAGAAAAGAAAATCTTAGGCTGGCTGAGAGCTCTGGGTCGTGCTTGTAATTTGAACCCAGATATCGTCTCCGATCAGGAGTGATCTTTCAGGGAAGTTCCTTTACCTCACCGTTTTTTAAATTTTTATGCCATGAGGACATGTCTACATTTTAAGTGTGGGCTGGGGGATACTTCAATGTATGTATGTATGTAACAATTTGACTGTTTGATGTTTCTTTATTTCTCGTTGATTGTTTTTGGTGTTTTGAGTAATAGTTTCATTAGGTAAGTTTAAAGTAGGTAAGTGACTTGTCCCGACGACGGATATCTTTTGGCGGGGTTCTTGAGGGACTAAGTCAAGAAAAAAAAGGGAATATGGAGACTCTTCCTAATGACGGATCCTTTAAACAATTTTCTTGAGGGAAGTAAGTCTAGAGAAAAGACTAAAAAAAAGATTTTTTTTTATTTTTAGGTAGTGTAGTAACTCCCCCTTGATTTTTTTTGGGCCACGGTTCTTTTCCAAGGGTTTAGCTTGAACCGGATGTAGGTAGTTTTGGTTATTTTGTTTTTTAGTTTTTAGTAAATATTGATGGGCTACAAGCTGAAATCGAAAGAGAAACCCTTGGCGTTGATACACCTGAACACAATAGACACTAGAGTGTAACACTTAATCTCAGTGGTTGATTCTTGCTAAAATGCCTTAAATTGGATGTTTGTCACTGACTTGAATACTCAAATGAGAATGTCTTGATAATCCAATCTGGAGTGAGTCATGTGCCATGTGTGTGTGAGTTGTACCGTATTCTGTGTTTTACATTTGATGCCTAGAACTTGCCTCGTGTGTTTGCAAAGCGAGATAGTAGTTCATTTAGTGCTAGAAGTGATATAGGCATTTCTTTGTTGAGCCAGACATATAAAGTAAACCCACCTAACTGTAATACATCGTAGTCAACCCCGTTGAGTCTATAAGCCTGTTTCTTTGGCAACCACATTGCGAACCTTACCCAATTGTTTGAATGAACATCTGTTTGAACCCCTTTACCTCCCATAAGCACTTGAAGGGTATTGGAATTATGCAAAAGCAAAAGTGTGGGGTGGTGGTTTGGTTTTTGGGTGGAACCGTTAAAATAGAGAAAAGGTGCAGTGTTTGGAAAAGTAAAAGAATAAGCATCACTGAAAAGAAAAGAAAAAAAGAGAGTAAATGTAGTAATCGATAAGTGGTGGTTTGTTAAAATTGCACCTAATGGAGTAGGATGTTGTAAATAAAAAGTGGTGGAGTGGTTGGTTGACATAAGTATGGTTTTGAAGGTTAATGTAATTGTATTAAAAGTGCTTCGGGAGGTTAGTCACTATATCCAAATATATCTTACTCGTCCCTTAGCCTACATTACAACCAAGTGAAGTCTTATTGATCTTAGACTGAGTGGGCTCGATTAGTAGAGTAGTACATTATGGGCAAGCCTATGGTACATTTTTGTGGCATGTGAATGTTCTTTTTGAAAGTGAGCGAATTTTGTCTAAGTTCCTAATTGTTCTAAATATCATTATATGTGGAACTACTCTCTTGTGTGATGTGAGGGAATGTGATTCACGAAGGAAAGGCAAGTCTTGACTTCTGTGTAGAGTAATTTGAGTAAGTATGAATATTGCACGGCGCGTGAGAGTCGACTTTTTGAGGCGAAGATTGTTCACTACTAGGCGTAACTCATGTGATTTGTTCTTGGTGTGATGCGTTAGGGAATAATGCTTAGTGAAGGAATCTCTATAGAGTATGGTGGATTGCTCGAGGACTAGCAATGATTTAAGTGTAGGGTGTTGATAATAGGCTAGATTCATGTAATTTGGCAACTGTTTATGCCCCAACTTGATTATGTTTCACTGTTATAATATAGTTAAATGATGATAAATTGGCTCTGATTGTGCATTCCATACGTTGCAGGAGTGAGTAGCTTGTATTAGGACTTAAAATTGTGGTTGGAGCTAAATTGAAGCAAAAAAAGCCCTTAGGAGGTGAGTACGTGGGAAGACAAGAGAAAGAAGAGATGAAATGAAGACCTGGACTAGCGCGTCCACTAGCGCGACCACGCTAGCCCAGAAAGTCGAGGCAGAATGATAGGCCATATGCGCGGTCATTAGCGCGTCCACTAGCACGACCGCGCTAGCCCAGTTCCAGAAAAATAAACTTCAGGGGTAAACTTGGAAGTTCGAGGGTAAATCCACTTAACCTATAGAAGGTCCAGCTCGTCCAAGGGAACATTATCAAAGTTTTCATAGCTTAGTTCAAGGCAAGGAGAGGCAAGAGGCAAGGAGGACAATTCAACATGGAACCTATTGAAGGATGAACTTCTTGTTATGCTAATATAGTTTGTCAAGTTTAATCTCTATTTGTTCAACTATTTGCTTATTGTAGTTAATTGATAGGATCCTCAATTAGCTGTGCCTATTTGGTGTGCATAACTCGGGAGAGAGTGCATATTTAGGTAATTGTTGAACAACATCACTCCCAAAGTATATGAGGGATCAATAACTGAGGGTTTAAAGGCGGGATTAGAGATAACAAAGTCTTGGGTGCAATTTTAAGTGAGCTGTAATTAAAGTCAGCTAGCGCAACTCGGGAGAGTATGTCTAGTAAATTATCATGATTACTCGGGAGAGATTAGGGTAATAAGAGTGCTCATGATTGATAGAGATGATTAGGCAATTCTATGTGAAACATAACCGGAAGAGATTCCATCAATAGGGAAAATCATAACCTTAGAACATTTTCTTAATTGTTTACAACTTAATCATAGTTAGTTTTCAGTTGCTTATTTACATTCATTCTTAGTTAGTAGAAACATCCTCAATTGGTATTCAGAACGTTTGGGAAGTTGATTCCGTAGAGTTTAGTAAGTCTAACGATAGTAATTGATAGGTTAATTCCTTGTAGGTTCGACTCTGGGCTAAATACTCAGATTATATTTGCAACGTCCGCGTGTCCTTTTTAAAAGACATAGTTGGGCGTGATCAAGGAGAAAACCCCAATATAATACATTCCCAATTGTAGTAAAGAATTCTATTGGTACAAGTGTACAATAACCTAGTACGAACCTGTACCCTTTCGAACAAATCTTATCCTTTAATTTATGTCCTGACCCACGTGTCCTTGAAAAATTCCCGCTCTTTCTTGAGTGTCCTCGAGATTGTACTGCCCTCGATGTTGGTCGTGCCAGGTCTTCGATCTGCTTCCTCGAAGTGTATGTCTTCCAACCGGATCTGACCCCTACTTCGAGTCGCCCGGACTCAGACTCGTAGCCCAATTCAAGACTTCGAAATCGGGCTCCTTGATTTTGACCGTATACACAGATAAATAGATATTTATTTGGGAATAACGTTTATTTAAATACAGAAGGATCTTCTTATTATTTGTAATTTACCGAAAGTTAATTACTAAACCTAAAAGCAGTGCAATTACACATAAATAATACTCCAACAATTATGCCTCAATACCAAACAAAATTTTCACTGACCATATTTCTATATTTAACCTTAAGTCATGACATAAGATCTATAATTTGGGGAATACAGTTGTAGTCGTCATTGTAATTATACTATTGATCAATGAGATGCAGCGCTCCAATCCCACCAAGATATTTTTTCTTATTTAGGTGATAGATATTCTTCCTACAATATTTGTTTTGAAATATTAAATTCTATTAAAATAGTGATCCTATTAGGTCTTCTCATTCATTGCTTGCCATCTGTGCATTCATTAGAGGGAATCTGATATTCGGCCGCCCAACTCTAATTATTCATTTACACAACCTTAATAATTTTCACGTGCTAACCTCACATGGATACCATCTTAATGCCTAATCAAAGTTATCAGAATCAGACCTCTATTCTGATTTTCATTACTATATATCTACAGATTATACAAAATTATTTTCTTGAAGGCTAGATTATACAAAGATAATTAGCCTAAGTCCTGCTGATTAATACTATATCAAAACATTTTACGAATATTTGATTTATTCCATGCTTCAAATGTTGTTATTACAATTCTAGATTCTTTAACAACATAAATTAATTAAAAGCAGCGGCGTGTATACACTGTTCCTAGAAATATTAGGATTAGCCATTAAATTAGCTAGACTTTTTTTTTTTCACAAACAAAAAGTAAGGTCGTGTTGAGAAAGTAGTAGTTTTTGTTTTCTTCAAATGTTAAACTACAGCATTTATTTGAATTTTTTTATCCCTGAATTGTTGCATTATTTCAGTTTTGATATTCGTATTACTCAATCAATTAGTATATTTAATTTTTTTTTATTTAAACTCTTAATGAATGCGCGTAAAATATTTCATGATTTAGATGTAGCTTAAATCAATTTATATAGTGTGAATGGAAAAAAGATTGGAGTCTCCACTTTCAACTCCACATATTAGTTGAAGGCGCTTTGGCAGTTGATTTTGTTTGTTTCACTTTCAATCTCCAGGAAATTAAACTCATTAACCATATAACGTGTTGTGTTCAAACTCCAATTAAGGCGATTTTCAAGAATATTAAGCTGAATCACGTTTAAGTGTAATTCCAAATGTTAACTGCTAAATGATCAGGTTAAAAAAAAAGGCAGCACTATAAGAAATGTGGAGATCGATCAAACTAAGAGGCATTATAATTGATAGTGTGATGTTTGATTTCGGATGAAAGTGCGGCATTTCTCTCCATGATGAACTTTTTTTGGTTGGGTTTTACTCCTTCGGTGTCTGGTACCCGCCTGACTATATTCATATTCGCATCGCGTAAGGTCTATTTAAGGAGGAAACGCTTTCTAACAGGATTCTTTCCATACCTAGAACTCAAACCTGAGACATCTAATTAAGAATAAAAAGATCCTATCTATCCCACCGCAACTCATGCCGGTCATGGTAAACTTAATAGTCAGCGTGTATATATGGCATATTGTCCACTCGGCCAAGTAAACATTATGGAAGTCAAATAATTAATCAATAGCTCTAAAGTCATTAGATAGAATGGATTTCCCCCCCCCCCCCCAAAGAAAGTAAAATGTTTTCGATTTCCGAGATAAAATGAATTTCTGATGTTTGATTGCCTTGAATTGTGAACAGATATTTTCTTCATTAAAACAGAAAATATAATTCTGTTAGTTATAGATGGATGTTAGTTTCCTTTACAAATACGTATCCTAGCTCAGCAGCTCTCACTTCACAAGATCTATTTCAATTAACATTTTAACATTATAGTAAAACTTTTATAAAAAAAAGTATCTTCAAAAAGCAAAACTGCTCTTATACTCCGTCTTTATTCTTTGTACGAGTACCATGTGTCACGAACTGTTATATATACTGAACAAACACTAAAAGATGCTCCACATAATAATTTTTTAAGGTAAAACATTTTCCACAGAAAATTATTTTCCTCAATATAAATGCTGCACCACAGTTGCATTATACTAAAAATTCTGCGATTAGACTAGTCCCATAGGGGCATATTTACGTGGCACAATCCACTCTTTTTACTTGTAGTTTGGCATTCTGAAACTTTTTTGTAATAATACATTGTTGATTTTTGGACCTACTATTTGAGTTTAGGTGCCATTAAGCTTTAAAATGGATGAAGTTCTTTATCTTTTTGTAAAGTATTATCTTATTCATTTTGGGCAAGTCAAGTTGGATAGATTAGCCAATGGCCTTTATGGTCCAATAACAGATGTGTCGTCTAAACAGTAAGGTCTCAACTTTGAACTAATTTACATAACCTGTAATAATTTTGTGGTAATTTTACAGATTTTCAATGGAAAAATTGTACAAAGTGATTTAAAATGGTAAGTTTTTTTTTTTTGGTTGAGAAGTTAGAATATGAGGCTCCAAATGATTCCTGATAACCATTAAAAATAGTAAAAATAGCACGGGTTGGCCAGTTTTCGGACTGGTCATTCAAAAATAGCTAGCGTTTGTCAAGTCATTGAAAAATAACCATTATTTTGCTGCAATAGAGACCGGTCCAGCATAATATACTGGAGTTCGGTGCATCTGTGTATGTACTTCCAGCATAATATGCTGGAACTCCAACATGGAGAAAGTTCCAGCATAATATACTGGAGATTCGAGCACTTGTGTATGAACTTCCAGCATATTATACTGGACCGGTATACTTTGTTGGAACTCCAGTATATTATGCTGGAGTTCTATTGTACTTATACTGAAACTCCATCATATTATGCTGGAGTTCCAATATACTTATCCTGGAACTCCAGTATAATATGCTGGAGTTCAAGTATACTTATGCTGGAACTCCAGCATAATATACTGGCGTATTTTTCGGGTTTTGAACAGTGTTTTCGCTCAGATTTATCTTTACATGAAAAGTGGCTAACTTTCGATTACTTTTGAAAGCGTGGCTATTTTTGAATGACCACTTGTAAATCTGGTTATTTTTGAATTTCTCCCTTTAAAATATAACAGCTTCAATGTTAATTACAATAGTAAAGGTTAAATTTATAGAGTTTAAATCTTGGACTCGTCTCTAATTTAAGATAGTAAAAATATTCATTTTATCATATATCGTTTCATTTTATCATTTGGAATTACAAATTACAAATTATATATCTAATCCAAATTTTTTTTTGGGGGGGGGGAGTGCATCTTCAATACCAGAAACTAGATTGTCACGTGCTCCTATTTTGAATGTTATGTCAACATTTCCTTTATTCTCTCTTCTTTCATTTATGTTTGTATTTTGGAAAATGAGAAAACTTATCCATTAAATTGATTGATAACTAATGGTAAGCCCACATGGGGTTTTTGCTAGTAAGAATTATCTGGCATATAATTGCTAACACAAGCCTCCAGGCTCCATGTGAGAGTTTGGTTCAATGTTAATTTGCTTTCCTGTCCTTTTATGTCTCCATGATCGAGCATGTAATTAAGAGCCCCAACCTGTCAAAAAAATGCTTATTTTAAAAAGTGTTTTTGTTTAAAAGTACTTTTTGAATAAGTACTTTTACAAAATAGTAGTTGTGTTTTGGTCAATTCATTTGAGTATTGCTTTTCGCAAGCTCTTTATGTTTGGCCAATCTTTTCAAAAAATACTTTTAAGTATCAAATTACGAAAAAGGACAATAAAGGCTCGGTTTGCAATTAGTATTATTTAAAAAAATTAAATATTATCATAAAAGAGCTAATTAAAATATAAAATATAAAGCAAAAATATAAATTAAAAATTCTAATCAATATAAAATATTTTTATTCCAAACAATAACATTGAGTGTCTAATAGACTAATATTACTTATTATTTACATGATAATTTAAATATATCAAAATACATTATTCAATATAAATTAAAAATTTACTCTTAGTAATAGGAGATAGAGAATAAAAATATGATTAAAACAAAAAAGAGAAGAAAGGTATAGTAGAAATAAAAAGGAAAAGGAAAATATTAAATTAATGAGGAATAATTTAAAAAATATAAATTTATTGTAAGATTACTTTTGTCTCGAACAAACAAATTTTCTGCTTCTACTTTTTGGAAGAAACTAGAATTTATAGTTTCTCCCCAAAAACAGAAAAATTGCTTCTGCTACTATTCAAAAGAACTTTTTCATCTTGGCCAAACACTTCAAATTTTTCAAAAAGTAATTATACTTTGGTCTCCCAAAAGCTTGGCCAAACAGGCTCCAAGTCTAACGTAAAAGTGGTATAAAGGTCCATTTGTTATATTACTTTCATATTCATATAAACTAGAAAGAGAACCCTCACTACTTCCATGAACCGTCCGCGGCTTTAAACGATTTCTCTAATATTATCGTTTTTTAAGACGAATAGGACCTTATTAGTTAACCTTCTACTAATGAAGAAATCTATGTTAAAGTTTAATAATTTAATCTGAACAATGAATGCATTCATTCAAAGCTAATATGCAACATTAAGGACACCAGCGAACACATTATTTATTTTTTAACGAAAGTTAATAATTTGCTATCATCACTTTTCTTAAATATGGGAAAACCAATTGGAGAAAAATGTGAACGAATAATACTACCAGTATTTTTGCTATTATTATTTATTCTTCCGTGTTAATTTAGAGTCATCTGCACAAATATGCTAATTTCAGTAAAAATAGCACGGTATAACCAGTTTTTGGACTGGTCATTCAAAAATAGCCACCGTTTACGAAGTCAATGAAAAATAACCACTATTTTGCTGCAACAAAGACCGGTCCAGCATAATATACTGGAGTTCAGTGCACCTGTGTATGAACTCCAGCATATTATGCTGGACCGGTATACTTTGCTGATTCCAGTATAATATACTGGAGACTGGGAGCACCGACGCTCCAAACTCCAGTATATTATACTGGACAATTATACTTGATGGAACTCCAGTATAATATACTGGCGTATTTTTCGGATTTTCAAGAACAATACTTCCTTAATGGGTGTGTCCAAAACAAATTGGTCGCTTATTGTGGACGTACAAATTATGATGTAACTTTAGAACAAATTGTTCACAAGTTCTAATGAATCATCACAAGTTTTGATGGATGAGCAAGATTTGTCTTGCCACAAGTCCTCATGGATTGTCAGGACTTCAACAAAAGTTGCTATTATAACTTTAATATAAATTGTTCAAACTTTCGACGGATCATTAGAACTTACCTTTGTAGAAATTTCACCAACATATTTTATTTTAAGATTGATTCCTATTGGTCCAAATCAACTATAAATGACTCTAAATTTGATATACAGTGTTTTAATAATAATCTCAACCATTTTCAATGTTTAGCTAGGCTCAACCAAACCTTCAAAAATTAGTAGACTTACTTTGTCCCAACAAATGGCGTTTTCAATTTTTTCAACCAAACTAATCCAAATATTCGGAATATTCAACGTAAGCTCCATTTAATATTACCTGCTCAGTTCAAATCACAAATTAAGTAAGACTTCAATTTTCACATCACATATGAAGAAGATGGAGAAGTTCTGACGGTATATTAATATTTGAGTATTTTAAAAAACAGGAACAAAGTTAAATGAGTAGAAGTGGAAAGACTCCCTATGAAATTTCATAGTTAATCTATTGGATGGTAATCAAAACTTCAAATTTATTGCATCAAAGTGAAAAAAATAAATATATTTTGTAATAGAAAAGATAAGTCGACTGTGTCTATATATCACAAGAAAATAAAATGTACAAATACTAAATTCATGTGGCACCACTTGTCGATGCGCTGCATACTTGTGTTTTTTGATGCCGAATTTAGCGTGTTTGATGTAAATAACTGAAATTCAATGATCATCCATGAAATTCTCCATACTTCCTCATTTGAATATCTCAAACTATGGGTCGAGAAGATAATTGCAGTCCGTTTTCGTTGCAGAAGGGTTGGGTTCGAAATGGGCTTTGGGCAACTTTAAAACTAGACCTTAATTTGTTAAAATAGCACGGGCTAGCCAGTTTTCGGACTGGTCATTAAAACATAGCCACTATTTTGCTGCAACATGGAAAGTTCCAGCATAATATACTGGTGATCGATGCACCTGTGTATGAATTTCAAGCATATTATGCTGGAACTCCAACACGCGAAAAGTTTCAGCATAATATACTGGAGATTGAAGCACTTGTGTATGAACTTATGCTGGAACTCTAGTATATTATACTGGAGTATTTTCCGAATTTTTAACAGTGTTTTCGTTCACATTTATTTTTACATGAAAAATTGGTAAATTTTGATTACTTTTAAAACTGTGGCTATTTTTGAACGACCACTTATAAATCTGACTATTTTTGAATTTCTCCCTAGTTTAATAGCTTAAATAGCCCAAAGAAACTTTTGTTTTGATCAAGATCTCACATGAAAGTTTAAACAAAGAAACTTGCGTCCAGCATTTAACATGATTTTTAATTTAAATTAATTTTTTTAGAAGAATATATATTTTTAGCTGCTCTAAAAAATAACTGTCAAAAATATATATATTTATGTATATATTTGTATTTTATATAAAAATATATAGATTTTGTATGTTTTTTAACTAACGAATGCATTAGTTTCGACTGACCGATCAGTTTGTATTTTTCCCAAAAATTTAACAAGAAATTGTCAAGGATGAGTTTATATGAGTAACTTAACAATTAGTAATAACTTATGCAAACTACTAAAAGTTCATAACTTGGATGAACAAAAATTCTGTCGCATTTTGTTATTAACTGCTCTCATATTAGTACTCACTTTTTTCCTTCACCCCAACTTAACTGCTTTAAGTTGTTCTTGAATGCCAAAATTATGAAGTTCCACCCTCAATTATTAATAGTAAACTTACTTTTCTAATTTATTTTCTTGAAAATTATTTACTAATAACCTACCATTGTTTTCAAAACTTAAAAATGACTTACACTCTGTTTGAATTATTGTTCCCTATCGTTTCATAATGTATTGTATTATATCGTATTGTATTGTATCGTTTTATGAAAACAATGTTTGGATAGATTGTATTATTGCTAAATAATATTTTGTTGTTTGGTTTGACTGTATCGTACTGTACTGTAATTGATAAGTTTATTAAAATACCCTCAATTATTTAAATATTAAATTTATCAAAAATTATGTATAAAAATAATTTAAAACACAAGAAGTCAAAACACCTTAAGAAAGTAGAACAAAGGAGCGAGACAGAAGAAGGCAAAACAAAGGAGCACATCTAGTTAGAATTGAGTTAAAAGCAAATTAGGAGAAAAAATAAAACAGAAGGCGGCAAAACACCTTTCACTTTGGCGGCAGAAGTTCTGGAAAAAAATAAAGTAGGTTATAGGTTGGAGATTTGGAGTTAAAATAGAAAAAAAGGTAAAGGATAAAATAGAATTTTGGAGTAATAAGTTAGGACATAATTGGAAAGAAAAATAGGAAACAATCTCACCACACCAAATCGGTTGTTCCAAAAAAGGGGACTTTTCATTGTTTCGGAACAACAGATTTAACAATACAATACAATCAATTTTAATGAAATAATCAAAACAAACATTGTTTTGGAATAACAATACAATACGATATAACGAGGAACAACCATCCAAACAAGTTGTTAAGTATAAAAAAGATTTAAGTGAACTATCATGCGAAGATAGGAAGATGTGAAATATATGGCGTTGCTCCAGTTGACTGAGAACTTGACCATAGATAAGAATGTGTGGAGGTTGAGAATAAAGGTAGATGGTTAGGTAGCCGAGTGTTGTCCTTGTTTGTCACAATAGCTTTAATACATAACAAATGGTCAAAAATTAGGTGCTCACAAGAGCAAATAAAGTAAGTATATGAATATGAATTTATAATAAAGCTCGACATGGCGAAATATCCCTTCATGCCAAAATAACAAGTCATAACCCTAGCAATGCTCCTAAATCACGAATATAAATTATCACATAGTCATAGAATCAAATTGAACATGAATAGCAACTTCACATAATCCAATAAAGCACAATTCAATTCAATAAATACCGAATATGGTTAAAAGTTAGCTACGCATATACGCTCGTCACCTTGCATATACATGACTCATAATTCATGAATCAAATTGCAAATATATCGCATATGGGGAGAATTCTCTCTTATAAGGATAGAAAAAAAATCAAGCAACAATTGCTGTCCAAATACAACTTCAAATTACCCAAATCTAATAAAAAAAATAACTTAATAACATCAAATAAATCCATAAGAAACAACCCCAAACAATAAAATTTCGGTCTTTAATCAAATCTCCAAAAGTCAATAAACGTCAATCCGGGCTTACACGGTTAAAATTCGAGTCAAGGGGTAGAGCCCGACTACTCATAACCCCAAGAGTCATATATATGATTCGATTCCAAAACTGAGTCCAAATCGACCTTTAAATCTCCAAAGTACACCCTCTTAAGTTGTAGATAAAAATTCCAAATTTTTCTTTAAAACTCTATATTTTAGGTGTAGAAATCAATATAGAATTAAGATATTAAGTCAAATACAAGTAGAAAATAGTTACCCTCAAAGTGGTGATGAAAATCTTCTCAAAATCGCCTATAGCCGAGCTCCAAAACTCAAAATAATAAAAAAGACCAAACCCTCGAAATATAGGAGTTCTGCCAGTGATTTTGCATCTACGGATAAAATTCTCACATATGCAAGCTCGTAGGTACGGTCTAGATGCACGCATCTGCAACCTCTTCTCGATTGGCTAAACCTCATAGGTGTGGAACCCCTTCGCAAATACGGTGTCCCCATCTGCGGACCTCCCTTAAAGAAGCATGCCCCGCAGAAGCGACCCAGCTACGCAAAATAGGCCACTGCCCAACCAGCCTCCTCTTCGCATCTACGAACTCCCATCTCACATATGTGATTTCGCACCTATGAACACCATCTTCACAAGTGCGATGCATCAGCATTAGATTTGTCAACCAATACTAAAATGGTCTAGAATCCATCTGAAATATACCTGAACCCCTCGGGACCCCGTCCAATCATACCAACAAGTCTTAATACTTTCTCCAAACCTATCCAAAGACTCACAACACGGTAAATAACATTAAAATTGAGAATCAATGATCAAAACTCAAGTTAAGCTTCTCTTAAGTTCGTCAAATTCCACTTCCAACCATGTGTCCGATTCAAACCTAACCAATTTAGATTTCATCCAAGCTTTGCACACAAGTCTCAAATTAGAAAATGAACCTATTCCAACTTCCGAAATAACTATCTAAATTCGATAATATGAAAGTAAACCCCTGGTCAAACTAAGAACTCTCCAAATCTCCAAATTGTCAACCTTCGGTAAATAGAGTCAAAATATCCTAGGAACCTCCGAATTCAAATTCGAACATACGTGCAAGTCCAAAATTACCAACTGAGCCTATTGGAACCCTCAAATCATCAAACCTTGGTCAATCCTTACAACTTAAGCTTTCAAAATGAGATCTAAGTGTCTCAATTCCCTCTCTAACCTTCCCGAAATTAAACCAAACATCCCCGAAAGACACAAGACAACAAACAAACATATGAGAAGCATAAAATAGAGGAATGTGGCTCAAATATACAAAATGACTCATCGGGTCGTTACACGTACTTGCATAGAACTTTGCAGAACTCTCGAAGTATTTTTATTATTTAAAACATGATGAATCAAGAAAACGTGAAAGATGGCCTGGATAGAAATCTATTCCACTATTCTATAGTATCGTAAAATAGATTAAGCAAAGACAAGGAGATATAAATCACTAGAGTAAAAAGATATTAATCAAGCAGGGACTCAAGAATAAAGTCTTTTAGTAGATTAATTATCCAACAAGAGAAATTTAAATTATACAAGAGGAAAAATATCCAATATCTTATTGTTTGCTACTCAAAATTGTTGGAATACCTCGTGGCTTGCTACTCAAGATGCTATAACTAATTTAATCTCAATAGGAATAGCAAAATAAATTTGGAAGTTGGGACTTGGATGTAAATTATCTCGTAGCCGTTTTTATAATCCCACGGCCTTAGGGAAAAAATTAATGCTTTATTATTTTTAAACTTAATATATAAAATATTTTTTTATATATACATATTGGTACAATTCGGTACTTTTTTGGTTCATTTTTATCTAAAAACCTATGCTATTATTTGGTACAGTTACAAATTTGTATAAAACCTATACGATTTTATTAACAGAAACCTAATAATCAGTTTGGTATGATTTGGTTTGATTTAGTCAATTGAGTTAGTTTTTAAAGATCCATTGACACCCATAGCTATGAGTGCTGATAGTTTTTATGGGTGTTAGACTAAAAAGAGGTGGAAGAATATAGTTTCATAGAGTGGAGTAATGGTAGGAAGGTAATTTCATGATGGTGCTGTGGTGGAGATAGATGGTTATAGCGCTGGCTTTACATGGTAAAAAGAGGTGGTGGTGACAGATTAATTTTTTGTGAGTTCAAAATTACCCTTGAATTATACGAAATAGAACACTTTTGCTCCTTTTCGTAAGAATTATTGAATTTTTTTATTTTTTTTTAAAGATTTTGTCTGCTGGATTGAAAATAAGGGTAAATGTGTGCCGCTTTTATAATGGCGATAGAGGTGTCAATGGTTCGGTTCAGCTAGTTATTTTATAAAATTTGTACAATACCAATTTTTGGTTATTCTATTATGTATAACCAAAATTTGACTTTTCGAAACCGTCCCAATCATATCGGTATCTCTTCGGTATCGGTACGGTTCGGTTAATTTTTGGTATTGTTTTATATATCATGTAAAATTCACTAGTAGAATTAGAATGCAATAACATATGTTCTTTTATAGGACGTAGCAAAACTCTCAAGACATTTTTACTATTTAAAAGGTGATGAATTAAAAAACAATAAAAGATGGCTAAAGTATAGATCCATCAACTATTCTACAACAGCATAAAAGAGACCAAGCAAAGGTAAAGAAAATATAAATCATACGAGTGGAAAGATATTAACCAAGTTAGGACTCAAGAATAAATTCACTACTAAAAATCCGGTAATTAGCGACCGAAAAAAGCGACCAACTTTGGTCGGTTTAGGCAAATTACCGACCAAAACTCGTCCAAACACGCTTGGTCGCTATTTTGGTGGTCGTTTTAGTATACCGACCAAGGTTGGTCGTTAATTACCGACCAAAGTTGGTCGCAAAGGTAAAAGGACCAACCGTGCAATTTAAAGCACAACCGACCAACTTTGATCGGTAATAATATTTTAATAATTTAAATTTACCAACCAAAGTTGGTCGGTATATTTAAATTACATTATGTTATTAATTATTAAAATTTAAAATTACCGACCAAAGTTGGTCGATAAAGTAAAATATATATATTTTTTAGAAATTTAAAATTTAACCATATCGACCAAAGTTGATCGGTAAAGTTAAAATCTGGGTAATCCTTGTTCAATAACCGACCAACTTTGTTCGGTAATTTTTAATTTATTATTTTTTAAAACTTAATCAGTAGAATTGTTTTTTTAAATTAGGAACCGACCAACCTTGGTCGGTTTTCTAGGTTTTAATTTTGGCATAAAATGCCTGTTTTGGCAGCTACACCACCTGCCAGCGTACCAAAATCCCTAAACAACAATAACAATAACAACAACAACACAACAACAACAACAACAACAACACTACCAACAACACAATTCAATAAATACATTAAAACTAACAAATTAAAGTCCAATAGAACTAAAAGAATCCAAACCAAGTTAAAACTTATTACAGCTAGTTCAAAACCGGTTCTATTTGTCTAGTTCAAAGTATATAAAAGTCAAGGAGTATTTTGTACAACATCATCATCACCGTCTGATGAACTTTCATCTAAAAGACGGTGTCGAGAAGGGTCTTGTGGAGGACGGAAAGAACGACCACGGGGAGGACGGGATAAACGATCACGGGGAGGACGGGAGAACGATCACGGGGAGGATGGAAGGAACGCTCACGTTCAAGTCGAGCCTCTGGAGATGACTCATGAGACTGGGGCAACGGAAAAGCTCCAGTAGATAGGAGAGTTCTGATCTAAGCTTGCATGCCAAGGAATTGAGCATCTATAACCCTTTCTCTTTCCTTGGACGCTTCTAGCTCGGATGCGAGCTTTGTCACAGTTTCCCTCATAGCGGAGAGGCTCTCCCCATCAAGTTGCTCGCTTTACGAGTCCTATTCCTTGCATTCCACACTTATAGTGATGAAATTTCTTAGTAGGAAGCCTGTATACCTTCCCTCATTTTGAACTGCCAGCAGACTCTATCCATATTCTTTCAGCATCCTCATCCGAAGGTTGGGTTGGCTTGCCCAATTCACCAGCTGGCTGAGTGCGGATGAATTCTTCCACGTTAGTTTAGTATCGACCCTATACGAAATTTAAATTGAATTAGTATTTCAAAATTTATATAAAAGTAAATTAAAATACTTAAAGAAAAGTGAAAGCTTACATATACTGTCGAGGCTCGGTCCTCGACCCACCTTTCTTGATCCGTCTCTTTCTTCTTCTTTACAATGTGTGTGTCCTTGAATAGCGCATCATGGTTTATTGGACGCCCCAACTTCTTTTCCTGAAAATAAATTAATTTAGTTAATAAACAGAATAGATATAGTTTGAAAATTAAAATAATTTAAGCAATTACGTACTAATCTTCTTTTATTGTCCCTAGGCTGATCGCACCTCCAGTGTGCAAGGAGCCTCCCTTCTCAGATGCACGAGCTTTCTTTCCTTTTTCGCTCTTCTCTAAGAACTTTGCGGTAAGTCATTGTCTTTTCAAATCATCCCATTAATTTTGAAGTAACCAGTCAGGCTTCTTGTTCTTCTTTCTAGCTTCGAAGAAAGTATACGACAATCGCTTGCGAGCTTTGTGATGGAAATTTGCATCCACTTCCGCGCTATAGCGGTGTTTCCATATACACTTGCACTGTATTTCAAAAGTTAAATACTATATGAAAATATCATATATATAAATTATTAAACTACTTAAAAGAACATTTATACCTTAAATTGATTGGAAATTTGCTCCTTCAGCGAGAATGAAAAATCAGTCAAAGTCGCATAAGGGTCATCATAAAACTTTCTGATGGCTTTGGTGATTATTCTCGTAGTCTTATTACTCAGGATGAACCTGCAATTTAACAATAAAAATACATTAATATCTTAGTAAAAACTTTACAAAACAATAAACACAAAAATAACAAATAACTCTTACTCATCACCCTCAGGGACTATGATGATCCTGCCATATCGATCATAATACACCTCCTCGTCATCATCAGCATCATCGTCTAAAGCATGTATATCAGTGGCATATGTGGACGGTGTAGGGGGTCAGAGCTACTACCTCGCAGGCGAAGACCTGAAATAGATGGAGTCGATGATGAAGATGGCTACGATACCTGTGGCATAGCTGGATGGACCCCAAGTGGCTATGATACTGATGGCTGTGACCCGAGTGGTTGTGATCTATGTGGTTGTGATATGGATGGATGCGATCCATGCGATGTAGATGGCTGTGATCCACGTGGTTGTGAGGTAGCTGGACTGTATGTCGGACGTATAGGACTATGGCCCTGTGATGAAAGACCTGGTGTCTGCATGAAGGTGTAGGGCTCGTGATGCTGTGGCAGCTCAGTATAGCCGTCGGGTGGAGGATAAGACATAGGCATAGGCATAGGTATCTCTGAAGAGGGTGGAGCAGATGGAGTATTATTTTCTACCCTCCTCTTTCCCTTCCTAGCCTTTTCTCGACCCCGAGAACCAGTAGGGTCATTGTTACCTTGTCTCTTGCCAGCCATCTGCATAATATAATATATATTTAGATTGAAACATATAAGAAACTAGCTACAAAATAAGAGTTATTTAAAAAACCAACTTTTTAAAGCTCATCGCCGTATTGTTCGTCGTCCGAGAATTCTTTGTCCTCACTTGTTTGAGATTTATCAGTTGATTCTTCGTCATCATTTTCTATAATTCTTACTTCATTTATATCAAATTCTTCCAATATGTGTTCAGGATGTTCCAAATCATTTTCTAGTTGATCGTCCACTATTTAGTGAACACTGGAGATATCGTTTTGATATGCAACATCTAACACATTCTCGACTTCCACCCTACCTACAAGCTTAGTTTTTATTACAACCCACCAATCAGACTTATTCCGCTGCAATGGAATTAAGGAGCATAATACACTTGCCTAACATTATGTGCAATTATGAAATGATCATAGCGATCATACTTCCTCGTATGATTAACCTCAATTATGTTATATTGGTTGTGTACTCTTGTACCTCTTGTTGGATTTGGGTCAAACCACTTGCATCTAAAGAGTATCAATTTCTTATATGGCCAACCTGTATATTCTAGTTCTATTATTTCTTTGAGCACACCATAATAATCAATATCTCCAACTTGGTTGCCATCACCACCTTGAACCCACACCCCGTTGTTGTTGCTATTTTTATTTTTAGAGCAATCCTCTGTATGGAATATATAACCATTCACTACGTACTTAGACATTGTTGTGACCTGAAGCCCATGTCCCCAAGATATATCTATCAAAAGTTGATTTACACCATTATTTGAATCATTTACCTACATAGTGTAAAAAAATTCATAAGTTAACAGAACTTACAAAAATTATTTACGTACATAGTGTTAGAACATTATCAGGATAAACTTACAAATTGTTTGAACCACGTATCAAATCTCATATATACAACATCATGGCCAAATTGACCCACAAAGCGACTGTGCCACAATAAATCCACTCTCCTGCCCCGAAAAGTCTGCGTAAGCAACTCTCCCCCCCAACTCGACTTGGGTTCTTTTAGGGATTGATAGACTTGTGAAGATCCTAATTAGTATATATAATTTATCATCAAATATATCTATTTGGAAATTGATTCATCGACTTATAACTTACTCAGATGCATCGTTGAATATTAAAAACAAAACGTCTGACCTATATCTATATCTATATAGATAAAGGTGGATTTTAGGTCCACACTTCATTGTACTACTTTAACTACATATATAGCATGTTATAGTATATGTTAGTGTATTCATCCCTTGTATTACAAAAGTGTTAACGGATTACATTTATATTATTTAGATAGTAAATATAAAAGTGATTTTTAATTTTGATCAATGTTGACCTAATATCCGACCAACTTTGGTCGGTTATTTTCCAGAAATTAAAGTATAGCGACCAAAGTTGGTCGGTAAATGCTTCCCTTATATTAACCGACCAACTTTGACCTGTAATTTTAAATAGGATTTCTTTATATATTTTATAAAATATTTTAAATAATAATATAATTATTAAAAAAATTTAACTGGGTCCCACATTACCGACCAAAATAAAATTTTCTTTGACTAAACAAGTCTGACCAGCTCGGTCAACTTGTTGACCACTTTACCGACCAACTTTAGTCCGTAATTTATTTAAAATAAATATAAAATATTTTTCTCTCCTTTACCGATCAACTTTGGTCGCTTTTTTGGACCGTCCAATTTTGGTCGCTAATTCCGAATTTCTAGTAGTAAAATTCTACAGAAGATTAAATATTCAAAAAGATAAATCTAAATTATATGAAAGGAAACATATTTAATACATTGTAATTTGCTACTCATCATCGCTAGAATACTTTGTGTCTTGCTAAGATACTTGAAATAACTTAGTTTAAGTAGAAGTATCATAATAGATTTTAGAAATTAGTATTTTGTGTTTAATTACTTGTTGGCATGTAAAAGTTTTCATAATTCCAAGGCTCAAAGAAAAATTTAATGCATTATTAATTTTAAACTTACTATATAAATATATTTGCACATGTAAAATTTATTCGCTACGGTTCGGTATTTTTCAGTTTATTTTTATAAAATAAAAAATCTATCATAATTATCGGTGTGGTTATAGATTTATATAAAACCTATAATTTCTTTAAAAGAAACCTAAAAATCGGTTTGGTGCGGTACGGTTCAATCGGTTTAGTCGGTTTTCGAATATCCATTGACACCCCCTAATGGCAAGGACATAGATGATCTTAACTATTAACGGAGAGCAAAAATACCCCATAATGTATAGTGCAAAGGTAATTCTGATTGTTTTCCACTAAATAGTAAACTGTTATCAATTACAAATTGTTAAAAATATTTAAATAAATTGTGCGAGTAGTATATTTTGCACTTCGCTCTGAAAATATTCTTATCTACCATTTGAGGATATAACAAAAAAATCTGGAATTTCTCATGGAATCCTTGGCAAAGTCAAATGTAACAATCCCACTGGCCGTTTTGCTTTTTAGAATCCTGTCCCCCTAAATAAATTTCCCGCACTTACTTTAACTAATTTATGACCTGCGAGGATGGTTGGTTCGGAATTTGGAAGAGTTTGAGTTGAAATAGGATTATTTCATTCCTTAAGATTTTCTTAAAAGGCCAAGTTTGACTTTGGTCAACATTTTTAGCAAATGGACCCGGATTTGTATTTTAACGGTCTCGGAGGGTCCGTAAGAAAATACGGGACCTGGGCGTGTACCCGAAATCGAATTCCGAGGTCCCTAGCCCGAGTAATAAATTTTTATTAGAAATTATCAAACTGAATTTCTAAGGATTTAAAGAAATTAACTAATGATTGATCATGTTGGTATCGGGCCCGTATGTTGGTTTCGGAGCCCAGTACAGGTCCAATATAGCATTTAAGACTTGCCCGCAAACTTTGGTGTCAATCCGAGTAGTATTAGTACGTTTCGACACGTTAGAAGTGAATTGAAGAACTTGAAGTTCATAAGTTTGATTCAATTGGTTTTAGGGGGCGATTCTTTGATTTAGCGTTGTTTCAAGCATTTCGAAGATTTAGCGGATCTGTTTCATGATTTCAAACTTATCAGTATGTTCGGGCGGGGCCCGGGAGCCCCAAGCGTCAATCGGACGAGGCTCGAGTGAAGTTGGAAAATTTGGGATGATCTAAAGCTTCAGATTGTTGTCATGACCGCACCTGCGGTTGGTCAGCCGCAGGTGCGAGACCGCAAAAGCGGTCGTCCTCTCATAGATGCGGCCAAGGAAGGCCAAGCCAAAGCCGCAGAAGCGGCAGTGCAGAAGCAGCTTCAAGACTGCAGAAGCGATCCCAGCTCGCTTGGCCAATTCCGTAGATGCGACATTCCTCTCGCAAAAGCGGGACCGTAAATGCGGAAATCACTGAAGCAGTAAGCTTCATTTAATACGGGCTCTAAGTCATTTTGGCCATTTTTCACTCACCTATTGGATGATTTTAGAGCTCTTGAGAGAGGACTTTCATCTAGCATCTTGAGTTAAGTTTATCCTACCTATATCTAGTTTAATACTTGAGTCTTGGGTAGATTAGCACACAAAGATTAAGGTAAAATCATGAGGTTAGAGCAAAACCTAGGGTTTTGATAAAAGTTAGATTTAATCACAAATTTTGTTATGAAATGAATTAGAAATCATATATTATTGATCCTTAGGTCATAAAGAACAACTTTCTTTGAAAAATTTCAGAATCCGAAACGTGGGCCCGGGGTCGGATTTTAGGAAAATTGTGTTTAAGGTTGGAAAATTGCTTTAATAGTTAGAATGCGATCTTGTGAGCTTGTATTGACTAGTTCCTACCTCGTTTAATTAGTTTTGGATCGTTCGACTCCAAATTGAGAGTTTGAGCACGTTCTTGGTATTGGAAGTACACTTTGGAGCGAGGTAAGCCTCCTTTCTAACCTTGTAAGAGGAAATTATCCCCATTGGTGTAATAGTTGAATAATTTGCCACTAAATGCGGGGGCTACGTACGTACTAGGTGACGAGAGTTCGTGCATAGCTACTATAATGTTAATTCTCCGATTAGTTTAGGACCCGTATCATGCCATATTTGCAAATGTTTATATATTTTCTTGCTAAGGTGATCACTTAGGATATGCTAGAGACTTGGAAATGAACATAAGTGAACGTATGTACTTGTTGAACACTTGTATGAATTTATTTGAATATAAATGCGCCTTCACGTGTTTTCCTGATGATAATTGATATTTGTGGATCGGGCCGATCTCCTCGGTAGAAATAGATGCATCTATGGTTCGTGCCATTCGACCCTCTGGTAGTGCACAATGTCTTTTCTATTGGATCGGGCTGCCGACCTCTGCATAATGTGTGCATAATATCTATGTGAAATTTTATTCATGACTTGCTGTGTTAAATATTTAGAAAAGTAAATGGCTAACTGTGATATTATTAAGGACATGACTTATTACTCCTGGCTACAAACTATTAATTACTTGTGACTTCCATGCTTAGCATAACACATTATTATATTATTTGACCCTAGTAAGTATCAAATCGACCTCTCGTCTCTACTTCTTCGAGATTAGACAGGATACTTACTGGGTACATATTATTTATGTACTCATACTACGCTTCTGTACTTAATATTACAGTATCTAAGGCAGGTACATATGGCTATCAATCTGGTGCGCATCCCTGGTCATATTATGAGACTTCCACGGTTAGTTGTTCCCTTCCCGCACCGTTCTGCAGCTTGATGGAGTCTCTCTTTATTTTTGGGCTGTCTATTCTATTTCAGACAGTAGGATAGATTTATTCTTTTGTATATTCTACTAGTTGCCCATAAGTTGTGACACCAGGTCTTGGCACTCACATTAGTAGACTATTCTTTTGGGAACTGTATAATTATTTTGGGTACATTAGTGATTATCGCTTATTTTAGCTTCCTGTTTTAGAAATTGTAGTACCTGTTTTTGGTAAAGTAAAGTGAACACTTATTTATATTTCCGCGCTGGCTTGCCTGACAATACTGTCACGACCCATTTCCATTATAGGCAATGGTGTTGGGCACCATCATGACCTATAATGGAAATGGGTCGTGACAGTATGGTATCAGAGCACTAGGTTCACGTAGGTTTCACAAGTCATGGGCAAATCTAATAGTGTCTTGCGGATCAGTACGAAGACATCTGTATTTATCTTCGAGAGGCTATAGGGTGTTAGGAAAATTACTCTTTATTCATTTCCTATCATGCAGTGGTTGGTATACTAAATTTCCCTCTTCTCTTCTCTCACTGATGGTGAGGACACGCACGACTGAAGTTCCAGACCCAGGAGGAGCTGCTCCCCTAAACGCTAGAGGCCGAGGCAAAGGCCGGGGGAGGGAACTAGGCTGAGATAGGGGATGAGGGCATCCTAGAGCTGTCCTAGTAGCGCCACCAGCAGATCCTGCAGGAGATCCTATCATTGAGGAGCAGGGCGAGGTGCCCGCAACTGAGCTTACCCCGGTGGACTTTATGACATCACCGGGTTTCAAGGAGGTCATGGGCCGTATGCTGCGGTTCATGGACATCATAACTCAGGCTGGTTTATTTCCAGCAGATCCAGCTACATCACAAGCAGGAGGGGGAGCACAGACCCCTACTGCTCAAGCTCCTGGTTATACAGCTACAGTGTACCAAAATCTGGGTACACTACCCGCAGATGGGGCTCAGCCAGTTACTGTAGTGGTGCCCGAGCCCAGACCAGCTACGGATGATGACCCGCAAAAGTTATTGGATAGATGGACTAGACTTCACCCTCCTGTCTTCGGGGGTGAGCATCATGAGGATGCCCAGGATTTAACTGATAGGTGTAGGGATAGACTGCACAACATGAGGATATTGGAGTCGCATGGGGTTGACTTCACTACTTTTCAGCTAGAGGGCAGGGCCCGTAGATGGTGGAAGTCCTATGTTCTTGGCATGCCAGCAGGTTCTCTTCCCATCACTTGGGTTCAGTTCACATATTTATTCTTGGACAGGTATATTCCACCCTCTGAGAGGGAAGAGCTGCTGTATCAGTTTGAGCAGCTAGAGCAGGGTCAGATGTTCGTGACCGACTATGAGGCGAGGTTTTCTAAGTTATCCCGCTATACATTGATGATACTTCCTACTGACGCAGAGAGGGTGCGGAGGTTCGTTGCAGGGTTGCATTCTGGAATTAGGGCCAACATGGCCCGAGAGGTGGAAATTAGGACTCCTTATCAGCTAGTAGTGGAGATTGCTCGGAGGATTGAGGGATATTGTCTGAGGGGTAGAGAGCAGATGCAATAGGATAAGAGGACTAGATTCTCCAGAGAGTTCAGAGGTGCCGCAGCTAGGTGTAGAGGCCAGTTTGGGAGGGGTCAGCCCAACAGACCCCCATATTCAGCACCACCACCTGCTCGGGGTGCTCCAGCGCGCCCCTATTTCAGTACCATTCCAGAGAGTTCCTATCGCCCGCCAACTATTCAGGGTTCCTCCAGTGGGTATTTAGGTCCCCAGGGTTCTTCTGGTTCCTATTTCAGTGCTATACCGGAGAGTTCATACAGTCCACCGGCTATCCAAGCTTCTTCTAGTGGATCTACAAGCCATTAGGGTCAGCCATCAAGGGCAGCAGGTCGCCGCACCGCGGGGTTGTTTTGAGTGCCGAGAACTTGGTCATATGAAGAGATACTGCCCCAGGCTTTGGGGTAAGGCAGTACAACAGGGTCAGCAGCCCATGATTTTAGCATCGGTTGCCCAACCGTCTAGAGGTGGGGGGCAGGGTGGTAGAGGCCGTCTTAGAGGTGAAGGCCAGACAGGGAGAGGTCAGCCAGCTACTGCGCAGTCAAGTGGAGGCCTACCAGCCGGCGCTCCAGCCAGATTCTATGCCTTTTCGGCTAGGCTACATGCATTGGCCTCAGATGCCGTCATCATAGGTATTATTTCCATCTGCGGTAGAGATGCTTTGGTATTATTTGATCCAGGGTCTACCTATTCATATGTATCATCTCTGTTTGCTCGTTTCCTGGTTACTTCTCTTGAGCCTTTGGGCACTCTTGTTCATGTGTCCACTCCTGTGGGCGATTCTGTGGTTATGGATTAGATCTACCGGTCCTGTATGGTCACATTATGTGATTTTGAGACTAGAGAGGATCTCCTGTTGCTTGATATGATCGACTTTGAGATCATCTTGGGTATGGATTGGTTATCTCCATATTACGCCGTCCTAGATTGTCATGCCAAGACTGCTACGTTAGCAATTCCAGGGTTGCCAAGGTTGGAGTGGAAGGGTTCCACAGTTGATACATCTAGTCGGGTTATCTTTTTCCTGAAGGCTCGGTATATGGTCGAGAAGGGGTGTTTGGCTTATCTAGCTTATGTTCGGGATACCACCGCAGAGTCTCCGACAATCAATTCAGTTCCAGTAGTTCGGGAGTTCGCCGATGTGTTTCCTTCTGATCTTCCTGGCATGCCACTAGATCGTGATATTGAATTTCTGTATTGATTTGGCTCTAGGCACCCAGCCTATATATATCCCACCGTACCATATGGCTCCAAAATAATTGAATGAGTTGAAGGAGCAGCTAGAGGAGTTGTTAGAAAAGGGGTTTGTTAGACTAGTGTATCACTTTGGGATGCACCGGTGCTATTTGTGAAGAAGAAGGATGGGACTATGCGGATGTGCATTGATTACCGCCAGTTGAACAAAGTCACCATCAAGAACAAGTATCGGTTGCCTCATATCGATGATTTGTTTGACCAATTGCAGGGTGCTAGGGTGTTCTCTAAGATCGACTTGAGGTCGAGGTATTATCAACTGAAGATTCGGGCCTCGGATATTCCGAAGACTACATTCCGGACTAGATATGGCCATTATGAGTTTTTGGTGATGTCCTTTGGCTTGACTAATGTCTCATCAGCATTTATGTACTTGATGAACAGGGTGTTCAGACCTTATATTGATTCCTTTGTCATCGTCTTCATTGACGACATTTTGATATACTCGCGTATCTTGGGGGAGCACAAGCAACATTTGAGATTAGTGCTTCAGACCATTGCGAGAGTAGAAGCTATATGCTAAGTTCTCCAAGTGTGAGTTTTGGCTAGAGTCAGTGGCATTCTTGGGGCATGTTGTGTCAGGAGAGGGTATTAAGGTGGATCCCAAGAAGATTGAGGCAGTTCAGAGTTGGCCACGTCCTACTTCAGTGACCGTGATCAGGAGTTTCCTAGGGTTAGCAAGCTATTACAGACGATTCGTGCAGGGCTTTTCATCTATTGCATCACCTATGACTAGATTGACCCAGAAGGGTGCTCCTTTCCATTGGTTCGATGATTGTGAGGCGAGCTTTCAGAAGCTCAAGACAGCTTTAACTATAGCACCAGTTCTTGTGTTGCCTTCTGGTTCAGGGATGTATACGGTATATTGTCACGCGTTGGATTGGGATGTGTATTGATGTAGGAGGGGCGAGTTATTGCATATGCATTGCGTCAGGTGAAGATTCATGAGAAGAATTATCCTGTGCATGATTTGGAGTTGGCCGAGATTGTTCATGCTCTTAAGATATGAAGGCATTATCTGTATGGGGTGTCATGTGAGGTTTATACTGATCATCGCAGCTTACAACATTTGTTCAAGCAGAGGGATCTCAATTTGAGGCAGCGTAGATGGCTTGAGTTACTGAAGGATTATGATATCACCATTCTTTATCATTCGGGTAAGGCAAATGTGGTCGTAGATGCCTTAAGCAGGAAAGCAGAGAGTATGGGTAGCTTGGAATTCATTCCAGCAGAGAAGAGGCCGTTAGCTTTGGACATTCAGTCCTTGGCTAACAGACTTGTGAGGTTGATATTTCAGAGCCCAGCTGAGTTCTTGCGTGTGTTGTTGCTCAGTCTTCATTATTGGGGCAGATCAAGGTTCGGTAGTTCGATGATCCACGTTTGGTGGATCTCAGAAAGACAGTGCTTCAAGGTAGTGCCAAGGAGGTTTCTATTAGCGAGGATGGTGTTTTGCGACTCTAGGGTCGCTTATGTGTTTCTAATGTTGATGGTCTGAGGGAGAGAATATTAGAGGAGGTGCACAGTTTGCGGTATTCCATTCATCTGGATGCAACGAAGATGTATCGTGATTTGAGGCAGCATTATTGGTGGCGGAGGATGAAGAAAGACATAGTAGAGTATGTGGCTAGGTGCTTGAATTGCCAGCAGGTTAAATATGAGCACCAGAGGCCGGGTGGACTACTTTAGCAGATGCCTATACTAGAGTGGAAGTGGGAGCGCATTATTATGGACTTCGTAGTTGGGTTGCCCAGGACTTTGCGAATGTTTGATGCAATGTGGGTCATTGTTGACAGGTTGACCAAGTCGGCACACTTTATTCCAGTTGTGACTACTTACCCTTCAGAGAGATTGGTTCAGACTTACATTCGAGAGATAGTTTGGTTGCGCGGTGTGCCTGTGTCCATCTTATCAGATAGAGGCCCTCAGTTCACTTCCCATTTCTGAAGAGCCGTTCAGAGTGAGTTAGGGACCGGGTAGAGCTTAGCACAACATTCCATCCTTACACTGACGGGCAATCAGAGCGAACAGTTCAGATTTTGGAGGACATGCCTGGAGCATGTGTGATTGACTTTGGAGGAAAATGGGATCAGTTCTTGCCTTTGGCAGAGTTTGCTTACAACAACAGCTACCAGTCCAGTATCGAGATGGCTCCATTTGAGGCTTTATATGGGCGGTGATGTCATTCTCCTATCAGCTGGTTTGAGCCTGGTGAGGCTAAGTTGTACGACACAGACTTGGCGAAAGATGTCTTGGTTAAGGTGAAGTTGATTCAAGAAAGGCTTCGCACAACTCAGTCCAGATAGAAGAGTTACGCGGATTAGAAAGCGCGTGATGTAGCATTCATGGTTGGCAAGAAGGTCCTCTTGAAAGTCTCAATAATTAAAGGTATTATGAGGTTCAGGAAGAAGGGAAAGTTGAGCCCAAGATTCATTGGCCCATTTGAGGTGTTGAGGCGGGATGAGAGGTCGCTTACGAGCTTGCTTTACCCCCAGCTTATCGGGAGTTCATCCAGTATTTCATGTGTCTATGCTTCGGAGGTATCATGCCGACTTGTCCTATATGTTATACTTCAGTACTATTCAGCTGGATGAGAATTTGGGTTATAAGGAGGAGCCAGTTGCCATTGTTGATAGACAAGATCGCCAACTAAGATCCAAGAGGATTTCAATGGTGAAGGCCCAGTGGAGGGTCCAACCAGTCGAGAAGGCAACCTGGGAGTCCAAGGAGGACATGCGGAGCAGATATCTACATTTATTCGGCACCTCAGGTACTTTTCTATGTCCGTTCGAGGACGAACGTTTATTTAAGAAGTGGAGAATGTAACGGCCTAACTGGTCATTTTGCTTTTTAGAACCCCGTCCTCCTAAATAAAACTTCCCACGCTTGCTTTAACTAATTTACGACCTATGGGGATGGTTGGTTCGGGATTTGAAAGAGTTTGGGTTGAAATAGGCTCATTTGATTCCTTAAGATTTTCTTAAAAGGCTAAGTTTGACTTTGGTCAACGTTTTTAGCAAACGGACCCGAATTTGTGCTTTGACGGTCCCGAAGGATTCATAGAAAAATACGGGACCTGGGCGTGTGCCCGAAATCGAATTCCGAGGTCCCTAGACCGAGTAATGAATTTTTATTAGAAATTATTAAACTGAAATTCTAAGGATTTAAAGAAATTAACTAATGATTGATCATGTTGGTATCAGGCCCGTATGTTGGTTTGGAGCCCGGTACAGGTCCAATATAGCATTTAAGGCTTGCCCGCAAAATTTAGTGTCAATCCGAGTAGTATTAGTACGTTTCTGCACGTTAGAAATGAATTGAAGAGCTTGAAGTTCATAAGTTTCAATCAATTGGTTTTAGGGGGTGATTCTTAGATTTAGCATTGTTTCAGGCATTCCGAAGGTTTGAGCGGGTTTGTTTCATAATTTCAAACTTGTCGGTATGTTCGGGCGGGATCCGGGAACCCCGAGCATCAATCTGACGAGGCTCGAGTGAAGTTGGATTATTTGGGATGAGCTGAAGCTTTAGGTTCCTGTCATAACCGCACCTGTGGTGGGTCAGCTGCATGTGCGAGACCGTAGAAGCGATCATCCTGCAGATGCGGTTTAGGCTAGGGGTAGACGTTCGGTATTTCGGTACGGTATTTATAAATTACAGTTCGATATTTCGGTATTCGGTATATCAATTGTGCATACCAAATTCGATATGGTTCGGTATTTTCTTATTTGGTTCGGTACGATTCAGTACAGTTTCGGTATCGCACCATCCCTGGTAATGGTGCAGTTATAAATTATAACAATTAACACTCCCACAGTCCTATTAGATGTAGAGAACACTTAATTTGTACATAACAATGAAGAACTTCCACTGAAATAAGCATGAAATTTAACAGATAGTTAAACAATAAGGATATTTCTCACTTCTTTGTTTCTGAAGCAATGCAGAAACTACAGAACTACTATATTCATCAGTCAATCTACTATCATTAAATTCAAGGATGCAATTGATCAATCCTTGTCGCCAACCTCCAATAAAAGTACTTCAATGCACACCATTCTTGAAACTACTATATTCATCAGTCAATCTACATACCTTCTAACATGCTAAAAATAGCACAAGACCAACTAAAATAAAAAATAGTACTATTGGATATCAATCTACAGCCCCTCCAGCGGCAAACCTGCTAAAAATAGAACAAGACTAATTAAAAACAAAACTTAGTACTACTAAGTAACAAAGTTGGTTGAAAGTACTATTGAGAAGAACAAAAAGACAGAACACTTAACCCAATTAGTTTTACCATATCATCGTTATAGAGTAACTTTTACCCCATTGAGTAACCAAACTGTCAAAATAATAAGTCTATTGAGTACAAAAGAGAAGGAATTTTCAGTTCACTTATGAATATGTTCTAGAAAATAGGATTTCGTTTAGGCAGTGAACGAGCTTCCGAATAAATATATAGTGAATTCGTACATATTTTCATAAAAGGAAAAGTGATAAAAACAAGTATCTTTACCCACCCAACCAGTCGGTGAAGGCGTGAGGTGAAAAATGGCAAAAGAATTAGTTGAATACTAACATAAAACCACAAGATTGAAGAATGGAGAATGAAGAAGTTATGAACCTGTTGAAGACTTGAAGATTGTAGAATGAAGGTCAACAATGAGCAAGCAAGTAGTCACCGAGGAGAGGAGTTGTCGTCGCCGCTCGCCGAGGTTGTGAAGTCGTAGTTGCCCTCTACTATTGGGTTAGAAAATAGAGAAAGGAAATGGGTAAGTGGAAGAAGCTAACGTAAGTCTGCTGTGCTATCTCAAAGCCTAAGGGAATAGGGAATTAGGAGCTTAAGGTGTTGGGCTTAGGCTTATTTGGCTGGAAATTGGGAGAAATTCAAAAATAGCCAGATTTACAACTGGTCGTTCAAAAATAACCCAGTTTCAAAAGTAATCGAAATTTAGCCACTTTTCATGTAAAGATAAATCTGAGCGAAAACACTGTTCAAAACCCGGAAAATACGCCAGTATATTATACTGGAGTTCCAGCATAAGTATGCTTGAACTCTAGCATATTATACTGGAGTTCCAGGATAAGTATGCTGGAACTCCAGCATAATATGATGGAGTTCCAGCATAAGTACATTAGAACTCCAGCATAATATACTGGAGTTCCAGCAAGTATAATTGTCCAGTATAATATACTGGAGTTTGGAGCACCAGTGCTCCAGTCTCCAGTATATTATACTGGAGTTAGCAAGTATACTGGTCCAGCATAATATGCTGGAGTTCATATACAGTGCACCGAACTCCAGTATATTATGCTGGACCGGTCTCTGTTGCAGCAAAATAGTGGCTATTTTTCATTGACTTCATAAACACTGACTATTTTTGAATGACTAGTCCGAAAACTGGCTATACCGTGCTATTTTTACCTAGAAATTAGAAATAGAGTTGGGCTTGGACTTAAATATTTCGGTATTTTGGTATACCGAAATATCAAAAACTCAACACCGAATACCGTACCGAAATACCATAATTTCTATACCGAAATATACTAAAATACCAAAAAAACTGAAACCAAAATACCAAATTAATTCGGTTCGGTTCAGAATTCGATTTTTCGGATTTTATGCCCATCCCTAGCCAAGGCAGGCCAAGCCAAAGACGTAGAAGTGGCAGTGCAGAAGCGGCTTCAAGACCGTCGAAGCGGTCCCAACTCTCTTGGCCAATTCCGCAGATGCGACCTTCCTCTCGCAGATGCGGTCTCTTGACTGCAGATGCGGTCTCCTGACCGCAGATGCGGAAATCACTGAAGCAGTGAGCTTCATTTAATACGGGCTCTAAGTCATTTTGGCCATATTTCACTCACCCATTGAGCGATTTTGGAGCTTTTGAGAGAGGACTTTCACCTAGCATCTTGAGGTAAGTTTATCCTACCTATTTCTAGTTTAATACTTGAGTCTTGGGTAGATTAACACACAAAGATTAAGGTAAAATCATGGGGTTAGAGCAAAACCTAGGGTTTTGATAAAAGTTAGATTTAACCACGAAATTTGTTATGAAATGAATTAGAAATCATATATTATTGATCCTTAGATTATAAAGAACAACTTTCTTTGAAAAATTTCGGAATCCAGGCACGTGGGCCTGGGGTTGGATTTTAGGAAACTTATGTTTAAGGTTGGGAAATTGCTTCAAGCTTGTGAGCTTGTATTGACTAATTCCTACCTTGTTTAATAGTTTTGGATCATTCGGCTCCAAATTGAGAGTTTGAGCACGTTCTTGGTATTGGAAGTACACTTTGGAGCGAGGTAAGTCTCCTTTCTAACATTGTAAGAGGGAATTGTCCCCAATGGTGTAATAATTGAATAATTTGCCACTAAATGCGGGGGCTACGTACGCACTAGGTGACGAGAGTCCATGCGTAGCTACTATTATGTTAATTGTCCGGATAGTTTATGACCCGTATCATGCCATATTTGCAAATATTTATATATTTTCTTGCTAAGGTGATCACTTAGGATATGCTAGAGACTTGAAAATGAATATAAGTGAACGTATGTACTTGTCGAACACTTGTATGAATTTATTTGAATATAAATGCGCCTTCACGTGTTTCCCTGATGATAATCGATACTTGTGGATCAGGCCGATCACCTCGGTAGAAATAGATGCATCTATGGTTCGTGTCATTCGATCTTCTAGCAGTGCACAGTTTCTTTTCTGTTGGATCGGGTCATCGACCTCGGCATAACGTGCGCATGATATCTATGTGAAATCTTATTCATGACTTGCTGTGTTAGATGTTTAAAAATGTAAATGGCTAACTGTGATATTATTAAGGACATGACTTATTACTCCTCGCTACAAACTGTTAATTACTTGTGACTTTCATGCTTAGCATAATACATTATTATATTATTTGACCCTAGTAAGTATCAAGTGGACCTCTCGTCTCTACTTCTTCGAGATTAGACGGGATACTTACTAGGTACATGCTATTTATGTACTTATACTACGCTTCTGTACTTAATTGTACAGGATTTGAGGCAGGTACATCAGGCTATCAGTCTGGTGCGCATCCCTGATCATAGTTCGAGACTTCCATGGTGAGCTGCTCCTTTCCCGCGTCGTTCTGCAGCTTGATTGAGTCTCTCTTTATTTTTGGGCTGTCTATTCTATTTCGGACAGTAGGATGGATTTATTCTTTTGTATATTCTACTAGTGCCCACAACTTGTGATACCAGGTCTTGACACACACATTAGTAGACTATTCTTTTGGGAAATATATAATTATTTTGGGTACATTACTGATTATCGCTTGTTTTAACTTCCAGTTTTAGAAATTGCAGTACTTGTTTTTGGTAAAGTAAAGTGAACACTTATTTATATTTCCGCGTTGGCTTGCCTGACAATGGTGTTGGGCGCCATCATGACCTATAATGGAAATGAGTCGTGACACCAAATTTACTATAAAACCCCAACAAGTTTATCCCTCTTAAAGGGGAGATTCATAATAGGCATAAGTAGGAATTGTTGTACGTTACATAAATCAAATGCATTGGTTTTAAAAGATAGAATGTTGCGAGTAGACCAATGCGGTGCGCTTTAGAAGAAGCGTCAATTTGATTAGGCATCAGAATGCACTATGATATCATTAAGACTACAAAAAGTAGAGAAGTGATGGGCATTCTAAATAAAAACCCAAAAATCCCAAAATTTTAAAAAAAAATAAAGCGAAAGAAAACTATAAATGGAGTGACAAATCAAGCTTCTGATCTCTATCCCTTTCATGGTCCTTAACAAAAGTTGGTACGTTCAGATCATCTTCACATTCTTGAAAGAAATCATTATTGTTGCATCTTTGACTAATAATACTACTCTTTTGCCATTTTGGGAAACCTTGTTCATCCCCTTCATGAACATACGGATTACTATTACTCAAATAATTCCCATTTCGATACACCATTGCATTATTCTCAAATCTTGGTGCACCATTTGATCCAAATCTACTAGTAGAAAATTGCTGCTGCTGCCCAGCTGGAAATTGACAAAAGTTGGCTGCATGAGCAGTTATGTAAAGAGAAGGATGATTTATAAGGCCAATTGGATGGTTAGGTGCAAAAACAAGTGGTCCTTGTGGAAGTACTGAAGAAAAGTTAGCAGCATAATGATCATGATGAGATGACATAATTCTCTTGTTTTTTCTTGCTGCTGTCCTTTCTTTCTTGTGAGCATTTTGATGGCCTCCTAAAGCTTGTGAACTATGAAACTTTCTTGAACAATATAAGCATGGAAATGACCTTGTGTTGTTGTCTTCTGAATTATTTGGTTGGACATGGCTTACTTTCTCACTCTCCATATCTGTAAAGTAAATGTCACAATAAAACCTAGTTAGGGATATAAATGAAGAACTTTGAATAACTAGGTTATGGAATAATGAAAGAAACAACAACTACTTCTGCACTACAATCCCTAATCATGAGTTGAACTCAACATATTTAAAAAAAAAAATTAGTAGAATTTTTTGTTATCTTCAAACTGGGATATAAATCTTGAATAGGACTAAAAGGTTCCTATAAAACATAGGATTAGTAATCTCGGAGGGAGAAATTTAAGATATGAATCTATGTCAAGAAGAATTCAACAATTTTTATATACACAAAAAGATTATTTTATCCTATATTGACAGTATAATTTTCCGGCAAGGGATTTAATTAAACTCCTTCACTTCAGGTAGCTTTGCCGTTGCATATGATTTTTGAAGTAAACATACTAGCTTGACTAAAAATATACTTCCAAATAAAAGTGGAATAATGAAATACGGTTATGGTGAACTACATACAAACCTTGAGAAAAATGAAGAAGACTTAGCTTTGAGTTGGAGGAGAAGAGCAGAGAGGAACAAGTTAAGGGGGAACAGAAAGAAACAAGAATAGAGACTTTTGAACTTGAGGGTTATGAGTTGTGACTACCTTATGAAGTGATCAAAGAAAGAGGTGGGAAGAGATACAGTTTAAGTTCAGAAAGTGAGGTTGGGAAATGTGAAGACAGAAATAATGAAGCGGAGTATTAAAAAGTGTGCAAATGGACAGGCACAAGAGGGGTGTATGGGCTTGGGGAAGTGAATACTGAGAAGAGATATAAGAGAGAGAATTTGAGGAGTAGTAGTAGTAAAAGAAGAGGATAAGTGGGGAGAAAGCTAAGTGTCGTCCAATATGATGATTCTGCATGCTGAGGCAATGGAAGAGATTGGTTAGATCAGAACTCAGCAGACTTGTGTTGTATGGATTGGGTAATTGAATCTTGCCTCCCACCCCTTCTGACAACTTCTTAGGCACTTGCTGTTTCCTACAATTAGCTTCACTTCTTTGTCTTTTATCTCAATTAAAAAAAAACTCTCCCCTAAATTTTGCAAGTATCTATGCTTTCTATTCAATGAAATTAGTACAAAGCTTAGTTTTAAAGAAAAACCAATCTTATGTCATAGAATTGCTCAAGTGATGCTCAATATGGCAAAATAAGCGCATAAAGCTTGCTTGTGTAAAGTAGTTTCTTGATAAAGAATTGACGTTTTTGGTTGCAAGTACAACTTGCGTTAGCCTGGTACATTACAGATTCTTTTCGTATCCAAAAGCAGTGGCAAATCTGAGTTCTGCTCTTTATATATGTGCTAATTTTGTACATGTATATACAAAATTACAAAGTTTGAATAAGACGCTATGAGTTCAGTCAGAATCTATTGTGTTTAGTATAGATCCGCTTCGGTCCGAGAGTAATTAAAATCTACTATTGCGCGCAAAACCTAGTGCTGCTTGTTCTCTCCAATGGTTTCCTAGCTGACAAAAGGCTAAACACACTAGAGGATTGGGTCAGTATTCTAGTTTCCTTACTTATTTTTTATTTATCACCTCTCTTGTTTTAGCAAATGGCCTACACTGCTCTATAACTGCTTTTTTCAATAAATAGTTATGGGGGGAAAAGAGCAACTAGTTCTTCTCCCCTCCCCTTTTCCTTCCCTGCATCACTGTCTGACATCCACCGCCAATGGCTATATATGCAACTTGTCTTCCTTCCATCCATTGGCTGCATGTCTTGGGATTTCACGTATATGTCATCACCCACACAAACAATAACAGCAGCGTGGTCCATGTGTTCACGGACGTGGCGACTCTCAAAGGTTTTTTCGGCCAACAAATTAAAGTCATATAGTTATTGCAAGAGCGTTGACAGTTCTCCACCTTCGCACCGGTGCCGAAATGATAAAATTATACTACTATATAGTAAATAAGAAGGGGGGAAAATGCAAAGATACTTTTAAAATTTGTTAAAATTATTCCAGTATATGACATTCATGCAATCTTTTTAAAATCCTTTTGTTAGATTTTCTAATTTTATAACACGCAATCCGAATGCTGTCCCCTGAATTTATCTATCTACTCCAGCATGTATTACTAGCAGTGTTTTCTTTCTTTAAGCATCAAAACAGTCCACCAGTGAAGGTCAAGTTGTAGAAAGCCAATGAACAAGTGCAACTCTCTCTATTAAATGCTGCAACAAGCCAACAACTGAAAGCTATTTCGCAGAGCTTTGGGAATAACAAATACAGGATAGTTACGGAACCCCTCCTTGTTCTCATCGTTACTTTTCTGGAAATTGTACTTTCTCGAATGGCATGCTGCTAAAATAATTTTACAACAAACTATGACCACCTGAGCAAATTCAGAAAATTAACGAACCCACCACTGTTTTCCAGATTCAGATCAGGAGGGAAAAAACAATAACATACTCTAATTGTGGTAAACACATTCTTTTTAAATGCAAGGAGATAAGAAGTCTTAAAACATAACAAGGACAATTTAAAACTGTCACTTACAACATTGATTCATCTTATGATGAATATGAAATTGGCTTGTTATTTTGCAGCGGTATCCAACTATATATAGAACAAAGTAATAATCAAGGTTACAGGTTCTGGCTGGGAGAGACCAATTGGGTGTATATAAATATATTCTATAATTACAGGAACAAGGTATAGTAAATAGTGACAGAGAGATTTCATATCTTTATCCATTTTCAAATCTAGGAACAACCGAAGCATCTTCTTATAGAAAACAAACTTGGTGCTGCAGGTATTTGATCAGGCTCAGGCTTTTTGCGTGGAAGATGCTTAAAGAAGGCTTTTACTGCTCCAGTGACCCCATCTTCATTCTCCATCGCCTTAGCCAGCTCAACTGCACGCTCCTTTACCTGGCATTATCTCACTAGTTCATTTCGAGAGACAATTCCACCTTCTCAAGTTTTCAAAACATCCAAAATTCTTCAAAATTAAAAAATAAATGAACAAATTTTCAATTTGGCAAACGACAAGGAATATCCATTTGAATTGATAACCTCACCATCACTCTCAAGTTTCTAGTAATCTAGAGGATGTTGCAGTAAGAAACTAAGACCCAAAAGGCCCTCTGAACATAACTTTGGCAAATTAAACTCCAGGATATGGACTAACTTCATAGTAAAATACTTTTGCTCTTCAATAACTTCAGCAAGCAATTCAGTACATGGGAAATAAATAGCAAAGTACCTTAGGATCGAGCATGAAATTAATTGCATCAACCAGCTTAGGAAGTGAAAATTCATCAATAGGTATAGGTGGAGGGCCTACACCTCTAGCATGCACCCTTCCCCCCCAAAATGGCTGGTCACCAAAGAAGGGGACAACAGTTGTTGGACACTGTAATCCGAAAATAATGCTAACATACGGTTAGCCAAATAAACACAAGGAAACAAGAGTAAACAAGTAGCAGTAACATCACCGCAGCTTTAAGACCAGCAGCCGTTGTTCCAGCACCCCCATGGTGCACCTGGAAAGAAAGAGAAAACCGGCCATGTCATTTATCATACACATGCTAAGCTTGGATAATTCAAATACAAAGCACATAAAAGGAAGTTTGTTAAAGCTTTCAATTAAGTGAGGACTAGTGAGAGTGGCCCTTATGAAGCAATAGAGTGTATTTGGCAGTGGCAAAAAAGTACCAAGCGACCAATTTCCCACCCAACTGCAACTCCAAGCAGCATAAAATCAGTCACTTGACCTGACCTTACATAGAAGTAACCCATCTTTTTAAAATAGACAGGACACTGGAAAAGAGGCAGCACTTCAATCACGGATCTTGACAAGAGTAAAATAGTTGTTATGAGAGAAACAGTTAATCAAATAGTTTAGCACAAACATCATAAACAAAATTACTTAGTCTAACACAGCCACTAGGCTTACTAAACATTCTAATGACTAATCCAAACAATTGTTGTTACATTAACGTTGCATGTTGGCACCACTTGGTCCTGGATCTAACCAATATTTTCCAGCTGATGGCTGGAACAACCCAGTGTGGGATTATGTTAGGTCAATAAACCCACGAAACCGTCACATATTCACACATCTATAAGTATACAAAAACTGAGGGCAAGAGTAAAACATATGAAACATAATCAGAGAACTACACGTGGTCAAAAGCTCTAGACACTATGAAAAAGTGGCCAAGGACATGCACACAAGCCCAAAGTCATGTCACAGCATCTTACGTCTCAAGCCCAGGCCATGCCACTCTAGTAGTCAAGAATTCATGACCCATACAGTATTAACTAATTAATAACATCATACTATGGGTAATCGATGAATAAAACGAAGGTCCATATTGATAATCCCACATAAAAACTATGGATAACCAATGAATAAAACTAAGTCAATATTGAAAATCACAAGTCATTCCTCCGTTTTGCAGTCCACCTCAACCCTTACCCTCTGCCCCAAGTTTTGTCCTTTGGCCTTATTCTATATTCCTTGAGCTTCGTATCCTTATTGGTGCAGAGCTAAAAGTAACAGGAAAGATGTAAACGTAGCAAAAGGCTCACCACTGCAGAACATTGTAAGAAAAGCCAATCATGGGGACAATTATCGAGCAAGTACACAGAATCCTTTGGTTCAGCCACTGGTTACAGAACGAAAATAAAGTATTAGCTGAGTTCCACCCACAAAATTACATGAGTTACATACACAAAAATAAATAAAAAGATAAATAAATAAACTGCCTATTCTTGCACTAGAATAATAAGCAGAATTCCCAACTCCAGAAAAGAGAACTTACAATTGCCAAGGCCACCCCAGCCTTTGTTGATGATCCCCCTTTGTCCAGTGAGTTCTAATGCTTCAACAATTACTTGGGTCATTTTCTCTGGCCCTTGAACAGGCTGAGATTGTACAAATAAGTTAAAGTTGAAGATGGATACTAAAGAAATCTAAAGCTTGGATTCTGGGATATCAAAACATTAAGGGTATGTTTGGTAGGAAGGAAAAAATGTTTTCCAATTTTTCCATGTTTGGTTGGCTTAAATGTTTTGGAAAAAATTTTCCTCGTCAAGTCATTTCCTCCAAATTGGAGGAAAATGTTTTCCCTATCAAAAGTAGGGAAAATTTCAAAACTCTTTTTCAACCTTCTCCACCTTATTCCGCATGTCCACCAACCCACCGTCACCTACCCCACCCCCAAACCACCCCAACGCCCAACCCCCTATCCCCACCAACACACCCCTACCCACCCACCCCAACCTCGCCCACCACCCACCCTAAATAGAACTATTATTAAGAGTACTTTCTTTTCATGTTGTAGATAGAGTACTTTTTTTATTTTAACAAAATGAGTATATTCTTTTCATGATGTAGTAAAAGTATTTTCTTTCATTTCAACAAAATAAGTACTTTCTTTTCATAATGTAGAGAAAAGTATTTTTTTTTCATTTTTAACAAACTAAGTACTTACTTTTCTTGGAATAGAAAAAGTATTTTTATTTTTAAAATGAGTACTTTCTTTTCATGATGTAGAAAAAATAGTTTCTTCCATTTCAACAAAACGAATACTTTCTTTTTATGATGTAGAAAAAGTAGTTTCTTTCATTTCAACAAACTAAGTATTTTCTTTTTCTGAAATAGAAAAAGTATTTTTTTTTCCAACAAAGTGAGTACTTTTTTTTCATGACGTAAAAAAAGTATTTTCTTTTATTTCAACAAAAAAAGTACTTTCTTTTCATGCCGTTAAAAAAGTATTTTCTTTCATTTCAACAAACTAAATATTTTCTTCCTGATGTAGAAAAAATATTTTCTTTCATTTTAACAAAATGAATACTTTCTTTTCATGATGTAGAAAAAATATTTCTTTTCATTCAATAAAATGAGTAATTTTCTTTCATGTTGTAGAAAAGATACTTTCTTTTTCAACAGAATAAAGTATATTCTTTTTAGTTATCAAGCTCAAATTTTAATATTGTTCTTGTGTGAAAAAGTTAAATTTTCACATTAGTTCCTTTGGGTTTGTGTGAATTTTAAAAAGAATAATTAAATTCTTGAAGAAAATAGAGTCCGGGGCCATACACTAGAAAGAATTATTTTTCTAAAAATATTTTATACTCTCTAACCAAACACTAGAAAATATTTTCCGGAAAAAGTTTTCCACTCAACAACCAAACAAGGGAAAATAAGTGATAAAACCACCCATTTTCTGGAAATTTTCTAGGAAAATATTTTCCATGGAAAACATTTTTCTTCATACCAAACGCACCCTAAGTATATGAAATGTAGCATTACTATAGTTTGACCAATATTTAGCATTTTCTAAATTATATCTGAAGACAATGAATGTAGTTTGTATGTACATATTAACACAGATCCCTTCCTAGAGAATTTGCAATTGTTTTAAATAGCTTTTGATATAACACTTGTTAGGATAACATCTGACAGGAATTTGATGTTTCCGACAAAAAATGAGTTCAAAGAGTAGAGCATAGAATAGGACATTCTACATATAACTATTTTAGCAGTCACAAGTACTAAATTTGCTTCACAGTTCAAATTTGACAATGATAACTAATCACAAGGTGCAAAATGCAAGGGTACAAGAAACAAGGAGACACCATTCCGCTTTTTCTCAAAATTCTCAGGGACAAGCAAAGAAGGAATCTATGGTTACATGGAGAGAAACTATTAGTTTCTTTATTTTACTTCTCTTCTGAAGCGAAGGTGGGGGAAAAGAGAAGAAGATGAATGAGTAGAAAGCAAATATGTTAAACAATGAGGATCCGGTAACTCACAAGACTCCCAAACCCAATGTAAATAGGTTTCTGACCAGCTTTCAGCCAATTTACTAGTGATTCTGGAGGTTCATAACCCGATGCAAGATCGAGGAAGCAAAATCCCACCACATCAACCTTAGATCCCCAATCTGCAAAAGTGGAACTATATAAAGAAAAGGTTGCGACTTTTTAAAACAAGAATGCATCTGATAAGACTTATGGAATACAAATTTTCTTCTAAGTTAGTGCCGGGAAGCTAAAGGACTTCCTCTATCAGATTAACAGACATCAGAAGAATAATTACCTTTTGGTTTAGGTACAAGGTGAGGACTCCAAATATATCCATGCGGGATATCCAACTCAGAGCCTTGGGAACCGCTTAAATATGTGACTGGTCTTAGTTTCAGCTTTCTTTTCCTGGTATCATTTATCATATCACGTATTCCTAGCCAAATCAAGGAGTCAACAATCTGATACGACAGCTGCACAATTCAAAAAAGAGCAAATGTAAACAAAAACCAGCCCCCATTTTTTTTTTTATCTTTTTAGTCGGGTGGGGTGGGAAAGGGGAGGGAGCAAGGCAATGTCAAAGGAAAAGGCAACAGTAGCTGCAAAAGTGCAGATGTTAGAATCCAACTCACCCTATATCCAGCAGGTTGTTTAACGCGGGACAATGGATGAGGAAATTCGCTAGTTGGCCTGGTACAAAAAGATAACAGTGTTTACTTACTAAATAACCTATAGTCCAGATCTAACATTTCAATAGGACCTGTAAATTGAAATGAATAGAATGAATAACGAAATAGCTTCGTAATTCTCCATTACCCAAGCAAGACTTACGTCCATGGCATTGTAAAGAAAATATGAATTGGGATTTTCAGTGCTTCTGCAACATGTGTATGCCCTGAAATTGAGATTTCCAGGTTAGCAAGAGAAACTATTGTTCCACCATTCCCACAAGCACGTACATCCAACGTATTTGATTAGCATAAAAGCTTTGAGAAGAACCTCCATCAAAGTCCGAAATGAGCTTGACAAGCCATTACTAACAGAAATTTGACCGGAGTTGAGTCCTCCAGGACAAGTTGAAATGGTATTTTATGAGGCAAGAAAACTAAGCCAAGCATACAGAAAACATTTAGCACACCCTAGTAAAATTGGAAACTGTTTCCTTTTCACTTGTAAGATCATGCCCGACAAGCATGAACATCGAATATCAAACTAGAATCAACTCTATTCGCCAAAAACCAACACAACCACCCTCAAGATCCATTCCAAAACCTTTAGTGAGCAGGCTAAAATTCATGCAGGTCAATTGTGAAAGTGGTCATTCAACAACTACGCTTCAAACAAAATGACACAGAGTCGACAGCTTTTCTCATCCTTAAATAGAATTGCTATATTTATGGATCTGAAAGTAAAATATATTATATATGCTTAAATAAAGAAAAATTTCCAAGTATAAATGAATTTGCACATATCTAACTACACTTCATGGTCATCAAAGTTACTAATCGATTTTCAGTATATATGATATAGTGCAAGAAATAACTCAATTCATTGAGATAGTAAGTTACAGTAAAAGATTTCCCAACAAAGTAGGAGGCAGTCTCTTCTCCACTGACTACAGTATACAAATAAGAAATACTCTCTGAAACTTTTTCCCACACATGGCAAAGTAAAAGGCAGACCACAAGCTTGACTAACAGGAGCAGAGCTCACTAATACGTGAGGTAATATAATTAGGATTCTCTCTGAGAATTATCTTATTTCTCCTTACCAAAGTTGAGAGGAGCACAGTGTTTTCTGAGACTATGTAGCTGAAAATATTAGTCTAACCTGTGATGTGCTGGAGAAAAATCTTCCATTTCATTCTGGGTTTCGTTTCATTTATGGGTTATAAAGACTCGGATTTTCTAAAGACATCATCACGCAAATCACTTAACAAAACAATCAGCAAAAAGGTAAAATTAGCTATAATGAGGATAGGAATGATTAATGAAAAGCATCTAATATGCATATTAACAAGGAAATGACTAAGTAAAATGGTACAGAATGAACAAATTACTAATCTTACCATATGCTGGAGGATTAGCAATAATAGCATCTGCTTTGAAGGGTACCCCAGTATCCTTATCAGATTCTATGCAAGGTGAGAGTAAAGAATTTATAATATCCTTCAACTGGTTTCTCTGAACAGGAATTTCTGAGGGTCCAGAAGGTAAGAACCCCTTGTTTTTAACCATATCTACAACCAAGAGAAAGAAAATTGAGCCAAATCTGCAAAGAACTTTTGAACTTAAAGACTATTACGAATAAATGCTCCCATTGTTATTGATGAAATTTGAAGCGTTCAGTAATTAGTGAAATTCAAGTATCTAAAAACATTCTTTGCAACAGCTTAGAGAGAAACCAAATATTCTCATGTATCTACAAACCCCGAGAACAAAGCACTTCAGCTGATGTGCAAGATGCATGGAAACAAGTCTTATATTCCTCTATAATACTAATTCTCAATGTATGCCCCTATAGAATCCACAAACAAGATTCTTACAGGCAAAGTAATCTAAGTGCAAGTATGAAGTCTTTCAATCTCCAGTTGTACAAGGAAAAAGTGATTATCCAATAGAGCAAATGACTTTTTAGCAAGTATAAGAAAGAATTAACGATGGACTTCTTCTTTCAGATTGTTTCTTCTTCTTCTTTTTTTCTTTCTTTTTCCTGTTTTGGTTTCAGATTGGAGATTTAAAACCCTTTGCAGCAGGTAGCCAAGTTTAACATATGATCCTTAAAAATGCAAAAGGAATCACACTAGTTAACCCCATCATTATTAATTGTCAACAAGATTTGAAGCGCTTCCAAGCAATTCAGATGCAGTCTCTCGACACTAACTAATGAATGCATATATGTAATGAATTTTCCCTTATGACAATTAAACGTCAAAGTTTTCCACAACTATGTGAACCAATCACAAGTTGGTTATCCCGCACTTATTTCAGGTTGAACTGAGTTACAAAGATAATGATGACTGTATAACACACAATGTTTTGCGAACATTTAAAAGAGTAAACATCCATCTAGAAATGGAGAGCACCAGATAAAGTACAATCAAGACATTGAACCCACATGAGATTGTTCAGTTTCAGAACAAACAGGAACTTAGGAACATACATCCAGCCAAAACTTTTGGATCACCCCCAAGAGGATAGAACTCCAACCCAGCGGTTAGGACAAACTCTTTGAAATTTGCATGGGTTGCCAGCCTCACTCGATGACCAAAATCCTGCATCAGCAGTTCTGTCAAATAACTAGCATAGACCAAAAGATACTTTTTTTAGCTATGACAATGAACAATCACAGACAAGTACAAAGCAAGAGATAAATCATCATAAGATACGGCTTCTTAGACAAGATTAGCATCTTATAACAAGCATAGGGTTTGCAACTGCAAAGGAAACAACTGTTTTTCTAATCCATTGACCACCAAAAGATGGAACACCATTAATTCAAGACCTATCAAGGAGAAAGGGTTCTCAAGAGAAAATCAAAATAACCACCCTAATACACGTCAGAGGGAACACTGGCATTACAGGTATCAAGGGTATCCATTGACATCGTAACAAAGTGTAGCTTCGTAACTCCATTGCTTTAAGATTTAGAGTTATAAACTACAGCTACAAGAGCAAATGTTCCATCAGCGAAAAGACAAAGCCATCTCAATTTCAGCTCCTAATTTAAGCAGAGCATCTCATGGAAAGAAGAGCATAATTTGACACATAATCCATACAACAAGAAAGAAAAATGGCCTGGTCTTATAAATCATCTGTCATAATTTACTAGTATGAAACAAGAAAAATGAGGAAGAGGGAAGGTAACACCACAAACTGAGTCATTAAGTTCTTGATCGCTGGTTTTCTCCAGCTTTGAGAAAATTCTAGTTTTAATCACTAAATGATTGGAGGCATTACAAATTTAAACTGTATAAGTGAAATGACTAGGACTGTAACACACAACAAAAAGAGGATACTGGAAAGTTAAAGAAAAAAGTGGCCTTATAGATTTCCGATGTAGAAGTCAACTCAAAGAGAAAAAAGACACCCTGCTGAAAGAGTTGCAAGTCTGTTTCACCAATTTAACATGACAAAGTACATATGTAACTATTGTATATGCATGTAAAATGTGGAAACAGATTGCAGATATAGAATCTGAGATGGCAAAATGATATCAGGTACCTGCAAACGTTTGCCAATTGCAATAAAAGGTTGCACATCGCCACGTGTTCCAACAATAAGCATTACAATCTGTATTGGGGGAATATATTGTAGTTCTGTTGCATCAAGAGGCTCATCCTCAACTTCATTAGAGACACTTTGAGATTTAACTCCAAGGTGGGAGTGGCCTCTATGGAGGACAAGTTGCGGGAATCGAGGCTGAAATGGTTCGGCATATGAAGAGGAGAGACATAGATGTCCTGGTCAAGAGGTGTGAGAGATTGACCATGGCGGGTCTAAAAAAGGGTAGGGGTAGGCCAAAGAAGTACTGAGGAGAGATAATTAGGAAGGATATGTCATTGCTTCAGCTTACCGAGGACATACCCTCGATGGAAGGTGTGGAGGTCGAGAAAAAGGGTTGAAGGTACACAAGTAGTTGTGAGTTTCTCCTAGGCTTAGCAGCAGAACTAGTACTATTCTTGTATTTTCTTATTCCTGGTTTTTTATTATTACATATGTGTCATTCGCTTCCATTATCCTATTACATTCTTGTTGCTATTGTCTGTTTCTTTATTTTCACACTTGTCTCTCTACCTTTACGAGGTAGAACTAAGGTCTGCATACACATTATCCTCCCCATACCCCATTTATGGGATTACACTAGATTTTTTGTTGTCGTTGTTGTGGGTGACATAAAATTCAACAATATGAAACATCAAGAATGACTAAACCAAATGATATGATTTTTCTAAAGGTGCCAAATCTGGCCTAAAGAGGTAATCCCTCAACTCGCCCAAGTTTGGACAGGTCGCATTAAGAATATATTCATTGGTGGGTCAAATAGAGCACCGTGCGAATTGACCTACCTAATAGCTTGTGTCAATTTGGGCAACCAAGTCCCCTAAGAAAACTTTACCAAAAATCTACCTTCTTTTCATTGTTTATATATATATATATTCTCTATGGTCCACTTTCACACGCTTTATCTTTCTATAAGAAAAGAACAGATCTTTTTGAGTTTTTAATTAAAATAAGTATAGAAAATGACATAATGGTTTTGAGTTGCGCGGTATTGGGTTATGACCCATTGTTTTGCCCAAATTGACTCGATGCATCTTAATGCAAATAATCTGGACGGGGTTAGGTCACGACCATTTACTGACTAAACCCATTTTTACCTATCCAAATTCAGACTAACATGCCCATTTGACACCCCATATATGTTACTTGGAGAGATAACAGAACATGCTTTTCACTGAAAATAAAAATTTATCAAGATGAGTAAATTCTATCAGGTGATTTAGATAGAAAGTGAAACAAATTTCCACGAAGAGATAATGGAAAAAGTAAAAAATGGAGAATTAACAAGTTTTAGTAAATGTAATGGAGAGCAGAGAGAATGGATAACAAGAAGCCAAAACCAAAAAAAAAAAAAAGAAGTTTATAATTCGAAACATGACGTGATAGGATGATTTCGTCATGAATTATACCTTCTGATGTTCACTAATTTTGTCATCAAAAACGTTTGCTGTGTCTTGAGCAAATTGACTATTATGTCTAGATGTCTCGGTTTTTGATCTTCCCAACATAAGATGACCTGAATGTGATTCTGAATTATCAGAACTAAAAATTCCGCGAGGCTTTGTATCTACTCTTGCAACTTCCATCCCAGCAGTTCCTAGCATATAAAATCACACACTTACAGTTAGCATACAATACGGCCCGTTTCAAAAGCATCAGAATTCACTGTAAATCAATCGTATTTTATGTATATTACATGCATAGAGTCATTCTAGTGTGTTTATACATAACACAGAAGTAAAACGTTGGTACTACGAATTTTTGTTGTTTCGGCTGACTTGAATTGATGACAACACTTAATTTCAATTATTCAAACTGTTCCAACTTGTTCACATTGTTTGCTTATCACTGATAAATTTGACAATTCCAGAACTAAGTTAATATTTTTTGTATTAAAATGTAATTTCAGAAACTGTACAAAAATAATAATAAAAAAATATTACATTTAAATTCTGATCAAAATTAAAAAAACTGAAACATTTTGGAGATGCCGAAGTTATTTACTTCGAATCCTGTTCAGACAGCATCTCGGTAAACTACACAATTTCCGTCAGAAAGAAAAAATTAAACCTGAAGAGTCACTGACGCCATTGGAAACTGAACCTCCAGCTACCTCATCTACAGTATCCAGCTCAGCAACAGCACCACAATCATTACCATCGCCATTTTCATCTACAGTATCCTTCTCTAGGGACACGGACACTTCGTCAGAACTAGAAGATGAGCTCGCCGGACCTAAATTCAGCGAAGACTCCGCCATCGGTGGCTTCACCACCTCTGGCGAACTCTGTTTCTTCTGATCCAGTCTCGCAACTTTTCCAAACTCTAAAATATGCTAGCAAACAGAGAGAATCTAGCACAAAGAGATAAATTGCTGAATTGAAGGGTTGGAGAGAAGAAGAGAGAGAAGCCAAGTTCGAAGGAACTGGAATCGAGCACAGAGGATTTAATCACACCAATAGCAATGGGCGAATAGGAAATGAAAGATATTTTTGTAATTGGGATTATGGTCTCTTCTTCTGCAAAACGCAAGAGCTGACCCGTAAACCGTAATGTATGTTCCTCGTGAGTGGTGGGACGCCTGGAATCCCGTTACTGTCAGAAAATCGTTGTCTAAAGTTCCAAGTGTCCGGCGCGTTTTCTAGATTTATGGTCAATTATACCCCTCTATTATTCTGTCCACCAAGTTTCTTGTCAACTCTTCTCCCTTGCATAGAAACTGTCGGCTCGTTTGGTACAAAAGATAAGGAATAATTAATTTTATAATTAAATTTAAGAATAATTTATTTTATATTTGGTTAGAAAAAAATTAAAGTATAATTAATTTCGAGATTGTAGTATTTTTTATCCTAATGAAAAGGTGAAATAATTAATTCTGAAATAAATAATCTTAGGATAACTTCTTTTTGATCAAACGACCCCTAAAGGTGTTTACTAGACAAGCTAGACTGGGCTGGACATGCGAAAAAATAGCTCGTTCGGTACGGGTTGGTTAGTAGGCTGGGGTTCCGGGCTAGTAGTGGATTAGGATATTTTGGGTTTTGCTGGGTTCGTCCGAGTTTGGGCTTATCGGGTTCGGATCAGGCCGGGTTTATTTTTTTAGTGTATTTTGTTTCAGTGTTCAATGTAAATTGATTCTTAAGTGTTTGACAAATTTTTAAATAATAATATAAGTATTTTAAGGCATAAAATTAAATTTTTAAACTTTTAACTTTAAAGTTTTAAATTGAAATTTGAATTATAAAATTTGAAAATTTAAATTAAGTGGCTACATAAATTATATAATAAGATCAATATGTAAGGATCAAACTTCAAAAGCTTTCATTTCATATTTTTATTGCATAATAATACTTTAAATTAACTTGTCTAATAAACTAACACATTAAGCTTAAATAAGTCTAACAAATTTAAAATAACACAAACTATCTTAAGTCAACTTAAATACGAATTCCTGGAGGACGCTTAAGACAACCCTTGATATGCCTCCTTAAACCATGTTTCCTCCCACTTCCGACGAACATTAAAGATTCGACCACTATTCTTGCACTCTACTTTGCGAACTTCTTCATTTTCTTCTACCACCTCAAAATGTTCCCAAACAAGTGAACGCACTCTAGAAGCACATGGTCATGATTTAACTTGAACCTAACAAAAATGGTAATCACACTTCACTTTATAACTGTAATTTTATAGTGGCTACCGTAAATAATTGATAAAACTTGAAATATTAATTGATTGAGAAATTGAGAGCAATAAACAATTCAATAATCAAGAGAGAATTAGAATAGAAGAAGAGATCAAGTTGTGAGAAAAAATAAAGAAGATGGGGGCTATTTGTCTATATCTATCTATATCTATATCTATATTATATTAGAAGTAGGAAAACTTTAACTGAAAAGTTGAATTACATAATTGCCCTTCTACTTAAAAATTAAATTACTAAAATAACCTTCTTAAAAAATAATTGTCCTAATTATTTAAAATAAAATAAAAATTGCCGCACAAACAATCCAAATCGACGCTTAGATGCGAACAAGTGCTACTTCACAGTATTTTATTATTCATCTACGTAAAGAGATATGGTTCTTTCAGAAAAATTCCCTAACACAATCTGCCAATTCGAAATGGATTTATACTTCCTAATTCAAAGGACTTGACTTCTTTTGTTCGTTGTTTATCAGTTTTTACTACTTTTTGGAGTGGCAATATTTGGTTCATTTCTTCTTAAGAAGGTGCGTCTTTTGTGACGTTTCAAACAGGTAGATTTTCCATCTTCCCTTTCTTATTGCTTGTATATTTTCCCTCTCTGTTTGGAAAAAAGTTTAAGTAAATTGAGTAGAAGAAGGTTTAAATAAATTTCTATTTACAATCCACGTTTTCCATGGCTATATATCAACGATTGTCCTATTTGGTTTTTCTTACTGTGATCTTCCGAAGAATGGAATAAATAAGTTCTTATTAGAACTTAATTCCTCTCCTGCATTTTGTAACAAAAAGGAATAAGTGCGACTAAGAACTTAAAAAATATTTCCTATTGTTCAATGAGTTAGTTCATCTTGCTCTCCTACATGGCAAAATCAAAAATAGACTGATAGAAGCAGTCTTACCATCAGAAATGAATATCTAAAGTTATAAAGATAAATCATTATTCAACTACTAAGGTTAGTCAAGAAAACTAAAATAAATGTTAAGTACAATCATTATTTAACTTCACAATTACAAGATACCGTGATAACAAAGGCTAATTGTTAGTTTCATGAGAACTTGAACTCGAAGGGATCGTTTGGTACGAGAGATAAGGAATAATTAATCTCCAGATTAAATTTGAGATGAGTTTATACAATGTTTGGTTGGAATAAAATTGTGGTATAACTAATATCGGAATTAGTTATCCCAAAATTATAGTATTTTTTTATCTTCATGAAAGAGTAGGATAATATATCCCAGAATCATTAATCATGAAAAACCTTGTTTTCCATCCAAACTACTCCTAACTCTCTAATTATGCCAAAAAAGATGAAGAAAATAGGGCAATCAGTCCTTTTCTGACAAAAAGAAATTTGTCTCTAGATTAATGTTCTAGAAAGAAAGGTAATATCATACAGATTGCTAATACCTGAGATAAATTAATTAATCAGATTAATCTGAAGCAAGAGAAGAATTTTTTGTGCAAACTCTACTAACTTGAACTTCTTTACCTACATCTTTCTTCGGTGTCCACAATTTCGCTCAGTATGTGTTTCCAATTTTTTAATATATATATATTGATCTTTCAGAACTTTCTCCACTATTTGTCAAGAACTAATGCACTGGAAATATCACCTACCGTTACATATCTTAGATAGTTCAAGAATGAATTAATATTCAATTCTCATAAATAAGATTCTCACAGAACTTATGATTTAAATCTTTTCCTCTGATCAGTCCTTTACGCGATAACATTTCAACTCCTGTATATCTGCTATCCTATACCTTGTCCGGTTACTTCACATACCACCACAATCAACAGAAATCCAAGCCTCAAAATTTCTCTCTTATAGCTGCTTTTATGAGAAGTTCTTATTAATGCCCAAGGAGTTTATCTTTTGCCATATTGACTTTAATTTGTATATAAATCAAATATTTTTCAAATATGTACGCATTAACTATTTTTAGCATATTTTTTAGGAAACTCGTAGTCCCTATAGGTTTAGGAAAATCCATTGTCCTAATAAATTTGGGAAAGGAAAACCTATAGTCCTTGTCAAATTGGAAAACCTTTCTCTTATAGGTTTGGGACCTTTTGGGATCTATATATAGGGGTTGTAGTTGGGGATTCTATAGATTGTATTGTGCTTTTCTTCCCATTCATAGTGGAAAACTCTCTCTTCTTTTGCCCCGAGGATTAGTCTCAGCCGAACCTCGTTAAATCCTTGTGTTGATTTTTCTTCTCTATTTGCTTTGTGTGAGATTGTGTGCTAGTTAACCCATGATATTCCACAACAATTGGTATCAGAGCAAGGTTCGGGTTTCTACACATAATTTAGGGTTAAGATGTCTTCATCATCTTCAACAAAGTACGAAGTAGAGAAATTTGATGGAGGTTCTAGTTTCAGTCTATGGAAGATTAGGATGAAATCATCCCTGGTGTTACAAGGATTATAGAAAGCAATTGATGAGGATTTTCTTGAAGATATGAAAGATACAAAGAAGGAAGACCTGAAGGAGAGGGCTTTGAGTGCGATCTTCATGAGCGTTACAGATAATGTTCTTCGGGAAATTGCTGAAGAAACTTCTGCAACAACGGCATGGAAGAAGCTGGAAGATCTGTATTCTAAGAAATCGCTGACAAACCGCCTCTACCTAAAAAAGAGGTTATACAATCTCCGTATAAACGAAGGTACACCTGTTAAAACTCACCTTGATGAGTTTAATTCAATTATAATGGACATGAAGAATGTGGATAACAAAATTGAGAGTGAGGATCAGGCCTTGATTATGTTATGTTCTTTATCACAGTCTTATGATACTTTTGCCGATACACTGCTATATGGGAAAGATAACATTTCACTAGAAGATGTTAGTAATGCACTAAAATCTAAAGAGTTGAAAAAGATCTTTCCAGACAACAAAATTGAGGGCGAGGGTCTTGTGATTAGAGAAAGAACACAACAAAAGGACTTTAACAGGAAAAAGTTAACCGCAAGATCAAAGTCTAGAGCAAGGAAGCAAAACTATTATGAGTGTGGGGAGCAAGGTCACTAAAGAGATATTGTCCTAAGCTGAAGGAGAAAATAGGGAAGCAGAAAATAGATAATTCGGCAAATATTGTTGACATTGGCAATAATTCTGATGATAGTGATTATGTAGGGGAAGTTTGTGCTGTGAGTTCTAGTCATGGGCAATTCTTGTGTTCTTGATTCTGGTACTACTTTCCACATGTGTCCACACAAGAATTGGTTTGCAACTTACAAACAAATGAGTGGGACTGTCTATATGGGAGATAATAATCCATTACCAGTAGAGGGGGTTGGTAACATCAAATTGAGAATGTTCGCCGGAATTATCAGAAACATTGAGTGTTGGCATGTTCCTCGGATAAAGAGAAATTTGATTTCTCTTTTGACTTTAATACTTAAAATGTGTAAAGGCTCCATGGTACTCATGAAGGGTAAACTACATTCTAAATTGTATCATCTTCAGGCCAATGTAGTTGAAGGGGAAGCTGCTGTAACTTCTGGAAAAAGTGATCTGAATTAGTCTCAGTTGTGGCACTTGCAAATCACAAAGAAAAGCAAAAGCTGTATTCTGTTGCATTCTATTGAAGAAATCTAGAAGCTAAGAATGGAGGGGAAAGAAGAGGATGTGAAGGTAGGAGCAAACAAGTATTCAGAAAGGCAGCCATTAGGGACCTCATCACAGAGCAAAGACTATAAGGAACCACCACCAGCACCATTGTTTGAGCCTGGTGAGCTCCATTCTTGGTCCTTTTGGAGAGCTGGGATTGGTGAATTTATGCCTACTTTCTTGTTCCTTTACATCACTGTCTTGACTGTCATGGGTTACTCTAGGGCTAACAGCAAATGTAGTACTGTTGGTGTTCAAGGTATTGTTTGGGCTTTTGGTGGTATGATTTTTGCCCATTGAGAAATTCTTGGATTTGGTCAGGTGGACACATTAACCCTGCTGTGACATTTGGTTTGTTTCTGGCAAGAAAATTGTCCCTAACAAGGGCAGTGTTCTACATTGTGATGCAATGCCTTGGTGCAATCTGTGGTGCTGGTGTTGTCAAAGGGTTCCAGCCATCTTTGTATCAGGTTAAGGGTGGAGGTGCCAATGTTGTGAATAATGATTATACCAAAGGCGATGGCCTTGGTGCTGAGATTGTTGGCACTTTTGTTCTTGTCTATACAGTCTTCTCTGCTACTGATGCTAAGAGAAATGCTAGAGACTCCCATGTCCCTATTTTGGCACCTCTCCCAATTGGATTTGCAGTGTTCTTAGTTCACTTAGCCACTATCCCAATCATAGGCACATGCATTAATCCTGCTAGAAGCCTAGGTGCTGCCATTATCTACAACAGAGATCAAGCATGGGATGACCATTAGATTTTCTGGGTGGGACCATTCATTGGAGCTGCACTTGCTGCCTTGTACCACCAGGTTATCATAAGAGCCATTCCATTCAAGAGTGGAAACTGATGAACACCTTGGCTTAATTATGAGCTATGATGGCTATGCCTTGTTTCTGTAATTGGTTAGTTTGCTATGATTGGCAATGATGTTCAATGTTGATTATGTACAAAAGCTGTTGTATTGCTTTATTTATCGTATTTGGTTTTGAATTGATCTTGTTTATTATATATGTTTCAGTTTTAAAAAAAAAGTTGTGGCACTTGCGACTTGGCCATATGGGTGATAATGGATTGTCTTTGTTGAGTAAGCAGAATTTGCTGAATGGGTACAAAAATCAAGTTTTGAATTTTTGTGAGCATTGTGTGTTTGGTAAGCAGGAAAGTGTAAAGTTCATCAAGAAGGCCGAGCACAAGACCAGAGACAAGTTAGATTATATACACTCTGACTTGTGGGGTCCAAACAGAATTCCCTCCAAGAGTGGTGCCAGGTATTTTATGACTTTGATTGATGATTACTCAAGAATGGTGTGGGTGTATTTTCTGAAAACAAAAGATGAGGCATTTTCGACATTTGTTAAATGGAAGACGATGGTTGGGAGGCAGACGGAAAGAAAAGTTAAGCATCTTCGAACTGACAATGGGTTAGAATTTTGCAATTCTGAGTTTGATAATTTCTGCAACAGGGAGAGCATAGTGAGACACCGCACTTGTGTCGGAACACCACAACAAAATGGTGTTGCTGAATGTATGAATAGAACGCTTTGTGATAGGGCACGACGCATGCTTTCACACTCATGTGTTAGCAAAGATTTTTGGGCTGAAGCAATCAATACAACTTGTTATTTGGTCAATAAATCTCCATCCACAGCTATTGAATTCAAAACTCCTTTTGAGGTATGGTCCGGTTCGCCTGCTGATTATTCAAATTTAAGGATATTTGGTTGTCCTGCTTATGCTCATGTGAGGGATGGAAAACTTGAACCGAGGGCAAAGAAGTGCATATTTCTAGGGTATGCAACTGGAGTTAAAAGTTATAAGTTGTGGTGCACAGATCAAAAGACTTCAGGGCTAATTATCAGTATGGATGTAACATTCAATGAATCTGCCTCACTGGACAGCCAAAGAGAGAAGGCAATAGCAGAAACAGATCGAGGTGTCAGTGACCGCATAGAGCTAGAAATTGAATCTCCACTAGCTCAGCCCAGTATTTCTAAAGTAGAGGAAGTGGAGGAGGTGCAAAATATTGATCAAGAAGATAATGTTGATGCACCTGCGCAACAACAACCATATAGCATTGCAACATGCAAAGAGAAGAGAGTGATCAACTGACCGCAAAGGTTTCCAAACGTAGTTGATGTGAATCTTCTTGGATATACAAATCCAGTGGGATTTGCTTTGGCAGTTGCAGAGACCGTTGATGCATTTGAGTGTTATAGCTACTCAGAAGCTATTCAGAGTACAGAACCAAATCGACGGATTAGTGCTATGGATGAAGAGGTTGAGTCTCTTAACAAGTTTAGGCGTTGCCTAGACTTGGTTGATGTGTGCGGAAATGGATAGAGCCCTTGCGAGGGCCGAGGGCAAGGTAGAGAGACGTTGTTCCTGTTGATGAAGAGAATTCAAGCCAAGGGGAAGATTTATTATTTGTGGCTTGAATTATTTCCCTGTATTTTTTAGGAAACCCATAGTCCTTATAGGTTTAGGAAAACCCATTGTCCTAATAGATTTGGGAAAGGAAAACCTATAGTCCTTGTCAAATTGGAAAACCTTTCTCTTATAGGTTTGAGACCTTTTGGGATCTATATATAAGGGTTATAGTTGGGGATTCTATAGATTGTATTGTGCTTTTCTTCTCATTCATAGTGGAAAACTTTCTCTTCTTTTGCCTCGAGGATTAGGCTTAGCCGAACCTCGTTAAATCCTCGTGTTGATTTTTCTTCTCTATTTGTTTGTGTGAGATTGTGTGCTAGTTAACCCACAATATTCCGCAACATATTAAATAATTAATGTACACGTGCAACGTACGTGCAGAAAGACTAGGTATTTTTAAAAGGTTAAAAATATAATTTATTAATTATAAGGGGTGGAGGGGCTATTTTAGTAAGGGTATAGGGCGAAATGGTTAAAAGTGCAAAAAAATGACCGTTGCCCAACGGTCATTTTTTATTTTGATCATTGGCAACAGTCATAATTTAATGAAATTTTTTTTACAATTAAACCTGGCTGGACCAGGACAGTGTTAAAACCCTTGAACGGGTTACCGGGCTAGCCGAATTTTGATGCACTGATAACCAAAAAAGAGCCGACCCCGTCCGACACAATCTACTACCCTAGCCAATCCGTCCCACCCCTTATCGGACCGCTGACTCGGGCGAAACCAGATAAAATCGAATTGTTAGTGGGCCGGCTCGGCCCGATTAACATCTTTACTTAAAATCCAATTTTGCAATATTTTTATTCCTTTTGTAAAATACATTCTTTATTGCTAAAGTATTCAAAGTCCATTTTGAAAGACAATTAATAATCCCTCAAAATCTACATATGTATGTGATAAAAACTCGAACTTGTCAAGTGTACCAATAGGGATGTGACACGAGGGAGTTCGGACCTAAGAAAATTCTGGCACTCTTGGTATCGTAGCTGGTGGATTTGATATCGTGATAACCAATTATTCGAAGTGACGGTGCCATCTCGAAGTGATTAAGGCCTTCGTGGACCGGTGGCGCGTTGGCCATAGGTCCAACAAATCTTTTTCCTTTGACCCTGACCCCAACGCCAACTGGATCATATTCTCACTAACTCTTTGATATCAGCCATCATCGAGCTTCATGCTGAACCAGAAACTCCTTTTCAATAGTCGTTTTTGCACTATCGAAAGATCTTATCATAGAAAAAGCTCTTGCTTGTCTTCTATAGCTAGCTTTTCAAGGAGGCTAAGGACCATACCCATTACAACTCAAGCACCCTTATCTCTCTCTCTCTCCATCTCTCTATATTTTTCTTGATAGAAAAATACTTTTGATATCTCAAAAAGAAATATTCTAAAACTATGTCTAAATTCATTTTCTTACTATTATATTAATAAATCATTATTATAGTAATTATTTTAAATATATTTGTAAAACTAATTTGATAATTTTGAATTCATTCTTTGACAAACAAAATCTGACAATTAAATGATAATTCTTATACGTTACTTTTGTGTTGTTAACATATTGCAACTGAAAAGCCTTTATGGCTTACTTTTGTTTATTAATGTATTGTAACTGAAAAGCCTTTATGGCTTACCTTTGTTTGTTAACGTATTGTAACTGAAAAGTCTTATGGCTTGGAAGTTTTGTTCTATCAGATTGTGAAGTTTTTGGACTATATATACTTTGTTGTTTTTCATCTTTTGAAAGTAGTGAAAAACAAAGTTAAAACTTTTCTTCCCTTTTCTTTTCTGTTGGATTTTCTTCTCATTAATCTTTGTTATTTCTTCTCCTAGTTATACTAGAGAGCTTGTTGAATCCTGGGGGATACGCCTAATTTTATTTATTACGGTGTGGGTGAAATAAACTTAAGGACAATGTCTTTGACATGCCTCAAGCTAAATCTTATTCTCCATAATCTAATATTTTTTCAACAATCTTAAGGATATTTTCACGTTGTTACTATGGAGAATAATGCTGCTAATGTTGCTATTGATGCTACTACATCCGTCGCACCTAGTGTTTCTGTTGCTATTCCATCACCAATTACCTATGCCAAACTTTTCCTAATGTTTCAAAAGTTGAGGTTTTTGGTGGAGATAATTTTAAGCGCTGATAGGAACGCGTATATTCTATTTTGGATATGCATGGAGTTGTTTTTACACTTATTGATCCTAAGCCAACTGAAGCAACTTCCACTCAGATGGATCATTGGGTTCATGCTAATAATGTATGTAGACATACAATAATTTTTACTCTTTCTAACGAATTGTTCGATGTCTACGTTTCCTACAATGAGGCAAAAGAAATCTGGGAGTAAATGATAACAAAGTACACCGTTGAAGATGCTACTAAACAATAGTTTGTAATTGGAAACTAATACAAGTGGGAGATGACGGAGGACAAGGATATAACTGCACAAATCAACTAATATCACAAGCTAATTGAAGATCTAAAATCTAAAGATATCTCTCTGCCCGAACATTTTGTTGCTGGTATACTTATAGAAAAACTTCCCAAATTTTGGAGTGACTATAAACAACAATTGAAAACACAAGCAATTGCCACTGAAGGACGTGGTCAAGCATATTATAATTGAAAATACCAATCGCAAGCAAGCTGTTGCTGACAAAGGAAAGAAGATTGCTACAAGAGCCAACCTTGTGGAGGACAATAAGCGGTAGAACAAATCAAATAACAGGTTGTCACGACCCCGGTTTGTCTTCCGTGAACCATCGTGACGGCACATAGTCTCTACGATTAGGTAAGCCTAACAAATGCGAAACATAAACGAAACTTGCGGAATAAATAATCAAAAGCCAAAATAACTGAATGAAAACAATAGTTAAAATGTCGCTCGGCATATACAACACAACATTCTCAGAATCAAGTACACTATCCCAAAACCAAAAACTCACGGAACCACAAGCTTTTGGATATCTACAATGTCTAACTCCGGAATATCTAACAAGGAAAAGAAATACAGAAGGGAAAATGTTTACAACTAGAATAGAAAGGGACTCCTTGATCTGCGGATGCGGTAGATGTACCTCAAAGTCTCTAGAGCAATCGCCTCGCCTCACGGGTAATAGGGTTGAGTCGCAGTACCTAGATTTGCACATGAAAAACATGCACAGAAGGGTCATGAGTACACCACAACGGTACTTAGTAAGTGCCAAGCCTAACCTTAGTTGGGTAGTGACGAGGAAGGTCAGGGCCCTACTGAGATAAAATAAAGAGTATAAGACATGACAGTATAAAATAAGTAGTACAGTTGAAAACTAACGATAAGAATCTAATACAGGAAAAACAAGGAATTCAATGACTGAAACAGAGGCAAAACAATCCCAAGGAAATAACCGGGGATCTCTCAGTATCCCGAGGATCTCTTAGTACCCTCAATATATGCCAGAGATCTCTTGATATCCCGAGGATCTCTCGATATCCTCAATATATGCTAGGGATCTCTTGGTATCCCGAGGATCTCTCGGTATCCTCAATATGTGCTAGGGATCTCTTGGTATCCCGAGGATCTCTTGGTATCCTCAATATATGTGCCAGGGATCTCTCAGTATCCCGCACCTCAGTTCAAATCATAAATACGTACAGGGGATCTCCCGGGATGCCGTCCCATAGTCCCAAAGTAAAACACACAGCAGCAACACAAGAATACTCAATTATACTCAATTTTATACCAAGTAAACAGGAAATTCTAACCTAACATGCTTCACATAATTCAATTAAGGCAGTTTAAGCAACTAAACAGTTAAGTTAATTAGACATGCTTTTTCTAAGCTAACAACAGGTTTAAATTACTAGTAAAATGAAACAGGGAAAGGAACACAATTGAAATTACTTAAAGAAAATCAGATTTTCAATAATTAGCCCAAGTACGCACTCGTCACTTCACGTACAAGGCATTTCAAATATCAAATATACCAAATCCTAAGGGGAAGGTCCCCCACACAAGGTTAGACAAGCCACTTACCTTGAACCGGCTCAATAATCAATCTGAAACCACGCCCTTGCCACGATTACTCGACTCCAAATGGCCCAAATCTATTCAATTCAATTTCATAACGTAAATAACACTTCAAATAATTGATTCTACAAAGATATTCTAAGCTAATACGCGAAATTAGGTAAAATGACCAAAATGCCCCTCAGGACCACGTCTCGGAATCGGGTAAATCTAGAATCCTCACATTTCCACGAGTCTAATCATACCAAAATTATCCAAATCCAATGTCAAATCCCCAATCAAAACTCGAATTTTCGGTCTAAGAACTTTCCCCAAATTTTCATACAAATTTCGAAATTAAATGATGAATTCATGTTTGGATTAATGGATTACAAGCAAAAAGGGGTTAAGAATCGTTACCCAATCGATATCTCTGAAAATCCCTCAAAATCTCGCTTAAATCCGAGCTCCAAAGCTTAAGTTTTGATAAAAATGGCTAAACCCTCGATTTTGAAATTTTATATTCTTCCCAGGTATTTCCTTCTTCGCGAACGCGGAAGGCCCCTCGCGTTCGTGAAGCACAAATTCACTTGGGCCAAGATTTCTTCATCGTGAACACGATGCCCAGGTCGCGAATGCGATGCCACACTTCCTCCTCCTACGCGAACGCAGGAACACCATCGCGAACCCGTAGGTATAAAAATCCCAGCTTCGCGAACGCGGGAGACACTTCACGAACGCGTAGGTATAAGACACTTCGCGAACGCGAAGCATAAATTCCTCAACAGCCCCAGCTCCTCTTTGCGAATGCAAGACCCCACTCCCGAACACGAAGAAGGAAACCAGAACTGACTGTTGCAACATTTTTCTGAAATTCCTAAGTTTCAAAAATGACCCGTTGAGCTTCCGAAACACACCCGAGGTCCACGGGACCTCAACTAACCCTGACAACCAATCCTAAAACATCATTCAAACTTGTTCCAACCTTCCTAACGCTCAAAAAAACATCAAAACACCTATTTTTCATTGGATTTAAGCCTAAGAATTCCAAAAAGTCTAAAAATACGCTTTCGATCAAAAAGTCTATCAAACCCGTCCGAATGACCTGAAATTTTGTACACACATCACATTAAACACTATAGAGCTACTCCAACTTCCGGAATTCCATTCTGACACTCGGATCAATATCTCACTATCGAACCGGAAACTTCAAAAATTCAACTTTTGGCATTTCAAGCCTAAATTAGCTATGGACCTCCAAAATACAATCCGAACACGCCCCTAAGCCCAAAATCACCCAATGGAGCTAACAAAACCATCGTATTTCCATTCCGAGGTGGTCTTTACACTATTCCGACTATGGTCAACTTTCCAACACTTAAGCTCTCATTTAGGGACTAAGTGTCCCAAAACTCTCCGAAACTCAAAACCGAACATCCCGGCAAGTCAAAATAGCAGAAATAAACTTGGGGAAAGCAATTAATGGAGGATTGGGGCGTAAATTCTTAAGACGACTAGCCGGGTCGTCAAACAGGTATGAAAAAATGGTTATAAGCCCAAAACCAACAATCAAACGTTCAAGAAAAAAGGCAACTGCTTTGTGTAAGGTAAACCTGTCCATCATGCTGCTCAATGCTGGAAGGGGGCTGGGAATTAAAGTAAATTTAACTGAAGCCAAAGCGGATGACATAATTGTCGCAGTTGTTTCCCAAGTAAACCTTGTGGCCAATGTCAAAGATTGGGTATTAGATTCGGGTGTCACTAGGCACATATGTGCTAACAAAAAAGACTTTGTGTCTGACTCCCAAGTTGAGGAAGGAGAAGAGGTTATATATCTTGATGACTCAAGAACTACTCAAGTTCTTGGAAAAGGTAAATCTTCTCAAACTCACATCTGGAAAAACTTTGGCATTGAATAACGTGTTACATGTTCCTAGTATCCGAGACAATTTGGTCTTTGTGGGATTATTAGGATAAGTAGGGCTGAAGGTTTCTTTTGAATCTGATAAGGTCGTATTGAACAAGAATAATAATTTTGTTGGTAAGGGTTATCGTAATCATGGATTGTTTGTACTCAACATTATGAATGAAAACGCTAGTTCATCTGCTTACTTGATTGATTCTTTTAATTTATGGCATGCTAGATTAGGACATACTAGTTTATCTTATATTAAGAAAATGCATTCCGAAGGTTAATATTTGAAATAAGTGTGAAGTTTGTGCCGAAGCTAAACAAACTAAGAAATCATGTGCTTCATTATTTAGAGAATCTGAATTATTAAGTTTAATCCATACTGATTTAGGAGACTTAAAACAAACTATGACTAGAGGAGGGAAAAAACATTATGTGACTTTTATAGACGATTTTTCTAAATATAAAAAAGTTTATTTGTTGAGAAATAAAGATGAAGCTTTTGATAAGTTTTTAATTTATATCTGAAGTAGAAAATCAATTGGATAAGAAAATCAAAAGAGCTAGATCCGATAGAGGTGATGAATTTATTTTGTTAAATAATTATTGTGAGAAAGAAGGCATAATTCACGAGATAACTCCACCATATTCTCCACAATCAAATGGTATAGAGGAAACAAAAAAATAGGACCTTAAAGGAAATGATGAATAGCATGCTTATTAGTTCTGGTGCTTCGGATAATCTTTGGGGTGAAGCCATATTATCTGCCTGTCATTTACAAAATAGGATTTCCTATAAGAAAACATGTAAAACTCCTTATGAGTTGTGGAAAGTCTATCCCCCTGATTTGAAATATTTGAAAGTGTGGGGGTGCCTTGCCAAAGTTATGTTACTGTAACGACCCGGCCGGTCGTTTTGAGAATTTAAGCTCCATTTGGCGGCATAAGGTCTTGAACAACTTTGGCTATGTGTATTGAATTACGTGCATGGTCGAATTCTATTACTGGATGATTCAGAGTCAAATTTCAAGAAAGATTTCTATTTTGGAAGTTTAAGCGGGAAGAATTGACCGGAATTTTGACTTTTGTGTAAATGGCTCCGAAATGGATTTTGGATGATCTCACAGCTTTATATGGTAATTTTGGACTTAGACGCGCATCCAATTTGGATTTGGAGGTCCGTAGGATAATTTGAAACATTTCGGTGAAAGTTGGAAAATTTAAAGTTTAGAAGATGGAGAAGTTTGACCAATAGTTGACTTTTGTGATATCGGGGTCGGAATGTAATTCCGAGAGTTGGAAAAGCTCCGTTATGTCATTTGGGAATTGTCTGTAAAATTTGGCTTCATTTCGGTTTGATTTGATAGGTTTTAGCACGAGTTTTAGAAGTTAGAAGATTTGGAAGTTCATAAGTTCGATTCATGGCGTGATTTGCATTTTCGGCATTGTTTGATATGATTTGAGACGCCGAGCGAGTCCATGTTATGTTATAGAACTTGTTTGTGTGGTTAGACAGGGTCCCAGGGGCTTCGAGTGTGTTTCGGGTGGGCTACGGGTCATTTTCCTCCTATTTTGAACTGCTGTTTCTTTCTTTTGGTGTTCTTCTTCGCGATCGCGAAGTGCCTTTCGCGTTCACGAAGTGTTTATGCTGACCACCTGATATTTCTTCTTCGCGTTCACATTCATCCTCCCCCGTTCCCGAAGGTTTGCATTTTTCCCTCTTCGCGTTTGCGTCCTCCCTTCCGCGTTCATGTAGTAGAAACCAGGCTCGGAGCACTGGTGGTCATTACTCTTCGCGTTCGCGTGTACCCCTATATGTTCGCGTAGGTTCTAGTTCTCCCTTCTTCGCATTCACGATGGGCTTTTCTTCGAAGCCTTATTTTTCTCCTTCGCGAATGCGATTCCTCCTCCGCGTCTGCATAAGGACCTGGGCAGAATATAAGATCTTCAAATCGAGGGTTAGGCCATTTTTATCATATCTTGACTTGTAGAGCTCGGTTTGAGCGATTCTTTGTGGATTTTTCAAGCAAATCGATTGAGTAAGTATTCTTCACCTAGAATTTATTATATTCTATGATTTTATCTTTATTTTTATCATTTAATTTGTGTTTTGAGTTGAGAAAAATGGAGGTTTTTGAAGAAAAATTTCAAAATGAAAAATCATGATTTGAAGGACGAAATGGTATCGGAATTTGATAATTTTTGTATGGTTGAACTCATATCGGAATGGGTGTTCGGATTTTGTAAAATTTGTCAGATTTCTGAGGTGCGAGCCGGGAGTCGACTTTTGGGTCGATTTTTAGATTTTGATAAAGATTAAAACTTTATGATCTGGAATAGTTTCTTATGAGTTTTATTTTTGCTTTGAAGTTACTTTGGTTAGATTTGAGCCGTACGGAGGTCATTTCACCCGAGAAGTTTATTTTTGAGTATCGGTTTGTCTTCTTTGAGGTAAGTATCTTGCCTAACCTTATGTGGGGGAACTACCCCTTAGGATTCGAGTCTCCTATGCTAATTGTAGTCTATGTACGCGAGGTGACGAGTGCGTGCTCGGATTTATTTATGGAAAGTTGGCCTTTTAGGGTTCTTAGGTCATTATATTCACTGAGTATAAAGTTGTTCTTGATATGATTGAGTTTCCTATTTACTAGTTTCATCTCTACATACTTTAATTGGAATTAATTGCTTTATGATTCACTCTTATTGCCTATTTGACTCTTATTTGACTTAACTGAAGATTTTTTACCTTATCTATTGTCATGCTATCTTTTCATAACTGCTTATCTTTATTTGGAATTATTATTATTATCTCATCTTGTAATTGTTTAGTCTTAATTAAGGTTATGATTATCTTTCTATTGCTTATCCTTAATTGAGTTTGTTGTATATTCTCCGTAATTGCCCAAACTTAAGAGAAGTTTAGATATCCTACATTTTAGTTGACATGTCCTCATTTGGAATTATTTGACTCGTGTTAGCTCCCTTGTTGTTGAACTATATATCATGGGATCGTTGCTACATATTATTTCTCTCTTGTTAAGCTATTCTAATTTCGCCTAGCATTCTCTACTGTGATTATTCCTTGTGAATTAGTTCTACCATTTCTTTGTGATTTAAAGTTCATGAGTTATTTTACTTGCCGCACTCTTGTATTTATTATCATTGTTGCTGTTGTACTTGTTATTGGGTTGCACGAGGTTTTTGCTATGCTATTGTTACTGTTGATATTTGCACATGCGGCGTGAAAAGGTGATATATATATATATATATATATATATATATATATATATATATATATATATATATGGATTTGCGCATGTGGCGAGACAAGGTTAGAACATTATATTGCACGTGTGGTGAGACAAGGTGGGCACTTGCTTTATTATTGAACACGTGGTGAGACAAGGTGGGTTATGTCAGGGATTAATTTATGATAGTTTGTGATGGCCTGAGGGGGGAATTCATGCGGTTGATATTTGTGTAGTGGTACACTTGCCTGTGTGAGCTTTGTCTTGTGAAAGTTGTGAGAAAACATTCTATGTGCTGCCCGTTCTTTTCCTTATGCTTACTAGCTGGTATGAACTATGTTAGGACATTGGACAAGCATACACATAATTAAGCACTCTTATCGGATAAGAGGTTTTCTTGATATTGTTGAGTATTTATGTACACCCTTGTTTACTTGCCTTCTATGTGAGAATGACTCTATTTGGCACGTGAGTCGTTAGTACGGTTATGAGGTGTAATGAGGGCATATGATGTCAAGTGTTAGGGTTTAGGTATTGAAACCCGTGAGTTGTATTTTGTCTGAGTTTCGGTATCTCGTGGAGTTTGCTGACTAAAACCTGATGTGAACGTGGTCGTAATTACTGAGTTATTACTTGTCCTTGCTGTATTTGTGATTTCGGATTTATGTTGTGTTCCTGTTCACTCTTCTGTGTCATTATTATGGTATTCCGCTGATACTTGTTATTTTCCTTTCTTATTGCAATTACTGTATTGTTAGCCTCATCGCGTAGTCTTTATGTAGATATCATACTATGTTGTTCCTATACTTACACTTGTTCAGGTTATTTAGTCCAGTAGGTATCTTGACTGTTTCTCGTCACTACTCCATTGAGGTTAGTCTTGATACTTACTAGGTACCACTATGGTGTACTCATACTACACTTCTGCACATATTTCTACAGATCCAGGTATTTGATCGTTAGTAGCTGTGCGGGTCGTTGCTATAGAGACTCAAGGTAAACCTGCTGCTGCGTTCACAGGCTTCGGAGTCACCTTCCTACTTTGTATTCACACTATTTTTTTTTACTTATTTCCAAACAGTTATATTTAGAAATTGTAGCAAACTTTGTAGATCTTATGACTTTTACCACCAGTTTTGGGAATTGCAAATTTTATAGAGATTGTGCCATCACGATACCCAATAGAGGGAAAATTGGGTCGTGACAGTTACCCGATCCTAAGAAAAAAAATAGGATCTAATATATCTGATTGTATGTATTTTGTGTATGCTTAAAGTAGTGCAACATATAGATTTTTAGTAGTCAAAAGTGATGTGCTTGAATACAATACTATTGTAGAAACAAAAAATACTGATTTTTATAGAAAGTATTTCTCCTTTAAAATTTGAGAATATTTCTGATGCTCCAATTATTCCAAGTGATAATATGTCACATGTTCCAATTATTCAAAATGATTTTGAAAGTGAGGACTTAAGAAGAAGCAAAAGACCAAGGAAAGAAAAATCTTTTGGTAATGATTTTTATACTTATCTTGTGGATAATGATCCTTTAACATATTCTGAAGCTATTCCTTCGCCTAATGCTTCATTTTGGAAAGAAGCTATTGATGTAGAATTAAATTCAATTTTACAAAATAAAACTTGTATTTTAGTTGATTTACCTCTGGGAGCTAAACTCATTAGTTGATAATGGACTTTTAAGAAGAAACTCAATCCGGATGGTTCCATTGATAAATACAAAGCTAGACTTGTTGCAAAAGGTTTTACTCAAAAGTAAAATATTGATTATTTTGATACTTATGCTCATGTAACTAGAATTTTCTCAATTTGTGTTTTACTTGCCTTGGCTTCTATTTATAAACTTTTTATTCACCAAACGAATGTTAAAACTGCATTTTTAAATGGTGATTTAGAAAAGAAAATTTACATGGAGCAACCTAAGGGTTGTATAGTGTCTGGCCAAGAAAATAAAGTATGTAAATTGCTAAAATCATTGTATGGTCTAAAGCAAACATCTAAACAGTGGCATGAAAAATTAGATCAAGTATTGATTAATGATAGTTTTTCATCAATTGACGTAGATAAATGTGTTTATATAAAATATGTAGATAATACATGTGTTATTATTTGCCATTATGTGGATGCCATGCTTATTTTTAGTTATAGTCTTGATTTGGTGCATAAAACCAAAATTTTTGTTGTCTTCTAATTTTGAGATGAAAGACATGGGAGAAGCTAGTATTATTTTAGACATGAAAATTATAAGAGATGGAAATAGTTTGGTGTTGGTTCAAGAACATTATGTTGAAATAATGCTTAAGAAATTTGATAATTTTGATGTGGTACCTATAAGCACTCATTATGATGTTGTAGTCAATTAAAAAGGAATAAGGGAGATGTTATAAATCAAAATAAATATGCTAATGTTATTGGTAGTCCAATGCATTTGATGAATTTTACTAGACCTGATATTACATATGTTGCATGTAGATTGAGTAGATATACTCAAAGCTTGAGTCATGATCATTGGAATACATTAGTAAGAGTAATGAAATATTTGAGAGGTACCATGAACTATGGTATTACGTATAGTGATTTCCCACTGTATTAGGATACAGTGATGCTAACTGGATCTCTGATTCAGATGAGACAAAATCCACTAGGGGTTATGTGTTCACCCTAGGTGGGTGTGCTGTGGCATGGAAATCAGCTAAACAAATAATAATAGCTAGATCTACCATGACATATGAGTTTGTGGCATTGGAATTGGCTGGCAATGAGGCCGAGTGGTTAAATAACCTTTTGGCATGTATTCCACAAGGAATAAAACCAATACCTTCCATGTCGATGCATTGTGATTGCCAAGCTGCAATAGTGTAACGACCCGACCGGTCATTTTGAATATTTGAACTTCGCTCGGCAGTTTGGGGGCATAAGTAGCTCCGTATGATGTATTAGGACTTGTAAGCAAAATTTATGTTCATTCCGAGTTGATTTGATATGTTTCGGTGCGAGTTTTGGAAGTCAAAAGTTCGAAAATTCATTAAGTTTGATTTGAGGTGCGTTTCATCATTTCGATGTTGTTATACGTGATTTGATGAGGCCTCGAGTAGGTCCATATTATATTATGGGACTTATTGGTATGTTCGTACGGGGTACAGAGGGGCTCGGGTGAGTTTCGGATAGGTTTGGGCTGTGTTGCGCTCATTTTTCTTATGTTTCAACGTCGTTTCATCAAGCATAAATGGTACCACATTAAGCAAATGAGCTTCAATTTCTGTTTTGATTGAATAATTAGATCCGTATTGTAATTACGGAGGCATAGCAAATTTTATGGGCATTTTACTAAGAATTGGGTTGCTAAATTTTTTCAGATTAATTACGAAATTGCCACTGCTTCGTATTTAAAATCTGCAGTATTTTTAAATATTGAAACCAACTTGTCTCCTTCATTATAAGGTCAAATGGAGTGATTCAAAAGTCTATCTTGACTGAAATGTCATAAGGAATCCATTGGAGGTATCAAAAGTAAGTTTTGAGATCATTTGGCACGTAAAACGAGGTAGAACAACTGGACAAAATTACTTAATATGGAAGATTTGTTCATTTGGTCATATTTTGAGTTGGAAAGCTTGGATTTGGACAATATTTGGAGGTGATTTTTACCATATGGATTGGGGTAAGAGTTCTATACTCGATTTAGGTTATATTTCATAAATCCATCTTCGTTTTTTGGAATTTAATTGATGATTTCAAAGTGAAATTTGGGGGTTTTATTTAAAATTTTATAAAGTGAATTTTTGAGTTTTGAACACCGATTTGGAGTCGGATTTGAGTAAAACTAGTATGGTTGGACTCATAATTAAATGAGTTATCGGATTTTATACTTTTTATTGGATTCTGAGATGTGGGCTCGGGTTGGGCTTTTTGACCGATTTTGGGTTTTTGATTAAAGATGCGATCTTTTGCGATTGGGATTTGTTCCTTTAGCATTGTTTGATGTATTTGATTTGTCTTTTGGTTAGTTTAGAGCCATTTGGAGGTTGGAATATGTGTGATGGCATTTTTGGAGCATCGCTTGGTTTGCTCGGTAGTGGAATCGGCTTGTTCAAGTAAGTAACTCTTCTAAACTTAGTGCCGAGGGTATGAAACCCCAAACTATGTGTTGTGTGATTGGTGTTGAGGTGATGCATATGCTAGGTGATGGGCGTGTGGGCGTGCACCCTGTGAGTTGTGACTCCGTTGTTTTCCCTAGTACTGTTTAGTGGCCCTAGTTTGTTGATATCTGTGTTTTCACCATGTGATTAATTAATTGAGCTGTCAATCATGCTAGATATCATGTTTAGGCTTTATGCTAATAATGTTAGGACCCATAGTGGTCGTTTCTTGCTGTCACTTCACTGATTTCATTGATATTTCATACTCAGTCATATTGAAGAATTCATACCATATCTCAGTCTCAGTTGTTATTTATTGATACATCATATCATTATTGTCGGGCTAGTTTCATGACATTGAGAACCCGAGAGACTGGAGAGATTGATGACTGAGTGAAGGCCGAGGGCTTGATTGTGAGGATATTTATGTGATCGGGCCATACGTCGCAACATATTTTATTAATTTATGCCTGAGTGGGGTTGATGGCCTGACTGTGAAGGATATTTATGGGATCAGACTGCACGCCACAACATGTTTTATTGATTTATGCCATGATGGCTTGATATAGCACTTGGACTGAAGGAGCCCCTCCGGAGTCTGCACACCCTTAGTGGGCGCAGGTACCTACTAAGTGCGAGTGCTGAGTGCCGAGTGACCGTGAGGATTGAGTGACTGGAAGGACTGGGTGAATTGATACTCTGAGAGTATGCACGTGGTTTTATTACTGAGTCGCATCATATTTGACATGCACATGACATACAGGCATAGAGATGCATTTTCCACATGTTGTACGGTATCACATCACTCATGACTTATTTTACACACATTGATATGTGGGCATAGAGAGATATTTCACACATGCTATCTGGAAAGAAAATGAAACATCATATTTAGTGTTGAAAGGATTTTTAGGAAAACTCTCAGTTTTCAAACTTACTCGTATTTTCGGACGATTTCGGTAAAAGAGTTGGGTTTCACTAATATACTTGAAAGGCGGAAATATTTTTAGAAAAACTATGAAAACGCTGAGCATTTTATCTCTGAGTTACTTCTTTATTTAATTGTCTTATATTGTTAGGAACTAATGTTGGCTATTGATGTTGGACCCGACCTTTGTTCAAGGTCGTCACTACTTTCAACCTAAGATTAAATTTGTTACTTATTGATTACATTGAATCGGTTGTACTCATACTACACTTCCTACACATTGCGTGCAGATTCCGGATGTCGATGTTGCTATTTTCGATGGTTGCTGGATTAGAAGATGTACATGCGTTCCGGTTGTAGCTGCCTTTTGTTCATGGTAGCCGTAGATTATAAAACTCTGTTTATGTACTTTTCAAACAGAAGATGTATTTACTTCATATAAGCGTAAACTCTATTCTTAGAAGCTTATGATTTGTACTATCAGTCCTTGGGGAAAAGTACTAGATCCACATAATTTATTTGGTTTAATTGACTTGTCAACATTATTGGAATTGAATAGTTATTAGTTTGCTTGCCTAGCAGGTTGGGTTAGGCGTCATCACGACTAGTGGATATTGGGTCATGAAAGATTCATATCAGAGCCCTAGGTTCTTAGGTTCTACAAGTCATAAGCAAGTGTCTAGTAGAGTCTTGCGGATCAGTATGATGACGTCCATACCTATCTTCGAGAGGCTACATGATATTTAAGATATACTTCCCATCTTTCTTTCCTTATTGTGCGACACTGATTCAGCTTGAAGTGTAATCCTTTGAATTCCTTCCATGCATTTGTGCGTGCACATGAGCGCTCGGTATCATCTATACATTGACGGCTTGTGATTCCATAGATGTGGTGTGAGATGTGATTTTAGTGCGCTGATGATGGGCCAGTTTGGAGGACTTGAGGCCACATTTTGACTGTAGCTTGAGCACAAATTTGTTGATTATATGAGTATGTGCATTAGATTTATATGTCTAGTAGTGTCCCTATTAGTGGAATTTATGACTGAATGACTACATGATGAGTATGATGTGACTGCGAGACGTGTTCATATGATTTGAATGTGACGAGAAAGGGTTTGCTTGATGTGTAGAAAGAATTATTGGGTGCTTGATTTCCACCTTGATTTGACTTATAGTCTTGAGTTATATGTTTGTTGAAGGATCCTTTTCATGACGTTTGGTTGAGGAGGGGAGTAGATTTTCATGGTGTGATATGAGTTCAGACTCAAGAAGATTAAGTGGATGCGTAATAGTTATGATTGTGGAAGGGTATAGAAAGATGTCAGTTTGAGGCTAAGCAGGTGGGTTATCTCCTGCGGGATGTCCTGAGTTTGTGTGATCCCTAGATTGTGTTGTTGAGAGTCCTCCTTTGCCGGTGAATTATATTTGTTGCAATTCGAGTTTGGATCGTATATGAAAGTTGGCTTGACTGTTACAAGGGTGAATGCGAGACTTGCAAATGATTTGAGATATTAGATGGGTTGTGTTACATGAGCTTATGAAGGATTTAGTTGAATTTCAGTATGGATTTTGGTAGCAACGGAGTATGGGTATTGTACATTATCATATGCTTTATTCCTTGGCTTTGCGCCAAGTGGGGGAGTCTGTTATCGACAGGTTGATTGCACGGTTATGTGTTGTATTGGGTTCAGTTTGAGGTATACTGGCAAATCAGTTATGTTATATCCCGTACTTTAATACTAGGTTAAGTCGTAGTAATCCATATGAGCTTGAAGGGATTAAGACCATTCATGAGATGATAAAGGATTTGTGACTATGTTATTATAAGACCCCGTAAGTTTAATAATATTGATACCGTTATATACATTTGATATGGTATTTGGAATGGAACATTTTTGTAAAACATTTTTGAAAAATATTATTTTATATAGTTATTAATATTACTACTTTCGAATATGCTTTAAATTATACAAGAAAGTTTGTGAGATTTTATTTATTATACGGATAGAAATTATTTTCTCACAAGAAAAAAAAGGTTATCTTTTTTTACCAATTTAAGAATTAAGCGTATGAAAATTTGTACTCTTTATATAAGATTAGGAAAATTAGAAGTTGAGAAAATATATGTATTTTTTATATGGATGTTTTAATGAAATAATAGTGTGTGTATTGATTTTATATGGTACCACATAACCATGATAGTAGGGTGCATAAGTGTGTTAAAAGTAAGTAGTATTTTAAGTAATTTGAGATAATTCTTTATTATGTGGATAATGAGTTAATTATTAATTTTTTAATGAAAGATTAGCTAATTAATTACCACTGTTGGATAAGTTTAACCCTCCCTTGACGTGGCAGCCCCTCCAATTCCAAATTGTTGACTCTTAATGCTTTTGGTAAGGTGGCATTTAGAGAAATGTTTGGCTAATTAATCATCCCAAGTAGTGGCTTATGTGGATCAGAGTGGACCCATCTAGAATATTGAATTTGTGGTCGTTTCTATATTGTGAAGAATGGGATTGATGTGTTTAGAAGTAGTAGGAATCATAGCTTGCGTGATGGGCAATGCTCAGTATTTCATCCACAAAGCAGCCCATGATTCCTTTTTGTTGATAAAATGGATGGTTTGAAATTATGAAGCTACTTAGCTCAATTCAAATGCTATGAATGATAGGAGAGTGGGTGTGTAATTCCAAATCTCAACTATTTAAATAGTGGTTTGAGTTTTGAAGAACAGTGAAAAATAGATAGCTACACCACCTAGTGGTATCATTAACGGAGTAGCTGCAGACTGCATCGCTGGAAAGACAAGGGAGTACGGTACAATCTTTCTCAAGAATATAATATGGATTTTTCCCTGCTTCGATCCGCCGTTATGTGTTCTTTGCAAAAGATGTGTGTTAGAGGGATTGGCAAGAGAATCGGCTCAGGTATGTTAAGGCTATTCCTTCTTTATTTTGGCATGATCCAAGTAATGATATGTATACGTAATGCTATTCCATAAGTGGTTACTCTTAGCAGTTAAGGATGTTTATGTTATTCATTCCGGTAAAGTGATATTCAAGCATGTATAAGTATGTCTCTAAGTCCCTATTGAGGCATATGATAGAGATGTTAATGTTTATAATATAGAGATACATGCATCTTCATGAATTTACCACCATGCTACGGCCGGTCGGGCAGTTACCACCGGTTGGGCAATTATGTATCATTATTTACCAATGGTTGGGCAGTCATGCATATTCATTTATCACCGAGCAACGGCCGGTCAGTCAGTCATGTATTTACCATCGCGCTACGACCGGTGGGCAGTTACATATTTACCACCGAACTATGGCCGGTCGGGTAGTTACCACTGATTAGTTGGGTAGTCATGCATCATAAGATATGGATAATAGTCTCAAAGAGAAGCATTGTATATATATGAGTATAATAAGTATTCATATACGGTAGAACTTCATAGATTCAGGTTGATTCTTATATGTTTTTAATTAATGTTGACTTATTGTTATGTTTCAGTTCGGCCTTACATACTTGGTACATTATTCGTACTGACGTCCTTTTGTTGGGGATGCTGCATTCATGCCTGCAGGTATAGATAATCAGTTTGTCGAGCCCTTATAGTAGATGAGGTCAGCATTCAACAAAGGATCGGTAAGAATCCACCTTATTCGGAGTACAGCCGAGTCTATAAGTCATTGCGTTAGAGTTTTACTACAAACTTATGGGTAGGCCGGTACCCTGTCCCATTTGATGTCAAATAATTAGAGGCTTTGTAGATAGAGGTTCATTTTGTACAGTATGTCAGAGGCCTTGACAACCCATATGTCTTCATGTTTTAAGAAAAATGGTTCACTAGTATAGTGTTTGCCCACTTATAGTTATACATTACGAGTTATGGCCATATTGGCAAATGATAGTTACAAAGAAAATAAATGAGTTATAGAGTGGTTTGCTAGGGCCAGTATGAAACCGGGTACCAGCCACGCCTCCTTAGGTTTAGGGCGTAACAAGTTATGACTTGCAGAGATTGATATCGAGGATGACTCGAGTAAGGGAATTTACGAATATGGGTTGTATTACACTCTATGGGTATAGAGAAAATCATGGAATGATTGAGTGGTTACTCGTGAATGATGTAGTGTTCATGAAGTAGAAATTTGCTCAGTTGCTCAGAGGTGTGAATTACTTCTTAGGGTGTTGGGGTGCACTGGGGCACAGTTCGTTCGCTTCATTTGGGCGATGCTATTGAGGTTCGATTAGAGTGGACGACTCTCGAGAATGATTTAATGAATTCAAGATTTACACGTAGCAATTGAGAATGTTGAGGATTTGTATATGGCTAGAAGCTGAGAGTTACATTGGATAGTGTTGAGACTTGCAGTATTTCTATATCCCTATGGATTCTACATTCAGTATCAAGAAGGTAAAATGAACAGCTTTAAATTCACAGAAGGTTTCTTTAGAGTGGGTATCTTGGTTATGGTACTTTTGGGGTGCTTAAAAGAGAATTCAGCGGCTTATAAGCCTTAGGGCAGTGCAGTTCTATGCCAAAGTTTGTGGGGCAAGTTTTGGTTAAAGATAATAGTGTACTAGAAAGGAAAAGTATCAATTGAAGGTAATCCAAAGGAACTCGGAGAATTATGATAGTTTGGTAATGGGTTGGATCAGCATGGTAATAGATGTGATTGGCTCTTTCGGTTCTTATGATGTAATGAGTTCTATAGTTTTTTATGGCGGTGCTCTTGGGTTTTGACGACCTGCGTGGCTTGGTTGAGTTAGAGAGGTTCATTTCTGTTGGCTTGGTTATGTGCAAATGAGCTTCGAAGAGTTCTCAAGGGTTTCTACCACGGGTCGAGGTGTATATTTTGTATTGATGTGCGGGGCATGATGCGTATTGTGATTTTCTCCTACATGGGATCAAATGGAAGGTTCTTGGCTAATTAAGCATGTGGTTGTTTGTGACTTGGAGTGGATTATGAAATGAGTTCTCGTATTTTTCATATGATGGCATTGTATGTACGGTGTGTTGTGTGGGATTAAGATTTGCATGAGCGAGGTAAATTTAGTTTTGAAGAGAAGGTCATAAAATTCTTAGGCAGTAGGGACAGTTTCAGATGACTAGATAAATGATATTGCTATTAGACATGGCTTGATGAGAGTGTAAGTTTCAGAAGGGGCACTGTGTTTTGATCTATGGATACTTCATTGGTATTGTGGTACTCGTCTAATTGATCGAATATTGATAATCAAATTTCTCTTTGTGGCGCAGAAGAATTATAGAAGTATTCCTTGTGGGATGATCATGTATGAGAGATATGTCGACATTCGGGCGGTGGAGTTGGGATCAGATATGGCGATTCGTGTGTTCTATGGATTTGGAGACTGGGAGTTCTTAGGAGTAGATTATTTCATGGTTGTGGACTGTGAAGATGTGGCCAAAGCTAGACAAATGATAGTATGCTTTATGGTTCAGTCATTGTGGACTTTTAAAGTGTTATGTATCTATTTTTTGTGATCAGAGTTAGTTTAGGGTCCATTGGTAGGCCTAATGAGGATATGTGTTCTACACCGAGTCAGATTGGTTGGCTCCATACTGCTATTATTGAGGGATGTGCCATTCAGTTGTTGTTAAGATTATTTTTGTTCTAAAATAATTTGTGAGTTACTCTTCTATTCTACGAGGAGTTGTGATTCGTTGGTTATATACACACACGGTGCAGTTTTATTCGAGATTTATAGCAGAATTTGAGCGAGATGGGTATTCTGGTGTTGAATGATTGATTGCACATTGATTATGTTCATTCCAGACTATGGATTGAGTTATTTGCTTCAGTGGTTATGGTCGTGCACTTTTGGTACTAGACGTCAAATTGTGCGTGATTGTTGATTTTAAGCATTGTGACTTGAGGTATTTCATGTGGACCAGTGTTTGGATGGGGTCGCGCATTGCAACAAAGTTATGTTGGGATATGATCCTTTGTGTTAGATTTGTGTGTTTTGGTTCTAGGGTGTGTGATGTGTTCTTAGCATTGTGTTGTGGTGGTACTTGTTAAGCTTGCAGGACGGTTCTCTTATTGGAGTCATTTCCTATGTTTGAGTACATTTGAAATGTTGCGTATTGGTGCAAAGATTGAACAGTTTATGGCCTTGGGTAGTATTGGTGAGACATGTCAGTAGAGTAGCTTGTATTTGATAAGATGAGGTCGTCAGACCTAAAATGGGTGCTATCAGATTTGATTGCGGTATATTTGTAAGGATTATGTCGCTGATCGGCCTAGAAATTGGCTATAGTTCTTGTCGAAGGAGGGGGAGCTCCATGACTTGTTGATCTGATGAATGGTTATGAGTTTCTATGTGTTTCTTTCATCATATGCAGTACACAAAGGCTTTAGAATGAGGTTTTGTTTGACGTAAGGTTTATTACCGGTATTGGTTTATTTTGAGAAAATACTGTGATCCGAAATTTTGCTACGAGTATGCGAGTCGTGTGGTATGTCGGGTGATTACATCTTGGGTTGTGGTTATGTCTTGATACAGCTTGTTCAGACTTATACAATGTGTAGATGAGAAGTTTGGGTCTTATAGTAAATTCCGGATGTTGGAAATTGGATTTTGTGGTTTACGAACTAAGGTTGAAGTAATGATCTTCAGTTATGTTGTGTTTTCAATCCTATATGGTATAGGGTGATATGGGATCACCCCCTAGTATGTGCATGGTAAGGTTACACAGTAGTTTGATGGCATAAGAACAACTCTTGTCACATTCAAGGACGAACGTATGTTTAAGTGGGGGAGAATGTAATGACCCGACCGGTCATTTTGAGTATTTGCACTTTGCTCGGCAGTTTGGGGGCACGAGTAGCTCCGTATGATGTAGTAGGACTTGTGTGCAAAATTTGAGCTCATTCCGAGTTGATTTGATATGTTTTGGCGCGAGTTTTGGAAGTCGAAAGTTCAAAAGTTCATTAAGTTTGATTTGAGGTGCGTTTCATCGTTTCGATGTTGTTATACATGATTTGAGGACTCGAGTAGTCCGTATTATATTATGGGACTTGTTCGTATATTTGTACAGGGTGCTGAGGGGCTCAGGTGAGTTTTGAATAAGTTTAGACTGTGTTGCGCTCGTTTTCTTATGTTTCGATGTCGTTTCTTCGAGCATAAATGTTACCACATTAAGCAAATGAGCTCCAATTTTTGTTTTGATTGAAGCATTAGATCCGTATTGTAATTACGGAGGCATAGCAAAACAAATCGTCAAAATTGCCACTACTTCGTATTTAAAAATTTGCACTATTTCCAAATATTGAAACCAACATATCTCCTTTATTATAAGGTCAAATGGAGTGATTCAAAAGCCTATCTTAACTAAAATTTCATAAGGAATCCATTGGAGGCATTAAAAGTAAGTTTTAAGATCGTTTGGCAAAAAAGCGAGGCAAAATAACCGAGCAATATTATTTAATATTTGTTCATTTGGTCATATTTTGAGTTGGGGAGCTCGGATTTGGACAATATTTGGAGGTGATTTTCACCATATAGATTGGGGTAAGTGTTCTATACTCGATTTTGGTTATATTCATGAATCAATCTTCATTTCTGGCATTTGATTGATGATTTCAAAGTGAAATTTAGGGATTTTGTCTAAAATTTCATAAAGTGAATTTTGGATTTTTGAACACCGATTTGGAGTCAAATTTGAGTGAAGCTAGTATTGTTAGACTCGTAATTAAATGGGTTATCGGATTTTGTAAATTTTGTCGAGTTCCGAGGTGCAAGCCCTAGTTGAGCTTTTTGGCCAATTTTGGAATTTTGATTAAAGATTCGACTTTTTTCAATTGGGATTGGTTCCTTTATCATTGTTTGATGTATTTGATTTGTCTTTTGGTTAGTTTAAAGCCGTTCAAAGGTCAGAACGCGCGTGATTGGCATTATTGGAGCATCGCTTGGTTTGCTCGGTAGTGCAATCAGCTTGTTCAAGATAAGTAACTCTTCCAAGCTCAGTGTTGAGGGTATGAGACCCCAAATTATGTGTTGTGTGATTGGTATTGAGGTGACGCACATGCTAGGTGAGGGGCGTATGGGCGTGCACCCTGTGAGTTGTGACTCCGTTGTTTTCCTGGCACTGTTTAATGGCCCTAGTTTGTTGATATCTGTGTTTCCACCATGTGATTAATTAATTGAGCTATTAATCATGATAGATATCATGTTTAGGCTTTATACTGATATTGTTAGGACACTTAGTGGTCGTTTCTTGACAGTTTCTTGTTGTCACCTCACTGATTTCATTGATATTTCGTACTCAGTCATATTCATGCATTCATATCATATCTCAGTCTCAGTTGTTATTTATTGATACATCATATCATTGTTCTCCGACTAATTTCATGACATTGAGATTCCGAGAGACTGGAGAGATTGATGACTGAGCGATGTCGAGGGCCTGATTGTGAGGCTATTTATGGGATCGCGCTGCACGCCACATCATGTTTTATTGATTTATGCCATGATTGGCTTGATATAGGACATGGGCCGAAGGAGCCCTTCTGGAGTATGCACACCCCTAGTGGGCACAAGTACCTAGTGAGTATGAGTGCCGAGTGATTGGGAGGATTGAGTGACTGTAAGGACTGAGTGACTGTGAGGACTAAGTGAATTGATACTCTGAGAGTATGCACATGATTTTATTACCGAGTCACATCGTATTTGACATGCACATGACATACATGCATATAGATGCATTTTCCTCATGCTGTACGGTATCACATCATACATGACTTATTTTACACACATTGATATGTGGTCATAGAGAGGTATTTCACACATGCTATATGGAAAGAAAATGAAACATCATATTTACTGTTGAAAGGATTTTTAGGAAAGCTCACAGTTTTCAAACTTACTTGTATTTTTGACGATTTCGGTAAAAGAGTTGGGTTTCACTGATATACTTGAAAGGAAGAAATATTTTAGGAAAAACTATGAAAACGCTGAGCATTTTATCTTTGAGTTACTTCTTCATTTAATTGTCTTATGTTGTTATGAACTCACGTTGGCTATTGATGTTGGACTTGACCTTTGTTCAAGCTCGTCACTACTTTCAACCTAAGGTTAAGTTTGTTACTTATTGAGTACATGTGGTCAGTTGTATTCATACAACACTTCCTGCATATTGCGTGCAGATTTTGGATGTCGATGTTGCTGTGTTCGATGGTTGCTGGATTAGAATATGTACCTGTGTTCTGGTTGTAGCTGCCTCTTGTTCATGGTAGCCGTAGATTATAAAACTCTGTTTATGTACTTTTTAATCAGAAGATGTATTTACTTCATATCAGCTTTGTAAACTCTATTCTTACAAGCTTATGATTTGTACTACCATCCTTGGGGAAAAGTAATAGATCTTGATAATATTTTTTGTTTAATTGACTTGTCAACATTATTAGAATTGGATAGTTATTAGTTGGCTTACCCAGCGGGTTGGGTTAGGTGTCATCACGACTAGTGGATTTTGAGTCGTGACAAATAGCCATTGCTAAAAATAAATCTTTTAATGAGAAGAGTAGACATATCCGATTGAGACATAATGTGATAAAGCAAATACCGAAAGATGGAATTATTTCTATAGATTATGTGAAGTCAGAGTGAATTTGGCCGATCCTATGACTAAACCTTTGGGAGGAAAATTAATATCTGAAACATCGAGGGGAATGAGACTTTTGCCAATTTGATTTATATCAGCTATGATGGTAACCCAACCTATGTAATTGGTGATTCTATGAAGTAGGTTTATATGGGTAATACCGAGTCATTAGTTAATCAAATGTGCACTATTAAATTATATCCCTTCCTATGGTGTGTGTTTATAGTGCAATACTGCAAGGAATGGGCGGCTGAGTTATTAAACTCTTAATCCAATAATCCATAGCCTTTATAGGTGGTATATTGCACTGCAGAATACACTTGATAGATGGACCTATATGAGTGTGGAGTGGGGTCGCTCCTATGAAGATTATGGAAAAAGACAATTCTAGAGCAATCACGAAAACCAGGCGCGCGCATGGCCTATTAGCATAAAACCGCGATAATCAACAAAGTGTGTGCGGGTATAATGTGATAGATACGACACTAAACTTACAAAAGAATTCTTGGTTCATAGAAGTTTTGAACTTCACTAATTGTTTTGTAAGTTTAATCTTATTTTATCTAGTTCTGGTTCATAGTCCAAGAGACACCAGATTCGATGCATCATGCTCATTTGTGAAACCCAGCAAATTATTTTATTATTTCATTATTTTTTAATATTGTTTTGAGATATGTGGGGGATTGATAGAAAAATACTCTTGATATGTCAAAAAGAAATATTCTAAAACTATGTCTAGATTCATTTTCTTACTATTATATTAATGAGTCATTATTATAGTAATTATTTTAAATATATTTGTAACACTAATTTGATAAGTTTGAATTCAATCTTTGACAAATAAACTCTGACAATTAAATGATAATTCTTATACGTTACTAAAAAGCCTTTATGGCTTACTTTTGTTTGTTAACGTATTGTAACTGAAAAAGCTTTATGGCTTACTTTTGTTTGTTAACATATTGTAACTGAAAAGTCTTATGGTGTAACGATCGAGCTGGTCGTTTTATGAGTTACAACCCTGTTTCCACCATTTCTGCTTCTTTTTGTGTTGTTCAGCTGTATTTCATCGTATCGTGTTGGTTGGTTCGGGTTTGGAGTGGTCTTGGAGTGGAATGAGACACTTAGTCTCTTATTTAGAAGCTTAAGATGGAAAACCGGATGTTGACTTATATGTAGAAGATCTTGGATGTGAATTCTGATTGTTCGGATAGCTCCACTAGGTGATTTTGGACTTAGGAGCATGTTCAGAATGTAATTTGGAGGTCCATGGTAGAATTAGGCTTGAATTGGTGAAATTGGAAATTTGGCATTTTCTGGTCGGTAGTGAAAATCTTGATATCGGGGTCGGAATGGAATTTTGGGAAATTGGAGTAGGTCCGTAGTATCATTTGTGATGTGTGTGCAAAATTTCAGGTCATTCAGAGGTGATTTGATAGGTTTCAGCCTCGTTTGTGAAATTTGAAAGTTTATAAGTTCTTAGGCTTGATCCGAGGTTGATTTGGTATTTTGGTGTTGTTTTGAGTGATTCGAAGGCTTGACTAAGTTTGAATGATGTTATGGGATGTGTTGACATGTTTGGTTGAGGTCCCAAGGGCCTCGGGTGAGTTTCAGGTGGTTAACAGATCAATTCTTGGTTTTGGAAGTTGGCAGATTTTCTAGTATTTTATTACAGAAAATTCCTTCATCGCGTTCGCGAGAGGGCTCTCACGTTCGCGAAGGGATTTTGAGAGGGGTAGCTGAGTTGTTCGTCGCGTTCGCGATGTATCCCGCGTTCGCGAAGGTGTAGGACTTGAGGCTACGCGTTCGCGAGGTCTGTTCCGCACTCGCGTAGGGTCAGCCAGCTAAGGCTTCGCATTAGCGAGAGGGTCCTCATGTTCGCGAAGGAGGAACTTTTGGTCAAAGGCAGCTTGTGCTTCGCAAACGCGAGGGCAGTACTACATTCGCGAAGAGGAAACATCTGGGCAGAATGTTTAATGTTCAAAACGAGGGTTTGAGTTCATAATTCCAAAATTCAATAGAGAGCTCGGGAGAAGGCGATTTTAGAGGGTATTTTCAGAGAAGTGATTGGGGTAAGTGTTCTTCACTTGATTTTGGTTAAATTCCATGATTGTGTCTTAATTTTTATCATCTAAATTAGGAATTTGGGGCGAAAATTGGGGGGAAAATGGAAAAGAATTGGAGAGTTAATTTTGGGGATTTGAATGGCCATTTGATGTCGGATTTTGATGACTTTGATATGAGTAAACTCGTGAGTGAATGAGCAGGGTTTGAGCCAAATTTGGAATTTTTGGTCTAATTTGATAATTTTCATGCAGAATTCATTCCTTTAGTGTATATTGGTGATAATATACTGATTCTAGTTAACTTCAGAGCATGCGGGTTAGAGTTTTGTCTGGTTTGAGGTAAGTAATGATTGTAAATCTTGTCCTGAGGGTAAGAAACCCCGGATTTCACTTCATTTCACTATTTTGAGGTGACACACATGCTAGATGATGAGCGTGTGGCGTGAACTATTGGGAATTGTAACTTGGTCTGCCTAGTAGCAACTATTAAGTTGCGTATTTTACTGGTAACTTGTATACTGCTAAAATCGAAGAGCCTGATTTTATGATCATTATTACATTCCGTAGCCTGTCTCCAGAAGGCTCGAGGCCCAATTTGAGGCTCGATCCCGAGGGTTCCCTATGCTCGACCTCAGGGCAGAGCAAATCGGTGGCTATGATGAATGAGTGGGAAACTCCCAAGTCACGTGATTAATGCTGACTAAGCCTATTGGACTAGCACAAGCCCGTACCGTGGCATTAAATGGCTGTGTCAACCGTGTACCTTTATAATAAATGCATATGTACTATATTGGGATTCCCCCTATTATATAAATGAGATCCTTGTCATTTTGTAAAAAAAGAATACATAACATTCAATACAAGAACATTTTCTACTTTCTAACATAAACACATTCTCCCTTGATTCTATTACTTACATTCATTGCTTACATTTATTGTGTCTCATTAATTGTTCTTCATTTATTACTCATTATTGATAATAAAGAGCTCTTATCAAAGCTTTTAGAATTGTTAGACCTTCATCAGCCGGTCAAAGCCTAACACTTAGCTCAAAGCCTAACCCTGAGGATGCACCAGAACCAATTCCCGTGGATGTGGTCTCGCGCAATGCCCAACACGTCGATGTAAGCTACCACATTGACAGGAGTATACGCCAAGAAAACCAACAAGACGCTCAAGAAATCCCAGCGTGAGGGGAGCAAGAGGTTAGCCTTCACGTTATTTTTGAGATGTTACATGCACAACTACTGGCGATTGCTCAACTGCAAAGCCACCAAAAAACTCCAAGCATAGCAGCACCGGAAACGGCTCCTCGAGCGAAACAGGTACCGGAAAGATCGAGTAACAACGGGTCAACAGCCGACCCTGCTATTATGAAGATGCTCGAAGACCTCACAAAGAGGATTGAATCGGGCAAAAAGATGATATAAGCTAACGGCAAAAAGGTGGAGACCTACAATTCAAGGGTCGACTATATCCCGGGGGCACCCCCGATCCTAAAGGGTGTTGATTCAAAGAAATTCGTACAAAAGCCATTCTCGTCAAATGCAGCTCCAAAGCCCATCCCAAAGAAATTCAGAATGCTCGATCTCTTGAAGTACAATGGAACCTCGGGCCCAAACGAGCACGTCACCTCTTACACTTGGCGGTGAAGGGCAATGACCTGAAGGACGACGAGATTGAGTCCGTCCTGCTAAAAAAGTTCGAAGAAACACTTTCGAAAGGGGACATGATGTGGTATCACAACCTAGCTTCAAATTCGATAGACTCATTTGCTATGCTGGCAGATTCTTTCATAAAGGCACATGCTAGTGCCATCAAGGTTGCTACAAGGAAATACGACATCTTCAAAATCAAACAAAGTGAAAACCATATGCTGCGGGAGTTCGTATCTCGCTTTCAAATGGAGCGAATGGAATTACCACCAGTCTCCGATGACTGGGCAGTGCAGGCCTTAACCTAAGATTTAAATGAATGAAGCTTGGTAGCTTCAAAGCAACTAAAGCAGAACTTGGTTGAATATACCGCTGTGACTTGGTCAGATGTCCATAACCGATATCATTTGAAGATTAGGGTCGAGGACGACCAATTGGGAGCCCCCTTGTGCTCAGTATATCCAAGCAGACTCTTGGCAAAGGAGCCAAATCCAAACAAGGAAAGGTACCAACCATACACTGAAGATCGAAGAAATGTTCAAAGGCGTAATATGCCCCGAAATGACCGAAGGACAAATCAAGGTCAGAATCCCTGGGGACTCATAAATAGAGCCAGATTTGACAGATACACAGGGCCGACTGAGGCACCCCGGTTATCTGAGTACAACTTCAACATCGATGTTTCGCACTTCGTATCGGCCATAGGTAAAATCAAAGACACCAGGTGGCCAAGGCCTGTGCAATCAGATCCGTCGCAGAGGAACCCTAACCTAGTGTGCTAATTCCACGACACACACGGTCATAGGACCGAGGATTGCAGATAGCTCCGAGAAGAAGTTGCCCGTCTACTCATCAAAGGGCACCTCCGAGAGTTCCTTAGCGACCGAGCCAAAAATCAGTTTTGGAAAAGAGAAGCAAATAGGAAAAATGAAACAGATGAGCTGCAACATGTCATCCACATGATCGTTGAAGAAACATCTTTTGTATTAATAAATGATGATTACAAAAGCCCACGAGGGGTCCTTACACAGAAACAAAGAAGCAGAAAACAACAGTCTAAAGGCCTAGTCTACGTTCGGAGGTACAACTTCGGAAGAGACATCTGCGAGAACTATTTCCTCAAGGACCCCATTTCGATCTTCCAAACGACGTCTTCGAGAATCTCCTCCGAAGCAGAAAAATATGAGGAAGAGGCTGTAGCCTATCAAAGAGCAAAAACTTTTAACATGCAGGGAAACTTGTGGCTTGGTGAAAACTTTGGTGAGTATGGGTCTCGCCAGCACTACTATTGGGAAGCCACCTCTTGAGATATTGCACCGGTGTGTGATGCAAAAGTTAGTAGATGGCACCACCTCACTCCATGGAAAGCAAAAAGAGTGAAGCGCCACACCAGGTTGAAGTTAAGGGAGATGAGCAACAGTTCATAATCCACATATCCTCTAATATGGGGATGATTCGAAGTCCCCCTCTCATTAATTTGGGCCAACAACAACAACAATAAAAAACCAGTACGATCCCACTTAGTAGGGAAAACCTCTGAAAAGGAGCCATGGCATAACTGGCAAAACCGCTGGCGTGTGACCTTACGGTCACGGGCTTGAACCATGGAAGTAAGAGTTTGGATGAGAAGGAAGAGAATAAAATGGGTTAAGGGCTGTTGAAGAATGGCTGAATTTTGGTTCAAGTAACCTTCCATTTATAGAAAGACAGTACCATAACCGACGATGCAATCAACGCCTTTGGGAAACATATCGATAGAACCAATCAATACTCTTGGGAAATGGATCGGTGACGATATAATCGCTTTTGAGAAAATAAACCGGTGATACATTGAATGTTTCTGGTGCACCGTCGGGAAACATATCGACAGAAGCAATCAATGCTCTTGGGAAGCGGATCGGCGGTGATATTATCGCTTTTGGGAAAATAAACTAGTGATACATTGAATGCTTCTAGAAGGATGAACCGATGGGATATTTCAGTTATCACAAAAGCTTACGTCATAAGCATGATGTCATCATGAGAGGCCCGAGGAGATTGATATCAAAATCGTTTCTTATCTTTTTATTCTAAGAAACGCGGAGACTATCTGTATATGGCTAAAATTGGAGAGCCCGATTTTATGATCATTATTACATCCCGTAGCCCATCTTCATAAGGCCCGAGGCCTAGTTCGAGGCTCGACCCCAAGGGTTCCCTATGCTCAACCTTGGGGCAGAGCAAATCGGTGGCAATGATGAACGAGTGAGATACTCCCAAGTCACGTGATTAAAGCTGACCAAGCCTATTGGGCTAGCACAAGCCCGTACCGTGGAATTAAATAGTTGTATCAGCTGCATATCTTTGTAATAAATGCATATGTACTATATTGGGATTCCCCCTCCTATATAAAGGGGACCCTTGTCATTTTATAAAAAAGAATACATAACATTCAATACAAGAACATTATCTGTTTTCTAACATAAACACATTCTCCCTTGATTCTATTACTTACATTCATTGCTTACATTTATTGTGTCTTATTAATTGTTCTTCATTTATTACTTATTATTGATCATAAAGAGCTCTTATCAAACCTTTTAGAATTGTTAGACCTTTATCGGTCGGTCACAACCTAATGCTTAGCTCGACCTCGAGGCACCATATATGCCAGGTCGATGCCCCGATTCTCAGCCTCTTGGTTTGCTTAACACATTGCCTTCAAGCCCTTATCTTATTTTCTAGTCTCACACTTAGCATCTACTACCTAAACAACTAGCATAAAAATAAATCACGTATTTTTAGAACCACAAAATCAAATCTAATTGTAACTACCATTTTCAAGGTAAACAAAACTATATGATACTTTTGTGTTTTAGAACGAATTTCTATAACTTGGGTTGAATGCCATATTTGGGCCTCGTGCCAAGCTGTTTGGACCCTTAGGGGCCTTTTCTTATTATTTCCTCACTGTTTTGACTTAAGAGCTGTACTCAGCCATGTTATGTTTTAATATTTTCATAACTCATTATTTATTTCTTCGTTTTGATGCATAAAATGATATTTTGGGTTGAGCACCCTGTTTTACTGATAGCCCAAGTGGCTTGTGAGGTTTCTGACTGAGTGAAGCTGAGGGCCTGTATTGTGAGGATATTATGAGATTGGGATATGCGTCGCAACATGATGTTACTGATTTATGAGAGGTCGAGGGCCTGATTAATTTATGCCACGAGGTGGCTTGTTATAGCACTTGGGCTGTAGGAGCGCCTCCGGAGTCTGTTCACCCCCAGTAAGCGCGGGTACACTGAGTGAGTGATATGATGTTTCCCAAGGGGCTATTCTTGAATCATGTTGCCCGAGAGGCTGATTACGAGGGATTGTGAGGTTTTGCCCGAGGGGCTGATTCTGAGTGATACTATGCCTGATGGGCGGTTGTTTATGATTTTCATCACTTTTACTCTAATTGCATTTAGCCTCTGTTGAAATAGTTGAAAAATATCTTCAAATAATTTTTACCGAAATTGGAATTTAAACGAGATATTTTGACTTATATACTGATTTGAAAGCATGTCGTACTTACTGAGATTTCATGACATGGATTTACATATTTATTACTTCTCAAGCTTTATTTACCTTTATTACTTACTGAGTTGGCATACTTACATTACTCCCTGCACCTTATGTGCAGATCCAGGGATTGCTGGACGTGATAGCGAAAACACATTCTTCTATTCGTCGCAGATATTTGGAGTTGGTAAGGTAGCTGCATGGAAATTGCAGCCTTTCTCTTCTCCCTCTTATCTTCCTTAGATTATATTAGTGGTTTCCAGACTGTAAGAGTCTTAGTTTTTATCAGATAGTCCTTAGTAGATGCTCATGACTTGTGACACCCCGATATCGGGCTTTTGTTTCTTCCGCACTTTGTTATTTAGACTTATGCTATGAAGTTTTATTAATTAATAGCTTAAAAACATCTTTATTATGAAATTTCAAATTATTTTAGGAATGTGTCGGTTGGCCTAGTTCCATGATAGGCGCCATCACGGCCGAGTTGGTTTTAGGGTCGTGACAAGTTAGTATCAGAGCCTAGGTTACATAGGTCTCACGGGTCATGAGCGGGTTTAGTAGAGTCTTGTGGATCGGTATGGTGACATCTGTACTTATCTTCGAGAGGCTACAGAACATTTAGGAAAAACTTCACATTCTTGAATTCTTGTCGTGCGAATCTGTTGATCCTGGTAACTAAAATTCTATTATTCTATTCTCTCACAGGTGTTGAGTACATGTGCTACCGGTTAAGACAAATGAACACCAGTACCAAAGTTTGCGGATGCAGTCGAGGTCGTGGTAGGGGTAGGGTTGTAGCCCGCACAGCAGCTAGGGCAGCAATTCTAAATCCACCAGCCGCTCCAATTCATGATCAGGTCCTAGTTATGGATGCTCTAGCAGGACCAGCTCAGGCACCGACTATGCCTATTGTTATCCCGGGCCTTCAGGAGTCCCATGATAAGATTCTATCAGTGTGCACTGGCTTGGCTCAGGCGGTCTCAGTTACTACGGCCGTAGCTACTTCTCAGGTCGGGGGAGGCACTCAGACTCCCGCTGCTTGCACACCTGAGTTGGTTGTTCAGGGACTTCAGACACCAGGGGAACCTCTAGCCTAGCCGGTTGCAGCTGCTCAGGACTATGTAACTCCTGTTATGCTAGAGGACGAGCAACGCAGATTGGAGAGGTTTGGGAGACTCCAGCCTCCATCATTTAGTGGTGTTGAGAGTGAGTATGCACAGGGTTTCTTGGACAAGTGTTAGAGAATGATTCGGACCGTAGGTATTTTGGATACTAGTGGGGTCTTATTTCCAATTCTCTGGGGCCGCACTTAGTTGGTGGGAGGCTTACAAGAGGTGTAGGCCGGTAGGCACAACGCCCTTTACTTGGCAGCAATTCTCCGTTCTCTTTCTGGAGAAGTTTATGCCAGAGTCTCACCGAGAGGAGCTATGCAGGTAGTTCGATAGCTTCGTCAGCGTGATATGTCTGTTACACAGTATGTGATATGATTCTCCGAGTTTACTTGTCATGTGGTCTGGTTGGTTCCCATAGACCGAGAGAGGATTAGGAGGTTTATAGATGGTCTCAGTTTTCAGCTTTGGTTGCTTATGACTAGAGAAAGGGTGTCTAGTGCCACTTTTGATGAGGTTATGGACATTGATCGACAGATTGAGATGGTTCATGGTCAGGAAAGGGTTTAGAGGGAGGCCAAGAGGCCTCATAGACAGGGTGGATTCAGTGGTGCTCCCCATGGGGGTCAGTTTCAGCACGACAGAGGCCGTCTATTTAGACATGGTCAATCAGCTCGCCCAGTTTATCGTGGTGCATCATTGGGCCATTGGTTCTCACAGTTCTCGTCAAGGCCATTCATCACTTAGTGCCCTTCCAGCCTAGAGGTCGTCCTGTGCTCCATCAGTTCAGGGCTCATCCATGCTAGATTCTTCTACCAGTCATTTCAGTTCTAGGGGTTCCCTTCAGTCCCCGTCACCTGCACGAGGGGGTTGTTATAAGTATGGAGAGTTGGGTACTATGTGGAGACAGTGTCCTCGTCGTCATGGGGATCTGCCTCAGTAGAGGAGTCAGCCATCGACTTCAGCACCAGTTACTTTGCCACCCACCCAGTTAGCTAGGGGTCGCCCCATAGGGGGAGGTCGACTAGGTGGTGGTCAGGCCCATTTCTATGCACTTCCAGCCAGACCAGATGCTATTGCTTCAGATGCTGTGATCACAGATATTGTCTCAGTTTTTCATAGAGATGCCTCTGTATTATTTGATCCTGGTTCCACTTTTTCATATGTGTCATCATATTTTGCTCGTTATTTGGATACGCCTCGTGATCCTCTTGTTTTATCTGTTTGTGTATCTACTCCGGTGGGTGATAATAGTATTGTGGACCGTGTATATCGGACGTGTGTGGTTTAGAGACTTGAGTGGACCTTCTATTGCTTTGTATGGTTGATTTTGATGTAATATTGGGCCTGGATTGTTTGTCTTTGTGTCATGCTATTTTGGACTATCATGCTAAGACAATGACGTTGGCTATGCTAGGGGTGCCATAGATTAAGTGGCGAGGTTCATCGGATTATGTTCCTAGTAGAGTGATTTCATTTTTGAAGGCCCAACGGATGGTTGGGAAGAGTTGTCTTTCTTATTTGGCCTTCGTCAGGGATGTCAGCGCAGAGACTCCTACCATTGACTCAATTCTAGTAGTGAGGGATTTTTCGGATGTGTTTCCTGCAGACCTGCCGGGCATGCCATCGTACAGGTATATTTACTTTGGTATTGATTTGGTGCAGGGCACTCAACCCATTTCTATACCACCGGATCGTATGACACCGATAGAGTTAAAGGAGTTGAAGGAGCAACTTGAGGAACTCCTTGATAAGGGGTTTATTCGGCCTAGTGTGTCGCCTTGGGGTGCGCCTGTCATATTTGTTAAGAAGAAGTATGGCACGATGAGGATGGTCATTGATTACAGGTAGTTGAACAAAGTCACAATCAATAACAAGTATCCTTTGCCTCGTATTGATGATTTATTTGACCAGCTTTAGGGAGCGAGGGTGTTCTCCAAGATTGATCTCAGTTCGGGGTACCACCAATTGAAGATCAGGGACTCGGACATTCTTAAGACAACTTTTAGGACCCGATATAGTCATTATGAGTTCCTTGTGATATCTTTTGGGTTGACCAATGCCCCAGCAACGTTCATGGCTTTGATGAACAGCGTGTTTCGGCCTTATCTCGACTCGTTTGTTATTGTATTCATTGATGATATTCTAGTGGACTAGCATAGTTAGGAGGAGCATGCTGAGCATTTGGGAGTTGTATTACAGCGGTAGAGGGAGGAGAAGCTTTATTCAAAGTTCTCCAAGTCTGAATTTTGTCTCAGTTTAGTGACTTTCTGTCGACGCCCCCTTTTTCTCTAACTGTGGGGTCAGAAATTGGGTATACGACATTGGGAGGACAACTCTATTCCCTTTCTAGAATTGAGTTTAGAAGTTGAAGAGTCGCCACCTAATGATTATAGTGCATTAGGACACTTTTTAGAAGAGTCTGAGATGAAGAGACCAGAGATTAGGGTAAGGGCTAGAAATTATCCCGAGGGGAAGGTGTTAGGCACCCCTCAGGATCCACAAGTGTGGTTTCCGGCCATGCTACAATTGTGACTTTACAAGTAAACAATCAAGACTCAAATAAGGACTTGCATACAACATTGCAATTAGGTTGAAACTTATGAAAGTAAGTAGAAAGAGAGCAAGGATTTGAAAAGTTTAAACAACTCTAAAGGAAGCGAATAAAGAAAAGGGGGTCCTAGGTTTGTGATTAATATGGATCACTTCAATGCAATATCCAGCAATCACTCCTCAGAAGAGGGGTCGCACGTGATATTAGCGCACCGGTCATCATATCCATATTCTACCCTTCCCACCCCGTTAAGGTATTAAAGCGCGGAATGGTATCGTTACTTATTGTATGCTATTACCTGTCCCAATCCTATCAATCTCGGAGGCATTGAGACTACTAATCCTGAAGGGGAGGGAGTTGGGGCTTTTATGGTTTTAAAGGGATAAAATTCTTGGGCGACAAACAAAACACATAAAGCAGATATGGGAAAACACATAACAGTTGAAAGGCTCAAATAAACCTCCTCAAGTCAGAAAAGCATAGAGTTTAGCATGTCTTACATGTACTGATTAGGTCTGAATTAAACTTAAAAAAAATGCGTGAGGCAGACTGATTTATTACATACTTGAAATAATAAATCCGAATCAGACCTGCCTGCTGGTTGGAATTGTCAAAGACTAATGCACTTATGGCTTTTACCCTAAAGCTTGCCTAGGTGAAACCTATAGGCATGATATCTAATAATGCAAAGTAAACTGATTTTAAGGAAAAGCTTTACTGATTTTAGAAAAAGGGACCTGCAGATTTTAAGACGGGTTTTAGATTCGAAACGAGGTTGATTCAATTAACTGATCCTATAGGCATGGTTTCTAAGTGTCATTGATCTTAAACAGTTGCAAGAATCCTATAGACATGATATCTAGGCGTTACTGATTTTAAACGTTTATAGAAGAGCAGAAGTCTTATAGGCCTGGTGTCTAAAATACTGATTGTTATTTAAACCTATAGACACGTTTTCCTAATGATAGATGCATATGCAGAATACAGAAAGTCCTATAGGCATGGTGTCTATGTGAGAATGCAGAAAATCTTATGGACATGGTATCTATGTGAGAATGCAGAGTTTCAATGATTTATAAAATGCAGAACTTTAAAACATAGTAATTCCTATAGGCATGATCTCTAGATGAGATGCAGAATTTTATAAATGATAACCCCTATAGGCATGATATCTACCCCTTGCATGCATAGTTCCCCACCCTTTTCCACTAGCCGACCCCAAATGTTTATTACAAGATTATTACAAACCAGAATTGATAAAAGAAAAATAAAATAAAAATTACATCAGAAAACTAAAAGTCCCAACCAAGGAGAGCCTGATTCGTACTTCTGTCTGAAGCATGAAGTAAACCAACTCCAAAGATCAAGTTCCAAAGCCTTTCTCTTATTTGGGATGTGTCAAAGTTCCCAAGAGTCTCAAAGGGGCTCCGGGAAATACTTACACCCCAAATATATTTCAGAATCAAGGACATAGTGTAGTGTGGAAGGGCCAGCCCTCAAATGTCCAAGTTCAGAGGGAACTCAACGTCCCAAAGCAAGGCTCATAAGAGGGGGGCAGAACTTAAAATCTAAGAGTAGGTGCAAGTGCATGGGAGGGAGAGTGATAAGCTGGTGGTCATGCCAAGCAACTTGAAGTACTGGCACACCCCTGACCAACTTGTCATTTCAAGTTGAGGAGTTAGGGCTTATTGAAAGCCAGGCTCAGGCCTGGGCAGCCATTTAAGAGGCTACCAGATCATGAGCCTTAACTCAGCATACATAGGGGGTAAGGGTAGGGGATTCATAACAGAAATATTAGACAAAGGAAAAGTGGGCAAAGGACATGATCAACAATAAAACATACTGACACCCTTTACTTGGGGTTAAAATTCCGTTCATCGACAACAACTCATGTTGCCATGCCCTGAATCCCCATTTACAAACACATAGAGGGTAAAGGTATAGGGATCAAGCATTCACAAGAAAGTAAAGCAAACAGTAACATATGAACATGTCAAACTTTGCAGGTAATAGGCATAGATGTAAAGGTTCTAAGTAAACACATTAGGATGATTGCTAGGAATTGAATCAAGACATACCAGTAAAAGAGCAAGAGCAGGATGCAAAGACAAAGTAGTAGTAGTATATTAGCCTTGACTTTCACCCAGCTAATAATAAGCAGTAGCAGAGAACAGCAGTAGAGAATAGAGTAAGAGGGAATGCAGGTTTTGAAAGTAGTAGTAGTGTGTAAGAGTATGCAATTCGAAGTGTGTTGTAAAAAGTATTGAATTGTCCCTTTTATAGTGCAGAGAAACAAGTAAGAAAGGTAAGAAAATAGTTTACAATCAATCACATTGAATTTCCCTTCAGCTAAGGGATTTGATTTCAAACGGGTAGAAGGTAATTAAGGAAAGAATTTGATCAGAATCTTTTCCAAAGTAGTACAAGAAGGGAAAATACATGGGAACTATTTAAGGAAAGAGTTTGATAGCAACACGGTTTGTGCAAATAAGGAAAGACAATCAATCAACAGTCAGTAGAATCCGAATTTGAGTTTTGGTATGAATGAACTCAACCAAAAAAGGTGAAGAAAGGTTTAATCAAAGAAAATCAGTAACAATCAATCAAACCCCATTAGAGGATTCCAGAATCAATCAATTAGTAGTTGGCAAAACCCCCTTTTGAAGAAAGAATTCCTCATATATAAAGCACACAAACATGTCAAAAAAGAAAGAACTGTCATGCTAATTAGAAAGAATCTAGTATAGAAAAGTTTAGAGTTATAAACAAAGAGGCTCAAATTCAGTACATAGACTTAAACTTAGTTTGAGAGAATCCAGGGTTCCATAATAGAACCCTAGTCCGAGCACGAGATTAAATTCGCCAAAAACCCTAAATCCTAGGGTTTTCGACTCGAATCAGATGTAGGGACGAGAAAACAAATAACTGAAACAGGCTTAGAGGTCTTTTTAGAGACTCATGAGAAAACGAACAGGTAAAATAGCAGGTTCGAAACAAACATAGTGAAAAAGCTGATTTGAAGCATAAAGAACATGTTTTAAGAAAAGCTTGGAACTTAAACAAGTTCAGAAGACAAAGAGGTAGTGTAAACTTAAGGAAACAGTAGATGAAACATGTTTAGAAAGAACAAAGTCCAGAAGAAGGCAAATAAGAACTAAGAGCTTAGTAGAAAATACAGTAAATGAACACATAAGATAAACGTGTGAAAGCATGATATAGAAACCAGTAGAAGAAAGAACGGAGCACAATAGAAGAACATGCGAAATAAGGCAAACATAAAGATACGGGAGAAGAACATGCTAGGTAGAAAAATGAACATACAAACACAACATAGACAGATTCACACAAAAAAAAGAAGAAGAAGAGTCAGAAAACATTTTAAGATCTTTTCAGAAACCCTAAATCGAAGAGAAACAAATTTTGAAAGAAAAGATTGGGGAAAACGTTTCAAAACTCCAGTAGAACATAGATGTAGCATAGATATAAGAAAACAAACAGGGAAAGAACCTCTAATAGCTTAGGGTTTCGGAGAAACCCTAGAAATGAGAAAGGCTTGGAAGAAAGTCCGATCTAAGTTGGATGAGGTCAGAAACAGGCCCAGAAGAACAAGCGCCACCGGAGCAAGGTCGGAGATGGCCGGAATCTTCAAATCGGTGAAGGTCTGAGTGAAGACATTTGAGGTCTGGCCTCGATCCTTCGAGCATCAGGCATGCAAGAGCCGGAGGAGGTGAGTATAGGTCATCCATGGCCTGAGAGTCCATGGATTCCGGTGAGTCGGAGGTTGAAGATGGGATGAGAGAGGCTAGAGTTTTAGGAACCTTCGAGAGTTTGAGAGATAGAGATATGAGGAGTATCGAAAGAATGAGACGGGGGAAGGGGGTAGGTGAGGGTTTAATTATGGAAAGGGGGATCTGGGCCGTTGATTTTATTTGATCAATGGCTCAGATTAATTCGGAACTGGGCCGGGTTAATTTAAGGATTGGGCTGGGGCAAATTTGGTTGGATCTTGGGTTAATTGGGTTGGGGTTAAATTGAGGCTAAAATTGAAATCCGAATGGGCTATAATTGCAATGAAATGAGGCTAAATGTTAAATAGCCAGTTTTCCCTTTTTATTTTATATAAAATAGTTAAAACGATTTTAAAAGCAAATTAAAAGTACTGACCCAATTAATAATATATAAATATCAATTTAAAAATATTGGAACCAATTTTACAATTATAAATGCTATTAATCTTAAAGTAGGCTATAATTGCAATTATATGCAATTTAGCTTCTAAAATACCAAATAAATTTATAAAAATATATAAAAATTATCTTAACTATATTTTGGTATAAATATGGGAATAAAATAAATTATTCACCAAAACTGATAATTTTGGGAATAATTATGGATTTGCACTGCTAAAATAGACAATAAATTGATTTCAAAAATCTTAAAAATTAGGAAAAATACCAAAAATCTTTGGGCATGCTTATATGTGCATGTGCATGCTATTTTGAAAGTATTTTGTATAAAAATACTTAGGGAAAAATTGGGTATTAACAGCTGCCCCTCTTTAACCGGGAAGAATGAAAGAGTTGTCGGGTAAAGATAAGATGACCAATTTTGACCAGAAGTGGCGATTTGAAAGGAGTTTTGACCGAGCTCTGGTTCCTGCGCTGCCTACATATCCCTGGTCTCATAGGAATCAGGCCATATGTAGTTTAGGATCCATTGATGGAATATGCCGATGGAGATTTTCGAAAGGAACGGACGCGATGTTTATGTTGCGAAAGGTGGTTGAAATCTAATAGACTGCGGGAACCGGAGAGATATCGCTCCTGCTGAGACGGATATTGATAGTCGGTGTACCTGCAAGTGAGCAATACAAACATATATCATTCATAAACTTAAACGTGATGCAAGTTCCCGTTGGACCATGAATGCTGTCTTCGGACGAGTAGGATGATGTCCTCGGACCATGATATCTTGGGCCATGAAGCATATGATAAAGGATTCACAGGCTATGAAATGACGTTCTCGGGCTATGAGAATGATGCCTCTGAACTATTATGACTTTGAATAATGATATGCAAAAGATAAAATGGGGTCCTCAGGCCATGGCATGGCGTTCTCGGGCTATACAAATGGTGCCTCCGAACAATGACGCCTTTGGACAATTTGGCGATCTTTCAGCCCATGAAATGTAGAAAGTGGCGATCTTTCAGCCCATGAAATGTAGGATTCATCGATATTTCAGCCGATGCAAGACGTAAATAAAAGGTGGCGATATTTCAGCCATGCGAGAAAGATAAGGTGGCGATCTTTCAGCCGATGCAGGATGGAGACAGAGCTTAGTCTCGGAAGGCAGAAAGGTAGCCTTATGCAAAATGCAGAAAAATGCAGGATGGAGACAATGCTTAGTCTCGGAAGGCAGAAAGGTAGCCTTATGCAAAATGCAAATGGAGAAAGAGCTTAGTCTCGAAAGGCAGAAAGATAGCCTTATGCGATGCAGATGGAGGTAGAGCTTAACCTCGGAAGGCAGAAAGGTAGCCTTATGCAATGCAGAGAAATGCAGATGGAGGTAGAGCTTATCCTCGGAAGGCAGAAAGGTAGCCTTATGCAAAATGCAGATGGAGGTAGAGCTTAACCTCGGAAGGCAGAAAGGTAGCCTTATGCAGAATGCAGTTGGAGGTAGAGCTTAACCTCGGAAGGCAGAAAGGTAGCCTTATGCAATGCAGAGAAATACAGTTGGAGGTAGAGCTTAACCTCGGAAGGCATAAAGGTAGCCTTATGCAAAATGCAGATGGAGGTAGAGCTTAACCTCGGAAGGCAGAAAGGTAGCCTTATGCAATGCAGATGGAGGTAGAGCTTAACCTCGGAAGGCAGAAAGGTAGCCTTATGCAGAATGCATATGGAGGTATAGCTTAACCTCGGAAGGCAGAAAGGTAGCCTTATGCAATGCAGAGAAATGCAGATGGAGGTAAAACTTAACCTTGGAAGGCAGAAAGGTAGCCTTATGCGATGCAGATGGAGGTAGAGCTTAACCTCGGAAGGCAGAAAGGTAGCCTTATGCAATGTAGAGAAATGCAGATGGAGGTAGAGCTTAACCTCGGAAGGTAGAAAGGTAGCCTTATGCAGTGCAAGAATGTAAAAGGACGATTAGTAGTAAGATCTCTTAGCTGATTACGACAATATGACTGCTGGGGAAATTGTATACGGATAGCAATTGCGGATAAGTGATGATTCTGAGAAGTTGTATTCTTGAGAGTGCATAAATATACCTAATGATATTGCGAATTGAGTACCTGCATCCAAAGAAAAATCGTGAGTTCTGTAAGGGGAAAGGTTAGTTCGTCTTCCCCGGGCTCTTGACGTTGTGTGTTATTGGGGTAGCGTCGCTAAACAACAGCAATTCGGATAATAGTTATGTATTCTTTAGTAAATATAGCGTAATTATATGATCGAAAATAGATTTCTTTTAGATGAACCAACGACTGCGACGTGGTTCAAGACATTGCAACCTCTTTTTCTCCGGAATTTTGAGGGTCCTCCTCAAAATTCTGCCCCAGTTTGCTGAGCGGACATTTCTGACGGCTGTGCTGAATGACTAAAAAACATCTTTGGAGTTTTGAGGGTCCTCCTCAAAATTCTGCCCCAGTTTACTGGGCTGGTGCTTCTGGCGATGCATGAACTAAAATTAACTTCGGAATTTTGAGGGTCCTCCTCAAAATTCTGCCCCAGTTCCAATAGCGGGGAAAAATGGATTTTTTATTAAATTATGACCGAACCCATAGGGCTGCCTACGTATCCCCTCTTAAACGGGAATCGGGTCAGGCGTAGTTTAAATTACATCATTAAGGGAATCATAAGTGGTTACACATAATATCGTTTCACTGCATCTGAATTGATTGACTTCGGCCAGACTTCTCCATCCATCTCTGCAAGAATAAGGGCTCCTCCAGTTAGAACCCGGTGAACCATGTACGGACCCTGCCAATTGGGAGAGAACTTCCCCTTGGCTTCATCTTGATGTGGGAATAGTTTCTTCAACACCAGCTGCCCTGGCGTAAACTTCCTTGGCTTAACCCTTTTTTTGAAGGCTCTGGACATTTTGTTCTGATACAACTGACCGTGGCAAACCGCATTCATCCTTTTCCCATATATAAGGGCTAACTGCTCGTAGCGACCTTTTACCCATTCTGCATCATCCAACTTTACTTCTTGTATGATCCTTAAGGAGGGAATTTCTACCTCGGGGGGGATGACCGCCTCTGTACCATAAACCAGCATGTAGGGAGTTGCTCCGGTGGATGTGCGAACTGTAGTGCGGTATCCCAATAAGGCGAATGATAACTTCTCATGCCATTGTTTGTGCCTTTCGACCATCTTCCTTAGTATCTTCTTGATATTCTTGTTAGCTACCTCCACAGCTCCATTCATCTGAGGCCTGTAGGCTGTAGAGTTCTTGGTTGCCCACTCTCCTCGAACCGGATGTATGAGCAAGTCCGAATCCCCGATCACTAGCAACTCCTGAACGTTCATGTCAATGGCCATTTTGAGCCCCAAGATGCAGGTTTCATATTCGGCCATATTATTGGTGCAAGGGAACCTGAGCTTGGCAGATACCGGGTAGTGCTGGCCGGTTTCTGATACTAGGACTGCTCATATGCCAACTCCTTTGAAATTTGCAGCTCCGTCGAAAAACAACCTCCAACCATCATAGGATTCTGTAATATCTTCTCCTATGAAAGATACCTCTTCATCGGGAAAATACATTTTTAGGGGCTCGTATTCTCCGTCCACGGGATTCTCGACGAGATGGTCCGCCAAGGCTTGCCCTTTGATTGCTTTCTGGTTCACGTAAACAATGTCGAATTCACTTAGTAGGATCTGCCACTTGGCGAGCTTGCCAGTGGGCATGGGCTTCTGGAAGATATACTTCAGAGGGTTCATTCTGGATATGAGATAAGTAGTGTAAGCACAGAAGTAATGCCTTAACTTCTGCGCGACCCAAGTCAGAGCACAGCAAGTGCATTCTAAAAGAGAATATCGGGCCTTGTACAGTGTGAACTTCTTACTGAGATAGTAGATGGCTTGCTCCTTTCTCCCTGTTTCATCATGTTGTCCTAGAACACAACCGAATGCTCTATTCGATACCGCAAGGTAAAACAATAGGGGTCTTCCTGGCTCAGGCGGAACCAAGACCGGCGACGTTGACAGGTATTCTTTAATTCTGTCAAAAGCTTTCTGACAATCATTAGTCCATTTGGTAGCAGCGTCCTTCTTCAACATTTTGAAGATAGGTTCACAAATGACCGTGGATTGAGCTATGAACCGGCTGATATAGTTGGGTCTTCCTAGGAAACTCATCACGTCCTTCTTGTTCTTTGGCGGCGGCAATTCTTGGATAACTTTGACCTTTGATGGATCCAATTCTATTCCTCGATGACTCACGATAAAACCTAATAATTTTCCAGCAGGAACCCCGAATGCACACTTGGCAGGTTCAGTTTCAGATTGTACCTCCTCAGTCTGTTGAAGAACTTTCTTAGGTCTTCCATGTGATCCCTGGCTTTCTTAGATTTGATGATGACATCATCCACATATACCTCGATCTCCTTGTGTATCATGTCATGAAAGATGGTAGTCATGGCTCTCATGTAGGTGGCACCAGCGTTCTTCAAACCGAATGACATCATTTTGTAACAGTATATTCCCCATGGCGTGATGAAAGCCGTTTTCTCTGCATCTTCCTCATCCATCCATATTTGATGATACCCAGCAAAACAATCAACAAAAGACTGCAACTCGTGCTTGGCGCAGTTGACGATAAGAATGTGTATGTTAGGCAAGGGGAAGTCATCTTTGGGACTGGCCCGATTGAGATCCCGGTAGTCAACATAAACTCTAACTTTCCCTTCCTTTTTTGGCACTGGCACGATGTTGGCTAACCATGTCGGATACTCTACTACCCTTAGAACCTTGGCTTTGACTTGCTTGGTAACCTCTTCTTTGATTTTCAAACTCATGTCGGGTTTGAATTTCCTAAGCTTCTGCTTTACCGGCGGGCATGTTGGATCTGTTGGCAGTTTGTGAGATACAATGGAGGTGTTGAGACCAGTCATATCATCATATGACCAGGCGAATATGTCTTCATATTCCTTCAGGAACTCCGTGTACTCTTTCTTTTCTAATGGTGACAGGTGAACACTAATGCGTATTTCTTTGACATTCCCTGTATTTCCCAAATTAACGACCTCAGTTTCGTCCAAGTTAGACTTAGGCCTATTTTCAAAATTCTCAACTCCTCTGATGACCTCTTCTAGTATATCATCCTCTTCTGAGTCTGTATCCGTTTGTTGCGTCGTCTCGTTGCAAGTCACAATCGTTGGTTAATCGTCAAGGCAAGTAATAGTAATGTTGTGTAAAATAAAGTGAATGATAGAAAAATAATAAGAGCGAGATATATAATAAACTGAAATGCTTCGATTAAATTCGTAATTGTTTTGAGTATCAGAGCTCTTTTCAGAATTAAAGACAATGCGGAAATAAAATCAGTTAGTAAAAAGTAAAGTGTGATGCATGGTGCTTTTGTTTAGCCTTGCTACCCCGAAGCTTTCCGAGCCCTGGTGGTTCTGATTGACCAATTACTGAGGCGCTCTCATCGGTTCACAATTTGTATAGAAGGGCCTTCCTCCCCTTCCTCCTCGAAAATAACACAGCAGTCCATATCATCATCCTCCAGGAACAGATTCTTCACGGCTGCCAATGCTTCATCTTCCTCTGACCCATATATAATATCTGCCGGCTGGAAAGTCTGCTCTAGGTGAGGTATCAGATGCTCCAGTGGGTAGTAGGGACCGCGCCATGGTGGCGACCAGTGATTGAAATCCTCCCAAGTATACTCATACCCCAAATCAAATGTAGTGCCATGTTTCTTCAGCTTGATGAGTTTGGCGATTCCCTGGAGGTTTTTGCCGAGTCCCTTTCCAGGTTCGTATCCACACCAATTCAGGATACTTTAAATCTTGTTATCCCACCATTTATCTTTGTCTACAACGTTGACTCTTTCAGTGTGGTGGTATGTTTCTCCGGCTATTCTCCTTCTGCCTCCAATCATCGGGATGGTCTAGCGACTATATATGGGTTGCTACCATCGCCATGAATGATCACCTCTTGGTGATTCCATTCGAACTTCACTGCCTGATGCAGGCTCGATGCTACAGCTCCAGCGGCATGGATCCATGGTCGTCCCAACAGCAAATTGTAGGATGCTGGGACATCTATCACTTGAAAGTCAACGTCAAACCAGGTTGGCCCCATTTGCAAGCATAGGTTGATCTCTACGATAGTAGACCTTTGGGACCCATCGAAGGCTTTGACATTGATGGCCCGATCTTTAATCTCGTGCAAGCTCTTTCCCAATGTTCTGAGAGTTACCAACGGACAGATGTTGAGATTGAAGCCTCCATCGATCAAGACTCTAGTGACGAAGTAATCCTCGCATTGCACGGTGATGTGTAGGGCCATGTTGTGACTCAGTCCTTCCGGCGGCAGTTCATCTTCGTGGAAGGTGATTTTGTGGCTTTCCAGTATTTTTCCTACCATATTTGCCATTTCGCCCCAGTTATGTTGCTGGGCACATAAGTTTCGCTCAATATCTTCATCAAGGCATTTTTGTGTGCGTCAGAGCTCTGTAGAAGAGCTAGGATGGAGATCTGTGCTGGTGTTTTGTTCAACTGCTCAATGACCGAATACTCGTTAGCTTGTATTTTCGTCCAAAGATCATCGAGACCAGTTTCAGTAGTCCGTCCCGAGGCTTGCTTATTGGACTCAGCTAGGTGCTCTGGAGTGTAAACCCTGCCTGTTCTGGTCATACCCTGCGCAACAATTGCTTCTCCCATCTTGGTCTTTCCTTTCCTCCTTGCTTCAGTTGTGTAATCCCATGGTATGGCATTTGAGTGGAACGGTGTTATGTCTGACATTGCTACAGGAATGGGTACCCTCGGTGGTAACAAAACAACTTCAAAGAGTACAGGTGCCTTTGGAGCCCCAAACTCAACCTCAATTGGCCCGACCACCTTCGCAGAAGAAGGTGCTTCAAATTCGAGAGGTATAGACATGTTGACTTCATCGCCCCTAGAGGGCTGGTTCTGTACAACAATCGGGTTAAGTGTGACTGCCGGTTTCTTTGGCTCATCATCCTCAGCAATCAATCTTATCGATCCCTTGGGGTCCCAATCATCTTCTATCTCAATCATGTGAATGTCCCCACCTCTGTGATCAGGCAGAGGGTTGTTGCGGACATTGGGAGTAGGCTCCTTTGCTACGATAACCTTATTGTCGATTAGAGTTTGAATCTTGTCCTTCAACGAGCGACACTCATCAATGGTATGCCCCTTCATGCCGGAGTGGTATGCACATGTCTTATTAGGGTTGACCCAATGGGAAGGATTTTCTGGAGTTATGGCAGGGATAGGGGAGGCGTAACCAACAGATTTAAGTTTCTCATACAGCTGGTCAATTGGCTCAGCGATGCCTGTATATTATCTGGGAGGTCTGCAGTCAAAATTTGGTTTGGGTCTAGGGAAATTTTGGCGAGTGGGAGGTGATTGGTAGCGAGGGGGTTGGGCATTATAAGCTTGGTAAATAGGTGCAGGTTGAGAGCATCTGGGTGAAGTGGGTTGATATGCGGGAGGTGGAGATGATTGGTAAATGGGTGGTGGATTTTGGTAAGAGGGTGCGGGTGCTTGGTAATTCGGGATAGGCTGATATGTAAGTGGAGGTGACGGGTAAGTGTGGTATTTTAGTGGTGATTTGACTCCCTGTGCGACCATCACGGCATTGACATCCTTCTTCTTGGACATGTCACCAGACTGTAAAGCCTTGTTGGTGGCCTGCAATGCTTCAAGATTAGTAACCATACCATTCTTAATGCCTTCCTCAATTCTTTCTCCCAGCTTGATGATATCGGAGAATTTCTGGCCTTCGATCAGCATCAACCTCTCATAATATTGTGGGTCCTGAGCCCGGACGAAGAATCTGTTCATTTGTTCCTCTTCTAAGGCTGGCCTGACCTTTGCAGCCTCTGATCTCCAATGAGTAGCATACTCGCGGAATGTCTCGGTAGGCTTGTTCTTCAGATTCTGGATGTAGAATACATCCGGTGCATTCTCTGTATTGAATCGCAACCTATCCATGAAATCTGATGCCATACCTACCCAGCTTGTCCATTTCTTGGGGTCCTGACTGATGTACCAGGATAAAGTATCCCCCTTCAGGCTTCTCATGAAGAGTTTCATATGGATTTTCTCATTCCTTCCGACTCCGACCAGCTTGTCACAATATGTCCTCAAATGGACTCTAGGATCTCCCGTGCCATCAACCATTTCGAACTTGGGAGGTTTGTATCCCTCCGGAAGTTCAACATCTGGCTGAATGCAGAGGTCCTCATAATTCAGCCCCTCTATGCCTTTGTTTCCTTCCATGCCCTGGACTCGGCTGGTCAATTTCTTGAGTTCTGCTGCCAAGTTTCTGATAAACGAGTCCTTGTCATCAGACTCAGGTGCACTTGAGATTGGTTGAGTGTAGTGGGGTATGGTATCTACGTAGATGGGAGTGTTGTAGGGGTGGTCGTTTGTGGTGTTCAGTGGTTCAGGAATGGGTAGTGGAGTGTGGCATGTGTTGCAATGTTGAGTATGAGTGGATTGCATATGTGGTTGTGGGGTGTTCTGTGGAGGTGCGGGATTTTGAGCATTTGAATAGTTGACATCAGGAGCGGTGAGAGTGAATGATAAATTTTCCAAGTTCCGAACTTGATCCAGTTCTACTTGGAACTTCAACAGTTTCTGCTCAAGTTGGGCAGCAGTTTCCTTAGCAACTGGGGTACCCTGAGGAATCTCAATTCTTTCAATTTCCTTTTTGGCTCTTGAATCTCCCATTATACCTTTGTCCTTGTTCCGGATAGGACTCGGAGGAGGAGGAGGAGGAGGGCCCTTGGATCTCGTACTGTATGATGATGGTGCCAGAATGCACGAACTAACCTTTGGGGAGGGGAATAAAAATAAAGAAAAACAAAAAAGGTAACAAGTTAGTGCGGGTTATGAGAAGAAAATGTTGCAATATTTAAACACATTGTGCAAGAATATAAATCGCGTCCTAATTTGGGTGCCTCGTTGTGCCCGAGGTAGGCCTAGCGATAAATTAATTTGGAGAACTTATAATGCTAAATGCCTCATTTTATTGATATAATAAGACGAATTCATAATGATGCTAAGAATATAAAATATCACTAGTGGCCATTGGCCTTATTATATCATTAAAAGCAAAATAAAAGACTCTAAATACTTGGTCCCAGAAGGACCTTCCCCAGATTTGGCATCTTTATCCACCTCGAACAGCTTCACCAGCTCGCGCAGTCCTAGCAGCAGATAAGCTTGGGCCAAATGTCCGCCTGCATTCCCTTCAGCGTTCCGACAATCTTCAATCCTCTTGAGGAACTTTCCTTCTAGCTCCACTAGACCCCGCTCCAAATACCCTAGTCGTTTGTTGGCGCTGACAGCCATATCCTTCCATTCCTCGATCAACTTTTGATGGGATTCTTGTATTTCCTGATGCTCACTTTCACACGCTCGAATTCTCTTGCGCAGTTGATTGTACTTAACCCATGCTTCAGCTTTCTCGTCGATGATTTTGTGTCCGTTAATGAACCCGGGCTAACCCATACCATTGTGATTATCCTCCAACCAACCCGAATAGTGCGGCATGCAACCAGCGTGATACCTGTCTGGCTCAATAGATTCTTTCCCCAAAATGAGCTTGCAATGCCACATGTGTTGAGCTTGGCATTTGTGAGGGCTATCATCGTCTTGTAAATCAGCCCTAAAGTGACTCATTTTGTTGACCCTTGGTATGATTTGCTTCTTTCCAGCCTGTCTCATGGCTCGGAGGGGAACGTAGGGATAAGTTCCTCTTAGAACAATGAGTATGAGAAATGGTGCGTCTCGAGATCGAACGATGAATTCTTCCGTAGGGAACCATTCGACCATCCAGTGTACCTGGTCTTCTTTTAGATTCTCAAATAGTTCCACCCATCTTCCAGCGTCTTCTAGCTGAGCGAGCATGTTAGGCATATAATTCATACGCCTTGGCTGGTGGAAGGCAATGTGATCATCCTAGTCTCTACGTAAGATATCTTGTCGGTATTCTCCTTTCTGGAGGTGCTCCATGAGCCAGAGCTGAAGTAATAAATTCCATCCCTCAAAATGACTAGATTTTCGCTGACAGTTGTCCAGAGCCCGGTATATCTCAGCAACAATCATGGGCACTATACTAAAAGGCTGTCCGCCAAATTCCTTCCATCAGAGTCTTGGTTACCATGGCCAGTCTAGTGTGGATCCTAGCCTTCTTCATAGGGACCACTATCATCCCCAGGAAACAAAACATGAATACGAAGACCCTTCTATGAATATGCCCCAGTGAGGTGAGGGCAAGTTCATCTGAGTAGGTGCGGTATGACTTGCTATGGTCGTACCTCTCATACATATAGTCGAATGGGATGTAGGAGTCTTTCAAACAGGTCAAGTCTGGGTTCTTCTTTAGTCCCATCATCTTAAGGAAACCCCTACCCTTGCAATTCTCTGGCATAAGCAAACCCGGAGTCTCCCAAGGAATACCAACTAAGCCTCCTATTTCTTCGAGCAAAGGAGTCATTTCAAGGTCCCCGAAGCGAAACACGGACCTGTCACTATCCCAGAATAGAGTTGCAGCCTCTATGATTTTGTTGTCAGGCTGGATTTCTAGAAGAGAAGGCAGATTCCCTAAGTATTTGCGGACGAGTGTCTGATCACTGGAGTGGAGATCTTCCCACCAATTCGGCAGCCTTGGATGAATGTTGGTTACCATGCCAAATCTGGGGACTTCATGCCTCATTTTCTGCAAAACAAAGTGTTAGACCCCTACCCTGCCAAACTCGACTATTTAAACCGATAATTAGCATAAAAAGCATTTAATTCTCCAAATAAATGCACAGAACATGTAGGTGTCCGTTTGGGTTTTAGGAAAACCCGATGGACTTTGGACAAGGCTATCTTAATGAGTCATTATGTGGATAACATAACTAACTCGGCTAGGTTTAACCATGATGCATGCACAATTAGACAGAGTAAGGTTTCTATTGGGGTATTAAACAGGTACCCTTGAGTGGACAACTCAATAGGGAAAGACACGGAACCGTCGACTGCACCACTGATCGACTGGTTTTACCGCAAATACGCCTTTGCTGAATTTAAAGGGTGATAATATTGGAAGAGCGCAACCACTCATTATAAGCGTTGCTATGGTATTTGTTTTGCACGAGTGGAATATGATGTTGAAGATGCAGTTTACAAGAATGAAACAAATTGACATGTAGTTTCACGTTCATAAGATAAATGATTACAATAATTGTAGTAATTACAACAGTATTTAAATAAAGCAGTAAAGGAAAGCAGCTAAAGGAAAGAAAAGACATGAAGAGCCAAGTCAGTTTTGTAGCGAATAAAAGACAGTAAATAAAGCGATTAATGAGATAGTAAAGTCACAAGCAACATGCAATGGTAAAAGCCTAAAGAATCTCCCCAGCAGAGTCGCCATGCTGTCGACGCCCCCTTTTCTCTAACCGTGGGGTCAGAAATCGGGTATACGACATTGGGAGGACAACTCTATTCCCTTTCGAGAATTGGGTTTAGAAGTTGAAGAGTTGCCACCTAATGATTATAGTGCATTAGGACACTTTTTAGAAGAGTTTGAGATGAAGAGACCAGAGATTATGGTAAGGGCTAGAAATTATTCCGAGGGGAAGGTGTTAGGCACCCCTCAGGATCCACAAGTGTGGTTCCCGGCCATGCTATAATTGTGACTTTACAAGTAAACAATCAAGCTCAAATAAGGACTTGCATACAACATTGCAATTAGGTTGAAACTTATGAAAGTAAGTAGAAAGAGAGCAAGGATTTGAAAAGTTTAAACAACTCTAAAGGAAGCGAATAAAGAAAAGGGGGTCTTAGGTTTGTGATTAATATGGATCACTTCAATGCAATATCCAGCAATCACTCCCCAACAGAGTCGCCCGATTTCTGACCCCACGGTTAGAGAAAAAGGGGGCGTCGACACTTTCTTGGGGAACGTGGTTTCCAGTGAGGGTATTTAGATTGATCCGAAGAAGATAGAGGCGGTTCAGGGTTGTCCTAGACCATCCTCAACCATAGAGATTCACAACTTTCTTTGTTTGGCAGATTATTACTGTCGGTTCATTCAGGGATTCTCATCTATAGCATCACCCTTAACCAAATTGACTCAAAAGGGTGCTCCTTTCAGGTGGTCGGACAAGTGTGAGGCGACCTTTCAAAAGCTCAAGACTGCCTTGACCATAGCTCCAGTGTTAGTTTTGCCATCAGCTTCAGGTTCTTATACGGTATATTGTGATTCTTCTCGATTTGGTATTGGGTGTGTGTTAATGTAGAATGGTATAGTGATTGTTTATGCTTCTAATCAGTTGAAGCCTCATGAGAAGAACTAACTTGTTCATGATTTGGAGTTGGCTGCCATTGTTCACGCATTGAAGATTTGGAGGCATTATCTCTATGGTGTGTCTTGTGAGGTGTTTACTGATCATCGTAGGCTCCGACACTTGTTCAAGCAGAAGGATCTCAATTTGAGGCACCAGAGATGGTTGGAGCTGCTAAAGGACTATGAAATTACTATTTTGTACAATCCAGGAAAGGCCAATGTGGTGGCCGATGCCTTGAGTAGGAAGGCGGTGAGTATGGGCAGCCTTGCATTTATTCCTATTGGGGAGAGACCTCTTGCGGTTGATGTTCAGACCTTGGCCAATCGGTTTGTGAGGTTGGATACTTCGGAGCGTAGTCGGATCTTATCATGTGTGGTTTCTCGGTCTTCCTTGTTTGATCGCATTAGAGAGCGCCAATATGATGATCCTTATTTGCTTGTCCTCACGGACCGAGTTCAGCACGACAATGCTAGAGATGTGACTATTGGTGATGATATGATATTGAGGATGCAAGGCCGGATATGTGTGCCCAATGTAAATGGGCTTCGGGAGTTGATTCTGGAGGAAGCCTATAGCTTGTGGTATTCCATCCGTCTGGGTGCTGCGAAGATGTATCAGAATTTGAGATAGAACTACTGGTGGAGAAGAATGAAGAAGATATAGTGGGTTTTGTAGCTCGGTGTCTCAATTGTTACTAGGTGAAATATAAGCATCAGAGACTGGGTGGCTTGCTTCAGTAGATGGATATTCCAGAGTAGAAGTGGGAGCGGATCACCATGGATTTCATAGTTGGACTCCCACGAACTTTGAGGAAGTTTGATGCTATTTGGGTAATTGTGGATCGGCTAACCAAGTATGCGCACTTCATTCCGGTGTGTACTACCTATTATTCAGAGCGGTTAGCTGAGATTTATATCCAAGAGATTGTTTGCCTGCATGGTGTCCTAGTTTCCATCATTTCAGATAGAGGTACTTAGTTTACATCGCAGTTTTGGAGGGCCATGCAGCGAGAGCTGGGTACTCAGGTTAAGATGAGCACAACTTTTCATCCTCAGATGGACGGACAATTCGAGCGCAAAATTCAGATATTGGAGGACATGTTGCGCGCTTGTGTCATTGATTTCAGGAGTCCATGGGACCAGTTTCTACTGCTCGCGGAGTTTGCATATAACAACAGTTGTCAGTTGAGTATTCAGATAGCTCCATATGAGGCTTTATATGAGAGACAGTGTAGATCTCTAGTAGGTTAGTTTGAGCCGGGTGAGGCTAGGCTTTTGGGTACAGACTTGGTACAGGTTTCTTTGGACAATGTGCAGGTGATTTAAGAGCGACTTCTTACAGCTTAGTCGAGGCAAAAGAGTTATGCTGACAAGAAGGTCCGTGATATGTCTTATATGGTTAGGGAGAAGGTTCTACTGAAGGTTTCACCCATGAAGGGTTTTATGAGGTTTGGGTAGAAGGGCAAGTTGAGCCCTCGGTTCATTGGGCCTTTTGAGGTGCTTCAGAGGATTGGGGAGGTGGCTTATGAGCTTGCCTTGCCACCTAGCTTATCGGGTGTGCATATGGTATTTAATGTTTCTATTCTCCAAAAGTATATCGGCGACCCGTCTCATGTTTTGGATTTCAGCACGATTCACTTAGACGGTGATTTGACTTATGATGTGGAGCCAATAGCTATTTTGGAGCGGCAGGTCCGAAAGTTGAGGTCAAAGGATATAACTTTAGCGAAAATGCAGTGGAGATGTCGGCCCATGGAGGAGGCTACTTGGGAGACCGAGCGGGAGATACGGAGAAGATATCCACACTTGTTTGAGGCTTCAGGTATGTTTCTAGACTCGTTCGAGGACGAACATTTATTTAAGAGGGGAAGGATGTAACGATCCGGCCGGTCATTTCATAAGTTACAACCCTGTTTTCCCCGTTTTTGCTTCTTTATGTGTTGTTCAGCTATATTTCATTGTATCGTGTTGGTTGGTTCGAGTTCGGAGTGGTCTTGGAGAGGAATGAGACACTTAGTCTCTTATTTATAAGCTTAAGTTGGAAAAGTCAACCGGATGTTGACTTATGTGTAGAAGATCTCGGATGTGAATTCTGATTGTTCGGATAGCTCCGTTAGGTGATTTTGGACTTAGGAGCGTGTTCGAAATGTAATTTGGACCAGTGGTAGAATTAGGCTTGAATTGGCAAAATTGAAAATTTGGCGTTTTTCGGTTGGCATTGGAAATCTTGATATTGGGGTCGAAATGGAATTCCGAAAATTGGAGTAGGTCCGTAGTGGCATTTGTGACGTTTGTGCAAAATTGCAGGTCATTCCGAGGTGATTTGATAGGTTTCGGCGTCATTTGTGAAATTTGAAAGTTTATAAGTTCTTAGGCTTGAATCCGAGGTTGATTTGGTGTTTTGGTATTGCTTTGAGTGATTCGAAGGCTCGACTAAGTTTGAATGATGTTATAGGATGTGTTGGCATGTTTGGTTGAGGTCCCGAGGGCCTCAGATGCGTTTCGGGTTGTTAACGGATCAATTCTTTGTTTTGGAAGTTGGCAGATTTTCCGATATTTTGTTGAAGAGAATTCCTTCATCGCGTTTGCGAGAGGGCTCTCGCATTCGCGAAGGGATTTTGAGAGGGGCAGCTGAGTTGTTCTTCTTGTTTGCGATGTGGGTCCCTCATTCGCGAAGGTGTAGGACTTGAGGCTACGCGTAAGCGAGGTCTGTTCCGCGTTCGCGTAGGGTCAGCCAGCTAAGGCTTCGCATTCGCGAGTGGGTCCTTGGGAGGAGGAACTTTTGGTCTGAGGCAACTTGTGCTTCTCGAACGTCAGGGCAGTACCGCGTTTGCGAAGAGGAAACATTTGGGCAGAAAGTTTAAAGTTTAAAACGATGTTTTGAGTTCATAATTCAAAAATTCAAAAATTCAATAGAGAGCTCGGGAGAAGGCATTTTAGAGGGGATTTTCAGAGAAGTGATTGGGGTAAGTGTTCTTCACTTGATTTTTGTTAAATTCCATAATTGTGTCTTGATTTTTATCATCTAAATTGCGAATTTTGGGTGAAAATTGGGGTGAAAATAGAAGAGAATTGGAGAGTTAAATTTTGGGGATTTGAATGGCCATTTGATGTCGGATTTTGATAAATTTGATATGGGTAGACTCGTGAGTGAATGGGCTTTTTAGTTTTTTAATTTTTATCAGATTTCGAGACGTGGGCTCGGGGGCCGGGTTTGAGCCAAATTCGGGATTTTTGGTCTAATTTAATAATTTTGATGCGGAATTCATTCCTTTAGCGTATATTGATGCTAATATACTGATTTTGGTTAGATTAGGAGCATTTGGAAGCCGAGTCGAGAGGCAAGGGCATCGCAGGTTAGAGTTTTATCCGATTAGAGGTAAGTAATGATTGTAAATCTTGTCCTGAGGGTATGAAACCCCGAATTTCACATCATTTCACTATTTTAAGGTGACACACATGCGAGATGACGAGCGTGTGGCATGCACCATTGGGGATTATAACTTGGTCCGCCCCGTAGAAACTATTAAGTTGCGTATTTGACTAGAAACTATATGATACTTTTGTGTTTCAGAATGAATTTCTATAATTTGGGCTGAATGCTATATTTGGGCCTCGTGCCAAGCTGTTTGGACACTTAGGGCCTTTTCTTATTATTTCCTCACTGTTTTGACTTAAGATCTATACTCAATCATGTTATGTTTTAATGTTTTCATAACTCAGTATTTATTTCTCCGTTTTGATGCATAAAATGATATTTTGGGTTGAGCACACTGTTTTATTGATAGCCCGAGTGGCTTGAGAGGCTTCTGACTAAGTGATGCCACCTGTGTTGTAAGGATATTATGGGATCGGGCTGCGCACGCAGCATGATGTTACTGATTTGTGATTATGAGAGGCCAAGGGCCTGATTGATTTATGCCATGAGATGGTTTGTTATAGCGCTTGGGCTGTAGGATCCCCTCCGGAGTCTGTACACCCCTAGTGAGCGCGGGTACCCTGAGTGAGTGATATGATATTGCTTGAGGGACGGTTTATGATACATGTTTTTCTCGAGGGGCTGTTTATGATTTTCATCACTTTTACTCTAATTGCATTGAACCTCTATTGAAACCGTTGAAAAATATTTTCAAATGATTTTTACCGAAATTGGAATTTAAACGAGATGTTTTGGCTTATATACTGATTTGAAAGCATGCCGCATTTACTGAGATTTCATGACGTGGATTTATGTGTTTCTTAATGCTCAGTCTTTATTTACCTTTATTACTTACTGAGTTGGCATGCTCACATTACTCCCTGCACCTTGTGTGCAGATCCATGGGTTGCTAGACGTGACAACGAGCGCTGATTCTTCCATCTATTGCGGATATTTAGAGTTGGCATGGTAGCTGCATGGCGATCACAGCCTTGCTCTTCTCCCTCTTATCTTCTTTGGACTATATTAGTGTATTCCAGACTGTAATAGTCTTAGTTGTTATCAGATAGTCCTTAGTAGATGCTCGTGACTTGTGCCACCCCGATGTCGGGCTTTTGTTTCTTCCGCACTTTGTTATTTAGACTTATGCTATAAAGTTTTACTAATTAATAACTTAAAAACATCTTTATTATGAAATGTCGAATTATTTTGGGAATGTGTCGGTTGGCCTAGTTCCATGATAGGTGCTATCACGACCGGGCTGGTTTTGGGGTCGTGACATATGGTTTGGAAGTTTTGTTCTATCAGATTGTGAAGTTTTTGGACTATATATACTTAGTTATTTTTCATCTTTTGAAAGAAGTTAAAAAACAAGTTAAAACTTTTCTTCCCTTTTCTTTTGTGCTGGGTTTTCTTCTCATTAATCTTTGTTATTTCTGCTCCTAGTTATACGAGAAAAACTTGTTGAATCCTAAGGATACACCTAATTTTATTCATCACGGTGTAGGTGAAATATCCTTAAGGACAGTGTCTTTGACATGCCTCAAGCTAAATCTTATTCTCCATTATCTAATGTTTTTCCAACAATTCTATGAAAGAAAGAACTTTAGGGTTGCTATCTAAAATGTTGTCTAGTTGATTCATTGTTTCTTTTGTCTTAAACTTTTCATACGACTCACACGGTTCAAAGTAGCCCACGAAGGGTTTCAGATCATCTTTTGATTCACTTGCCTTTAACCTTTTTTTTTATTTTATAAAAACAACTATTAAAACGAGCAATCAAATTTTACAGTAAAAAACATCAACTTTCAAAGCCTGTTTGGAAAGCCACATAAAGCTTAAATTTATGTATGTTTACCTTGAAAATGGTAATTACAATTAAATTTGATTTTGTGGTTCTAAAAATACGTGATTTATTCTAATGCTAATTGTTAGGCAATAGATGCTAAGTGTGAGCTAGGAAAGTAATGTAAGAGCTTGAGGATAGTATGCAATGCAAACTGAACGCTCGCGAATCGGGGTCTCGAGCTGGCCTACGCTGGACCTCGAGGCCGAGATAGAGTGCTTGACTGGGGCTGTCCGATGAAGGACTAACAGACCTAAGGGCCTTGATGATGGTTCTTTATGATCAATGACGAATAATAAATGAAGAACAATCAATGAAACGCAATAAATCAAAACAAAGATAATGGAGAATGTTTAAGTTAGAGAGCAGAGAATGTTCTTGTTCTTTTATTGAATATCATGTGTGCAAGAAGTAGCAAGGGCTCCCTTTATATAAGAGGGGGAATCCAAACATTGTACATGTATAATTATTACAAAGAAACGTAGTTGGTACAACTACTTAATGGTCCAGTATAGACTTGTACTATTCTTGCAGATAATGTCAGCTTTGGTCACGTGCCTTGGGAATTTCCCGCTTGCCCGTGATAGCCATCGATTTGTGATGTCCCGTGATCGAGCATAGGGGACGCTCGGGGTCGAACCTAGAGCTGTGCCTCGAGCCTTATGGGCTATGGAATGCCATAACGATCATAAAATCAGACTCTCCAATTTTAGCCGTGTACAGATAGTCCCCGCGTTTCTTAGAGTGGAAATGATAAGAAGTGGTATTGAATTCTTGCCTCTTTGATATATCCATCATGACGTCAGTTGCGCTATATCAAGAGATTGATGTGACCAAAAAAGGGTGTCTAAAGGTCTCACCCATACAACCTTTTAAGAGCCTTTGAATTGATTATAGCGGTTGGCTACCGTTTGGCCTGCTCCAACGTACATGATTGGCCTCTATAAATACTTCTTCCTTCTCCCCTTATTTTCCATTGTATCATTAAGCCTTTAAAAGAGTTCTTCTTAATTCTCTCTTGTGTTCTTTATCTGATTACAATATCTTCTCCTCTCTGAAACCTTTTTTACAAGAATGGCAAAGGCTTCCATCTCTGTCCCTCAGGAAGATGTGCCTCCCTCTTCTTCACGCTTGTCTAAGGGTAAGGAAACAGTACCCCCTATCTTGAGGAATGCATCCCAGGACCCTGCGAAATGACCCCCGATTTCAAGGTCGACAAGCCTTCTTCAAAACCGGGACGATGTGAACCCGTGTCCCGATATATTAGCTTAGTAGCAGACGCCGAGAAGGTGAAGACTGACTGCCATTGGGGGACGCGATGCTGGTGGAGATCCCTTCTTAGGGAGAGGACATAACGACATACAAGGCCATCTTCCTTAGTGTGTATACCTATCCATTTACTCTTGGCCCGGTAGAGCCATTCTCGCCTTCAATAGACCCCGTGATCCTCTACTTCTACGAACGATATTGAGTGACTCTCGGCCAAATTCATCCATCGTTTTGACTTATTATTTACATGATTAGATATTTTGCAAACATGATTAAGGGGATTCCCTTGACCCTTGACCACTTGATCAGAATGTACAGTCCCCGACTCCTCCGAGGGGGCCTGATTAAGCTCCGATGTCGGGCCTCGAAAGCCTTTTTTGCTTGTACTGACGAGGATAGAGATGGAGGGTGGATGAGCCGTTTTGTCTGAGTTAGGACCTCATACCTAATCCCAGCAGCACGAAACGTAAGTGGATACACTATTTAAGTATTTTCTTTTCCTTTTGGATCAATTTCCCCATGAACTGACTTCTTCCGTTGATGCAGTTGACGTAGTATACCCTGGCGCGGTTAGAGATCTTTCGGGCTGGGTTAGCTGGCTAGATTTGACTTGCCCATATGTTGAGCGTGTGTGGCGCGACCTGTCTAGGGCTCGATGGGAGGCCAAGAACCACAGTGAGCCCTCACTTCTGCTACAACTGAGTCTCTCAGAAGAACTATCATTGATTGCACCCTTATTCCATGCGTTTATATTTTTCATTTTGCAGGTTTGGGAGAGGCCTCCTTGAAGAGGGAAACACCGCCTTAGGAAACAGATACCCCAAAACCCGACAAAGAGAAGAAAAAATCAAGGGAATCATCGACTAGGCCTTCGAAATCTAAGAAGGAGAAAGTGGAAGAATCTAAGGCTGATTCAATAGCCTTAACTCGAGAAGTATCGAGGAGTCCCCGAGCTGAATGCAAGAGAAAGATGATTCCTCGGTAGCATCTGAGGGAGGAGAAAACCTGACCGTCCCTTATATTGCTGAGCTGGTGGCTTCTAAATCGGAACTTGATGCTGTTATTGTCCTACCACTGGCCGATGAGGCCTTCGAGGATGTATCGGGTAATATCCTTGAGCCGGTTGATGGTCAAAATATTCCACAAGATGAGGTGCATTTGGCAGGTGGTCCGGAGGAGCCTAGTTCTGAAGCTCTCCAGAAACAAGAGACGGCTATGATTGATCCAGTCGGGGTTATCGAAGTGAGCGATTACCCTTTGGGACCGACTTTACCTCCAAGGGAGATGCATGATGCCCAAAATAAAGAACCTTTCAATGTAGGGGTGCCCGTCGGAGATAGTGATGCATTTGAAAGGCTTTTTGCTGTGCCTAAGGAAAACCCTGACTCAACGCCTCACTTATTTTCAGTGAGATCGATAGGCTTTGTAAGCAGGTAATTTTTTGTATATTCTGCTCGACGTCCGGATCTTCACCTTTCTAACTTTATTTCTTTCACGGTTCCAGGCCAATGTGCTTTATAATCAGACCTTTGCCAGGTTTCAAGCTGAGTTGAATCTCTACGAGGGTAGCGTTTGAAGCTCACCTTGGAAGCTGATGAGCTTAGAGCTCTTTTTACCAAGAAGGAGGAGGAACTCCGTGGCCTTCGGGATTGTTTGGAGGCGGCATCCCGAGAGAGGACTCATCTTACTGAGGAGGTTATGTAGTTTCTATTTGTTTTGTCTGCATGCTTACCCGACTTCAGCGTTTTAACACCTTTGGGCTGATCTATGCAGCTTGAGAAGAAGGATGTCCTAATGAGGGAGGAGTTTCGAGCCAGAGACTCTGAAATTCTCAAACTTAAACGACACGTGAGTGAGATAATGTCTGAGAGAGATACTCTTCAGGGGAAGGTGGTCTCAGTCGGACATCAACTTCATGATGCGAGGGCGGAGAGAAACAAGTATAAAGAACTTCACATTGAGGTAGTTGCTACACTATCAGGGATCAGGGCTGAAGCCGAGGCTCTCGTATCCTTGCACAAAGAGGATGTTATTTCTGTAAATGCTCAGGCCAGGAAGGTGTCCGAGGGCCAAGCTGCAATTGACCCGAGCCACGGAACATGCCCAGTTAGAATCTCGAAGGCAGGGGGCATCGATTTGCCTGCCGAGATCGAGAGGGTAAAAACCCTAGAAGAGGAGGCTGCAGCCCTGCTTGCTTCTGAAGGTGAGTCGAGAAGTGGCTAGGAAGATGATGACGGCAAAATCCTCGAAGGGGAAGAGGAAATTGAAGACCTGGGGGTCGTGGCTGAAGCTATTAAAGGCAAAACCTCTGAGGGAGCCGTCGAAGGCACAACCCGGTAGATTACGGTTTTACTTGCTTTCTCCCTTGTAAGAGCTTTAGTCATAGGCCTTGTAAATGCACCCTTGTGAACTTTCAAAATATATGTAAAAAGCCTTTCCGTTTTCATTATTTCTTGTTTTTGCTTTGGTTTTATGAATAAACTATGACGCTTGTTAAAAAGTGGTCCGAAATTTTGGACCTCAGATTAAGCCCTTAGGTTTTCGCTACTGCTGAGCGACTTGTAATGGTCGAAAGTTGGCCGTTTGGGGCTTAGTCCCCAAGTCCAGTTTTGACTTGAGTTCATCGACCTTTAGGTCTAAAAATTAGCCCTGAGGCTACTTGAGTTGGCCCTTAGGCTCTTACGCATTGGGTCGGTGCAACCTCTAATCGGCCCTAAGGCTCTTTTAAGCTGGCCCTTAGGCTCTTACGCGTTGGGTCGGTACGACCTCTAATATAGGCTGGCACTTAGGCTCTTATGCGTTGGGTCGGTACGGCCTCTAATCGGCCCTAAGGCTCTTTTAAGCTGGCCCTTAGTCTCTTACGTATTGGGTCGGTGTGACCTATAATATAGGTTGTCGCTTAGGCTCTTATGCATTGGGTCGGTATGACCTCTAATCGGCCCTAAGGCTCTTTTAAGCTAGCCCTTAGGCTCTTACGCGTTGGGTCGGTACGACCTCTAATATAGGCTTTATTTTTCCCTTATTAAAGACTTTTTGAAGTTTTTTGTGTTCGTCCGACTCTTCGACGGTTTGATAAGAACCTCGATTGTTTTGAATCCTTTTCATTGTTTGGAGCTGACATGATTGAAGCTCTTTTGCTTATGCCGAGGGTATCCTGATTAACTAGTTCTTTTCGAAGTAATTGAAGACCTGAGATTTTATGGCGACGGTCGGGCGTCCCTGAGTCACGTTAGTTTGGCCGGAGCCTCGTGATCATTGTCTTTGACCATAGCCTTTTAGTCCCTGAATGAGGTAGCCTCGGCGTCTATATCGATGGTATGCCTTTTTAGGGGACTTACAAGTTCGAATATATAGCCTTGACTTTAGGATCAGTATTTGTGCCTTTTGTAAGGTCTTATATGTTTTAACATGCCTTACTTGAGGTCTTACAGATAGGTTACTTGACACAAGTATAATTCATGCCTTGCTTGAGGTCTTACAGATTTGGTATTGCCTTATAGAGGTCTTATGAGCTCGAGGTTACCTTATAGAGGTCCTACACTGTTGGTAATGCCTCATGGAGGTCTTACATTTTATAGCATTGTCATATGGAGGGCTTTAGGGCTCGAGGTTGCCCGCTTAGGGTCATATGGCCTTGAGTTTTCGGTGTCAGTTTCTGATTATTCGGGAAATTTATGGCCCTGGGGCCATTTTTTGTGAAAATAGCAAATTTCTTTAAAGCGCAAAGTGTTTGTCCCGAAAAAATATTCCTTGATTACTTGGCACAAGTATACATAGATTTCACCGTTGAAGGTTCGATTATTATGTGGACATAGTTCATTCGATCGTTTGGCCTGATACATTATCTTCCTATCGATACCCTCTTTGGCTTATTTTGATCTCTCTGATGAGGAGATCTCCCGAGTGGGTGCTCCCCCCAGTATTCGAGGGTGATTGGAGAGAAGCCTAGAATACTTGTTGAGTCCTCCTTAGGTAGAATATAGATGTAGCCTCGTTAAGAACCTTGCCGGTAAAACCCTTTTTGGGATAAAATCCGATCGAAGGAAAAGAGTGCAATGCATGCTTTAAAACCCATGGTCTTTGAGTCGGAGGATGTTTCATCGTAATCCATCGGACAGCTTAGTAGTAATAGGGTTTGAGCATTGATATGTTCCAATTGCTTGGAAGTTGTTCGCCTTCCATGGTACCGAGCTTGTACGACCCTTTGTCAATAACTCCGAGGATGCGATATGGTCCTTCCCAGCTCGGGCCTAGCTTCCCTTTATTAGGGTTTTGAGTGTTTAGGGTGACTTTCCTTAGGACTAAGTCCCTGACTCTGAAATGTCAGAGATTTGTTCTCCTGTTATAGTACCTTTTGATTCTTTGTTTTTGGGCGGCCATTCGGACCAGTGAAGCTTCTCACATTTCATCTAATAATTCGAGGGCTGCAGTCATAGCCTCTTGTTTGAGCTCTTAGTAGCATGTCAAAATCTGGGCTTGGCCCTCTGACCTCGACCGGTATTAAAGTCTCGGAACCATACACTAGAGAGAAAGGCGTTTCTCCCGTGCTCGATTTTGGAGTTGTTCGATATGCCCATAACACCTCGGGCAACATTTCTCTCCATTTTCCTTTCGCATTTTCTAACTTTTTTTTCATGTTTTGAATGATAGTCTTGTTTGTGGACTCGGCCTGACCGTTTGCACATGGGTGGTAGGATGTTGACAGGATCCTTTTGATTTTATGGTCCTCGAGGAACTTAGTTACTTTTCTCCCGATGAACTGCTTCCCGTTATCACATGTTATCTCGAAGGGAATCCTGAATCGACACATGATATGGTCCTAGATGAAGTTAATGACTTCATTTTCTCTTATCTTCTCTAAGGCATGCGCTTCCACCCATTTTGAGAAGTAGTCAGTCATAAATAAAATGAATCTGGCCTTACCTGGTGCCGTTGGTAGGGGTCCGACGATCTCTATCCCCCACTTCTTGAACGTCCATGGTGACAAGACTAAATGTAGCTGTTCACCAGGTTGGTGAATCATTAGTGCAAATCTCTGGCATTTGTCGCATTTTCGGACGAATTCTTTGGTATCCTTGTCCATTTTGTTGCAATAGTAGCCTGCTATGATCACCTTTCGGACTAAGGAATCAGCACCAGAGTAATTTCCGCAGGTGCCCTCATGGATTTCTCGGAGCACGTAATCTATGTCCCCCGATCCTAGGCATACTGCTAGAGGCCCATCAAAGGTTCTTCTGTATAGAGTTCCGTTTTCATCGCGTGAGAATCGGACTGCTTTGGTTCGCAGGGCCCTCGACTCTTTTGGGTACGCGAGTAGCTTCCCACTTTTCAAATCATTGATATATTTATTTCTCCAATCCCATGCTAGGCTAGTGGATTTGATCTAGGCATGGACTTCTTTGATCACTGATTTGATAGCTGAACAACAACCCTGGGGAGTATGTCATCTTCCTCGACAGATGATCCCAGGTTTGCAAGGGCATCAGCCTCACTATTCTGCTCTCGAGGTATGTGGACCAGAGTCCATTCTTTGAAGCGGTGCAATGCAACTTGAATTTTGTCTAAGTATCTTTGCATCCTATCTTCTCGAACCTCGAAGTTCCCATTTACCTGATTTACCACCTAAAGGGAATCATATTTTACTTCGATGACCTCTGCTCCTAGGACTTTGGCCAATTCCATACCTATAATCATAGCCTCATGCTCAGCTTCATTGTTAGTTAACCTTGCAGTTTTTATAGATTGCCTAATCATACCGCCCATAAGGGGCTTCAGAACTATGCCGAGCCTGGACCCTTTCACGTTCAAGGTGCCTTCAGTGAACAAGGTCCATACCCCCAAAGATGTGCCCGTTTATAGTAGAAGCTCTTTCTCTTCCTCGGGCATGACAACGGGCATAAAGTTGGCCATAAAATCTTCCAGAATTTGGGACTTGATAGCCGTTCGGGGTTGATACTCGATATCGTACCCCTTGAGTTCGATGGCCTATTTGTCTAGTCGGCTCGATAATTCGGGCTTATGCAATATGCTACGAAGAGGATATGTTGTTAAAACACAAATACAGTGGCGTTGGAAATAAGGCTTTAATTTACGAGATGCGCTTATCAATGCAAGATCTAATTTTTATAGGTGCGGATACATGGTTTCGGCATCTCCCAGGGTCCAACTTACATAATAAACAGGGAATTGCATACCTTGTTCTTCTCGAACCAGCACACCACTTACCGTTACCTCGGATACGGCCAGGTACAAATACAACATTTTATCCTCCTTTGGGGTGTGGAGTAAAGGTGGGCTTGTGAGATATCGCTTCAACTCCTCTAAGGCACGTTGGCATTCCGGAGTCCATTCGAAGATGTTTTTCTTTTTGAGAAGAAATGATGACTCCTACTTGATGACCTCAATAAAAATAGACCCAAAACTGCTATCCGCCCGGTCAGCCGTTGCACGTCCTTCACATTGTTTATCACCGTGATTTCTTTGATGGCTTTGATTTTGTTGGGGTTGATATCAATACCCCTATTTGACACCATGAAGCCTAAGAATTTACCCGAACTCACTCCGAAGGCACATTCAGGATTGAGTTTCATGATGTAGCTTCTGAGGATGTCGAATATCTCCTGCAAATGAGTCAAATGGTCCTTTATGCGCAGGGACTTAACTAGCGTATCATCAATGTAAACCTCTATGGATTTGCCTATTTTATGTTTGAACATTTTATTAACTAGGCGTTGGTACGTGGCTCCCGCGTTTTTAGCCCGAAGGGCATCATATTGTAGTAGTACGTACCGTACTTCGTGATGAACGAAGTCTTTTCCCTATCCTCGGGGTTTATCTGAATTTGATTATACCCCGAGTAGGCATCGAGAAATGTGAGGATCTCGTGGCCGGTCGTGGCATCGATCAAGCGGTCGATGCTGGGAAACATGAATGAATCTTTGGGGTACGCCCTATTTAAGTCGTTATAATCTACGCACATTCTTAACTTATTCCCCTTTTTGGGAACTACCACCACATTGGCCAACCATTCGGGATATTTTACCTCCCTGATAGACCCTATTTTAAGGAGGTTTGTTACCTCGTCCTTGATGAACGCGTGTTTTACCTCAGACTGAGGTCTCCTTTTTTGCTTCACTGATTTGAAACTGAGGTCGACACTTAGTCAATGGGTGGTTATTTCTGGCGGGATCCCTATCATATCTAAATGGGACCAAGCAAAGCAATCGATTTTATTAATAAGAAATTGAATGATTTTTTTCTGAGTCCGGGGGTTAATCTCATTCCTAGGTATACGTTCCGATGTGGGAGATGCTCAATCAAAACAACTTGCTCCAGTTCTTCAATTGTTGATTTTGTTGCGTCCGATTCTTCGGGGGTAACAAAAGTTCGGGGAGCGAGGAAGTCTTCTTCATCATCCTCGGGGGTCTGTTTGCCTCCCGGCTCCTCCGAGGTGGAGGGTATAGAAGTTGGTGCCTCCATGTGGACTGCGAACATCTTCTTTTCTACATGTTGTTCTACATATACCGTTTTTATACAGTCTTTTGTTGGAAACTTTATCATCTGATGAAGGGTTGATGGTATTTCCCTCATATTGTGTATACATGGCCTTCCAAGTAATGCATTGTACCTCATGTCACCTTCGATAACATGAAATTTGGTATTTTGAACTATATCGGACATGTTGACTGAGAGGGTAATCTCCCCATTTGTTTCTTCACTGGCCATGTTGAAGCCGTTGAGGACTCGGGAGGTAGGTATGATTTGATTGAGCAGTCCGAGCTGTTCTACCACCTTCGACCTGATTATATTGGCCGAGCTACCTTGATCTACGAGTACACGTTTAATTTGAATGTTATTCAAGAGAAATGAAATTACCAGTGCATCGTTATATGGATGAGATAAGGTCTCGAAGTCCTCTTCACTGAATGCTAGGATGTCCTTGTGCATGCGGCCCCAAATTTGCCTTTCTGTTGCCGCGGAAACTTCTGTCCGCTTGATAACGGGTCCTTCAGGAAAGTCGGTCCCCCAATGATCATATGAACGATGTGCTGAGGTTTTCCCATTCTGTTCCTTTCTACCTCTCTTTCCTCCAGGGTTGGAGTTTTTCGAGCTTCCTGTTGGTTTTCTTGGCGTATACTTCTGTTAGTGTGGGAACTTATACCGACGTGTTGGGCGTTGCGTGAGCCCAAACCCACGGGGATTGGCTCTACTGCGTCCTCAGGGTTTCGCATTAGTACACCGGTGCCTGGAACAACTACATCATTCTCTCCATGGTCGTCTGGACCGTTGTTTTCAGATGCATTCACTGAGTTAGACATATTGACCTGAAATCAAAGATTCTTGGACAAGAAAAAGTGTGAAGAATAACTTGTGTTTTCAGTAAACCAGCACCAAAAGAATCATTATTAGTTTTAGCCTCACGGTGGGCGCCAAACTATTTACCTTGAAAATGGTAATTACAATTAAATTTGATTTTGTGGTTCTAAATATACGTGATTTATTCTAATGCTAATTGTTAGAAAATAGATGCTAAGTGTGAGCTAGGAAATTAAAGTAAGAGCTTGAGGATAGTATGCTATGCAAACCGAATGATCGCGAATCGTGGTCTCGAGCTGGCCTACGCTGGGCCTCGAGGTCGAGCTAGAGTGTTTGATTGGGACTGCCCGATGAAGGACTAACATACCTAAGGGCCTTGATGATGGCTCTTTCTGATCAATGATGAATAATAAATGAATAACAATCAATGGAACACAATAAATGTAAGCAATAAATTAAAGGAAAGACAATGGAAAATGTTTAAGTTAGAGAGCAGAGAATGTTCTTGTTCTTTTATTGAATATCATGTGTGCAAGAAGTAGCAAGGGTCCTCTTTACATAAGAGGGGGAATCCCAGCATGGTACATGTATAATTATTACATAGAAACGTAGCTGGTACATCTACTTAATGGTCCGGTACGAACTTGTACTGTTCTTGCAGACGTTGTCAGCTTTGGTCACGTGCCTTGGGAATTTCCCGCTTGCCCGTAATAGCCATCGATTTGTGCTGCCCCGTGATCGAGCATAGGGGACCCTCGGGGTCGAACCTCGAGATGTGCCTCGAGCCTTATGGGCTACGGAATGCCATAACGATCATAAAATCGGACTCTCCGATTTTAGCTGGGTACAATGTGTAATTGTGTATAATTACATAGTTTGATTTGTTTGTTTGACCAATTAATAACTTAGTTGGCATGGAATTCAGTGTAATAGGAGGTGCAATTATACCTTTGATTCTCAAGGAAGAGGTGAAAGTTGATGTTAATTCCTGTAATTATCAGTTAAGGTAACTGATTTTTTTTTTTTTTTTTTTGTCAAATATACTATTATCTTTTTTATACTATTCTCTTTCATTTCTCTTATTCTCATATACCAATCTTTCAACGTGTTAGTTATGATGTGCTTTCATATAAACGTGCAGCTACTCATAAATTGATTCTTCCTTTTATTTTTTATTTTTTATTTTTTATTCATTTTTCTTAGTCGTTAACACAATTCATATTTTAATAGCTTTATTTTCTACTCATTAATTTAGATATTTATTACTAAATAATACCTTCTAAGTTCACATTTATCTTTTTTCAAGAGTAAAAGAAACAATATTTCATATTTATAGATAAAAGTTGTCGAAAACATTTATATTCATAATTGAAATTTTTATTAATAATTTTAAATTAAGATATGAGTTTTCTAAAATATATTCAAGATACCGCCTATTCCTTACATATTAGTTATCAAATTATAATTCTTTAATATTTGTTTTTCAAAAAAATATGTAGTATAACTACCTGGTTATAAATAGTATCTAATATTTCTTATACACATATGTATTTGTCACATATTAAAGTTTATTTATTTCTTCATCTGAAAATATAAATTATTTTCTTATAATTAATTTTTATTCTTAAAATTTAAAAATATATGATAGTGTAATTAAACATGTTCAATCAAATATGATTCTGTGAATTGCATTCTAATTATATTATGTCAATCAAGGATTTCTTTGTAATTATTATATTGTGTAATTACTATGTAGTACAATTACTACCTAACAATTATATATACAATCTAAGTAACATTGTGGTTTCCAACCACACCTCAAAAGTACGGGCTAAATTAAAAAATAGCCAGATTTACAACTGGTTGTTCAAAAATAGCCCAGTTTGAAAGTAATCGAAATTTAGTTACTTTTTATGTAAAGATAAATTTGAGTGAAAATACTGTTCAAAACCCGGAAAATACGCCAGTATATTATACAAGAATTCCAGCATAAGTATGCTTGAACTCCAACATGTTATACTGGAGTTCTAGGATAAGTATGCTGGAACTCCAGCATAATATGATGGAGTTCCAGCATAAGTACACTAGAACTCCAACATAATATACTGGAGTTCCAGCAAGTATAATTGTCCAGTATAATATACTGGAGTTTGGAGCACCGGTGCTCCAGTCTCCAGTATATTATACTGGAGTCATCAAAGTATACCGGTCCAGCATAATATGCTGGAGTTCATACACAGGTGCACCGAACTCCAGTATATTATGCTAGACCGGACTCTGTTGCAGCAAAATAGTGGCTATTTTTCATTGACTTCGTAAACGCTGGCTATTTTTGAATGACCAATCCGAAAACTAGCTATACCGTGCTATTTTTTACCAAAAGTACACTTTATAAAGCAACTGCCCCTCAAGCGGCATATCATATGGACTGAATAGAGAGAAAAGAAATTCATTTAAGATTTGATTTTTTTTTTTTTTGGCAAACGAATGCTAAAAGTTGAAAATTAAAATAATTTGTATTCTTAATAGATTTAAAAGTTATATAAAAAAGATTAGTTTTAGTGCTAAGCATTTTGAGCTGTAGGTTCGATGATCACTTCGAAGTATAAGCTAACGTCCTTGACGAGCAATTCAAAACCCGTCAAGCTGATGAAATCTTGCATCGCTCGGTTCACCATTTGTGATGATCCGATAAGTCATCTTATGTTTTAGAACCTAATTTTATGCTCTGAAACCTTAAACACCTCAGCTCAGCCCTCCTCGATTTGCATGCATAGTCTGGGTATTTTTCCAGAAAGCTTTTATGTTAAAAATTGAGAAAAATATGAAATTTTTGCCTCAAAATCAATTTGAGTTGACTTCGGTCAACGTTTTGAGCAAACGGACCCGGATCAGTATTTTGACGGTCCCGGTGAGTCCATATCGTGATTTGGGATTTGGGTATATGCCCAGAATCGAATTCGGAGGTCCCTAGCTCGAGTTATCGCAGTTTGTTGAAATTTGAAAGTTTAAAAGCTTAATGACTTTGAAAGTTTGTCCAATATTTAACTTTATTTGTATCGGGTCCGTATTTTATTTTTGAAACCTGGTATAGGTCCGTTACTATATTTATGACTTGTTTGCCAAATTTTCTGAGAAATGGAGTTTGTTTGACGTGATTCGAACGCCCGGTTGTCAAAATAGAAGTTCATGAGTTTTCTTAAAAATTCCATTTGATTTGGTATTCAATTCGTAGTTCTAGGTATTATTTTTGCGATTTGATCGTGCAAGCAAGTTCGTATGATATTGTTGGACTTGTGTGCATATTTGATTTGGAGCCCCGAGGGCTCGCGTGAGTTTCGGATAGGCTACAAAGTGAATTTTGGACTTTGGAAAAATGCTGGTGTGTCTCAATTGTGTGTAGGCCTAAGACCTTGCAATTGTGAGGTCAAACTTTAGATTTACGACCTCTATTAGGATAGCATTTGCGAAGAGCAGCTGGGGCACCTCAGGTTAATGTTTGCGAACAATACTTTGCTTTTACGAAGTGGGACTGCGGCAGGCTTGGTCGCATTTGCAATCAATTTGGTTGCAAATGCGAAAGATCAATGTTCGCATTTGCGAACAAATCATCGTAAATGCGATGACAGAAGAAATGGGAGGACTTCGCAATTGCGACTGTTTTTTCGCATTTGCGAACCCCAAGTTGCAAATGCGACATCTGCGACTGATCAAATAGCTAAAAAATGAGATTTTTTCTCATTCTTCAAATTTTCAAAACAAGAAAACCTTAGAGGCAATTTTCTCAAGCACCCTTCTTCCCCAAATCATTGGTAAGTGATTCTAATCTATTTTCTTTCAATCTTTCATTACATTTTCTAAGATTTCAACCTAAAATCTAGTGTTTTCATGGTGAAAATTGGGAGTTTGGGTAGAATTAGGGATTTTTATAAAATTAGGATTTAGAGATTCCAAAATAAATTACATAACCGAGCTCGGGGGTGAATGGGTAATCTGGTTTTGGTCCGAATTTTGGGTTTGGACCAAGCGGGCCCGGGAGTTGACTTTTGTTAATGACCTAAATTGAATCCTTTGCAATCGTGGGTAGTTCCTCCGGCTTAATTTGAATCGTTTCGTTGGTAATTTGCTAGATTCTATTGGTTCGGAGGCTTGTTTGAAAGGCAAAGCTGTGGTTAAACTTTGAATTGATCCTTGGAGCAAGGTAAGTGTCGTGGTTAACCTTGACTTTAGAGATTAGAATTTATTTGTCTATTTGCTACATATTTAGATGTTGGGTACAACGTATATGTGAGATACAAGTACTTATGCGTTGTTGTGGGGTTAAAGCATGCGGGTGGAACATGTTCCTTGTAATTTATTGGTTATTTTGATCATGTTATCCATGCTTAGAGTAGTTACTTATTAAATTGATCGTTCTTACCACGTTTAAGGACTTTTGTGATAATTGAGTATTGTTTCTAAAATTGAGATTGGTTGTGGAATCATTGTTGATGTAAGACTTGTTCTTGTTGATTCTATCTACCTGTTTTTACTTGTTCATTGTTATATGGTAAGGGAGAGTGTTAATGCACGAAGGATGATGTCGTACCGTATGTGAGTGTTAATGCACGAAGAGTTATACCGTGCCATATAATAAGAGTTAATGCACGAAGGGTGATGTCATGCCATATTTTCTAGAGTTAATGCATGAAGGATGATGTCGTGTCATATCTATTGATTTGTGATGAAAGTGAGTGTAAAAACACGTAAGGTGATGTCATGTCGTTAATATTGTTTCACTATGAGGTTGATAGTAAAAGAACGAAGGGTGATGCCGTGCAGTTTTATTCATTGTGTTTACTCGTTTTATTGGTTAAAGGCATATTAACTGTTCTGGTTATCATATCTGCTATAATTATCGTACTTTGTACCTCTTTCGCATGTCCCCTCCCAATAGTACATATTTAGCTTTTGTTTGTTGTTATCTTGTACGTATGTTGTTATCTGTACCGGTTTATTACGTGGGAGTGTTGTCGTAGCCTCATCACTACTTTGTCGAGGTTAGGCTCGACACTTACGGAGTACATGGAGTCAGGTGTACCCATACTACACTCTGCACTTCTTGTGCAGACCTTGGTACTGACCCCAGCTGTTCGTGAGGCGTAGCAGCTTGGATTTGCTTATTAGATACTCGAGGTAGATCTGCTGATGCCCGTAGACCTTGAAGTCCCCTCCTATTTTCCCCATTTTACTATTTTTTTCTGTTCAGAACAATTGTAATTGTTTCAGACCCTGTTTGTAGAAATTCTAGAAGCTCATGAATTGTGACTCTAGATCCGGATTATGGTAGATATTATAGATATTTATGTTATTCCGCACTCAGGTTTCGTTCATTTTGGCTTAATTAACTTTATTTATTGAAATTGAATAAACAATGGCTTAAGGATTCTCTAATGTTGGCTTGCCTAGCAAGTGAAATGTTAGGCGTCATCGTGGTCCCGAAGGTAGAAATTTCGGGTCGTGAAAAGTTGGTATCAGAGCACTAGGTTTCCAAGATCTCACAAGTCATGAGCAGGTTTAGTAGAGTCTAGAGGATCAGTACGGAGACGTCTGTACTTATCTTCAAGAGGCTATGAAGTTTAGGAACAAATTTTACTTCTATTCTTCTCTGTCATGCGATTTTTTTCTCTCATTGCTAATTGAACTCTTCTACTCTTGTTCTTTCGCAGATGGTGAGAACGCGTAATACATCTTCAGTTGGGCAGCAGCCAGATCCCCCATTGGCAGCTCCTACGGGGGGCAGAGATCGAGGCCGAGACAGGGGCAGAGCTGAGCCCAGAGCTCGAGCAACAGCACCAGTAGTGGAGCCTCAGGTGGAGTTTGATGAGGAGGTTCTAGCTCAGATTGTACCTGTTGGACTAGCTCAGGTCCCGGAGGGGTTCATCCGTACCCCAGTGCTTTAGGACGCTCTAGTTTGTTTAGTGGACCTTATGGAGAGTGTGGCCCAGGCCAGTACATTTCCTATGGCACCAACCGTCTCTCAGACTGGGGTAGGAGCACAGACTCCCGCTACTCATACTTCGGAGCAGATGGCTCTCCAGTATCGGACTCCAGTAGCCCAGCTAGTTGGGGTAGTTCAGCGGGTTGTTGCGACACAGGCTAGTGGTGGACCAACTTTGTCTTCTGAGGGCTTATTGATATTGGACAAGTTCACCAAGCTCTTTCCAGTTCACTTCAGTGGTGCACCTTCTGAGGACCCACATGATTATCTTTGTCACTGCTATGAGGTGCTCCGGAACATGGGGATAGTTGAGACCAATGGGGTTGATTTTGATGTGTTTTAGATGATGGGTTCCGCCAAGAGATGGTGGAAGTATTTTGTTTCGACCAGACCAGTTGGGTCGCCTACTCTTACTTGGGACCAGTTCTCTTAGATATTTTTTTAGAAGTTCCTTCTTGTCACACTGAGAGAGGATTATCGTAGGTAGTTTGAGCGTCTTCAGTAGTGCAGTATGTATGTCACTCAGTATGAGACCCGTTTTGCGAATCTGTCCTATCATGCTATTCTTCTACTTCCTACCGAGAGAGAGAGAGAGAGAGAGAGAGGGTGAGGAGGTTTATTGAGGGACTTGCTCAGCCTATCAAGTTCAGATGGCCAAGGAGACCAAGAGTGTGATTTCTTTTCAGATAGCTGCTAATGTGGCCAAGCGAGTCGAGGTTCTTTCACAGGGGGTGGTTAGGGGTCTGGCAAGAGGCCTCATCATTTCGGTGGGTTTAGTGGTGCCTCATCTGGAGACATGGGTACTTTTGGTAGAGTCCATTCTCCTAGGCCGTTTCATTCATCACTCCAGGCATCAAACAGTGCTTTAGGTGGTCGTGGCCCTCATATGCCTTATTTCGACCAGCTAGCCTACAATGCACCACCAGCTCCTATTAGTGCACCTCCGCTCCAGAGTTTTCAGGGTGGTTACTCAGGTCGACAGGGTTAGCTTCAGGGTTAGCAGTCACAACAGTTGAGGTCCTGTTTTACTTGTGGTGATCCGAGTCTTATTGCTAGATTTTGCCCTCAGGCATCGAGCAGTTCACACCATCAGGGTTCTCGTGCCATGGTCCCTGCACCGGGTGCTTCACTGCCCACTTAGTCAACTAGAGCTAGGGGTCAGACAGCTAGAGGTGGAGGTCAGGCCATTAGAGGTGGAGGTCAGGCAACTAGAGGTGGAGGCCAGCCAGCTAGGGCCCGTTCTATAGATGTAGTTCAGAGTGGTGGGGCCGAGCCCCAATGCTATGCTTTTTCAGCCAGGACTGAGGATGAGTCATCTAACTCTGTTATCACAGGTACTATTTTAGTTCTATTTGATCCGGGTTCTACTTATTCCTACGTGTCATCCTATTTTGCTTCATATTTGGTTGTGCCTGGTGTTTCTTTGAATGCTCCTGTGTATGTGTCCACACCTGTGGGAGATGATATTGTTGTAGATCGTGTTTATCGTTCGTATGTTGTTACCATTGGGAGTCTTGAGACTAGTGTAATCTTATACTTCTCGATATGGTAGATTTCGATATTTTCTTGGGTACAGGGCTGTCACCTTATCATGCTATATTGGATTGTCATGCCAAGATTGTGACCTTAGCCTTGCCAAGGTTGCCTCGATTAGAGTGGAAAGGGACTCCTGGCCATTCTACCAGTTATATTGGTAGGTTATTATTGTCAGTTTGTGGAGGTTCTCATCTATAGCAGCCCCATTAACCAGGTTTACCTAGAAGGGTGCCCCGTTCAGATGGTCAGATGAGTGTGAGGCGAGCTTTCAGAAGCTCAATATTGCTTTGACTACAACGCACGTGTTGGTGTTGCCTATAGGTTTAGGATCTTATACGGTATATTGTGATGCATCTCGTATTGGACTTGGTGCGGTATTGATGTAGGAGGGCAGGGTGATTGCATATGCATCACGATAGTTGAAGGTTCATAAGAAGAATTACATTGTTCATGACTTAGAGTTGGCAGCCATTGTTCATGCACTGAAGATTTGGAGGCACTATCTTTACAGCGGGTCATGTGAGGTATTCACGGATCATCAAAGCTTGCAGTATTTGTTCAAACAAAAGGAACTCAATTTGTGGCAGAGGAGGTGGTTGGAGCTATTGAAAGACTATGATATCACCATCTTGTATCATCCAGGGAAGGCCAATGTGGTGGCCGATGCCTTGAGTAGAAAGTCAGTAAGTATGGCCAGCCTTGCGTACATTCTAGTCGGTGAGAGACGACTTGCATTAGATGTTCAGTCCTTGGCTAATCAGTTCATGGGGTTGGATGTTTCTGAGCCTAGTTGTGTTCTAGCTTGCATAGTCGCTCGATCTTCCTTGCTTGAGCGTATCAGGGAGCGGTAGTATGATGACCCTCATTTGCTTGTCCTTGGGGACACAGTTCGGCATGGTGATGCCAAGCGGATTACTGTTGGAGCTTATGGAGTTTTAAGTATGCACAGTCGTGTTTGTGTGCCTAATGTGGATGGAATTCGTGATTTAATTCTTGAGGAGGTCCACAGTTCCCGGTATTTTATTCATCCAGGTGTTGACAAGATGTATCAGTAATTGAGGCAACATTATTCGTGGAGGAGGATGAAGAAGGACATAATTGTATATGTAGTTCAATGTCTAAATTGTCGGCAAGTAAAGTATGAGCACCAGAGACCTAGTGGTTTGCTTCAAAAGTTAGAGATTCCTGAGTTGAAGTGAGAGCGTATCAATATGGATTTTGTTGTGCATTTCATTCCTGTGGCAGTTACCTATTCTTCAGAGCGGTTGGCTGAGATTTACATCCGCAAGATCGTCTGTCTTCACGGTGTGCCCGTGTCTATCATTTCTGATCGAGGTGCGCAGTTCACCTTGCATTTCTAGAGGGCAGTACAATGTGAGTTAGGCACGCAGGTTGAGTTGAGCACATCATTTCATCCTCAGATTGACGGACAATCCGAGCGCACTATTCAGATATTAGAGGATATGCTCCGCGCTTGTGTTATAGACTTCGGAGGTTCTTGGGATCAGTTCTTTCCACTTGCGGAGTTTGCCTACAACAACAACTACCAGTCGAGCATTCAAATGGCTCCCTATAAGGCATTATATGGGAGGCGGTGCCGATCGCCAGTTAGATAGTTCGAGCCGGGGAGGTGTGAGCACGTGATTTTTGCCTCATACGAATTACTCCAAAAGAATTCCCAAAATTAGGTCTTTTCTTTAACTAGGTTTTTTTTTTAGGAATTATTGTGTGATTTCCCTGATTGTTCGCATATATTTGTGTGCATTTTAATTTTGTTAATGCATTAAAAATACAAAAATATAGCATTTTTCATTTGAGATTTGATTTTTACATTTTTTGGAATTAATTAATAATTAGATGTTTTACAAAAATGAAAATTCAAAAAAATATAGCATTTTTCATTTGAGATTTGATTTTTACATTTTTTGGAATTAATTAATAATTAGATGTTTTACAAAAATGAAAATTCAAAAAAATATAACATATTGTGTGATTTTCTTTTAATTTGGAATTTAATTATTTGTGATAATTATTAGTTAGAGTTAATTAGTATTTTTAAGTTAATTTGGTGTTTTATAAATTAAATTTAAGACTTTTTAAATTTTTTAAAGAAAAAGAAGAAAAGAAAAGAAAAAGAGTTAATAAAAGAGAGGAAATAAAATTTGGGCCAAAATTAAATTAAATCCCAAGCCCAAATCAATTAACCCAGCCAAAAACCAGCCCAGACCCGTCCCAACCCGGTCCACCCTTACCAGAACCAAACGACGTCGTTTGGACACGCTTTGATTAGGGCCGTCAATTTTATTTGATCGAACGGCCCAAAGCTTTTCCCATCACCCGTATCCGACCCATTTCATCTGAGACCAATCGGTCTTCAGCTCACTCAAACGACGTCGCTTCATTTAGTCAGATGATCCAAGCCATTGATCTTGTTTGATCGAACGACCTGGATCCAATTCCACCCCAGTATATATACATCCAAACAAACCCCGCCCTCCTCAGCACCCCGCCTCCCCATCTCGTCTATCGTCTCCCTCACCCCAAACCCTAGAGACCAGCCGCCACCATTCCCCACCGCCTTCCGATGGCGGCACCGGCTCCGTTCCCCTCCAAAATCACACCCCAGAACCACCCCAACCCCCTCTTTCCAAGTTCGTGACTCGTTTCCCTCGAATTTTGCCCGAACCTCTCGAATTTTAGATCTAAGTTTCAAATCCCAAAACCTCCGAACCCTAGCCAACTCCAATCCCTCCCAAATTAACACCACACAACTGCCTTGACCCCCTCATACCTAATCCATCACCAGTTCCCCTCGAATACCCTTGAAGCCCCTCGAATCTGGATTGGAAAGAAAAAAAAAACGAACCCCAAATCCCAAAAATCCAAATCGTTAGATGCTTGAAGATTTGAGATCGAAATCGACCTTAGTTGTGTGTTCTCAGTCGAGAACACTCGGTTAAGGTCTATTCTGGCCACAAATTCAAAGAAAATCAAAGGCCTAATTAGAGACAGTATTCAGATATTTGGAGGTAGATTTCCTGATTTTAATTTTTTCTATTTTTCTTATTATTATCTTCTTCTACTCCTTTCTGTTATTAGAATATTTATTTGGTCAGTATTGTTCCATGTTTTTAGTTAATAGATTGTTTGTTGATTTTGTTTGGTGTTGTTTTGTTTCTCAGTAGTTTAAACTCATAGTAGTTCTTGAATTGATTCGTGTTAATTTTATTGAAATTATTTCATTTTAAGAACTATTAGGCAGTCTGCTGGGAAAGTTTGTCTGTATAAAGATTGAATAACCTAAAACGATATGAATTGAGTTCAGCCTGGCCCATGAATTTCAAGTTTAAAAATAGAAACTTTAAGATAATAGTGGGAATTATTTAAGTGTTCACCTACTTAAGAAGTTTCTAGTGGATAGTAGGGTAGTATTTGCACTAATGGATTAAATAATTAAGTGGATAATTGAGTGGACAATGGAGTGGAGGATTAAAGAAATGAAAAGTTGACTGGTAGTGGAGAGAACACTAACTTAATGCCTATTTCAAGAGCTGTTGAGGACAAAAATAAAAAAAAGGGAAGAAGAGACTGAAAATAGAAGATAGAGCTTTAGATATAGATAGAGGGGGGATTCGAAGAGAGATACACAAAAATAGATACAGAAAAAAAAAATCAAAAACGATTGCAAAATTTCAGAAAAATACACTGTTTCATTGAGTCATTTGGTATTTTCTGAAGTTTTCCTCTAGTATGGAAGCAATTTCTGGTTAGCTGATAATAAAAAGGGTTTAAGTCGAGTCGGGTTTGGGGCCTGCTGATTTACTAAGATTGAAATTAGGGTCTGACTATCGTATCACATCCCTTGGTTTCAAAATTAGTTTGCTGGTTCATTTTCTGGTGTTGAATACTACTGCTGCTGTTGGTTACTACTGATACCTCATTTTTCTGCTCCCTTCTTTCATTTCTAGGTACACGTCTCAAAACTACCGTGATGTATCTGTTGAAATAGAAATGAGATCAGCATGTTCATGTTCTCTATGTGTTGTACACTGATGGCTAGATAAATGTTAGTTAGTGTGTACATTGTTTGATGCAAATCAGATTTGATGTGTAATAATCTGGACTTTGAACGATATTGGACTGTTAAATTTGAATTAGAATTTGTTCATTCTGAATAGTAGTTTTAGTGTAGTGTATCTTGAATTCATGTGATAATTACTCATTACAGCCTAAAATTGGCTTTGAAATCAGAATGTAGATCATGATAATGTTAAAATCGGTCCTAATAATTGATTTAGTCAGTGCAGCACTTTAGTTTTGACACCAGTGATTTGAGCTTAAGATCAGGGAATAGGCACTTAAATTGGTGAAGTGTGTTTGATAGCTCAACTTAGTCGTTAATCACTCCATTGCCTTCGGAATATGGTGGTAATACATTAGTTAGGCATAACCCAAGCTTGAAATTGGAATCAAAATGATCAGTGCTTGCTAATTTGAGTAGGTGTACCTTGTTCTTACTTGTTACAAATTATAGAGTGCACATGGAATAGCTTGAAGCAAATTCAGTAGTATTCATTTTAATTGAATTAAGTTTGCTTGGTACAAAGATCAAGGCCCAGCAGCCTGTTTCTAGCAGTTTTGAGTTTCAACTCCTCTGACGTGGGCCCAGGTCCAGTTTTAATTCCGTTCTTGGACCTGAGCCAAGGTCTGCGACTGGCCAATTTTGGGGTACAGACCTGGATGTAATTTCTCCTTGTTGGGCTTATCCTGGAGCCCAATGGCTAGACTGTGGTGCAGAATTATCATTTGGTCCAGTAACAAATTAATTAGGACTTTTCTTTTATTATTAGAAACAAATAAAAATAGAAAATCATAGTTGCTTTTAGGTTTGCCTTTTAAATAATAAACTGAGATGAGCCTCGCTAAATAAAATGCCTAAATTGCGGGGCCCTCAATAAATGTCTGTATTAAATTACTTAGAATTCGGGATGGGCCGTTTAGCGAATTTCACGCCCCTCCCCCCCAAAGATAATAACGCGTTAGTCACTTTAGGTGCGCTTTTAATAAGTTACTTTCTTAAACTCGAGTGTGCATTTCATGTGACCCAAATCAAATCCCAAAATATTGAATAAAATGTGTTCAGGATTGTGGGTGCATTTCATGTGACGCAATCCAAAGACACGTTTTAAACAACGTTCAACTTTCTCTAAAAATAATTGAATAAAAGCGGTTGAAAGCTAATTTTGGCACATAGGTTCAACATGTATTAAAATCAGATAAATAAGCTGAATATGATAGTTGAGCGACCGTACTAGAACCACGGAATCCGGGAATGCCTAACACCTTCTCCCGGGTTAACAGAATTCCTTACTCGGATTTCTAGTTCGCGGACTGTTAAAAGAGTCATATTTTCCTCGGTTCGGGATTCAATCGGTGACTTGGGACACCATTAATCTCCCAAGTGGCGACTCTGAATCTTAATAACAAATCCCATTTTGATTGCCCTTTAAGTGGAAAAACTCATTTATGCCCTTGCGGGTGTAGGTAAAAAGGAGGTGTGACAGGAGGCTCGGTTGTTGGGTACAGATTTAGTACATGATGCCTTGGATAAGGTCAAGATTATTCAGGATCGACTTCGCACAGCTGAGTCCAGGTAGAAAAGTTATGCCAACCGTAGAGTTCGTGATGTTGCATTCATGGTCAGAGAGAGAGTGTTTTTCCGGGTTTCACCTATGAAGGGTTTGATGAGGTTCGGAAAGAAGGGCAAGTTGAGCCCTAAGTACATCAGACCTTTTGAGATTCTTTAGAGAGTGGGTGAGGTGGCTTACAAGCTCGCATTGCCACCTAGTTTAGCAGTACTTCATCCGGTGTTCCATGTGTCCATGCTCCGGATGTATCACAGTGATCCGTCACAGGTGTTAGATTTTAGCTCTGTCTAGTTGGACAAGGATTTGACTTATGAGGAAGACCCGGTGGCTTTGCTAGCCGATAGGTTCGTCAGTTGAGGTCAAAGAGTTATCCTTCAGTTCGAGTGTAGTGGAGAGGTCAGCCCATCGAGGTAGCTACGTGGGAGTCTGAGATGGATATACAAAGTAGATATCCACACCTTTTCACCAACCCAGGTACTTTTCTATATCCGTTTGAGGAGGAACGATTATTTTAGAGGTGGAGAATATGATGACCTGACAGTTCATCTTATATTTTACAACCTAATTATGTACATTGAATCCTTAAACACCTCATTTTAGCCCTCCATAATTTGTGTGCGCAGTCCGGATTTTTTTACGGGAAACTTTTATGTTAAAAACTAAGAAAAATATGAAATTTTGCCTCAAAATCCATTTGAGTTGACTTCGCTCAATATTTTAAGCAAACAAACCCGGATTCATATTTTGACGGTTTCGATGGGTTCGTATCATGATTTTGGACTTGGACGTATGACCGGAATCGAATTCGAAGGTCCCTAGCTCGAGTTATCGCATTTTGTTGAAATTTAAAACTTTAAAAGCTTAATGACTTTGAATGTTTGACCAATGTTTGACTTTATTAATAGCAGGACCGTATTTTGATTTCGAAACCCGGTATAGGTCCATTACTATATTTATGACTTGTTTGTAAATCTGGTGAGAAATGGAGTTGGGTTGACGTGATTCAGGCATCTAGTTGTCAAAATAGAAGTTCATGAGTTTTCTAGAAAATTCCATTTCATTTGGTGTTCAATTCGTAGTTCTATGTGTTATTTTGGTGATTTGATCGTGCGAGCAAGTTTGTATGATGTTTTTGGATTTGTGTGCATATTTGGTTTTGAGCCCCGAGGGCTCGGGTGAGTTTCGGATAGGCTATAGAGTGAATTTTGGACTTAGGAAAAATGCTAGTGTGTTTCAGTTTTGGTGCAGGCCTCAGATCTCGCAATTGCGAGGTCAGGCTTTGCATTTGCGACTTCTGTTAGGTTCACATTTGCGAGCAACTCCTCGTATTTGCGAAGAGTAGATGGGGCACCTCAGGTTCGCATTTGAGAACAATACTTCACTTTTTCAAAGTGGGACTGGGGTAGGCTTGGTCGCAAATGCGAAAGATCAATGTTTGCATTTGCAAAAAAGTCATCGCAAATGCGATGACAACAGAAATGGGAGAACTTTGTAAATTCGACTATTTTTTTCGCACTTGCAGGGTTCACATTTACGAACCCCATGTCGTAAAATGCGACGTCTGCGACTGATCAAATAGCTAAAAAGGGGATTTTCTCTCATTCTTTAAATTTTCAAAACAAGAAAACCCTAGAGGCAATTTTTCCAAACACCCTTCTTCCCCAAATCATCGGTAAGTGATTCTAATATATTTTCTATCAATCTTTCATTACATTTTCTAAGATTTCAACCTAAAATCAAGTGTTTTCACGATGAAAATTGGGGGTTTGGGTAGAATTAGGGATTTTTGTAAAATTGGGATTTAGACCTCAAATTGAGGTCGGATTTCAAAGCAAATTACATAACTGGGCTCGCGGGTGAATGGGTGATCGGATTTTGGTCCGAATTTCGGGTTTGGACCAAGTGGTCCCGGGAGTTGACTTTTGTTAACTTTTTTAATAATGACCTAAATTGAATCCTTTGCAATCGTGGGTAGTTCCTAAGGCTTAATTTGAATCGTTTGGTTGGTAATTTGCTAGATTCTATTGTTTCGGAGGCTTGTTTCAAAGGCAAAACTGTGGTTAAGCTTTGAATTGATCTCTGGAGCAAGGTAAGTGTCGTGGTTAACCTTGAATTTAGAGATTAGAATTTATTTGTCTATTTGCTACATGTTTAGATGTTGGGTACAACGTATATGTGAGGTTACGAGTACTTATGCGTCGTTGTCGGGTTAAAGCATGCGGGTAGAACATGTTCCTTGTAATTTATTGCTTATTTTGATTATGTTATCCATTCTTAGACTAGTTACTTATTAAATTGATCGTTCTTACCACGTTTATGGACTTTTGTGATAATTGAGTATTGTTTCTAAAATTGAGATTGGTTGTGGAACCATTGTTGATGTAAGACTTGTTCTTGTTGAATTCTATCTACCTATTTTTACTTGTTCATTTTTATATGGTAAGGAAGAGTGTTAATGCACAAAGGGTGATGTCGTGCCGTATGTGAGTGTTAATGCACGAAGGGTTATACCGTGCCATATAATGAGAATTAATGCATGAAGGGTGATGTCGTGCCATATTTTCTAGAGTTAATGCACGAAGGGTGATGTCGTGTCGTATCTATTGATTTGTGATGAAAGTGAGTGTAACAACACGTAAGGTGATGTCATGCCGTTATTATTGTTTCACTGTGAGGTTTAGAGTAAAAGCACGAAGGGTGATGCCGTGAAGTTTTATTCACTGCGTTTACTCATATTACTAGTTAAAGGAATATTGACTGTTCTGGTTATCATCTCTGCTATAATTATCATACTTTGTACTCCTTTTGCATGTCCCCTTCCAATAGTACATATTTAGCTTTTGTTTGTTGTTATCTTGTACGTATACTGTTATATGCACCGGTTTATTACGTGGGTGTCTTGTCATAGCCTCGTCACTACTTCGTCGAGGTTAGGCTCGACACTTACGGAGTACATGGGGTCGGGTGTACTCATACTACACGCTGCACATCTTGTGCAGACCTTAGTATTGACCCCAACTGTTCGTGAGGCATAGCAGCTTGGATTTGCTCATTGAAGACTCGAGGTAGATCTGCTGATGTCCACAGACCTTGAAGTCCCCTCCTATTTTCCCTATTTTACTATTTCTTTCCGTTCAGAGCAATTGTAATTATTTCAGACCCTATTTGTAGAAATTCTAGAAGATTTGTGTATTGTGACTCCAGATCTAGATTGTAATAGATATTATGGACATTTATGTTATTCCGCGCTAAGTTTTTTTGATTTTGGCTTAATTGACTTTAGTTATTGAAATTGAATTAAAATTGGCTTAAGGATTCTCTAATATTGGCTTGCCTAGCAAGTGAAATGTTAGGTGCTATCACGGTCCCGAAGGTGGGGATTTCGGGTCGTGACACCATTCATTCAACTGGAGGTAGGAAAAATGAATTCGCATTTGTAAGCTTTTCTCTTGTATCAATATGTCAGAATAAAATAAAAAAGATATGTTTGAGTTTCATTTAGAAAAGAAAAAACATGTTACTATCTATACTATATTAAAAGCACGAAGACCCTTAGCGAAATGTCGTTCGCCTTTTTTACCCTTTTAAAATAGTGTTCATACTGGACAAAGTAGTCATTTGACTATTTGTGATGACCCAAAAGGTCATCACTTGTGTTAGAAATAAATTCTTTATTTCGAGGCCTTAAAATATCCCTTTTGCCTCACCTCGATTTGCATGCACAGTTCGGGCGTGTATCCGGAAAGCCATTATGTGAAAATCTGTGAAAAATGATGTATTTTGCTTTTAAAATGAATTTTGGTTCACTTCGGTCAACATTTTGGGTAAACGGACCGAACCCGTAATTTGACGGTCTCGGAGGGTCCGCAGGAAAATATGGGACTAAGGCGTATGCCCGGAATTGAATTCTGAGGTCCCAAGCCCAAGAAATGAATTTTTGAAGAAAATTTTTTAACTGAAATTTTAAGCATTTTTGAAAATTAGAATGTTTTTGAAATTGATGGTATTAGGCCTGTATCTTAGTTCCGGAGCCTGGTACAGATCTTATATGGTGTTTAGATTGAGCCTGTAAAATTTGGTAACAAACGGAGTTGAAATGACGTGAATCAGACCCTCGGTTGTGAAATTTAAAACTTAAGTGTTCTTGAGATTTTTCTTTGATTTTGATGCTAAATTCGTTGTTAAAGATGTTAATTTGGTGATTTGATTGCACGAGTAAGTCCATATGATGTTTTTGAGTTAGTATGCATGTTTGGTTTGGAGCCCCGAGAGATCGGGTGAGTTTCGGAAGGTTTTTAAACTTAGAAAAGTTTCAGGTTTTCAGTTTCTGGTATTCTGGAGTTTTGTTCTTCGTGTTCGCGGAAGAACTCTCACGAATGAGAAGGGTAAGTCAGGCTGAAGGACAATTCCTTCTATGCAAACGTGAGAAACAGGATGCGAACGCGAAGCCTTGGGGGTGCTACCCTTCGCGAACGCGGACCTGCTATCGCGAACGCGAAGGCCTTTTGGCCTGGACAGGGGAAAGGGTTTTTTGTTCTACGCGAACGTGGCCACTAGCTCGCTAACGCGATGACTTGAGGAGCTAAGCTCTGCGAACGCGAGCCACTAAACGCGAACGCGAAGGCAACTAGGCCTGACCCTTTGCGAACACGACAGGTCCTTCGTGAATGCGAAGAAGGCCTGTCCAGTAAATTAAAAACAGTAGCAAAATCGGGATTGAGTCCATAACTTCATATTTTAAAAACTAGAGAGCATTAAGGCGATTTTCAAAGAACAAGTTCTTTCCCAAAGCATTGGTATATGATTCTAAACCTTTTCCTTTCGATTTCCCATTGCATTTCATCAATTGTCATCCAAAAATCTAGGGTTTTTATGGTAGAATTAGGAATTTGGATAGAGTTAGGGCTTTTTGAACAATTGGAATTTAGACCTCGTTTTTGGCCCGGATTTTGAAACTAATTGCATATTTGGACTAGTGGTGAATGGGTGATCGAGTTTCGACCAAGCGGGCCCGGGTCAATTTTTGACTTTTAGGGGGAAAAAGATAGAAACTCTAGAATTAAGCATTGGGTACTAATTATTTAGCATTTATTGATGTTCTTAAATTAATTTGGGCTAGATAAAAGTAATTTGCAGGTGAATTTTAAAAGAAAATCGGTATTTGAGGGTTGAGTTGGCTGTGGAAGTTTGAGGCAAGTGTTTGGTCTAACCTTAGCTTCAGGGATTAGGAGTTGTGTCTTATTTGCTATGTATTAATTATCGAGTACGACGTATAGGCATGGTGACGAGTATCTATACGTTGGTGACAAGCATGCCCGTGGGTCTAGTGTTGTAATTGTTGTGATTCCATTGAGATTTATTCATGCTTAATATGTTGATTATCATTGTTGGTTCCCTTGTCGGGATGTTATTGTTTATGATATTGTCTCCCTTGACGGGATGTTATTGTTATGACATTATCTCCTTTGCTGGGATATTATTGTTTATGATATTGCTTCCCTTGCCGGGATGTTGTTGTTATACTCTTATTCCCTTGCTGGGATTCTTTGTGATTGATCTTGATTAGTAAATGGGATCGGGTGGCACACCGCCACAGAAATATATGAAATGGAAGCGGGTTGCACACCTGCAACATGATATATGAAACAAAAGCAGGTTGCACGCCTGCAACGAGATATATGAAATAGAAACGGGTTGCACGCCTGCAACGAGATATATGAAATGGGAACGGGTTACACACATGCAATGAGATATATGAAATGGGAGCGGGTTGCATGCCTACAACGAGATATATGAAATGGGAGCAGGTTGCATGCCTGCAACGAGATATATGAAATGGGATCGTGTTGCACGCTTGAAACAAGAAAGAAATGAAAGTGAATACTGTGTTTGTTTTCCTCATTATTGTTGACAACTAAATTATGGTTTCTTTACATTCCTCTTTGGTATTTTGTTGTTACCTGATACTCCCCGTAGCATGCTTTCCCCTCCCCATCTTTAACTATGAATATCTGCTTTTACTTTCCGTTGTATATGATTTAACTGCACATGTTTATTTGGTAGTCTGGTCCTAGCCTCGTTACTACTTCCCAAGGTTAGGCTAGGCACTTACCATTACATGGGGTCAGTTGTGCTGATACTACACTCTGCACTGTGTGCAGATACTGGTACCGCAGCATTTGGACCGCAGTGAGGTTGTTGCCTTAAGTCTAACAGGTGACTCGAGGTAGTCCTGCAGGCGTCCGCGGGCCTTGGCGTCTCCTTCTATCATTTCTTTTTGTTTTTACTTATTCATAGATAAATTCGTGTATTTCTATTCAGACTTTATTTCTAGTATTCTTAGATAGACAGTGAAATCGTGACACCAAATTCTGGGTAGAGTTGTATTTAGTCTTCTGCAGTTTGTACTAAACTAAATTATTAGTTTCGTCTTCCGCATCTCTGTTTATTTAATTTATTCCGATGTTTGATCACTTATTATATTGAAATATTGAACATGCTTAATAAAAGAGGTAATAAATTCATAATACTCGGCTTGCCTAGCTTCCAAGAGTAGGCACCATCACGACTCCTGAGGATGGGAAATCCGGGTCACGAGTGTCAATCCGGAAAATCGAGTTTCCCTGCAACGAGATATATGAAATGGGAGCGGGTTGCACACATTCAACGAGATATATAAAATGGGAGCGGGTTGCACGCCTGCAACGAGATATATGAAATGGGAGCGAGTTACACGCCTGCAACGAGATATATAAAATGGGATCGGGTTGCACGCCTGCAACAAGAAAGAAATGAAAGTGAATACTGTGTTTGTTTTCCTCATTATTGTTGGCAACTAAATTATGATTTATTTACATTCCTCTTTGGTATTTTGTTATTATCTGATACTCCCCGTAGCATGCTTTCCCCTCCCCATCTTTAACTTTGAATATCTTCTTTTACTTTCCACTATTTATGATTTAACTGCGCAAGTTTATTTGATAGTCTGGTCCTAGTCTCGTCACTACTTCGCTGAGGTTTGGTTAGGCTAGGAACGTACCAGCACATGGGGTCGGTTGTGCTGATACTACACTCTACACTGTGTGCAGATACTAATACCGGAGAGTTTAGGCCGCATTGAGGTTGCTGCCTTCAGTCCAACAGGCGACCCGAAGTAGTCCTGCAGGCATCCACGGGCCTTGGCTTCTCCTTCTATCATTTCTTTATGTTTTTACTTATTCAGAGATAGATTCGTGTATTTCTATTCAGACTTTATTTGTTGTATTCTTAGACAGTCTGTGAAATTGTGACACCACATTCTGGATAGAGTAGTATTTAGACTTCAGTTGTTTGTACTAAACTAAATTATCAGTTTTTCGTCTTTCGCATTTCTGGTTATTTAATTTATTCTGCTGTTTGATCAGTTATTATATTGAACTGTTGAACATGCTTAATAAAAGAGGTAATGAATTCATAACACTCGTCTTGCCTAGCTTCCACGAGTAGGCGCCATCACGACTCCCGAGGGTGGGAAATTCGGGTCGTGACATTATTTTCCTAATATTTAGGACATAGTCATTTAATAATTTTTCTAATATTAAGGACTTTAATTATTTTCTAATATTTAGGACTTCTAAATCAACTAAAATTTATATATTGAATTTCTCTTATTTTAATTATATAACATACCATATTTGCAACCAAAGGAAGAAGAAGAAGAAGAAGAAGGCAATAACGCACACATAAAAACCAAATTTTTAGGTTTAGAAGCTTTAAAAAATATTGCAAAATCATAGTTACAAAAAAAATACATTACAAATTCAACTTAGTTCTAGGGAACATAGGAAAAAAGAAACTAAAAAAATCCAAAGAGAAAAAAAGACTAATTAAAAAGGGAATGTTCCATAACTAACAAGCTTAAAAGTACAAATGCAAACTCATATTAGGATAGTTTCGAACCGTTTGTATTCCTTTTATGTTTAGGAATCTTTAATTTTTTTCTTTTGTTAAATTATTTTATAGTGATTCTTTGGAAATTCAGTCTTAATAATTAACAATTACATAACGCAGTTTAGCATTATGTGTTTCTAATAAGCTACTAAAAAGTTAACAATTAGTTTAGTACTGTAAATCATTACTAAAAGAATGGAGAAAAGTATACGAATTGAATAACAAAGAGACCTAACAAAACTTAAAACATGAAGAATTTTCATATGAAAGGTTATACGAAATCCACTTTCATGACACGATGTTAGTGTTATTAACTTTTAAAATATAATTAATGAATAGAGTTTTTAACGAGTCGTATAATTAGTATTAATTTTTTTTATGATCTTTAAAGTTTTACACATGATGGCACAAGAATTGTGGGACGAGCCCGTGCTTAAAGCGGTGGGCCCATACCAAGTGTTCGGTCGCGCGCTTGAGATATAAGCTTCCAAAGACATGAGCCTACACATAAATCCATAAACATCTTACAAGTGTCTCCAATTTTACCTAACCTCTATTTGGCCAGTGAAATAGAATTGATAAAGAGAAATATTCAAAAGTGATATATTCATCAAGATGAAAGTAGCGGAGATGAGGATATTGAGGTGGATGTGCGGGCTTACAAGGATGGATAAGATTAGGAACGAAGATATTCGAGAGAAGGTGGGCGTGGCCCCCATGGAGGACAAGATGCGGGAAGTAAGACTCAGATGGTTCGGGCACATTCAGAGGAGGAGCCCTGATGCACCGGTGAAGAGGTGTGAGCGACTGGCTGTGGTGGGCACACGGAGAGGCAGAGGGCGACCTAAGAAGTATTGGGGAGAGGTGATCAGACAGGACATGGCGCGACTTAGGATTACTGAGGACATGGCCCTTGACAGGGGATTATGGAGGTCGAGCATTAAGGTTGTAGGTTAGGGGAAAGTTGTGAATATTTCTACAGCACAATAGAGTGAGACTAGCCAGTTAGGAGTTAGACTAAGAAGGTCATTGGTCGTCTATTGATGTAGGGCTTTACCTGCTAGTTTTACTATACCAGCCATATATTTCATATTTCGTATTTCGTATTCTGTATTTAATATCTCTTATATTGCGGTTATTTTATTATGCATTTTTATGGTACTAATATATCGGCTCCTATTGCTTTTTTGAGCCGAGGGTCTCCTGGAAACAGCCTCTTTACCCTTCGGGGTAGGGGTAAGGTCGGCGTACATATTATCCTCCCCAGACCCCACCTGTGGGATTATACTGGGTCGTTGTTGTTGTTGGATCCTTCTTTCTCTCGGAAATGTTGGAGGTCTTGATATTTAAAATTTTAACAGCAATCGAGATTTTAACTTAAATAAATTATTTACTTATTTGAATATTGTAACATGTCCATAATTTTTTTATATCTTGAAATAACTATAATTCATTTGTTATTATCTTTAAACTCTTTAATTATCTGCTCAAAATAATATTTTTCACTTTATTAAGTTTTTGTATAATATTTTAAAATGATACTTAAAAAGAAAAACAAATAACAAACAAATAATTAAGAATATAAAAGAGAACGACAGAGGAAGGCAGAGAAAAAAAAGAAGATAATCTGATACGTCATATTTTTTCATTTATTGAGCCAACTAAATAAGATAAATATTCATTATTTTTACGAATTTTTATTTTTATTTTTATTTTATAACACAAATATATTATTTATTAATATTTACATGATTTTTAAAAAGTTCTATACTCGCTATATGGGTACACGCGCAAAACGCGTACCATAAGACTAGTATAAATTAATTAGAGCTAGTTAAGTATATGTTAAAAATCTTCTTTCTGCGTAACTATCTATATATTATGTAGTAATTAAGGTAAAACTTTTATTTATCTCTCCTAGATTTAATAAGCTTGCATCCATCAGTTTTATTAAAAATGACATTTCCAAAAGGAACATACCAATGAAACAAAATAAATTATACCGTCAATAAAATGAGGATAAACACTTGCTTTTTAAGAAAAATAAAAAAATAAAAATTTGTAGGACCATCTTTTATTTATTGGCCCTGATTGACAAGATTATTAAAGGGTGGATCGAGAATAAAAATAAAGATTAGGACAGCCGGAATGAAGAAGCGAGCAATAATAGTGTATGAGGTAAAATATGTTCATATTTAATGATCGCATGAAAAAGCGATACGTGGAATCGAAAACAGAAGATATATAAACCTGAAGGCAATGATCTCGCTTGCCACAGGATAGAATGATACTCATAACGCTAAAATTAATGCCACAATCTGATAACATTTAATGAAGAATATTTTACAACATTAAGTGCATGATCCGTTACAAAGAATATGACATTCACATGGACCTCATAATTGTCATTAAAGATGAGCTTAATCCTAGGACCTTGTTCCCTAGGTACAACTATAAATAGTGATCTCTACCATCATTGTAGAGGAGATGAATTTTCTGACAAGTATACACTATATTCTATCAAAAGCTCAATAACATTTTATTTTCTTACTTATTTGTATTGTTCTAACTGCTCCCGATAGCTCTGCGTCCATAACCAAGATATCTGCTGACAATTTCGATTTTAAGTCTAAGTCTTATATTTCTGTCTAATTCATCTATTATTTTTGAGATCAAATTAATTCACTTGTCTATAAACTACGTATAAATTCAACTGAATCGTTTTATAAGTAAGCAGTTTGGCGCCCACCATGGTGCATAGACATACGTGTAATTGAATTGATCCTTGCATCTGTTACTAACTTGTTTGATTCTTTGTTCTTAGCAAAAATCATTAAAAATGGCAGTTAACACACAATGTTGAGGCCCAAGGAAATCAGCCTCAATACGAGGATTCAATTAGTGATCCCATAACGAGGGGAACGAGGCCACGTCGTTCTGCGGCGGCCGATATCCGTGATATGTTCGAGAGGCAACTCCAAATGATGCTGAAAAAAGCACGCCGTCGAATCAGTCAAGGTCTTGTAAGAGCAACAGGAGACCATTATAGGCCATCTCACACGACAAGATAAGGTCATGACAGAATTGAAGCAGGCGTTGTCGGGCGCTTCCAACAACGTGAATGGGCAAGGCCAGTTCTTTCCAGTGCTCCCGCAAACCAAGAGGTGTAGAGGGTCGACAATAACACTCCTAGGGGCGAGGTTAGATGCGATGGTGCCGGGAGGAATGGGTCCGGTCACAACAACGAGAGTGATCCCTTTAAAATTAAACTCGTGGGATTTATGAGGGAAGTAAACCCCCGAATGGATCAAATTTCGGGCGCACCACCAGTGCTGAAAGAGTCGGACTCAAAGAAATACACACAATTGCCATAAAAAACAAGCGCGACACCTGAACTGATCCCGAAGTAGTTTAAAATGCCAGATGTGCTGAAGTATAATGGGACTCTGGATCCATAGGAGCATATCACCAAATATACAACGGCGGTGAAGGGAAACGATTTAGCTCCCCACAAGATTGAGTCTGTTTTACTGAAGAAATTAAGGGAGACTTATGAAAGGAGCACTAACGTGGTATTTGCTTTTGCCTGAGCATGCCATAGACCCCTTTTGAGATGCTCGCGAATTCTTTCATCAAGACCCATGCCAGGTCCAGAAAGGTACAGGCCCGAAAGGTCGATATATTCAGAACTGCACAAGTGAGAGTTCGAGTTGCTGCAGGAGTTCTTAACCAGGTTTCATAACGAAAGGATGTTTCTATCGGTCGTTCCAGATGAATGGGAGGCTGAAGAATTCACCAAAGGTCTGAATCCAAGAAGTTTCGATGCTTTCCGGAAGTTGAAAGAAGGTTTGCTTGAGTTCTAGGCGAGAACTTGGGCATATGTTCACAATTGGTACGAGTTAAAAATAAGGTTTGAAGATGATTAGCTCGGTTTCCCGGCGTCGATTAAATGTTGGGACCAGTGGAAGAATAAAAATAAATCGAAAGACGACTTCGACACAGATCGACGGTCTTCGAAGAGTCAATTTTTCCCTATGAATAGGCCTAAGGATGCGACAGAGGTTTCCGGTCGACGGACAGATTTGCTACCGATAAGAGAACGATCGCGGCCGAAAAAATAGGTCGTTGCTGAACAAGAAAACATCAGATTCTTCCTAACCCAAACTTTCCGAATACAACTTCAACATTATCATAGTGGAGATGGTATTGGCCATGAGGAACATTAAAGAAGCACGGTTCCCGAAACCAATAAGATCAGATCTCAGCCAGAGGGATCCTAATTTGTTGTGCAAATACAACGGGACAAATGGTCACCGGACTGGGGACTACCGGTATTTGTGCGAAGAGGTGGCAAAATTTCTGAAAAATGGCCATCTCAGGGAATTTTTAAAAGACCGGGCTAAAAATAATTAGGGCCACAATTATGATAATGTGGAGCCTTCAAAAGAAGAAGAAGATCCCCCACGCCTGACGAGCAACATGATTTTTGGGGGAGGGATGAGATCAACGGGGTTACATTTTTTGCGGAAAAAAAAGATGAAAGTATCAATAACGCACAACAAAAGACTTCGCGAAGTTGCTAAAGACAACATCACTTTTACGGAGGAAGACGCTGACGGAATGCTGCTACCACATAACGACACCTTGGTAATTTCTCTAAATGTCTTAGATTTATATATTAAGTGTGTTCTAGTGGATCTAGGAAGTTTGCCAATATCGTCCAATGGAGAGTGTTGGAGCAAGCCAACTAGAGTATCATTCCAGCCACAAAATTCCTTACTGAGTTCAATCTGGCAAACGTGACAACCCAGAGAGAAATCTTGCTTCCTACGAATGCCGATAGGGTAATGAAGATGACCCTTTTAGAGGTAGTAGACGGCGATATGGGTTACAATATCATTTTGAGGAGACCATGGCTGCACGAAATAAAGGTTGTGTTGTCAACGTATCATCGATTGCTGAAATTTCCGAATCTTGAGGGAGTTAAACAAATAAGAGGTGACCAACCGGTAGAAATGGAGATAAATGCAATCACTGTCTCCAATACCAAAGGGAAGGAGCATGCGGCATAACAATTACTGGAGCCAGCGCTTGTTCCCGAGCCAAGCAATGTCAGCTAGGGGGAGGGGTGTCAGAATTCTATTAGGTGCCAAGGTATTTCTAAGTACCATAAGAGACAGACCCAACAAAGTCCACAACAGAAGAACATGAACAAGTCACGTTGTTCGCGAAATTCTTAGAGAGGAAATTCCAATTGGGAACAGGACTGCACCCCGAACTCAGGTCTTGTTTTATTTAATTTCTTAAGTTTAATGACGATTGTTTTGCATGGTTGCATGTGGATATGACAGATATCCCGCCGGAGGTGGCCATATACAAGCTAAGCTTGGATCCCAGCATTCCTCCAGTAAGACATAAAAAATATCCTATTGCGACACCAGAAATAAATTCATCAAGGAAGAGGTAACTCACCTTCTTGATATCGGTTCAATCCGAGAGGTAAAGTATCCCGATTGGCTAGCTAACATAGTAGTAGTAGTTCCAAAGAATAATAATAAATTTACATGTGCGTAGACTATAAGGACTTAAATAAAGCATGCCCTCCGGATGATAAGGAAAAACTTTGTTCATCACGAATTTTGGCACATATTGTTACAACGTGATACATTTCGTGATAAAGAACGCCAGAGCCACTTATCTACGGCTCGTGAACAAGATGTTTGAAAAGAAAATAGGTAAAACCATGGAATTTTACATAGATGATATGCTTTTAAAGTCTTTGAACGCATGTGATCATCTCAAACACTTGCAAGAAACTTTTGACGCCTTAAGGAAACACAATATGAAGCTTAACCCCGAGAAATGTGCGTTTAAGGTCAGCTCCGATAAGTTCTTTGGGTTTCCTGGTGTCCCAAAGGGCAATCAAGGTTAACCGCGATAAAATCAAGACCATGGAAGACATTCTGGACCAGCTATCAAGCAGGTTCAGAGGCTAATAAGGAGATTGACTGCTTTGAGCAGATTCATTTCCTGGCCTTCAGAGAAATGCCATCATTTCTTCTAACTGCTCAAAAAGAAGAACAACTTCGAATGGACCCCGGAATGTCAACATGCTTTGAGGCATTTGAAAAGGTGTTTGTGAAGCCCTCCGTTACTAACGAAACCGTAAGAAGGAAAAAATGGTTGGTCCACTTAGTAGTCTCGAAGTTAGCGGTAAATGTTATTCTAGTCCATGAGGACGAAGGTACACAATATCCTATATATTACATTAGTAAAATTTTAACGGGAGTAAAAACTCGCTACCCACATCTAGAGAAATTGGCCTTAGTTCTCGTAGTCGCCGCGCGAAAATTAAGGCCTTACTTCCAATTTCATTCGATAGCTGTGCTGGCCATATTTACCTTGCGGAATATGCTTCATAAACTCAAAATTTCAGTTAGGCTGGCCAAGTGGACGGTCAAAATGAGTGAATTTGACATAGAATATAAATATAAGACTACAATTAAGTCACAAGTTTTGACCGACTTTGTAATCGATTTTAGTCCGTGACTGTTACCTTTGGCAACCAAAGAAGCAGTGATGGTGTCAAAAATCGACATTAGGAGTTTGGATCCTATTCACAGATGGAGTTTCCATTGTAAAAGCATCCGAGCTCAGAATAGTACTAATCACGCCTTCAGGGGAAAACCAAAGGGAGGCCATAAGAACTATCCTACTGACTAACATTGAGGCGGAGTATGATGCTTTGATTGCAGGGCTCGAATTGGCCCAGGGAATGGACTCCGAGGTCATAGAAATCAAATGCGACTCCCAATTAGTGGTAAATCAGGTCTATGGAATTTTCGAAGCCAAGGAAGAACATATGTAGCAATACGTAATGAAGGTTCAAGATTTGATCGCTCGGTCTTGAGAGAGGTCAATCACGCATATTTCGAGGGAAGAAAGTGCAAAAGCAGACGGATTAGCTAACCTTGGCTCGTGCACGAAAATGAAAGGATCGGACTCCTGTACGGTCATACAACTTATGCACTCGGTTCTGGACTTGGATAGCTATTATGAGGTAAACGAGACAAATTTGGTCTGGGACTGGAGAAAAAAAATTATGGACTATCTCAAACACGAAAAACTGCGTGAGGATCCTAAGGCATGTCGGGCACTATGAACTAAGGTCGCACGATATAGTTTCAAAGGAGGTTAACTATACAAAAAATCTTTCCAAGGCCCATTGCCCCGATGTTTGGGAGCCTCCAAGTCTAACTATATTATGTGGGAAGTCCACGAAAAAATGTATGGGAACCACTCGGGTGCAGATTCCTTAGTACTAAAATTAATAAGGGCAGGAAAATATTGGCACCGGATGGAACAAGACGCTAAAATATATGCTAAAAATGCGATAAATGTCAACGCTATGCACTGTTGGTACATCAACTGGCAGAGCCACTACATTCAGTTCTGTCACCATGGTTGTTCATAAAATGGGGGATGGATATCATCGGACCACTGCCCCGACCCCCGGTAAGATAAGATTCTTTTTGAATAAAACTGACTATTTTTCTAAGTTGGTTGAAGTAGGTCCTTATCAGAAGATCGGTGAATGTGAAGTTGTAGCTTTCTTATGTGAGAACATAATTTGCAAATTTGAGATACCAAAAGAAATAGCCTGCGACAATGGTCCACAATTCATACGCACAAACATCACAAAATTCTTCGAAAATTTGACAATCAAGAGGATCACATCATCGCCTTATCATTCGATTGCAAACAGCCAAGAAAAATCAACGAACAAATTCATCATACAAAATCTCAAAAAAAGATTAGAAGTAGCTAAAGGAAAATGGCCCGAAGAGCTTTCAGGTGTACTATGGGCATACCGAACAACAGCCAAATCAAGAACGGGGGAGACTCCTTTTTCTCTTGTGTACGTGGAAGAAGCCTTGATCCTAGTGGAGGTAGGTGAACCTACCATGAGATATTTTTGGTCAAACGAAGAAGCAAACAGTGAAGCAATGTTACTCAATTTGGAGCTGCTCGATGAACGCAGGGACTTGGCATATATAAGGACGGCAGCTCAAAAGCACCGAATAGAGAGATATTGTAATCCAAGGGCCAACCTCCATTACTTTGAAGTAGGAGACTTGGTTTTAAGAAAAGTAACTCAAAACACCCAGGAACACAATGCGGGAAAGCTAGGTCCAACATGGGAAGGCTCCTGTCGGGTTTCAACTGTCACCGGGAAAAGAGTCATACGAGTTAGACAATCAAGATGGAGAAAAGTTGCCAAGAAAATGGAACATGGCACACCTCAAGAGATACTATTTCCAAGTATGTGTTGCATTCTTTTTCCCTTCATTCGGTTTTTTGTCCCAATTGGATTTTTCTGGCAAGGTTTTTAACAAGGAAACAACGGAAATCATACTATCAAGGAAGTTTCAACAACAGTAATAAGACCTTTTAATGACAAGGCACACAAGCAAATAACCACTACTGAGCAGGTAGATAGTCTTTTGCTCGTTAACGAAGTTCCTACCAGGAAGTTGAGTTTGCTGTCGAATAGAATTACCCGACCATTCACAAGTACAAGCCATTGGGGGAATGTTATATAATCTTTGGCTCGATAGCATAAATTCCTGAGGGGGAGTGAAGTTTGTTACCGAACTGGAGATTACCTAGAAATTCACTAGTGGAATCCTCGAAAATGTAAAACTCCTAGTATTCTAATTCGCATTCTTTGCATTCAACCACTGGGGGAATGATATGAGGATATGGTAACAACGATTGCCACTTCGACCGGAATATGAAACCCGAAAACATAATTGCATTATTTGGATCCGGGACTGCACGGCCAACCCCAGAGAAACAAGTTGTACAAGTTAGCCATAAGAAATGACAATTTCTTTTTTGCACAACGAATGCTTATGTACTTTTGAAATGGTAGGAATAAAGTAAAGTCCTTTTATTTCTATATTATTTTTTGTCTACACGATGAATTAATTTTATCATTTGAAAGTTAAACAAGTACTTCAAATACTAGTCCCGTAATAAATAGGAGACGTCCTCTTCAAGAGTATCATAAACATAAGAGGCCCTTCTCTTATGAAAACCCTTACATCAAAGGGTTGATTTTGTAAGAACTTATATCCGGAACCCAAATGCTTTCGGGGGAGAATACACCCGAAGCTCTGCATGATCAGATGAAAATAGTAAAACTTGCGCAAACATTTAAACAAAGAAAGATGCAACAAAACAAACTTGCTCAAATACTTAAACAATAAATACGCAAAGAACAAACTTGCACAAATGTTCAAATGAAAGTGCATAGAAAAGGACACTTATATGATAATTGAACAAAAAAGTGTTTTTGTTTACAAAAAAAGTTCCAAACAACACAAGTACCAAGTTTGAAAAGGAAATTAAGAACTAAGCTGTTGCATCTCCGCAACCTGGAGGAAGAGAAACATCTGTTCCCCCAGGAAAAGTGGGTAGATCCATTGCCAATTCGATATCCTGGCCTTCATCATTTTGGCCCTAAGATTCATCACATTCCAGTTCCTCTTTAGTTCTCGATAACTCATAATCGGAACCGGAAGAATCAGTAGCATCATGCATGGCCGGAAGACCCCTTTTAGCAGCCAACTCCAGCTTACATGCTTTAGAGATTTTGCTATCAAAGTCAATGACACCTGTCTTAGCCTCTTCCAAGGTTTTTATTCCTCATGCTAGACATAGCATATGTTTTTTCAACAATGAGGGAAGCCGCTCAGCACTGAAGTTCTCCTTTAAGCTGGCCGACCTTAGTAGAGAGGTTGTCTCACGCTAATCTCATAGATTGGAGGTTGGCTTCAAAATCACAGACAATAGAGCCATACATCTTATTACGCTATAAGGCTTTCTTATATTTTTTCTCCAACCGGTCATTCTTTCCTCGACAACAGTAAATTCTTCAACCTTGGAGTTTAAGGCTGCCTCCAAATTATGCAATCTTTTAGTAGAGGTAGCCTCACGATCAGATGTATCAAGGAAAACATTATGAACTTCAACCCGTTTGGACTTAGTTTATTCATATTGTGCCCTTAATAGAACAACCTTTTGGCTAAGAGTCCTTGCTTCCTGTTCGCTTTGCTGTAATCGAGCCTCCAATTAAAAAATCTCAGCAGCTCGAGTTTCTAGTTCTGAGAGGCGAGTAACAATTTGGCCCCTCTCGAGTCAGGAAACTCATATATACGCTGACTCCTCATCAAGTATTACGCATAAATCTGGCGAGACAAACAGTCTGATCCCATAAGAATAGTGTTACACAATGTCACTGAGGCGAACGACCCCATTCCATAAAAATAAATCACAATACTATAGAGGAGTACGACCTGATCCCATAAGAGTAATTTATAATATTACCGAGGCAAGCAACCCGATCCCATAAGAGTAATTTGCAATATTGCTGAGGCGAATGGCCCGATTCCATAAGAGTAGAGAAACTCTCTCAGTCATGAAGATACGTGCGAGTCGATAAAACACGGAACTACCGGTCATCAAATATTTCACAAAAACCAAGTAAGAGTCTCAGCCAATATATTTATCCTAGTTTGAATCTCAGTCATCAATTCAAGCAATCAAACACACAAGTTTAATTCAAATAGTACATTTTATGCATGGTGTGGATCTAACTCTACCTAGATATAAATAAGAATCTAGCTAAGAATGGACTCTCATCACCTTGTATGTACGTTGAACCCATAATAAGTAGCACAGAACAATTGGAATATCTACGGGGATAATTCTCTCTTACCAGATTAGGCAAGAGACTTACCTCACTTCCAAGCCCTCTACTCGACTCTCAAACCTCATTAGTCGCCTTAAATCAACACCGAGCAACCCAAAACTAATCAAAGGACGTACAAACCAATCAATATATGCAAAATTCTCATAATTTAACTACTAGAGTAATTTTTTAACCCAACTCGAAAAGCCAACAAAAGTCAAACTTGGGCCCACGTGCCTGGATTCTAGAACTTTTCAAAGATAAATATTGCCCATGGAATCATGAACTCAAATATATTACTTGTACCCATTTTGACTCATAATTCTACTAATTCTACTAATTTCTATGGTAAAATCCTTACCAAATCTATTATTTAACTCATAATTGGTAGAAATCACTTATCTTATAATGATTGATAAAATCCCACTCCAAAGAGCTTCAAAATTTCCCAAACCAAATGAAAAATGAGGAAAATGAGGCCTAATCCTGTATTAAAAATTCTTATTTTGCCCAGGTATTATCCTTCACGACCGCGGATAAAGCCTCGCGATCGCGAAGCACAAACTTGCTTTTTTCCTCAATTTCCCCTTCACGAACGTGGTAAGAGCCCTCGCAATGCAAAGGTTTCCAGGCTGGACACATCGCAAACATGAGCCCACTGTTGGGAATGCGTAGGCTCCACTACAAGCCCCCTAAAATTCCTCTTCTGCGATCACAGAATATCTCATGCGATCGGGTAGACTAGATAACTCCCCTAGCCTTCGACTCCAATTAATTGCGTTCACGACCTCATTCACACAAAGGCAAAGCACTGCCAGGCTAAAAATCGTGATCGTGTAGCACAAAACCTCATAAGCCCCTCATAGCTCTCCACTATTCTGATGCACACCAGAAACCAACAAAATATGCCAACTACACCCTTGCTCTAGGTGGTCCTAAACTCACTCGAGCCACACGGGACCCTGTAACAAATATACCAACAAGTCCATAAACGTACTACAGACCTTCTCGAAGTCTCGGAACACATATAATAACATCAGAACCTAGAATCGCACCTCAAAACTAAATAAATCAACTTCTAAACTTCAAACTTCTTTCAACCAACTCCAAATGCGACGAATCATACTTAGACAACTCAAAATAATGCCAAATTTTACACAAAAGTTGCCAATCACTACACTATAATGATCTCGCTATTTTTTTGTGTATTTTAGTCTTGTTTCCCTATTTGATGTTTTACATATGTGCATTTATTGTTACATGACTTTACGGGGTGGTTGGATTGGTTTCTGGGATGTTTTGGATTGAATTGGGACACTTAGCCCCTTAGTTGAAGACATAAGTTGTAAGAGTTGACTGGAGTTTGACTTTTTTATAGACGACTATGGAATGATGATTTGATTATTTCAATAGCTTTGTATGGTTATTTTGGACTTAGGCGTGTGTTTGAATTTGGATTTGGAGGTTCCTAGGTTATTTTGGCCTAAATTAGCGAAAGTTGGAATGTTGAAGGTTTAGAAAGCTGAAAGATTTGATCGAGAGTTGAATTTGTTGATATTGGGTTAGGATTGTGGTTCTGAGGCTTGGAATAGGTCATTTGTCTCATTTGGGACTTGCATACATAATTTGATATCATTACGAATTATTTAGGCATGTTCGGCCTAAGTTTCGAATTTTGAGAATTTGGATAAGTTCCTTAGGCTTGAATTGAGGCGTGATTCATGGTTTTAATATTTTTTGGTGTGATTTGGGCCTCTATTAGGTTTCAGATGGTTTAGTGTGCTTGAATTGGTTAGTGTGATTCGACGGGATCCGGGGGGCCTCGGGTGTGTTTCAGACCATTTTCCTTTATTTTGGAACTGCTGGTTTTCTAATGTTCCGGTGTGCTTCACGATCCTAGATGGTGCATCATGATTGCGGAGGGTATTTTGGTGGCAGATGGTATTTGTTCTTTGCGTTCGCAAAGAGGTTCTCGCGTTCGCAGAGCATGAGGGGTTGTGGCCTTTACGTTCGCGACCTGGGAGTTACATTCGCATAGAGGAACGCCGGTTAGGGGTGATCACACATGTTAGTCTTTACATTCGCCCATGTTCGCGTAAGCCCTACAGGTTTGAGAATCACATTCGTGAGGATGGACTCGCATTTGCATAGTAGTGTCCATCGCTGGGTGTGGGATTTGTGATCGAGAAGTGGGTCTCGCGATCGCGATGTGTATGCCTAGGAAGATCATTTAAGTACTCTTTTTCTAGGGTTTTCATTATTTTATCACATTTTGAGATATTGAGCTCGGATTTGGGCGATTTTGGAGGGGATTTTCACGATTAGGGTAAGTATTTTTTACTTGAATTTGTTTTTATTCATGATTCCAACCTTGGATTTAGCATTTGATTGGTAAATCTAAGTGGAAAAATTGGGAATTTAAGTAAAAACTTTTCTAAAGTAAAATTTGATGATTTAAGGGTTGATTTGAGGTCAGATTTGGATGAAACACACATATTTTGACTTATATTGGAATGGGTGTTTAGCATTTATGAGCTTTGACGGGTTGTAGAGTGCGAGCCTAGGGTTGACTTTGCATAATTTATTCAAGACTTTAGCTTTCTTGTTTGTAATTATTTCCTATGGTTTTTATTGATCATATTAAGTTATTATCTCTAGATTCAAGCCGTCCGGAGGTTGGTTCACACAAGAATGACTTCTTAAAGTACTGATTTAGCTTGCTTGAGCTAAGTATCTTACTTAACCTTGGTTGAGTCACTAGTTCCCTAAGTTATTTGTGATAGCTACGTGCTATGGGTAGCGCACATATGAGGGGTAGAGCCCATGTGCGATCATCGGGGTATTTATTATTCATGCTCGGGATAATGCTTAGACTATGTTATGCATTAAACTGATTGCGAAGCTTCAACTGTAATATTTTTTTATATTTGTACCCTTTTGTGATTTATTTGAACCATGTTTGAGATTATATAGAGGTTAATCTCCTAATTGAACTTGATAATTGTTGCTTTCGTGATGTAATTGCCTGATTTGAGCTACGTTAGTACATTATGCACATGCATACACTTTAGCATATCACTTATACTAGTGTGTGAGTATGAAATTTGATATCCATTCTTCATGTAAACTTGTGTATCTGCTTTTGTGTGATATGTATTGGACTGGTAGCACGTGACTACATCATGCAGTTGTGATTATTGGTATGTGACTACATCGTTCGGGTTCTGATTATTGGCACGTGACTACGTCGTGTAGGTTGTGATTATTGGCACATCACTATGCCATGCGAGTTGTGATTATTAGCACGTGACTATGTCATTCGATTGATATTTGTGGCATGTGACTACGCGTGCAGCATGTGGATAAGAATCCATCTCCCTAGGTTCACCCTCCCATTTTTCTCTCTTGATGATGTACACGTGGTATGAGGAAAGCTGGTCGGTGGTTTGGTTCGATTATTGTGTTTATGAGGAAATACTGTCTAGTGCTTCATTTGGTTATTGCATTTCTTCTTTACTTGCAATTTACTTGTTTCCGTACCTATTTTGTTTGCATATCTTCTCTATATGATGTATTGTGGACTGAGCAAAGTATGTTATGTTATTGCATGCACCAAGCTGGTTTTAGCAGTGGTTCATGACTTGGTCATATTATTGTTCTGCACTCCTTAGATTTATGAATTGTACAGGTGATTAGCGAACATGATTAACAAATTCTTGCTTTTTTCATCCCGCTGAGGTTAGTTATGATACTTGATGAACACCTGGGATCGATTGTACTCATACTACACTCTGCACTTAATTATGCAAATCCAGGTGTTGGAGTGAGTCGCCAGTAATTGAGGGTTGTTGCAGAGTTTAGCTTTGGAGAGACAAGGTAGAGCTCTTCTCAGCTGCAGTCTTGGAATCTCTTTTCATTTAGCACTATTATTTGCATTCAGATAGCATTGTTATTTTTATTCCAGACTTGTACGTTTGTTTAGAGCTCATGACATTGTATTTACCATTTTTGGAGATTATTGTATTTTGGCGTAGTTATTTTATGTCATTAGCTTTAGACTTATACTAATTCTATTAATAGAGTATCCAGCTTTCACTATTGTTATGTTTGGCTTGCCTGGCAAGTGAGTTAGGCATCATCATGACCAATCAAGGCTTTAGATATTCCTAAGATAACTTTCAGGAACTGTTATGGTCACTATGAATTCTTGGTTATGTCATTGGGTTTATTAATGATATATTGGTGTATTCTCGCTGTTAGGAGGAGCGTTAATAGCACTGGAGGATTGTACTCCAGACTTTGAGGGAGAAGAAGTTATATGTTGAATTCTCAAGTATTAATTTTGGTTGGACTCAGTGGTATTCTTGGGCCACATGGTATCTAGTGATGGATTTATGGTGGATCCGAAGAATATTGAGGCAGTTTAGAGTTGTCCCAAATCGACTATTGCTATTGAGATATAGATTTTCCTTGTGTTGGCTGGGTATTATAACCATTTTGTGGAGGGGTTTTCATCTATAGCAGCCCTATTGATGCTGAAGGGTGCCCCATTCAGGTGGTCTGATGAGTGTGAGGAGATCTTTCAAAAGCTCAAGTCTGATTTGACTACATCTCTAGTTCTGATTTTGCCTTCGGGATCGGTTTCTTATGCAGTCTATTGTGATGCTTCATGGGTTGGCATTGGATGCGTGATAATGCATGAGGGTAGAGTAATTGCTTATGCTTTGCGTCAGTTGAATCCCCATGAGAAAAACTACCTAGTACATGATTTGGAGTTGGAAACCATTGTTTATACGCTCAAGATTTGGAGGCATTATCTTTGCTACGTGTCTTGTGAGGTGCTCATGGATCACATGAGTTTCCAACACTTAATCAAGCAAAGGGATATGAAATTGAGGCAACGGAGGTGGTTAGAGCTACTAAAGGACTATGATATCACCATTCTTTATCACCCGTGGAGTGCCAATGTTGTGACAGATACTTTGAGTAGGAAGGATGAGATAATGGGAAGTCTTGCTTTTATCCCAACTAGGGAGAGACCGTTAGCATTGGATGTTTTAGGCTTTGTCCAACAGCTTCTTGATATTTGATATTTCAAAGCCTAGCAAGGTTCTTGTTTGTGTTGTATCACAACCGTCCTTGTTTAAGTGCATCAATGCGCGTTAGTATGATGATCCCCACTTGCTTTTCCTAAGGGACACTATGTAGCACAGTTATGCTGAGGAGGCGACTATTGGAGATGCTGGGATATTGAGGCTTTAGGGTCAGATCTATGTTCCAAATGTGGATGCGTTGCGATAGTTGATTCTTGAAGAAGCCCATAGTTTGCGGTATTCCATTCATCCGAGGGCTACAAAGGATGAAGGAGGATATTGTCGAGTATGTTGCTCGGTATTTGAACTGTCAATAGGTGAAGTGCGAGCATCAGAGACCGGGTGGTCTACTTTAGAGACTTGATATTCCAGAGTGAAAGTGGGAGCGTATCGCTATGGTTTTGTAGTTGCGCTTCCATGGACTTTGAGGAGATTCGATGTAGTGTGGTCATCGTGGACAGACTGACAAATTCTGCATACTTCATTCCAGTCACGACTACCTACTCTTTAGAGAAGCTAGCTCGGATTTATATTAGGGAGATTTTTCGCCTTCATGATATACCCGTGTCTATTATCTTGGATTGAGGCACGCAATTTACATCGTATTTTTGGAGATCAGTGTAGTGTAAGTTGGGCACACGAGTTGAGCTGAGTATAACATTTTATTCCCATATAGAGGGGCAGTCTAAGTGCACTATTCAGATTTTGAAGTACATGTTACGATTATGTGCTATTGATTTTAGAGGATCATGGGATTAGTTTCTACCATTAGCAGAGTTCACCTCCAAGAACAACTATTAGTCGAGTATCCAGATGGCTCCATATGAGCCCGTATGTGGGAGGTGATGACATACTCTAGTTGGTTAGTTTGAGCTTAGGGAGGCAAGGTTATTGGTAACTAATTTGGTTCGAGATATTGTGGAGAAGGTGAAGGCGATTTAGGAGCAGATTCGTACAACATAATCCAAGTGGAAGAGTTATGCTGATAGGAAGACTCGTGATGTGGAATATATAGTGGGTGAGAAGGTCTACTCAGAGTTTCACTTATGAAGAGTGTGATGAGATTTGGGAATAATGACAAGTTGATCCCTCGGTATATTGGACCTTATTAGGTGCTTGAGAGAATGGTAGAGGTGGCCTACAGAATTGCCTTTCCACCTAGTTTATTGGGAGTCACCTAGTGTTTCACGTTTCCATGCTATAGACGTATTATTGGGATTCATCATATCTATTAGACTTTAGCAAGGTGCAGTTGGATAAAAATTTGACTTATGATGTGAAGCCGGTGGACATTTCGGACTGACATGTTCGATAGTTGAGGTCGAAGAATATAACATTGGTAAAGGTTCATTGGAGAGGTTAGTCGGTTGAGGAGACTACTTAGGAGATCAAGCAAGAGATGCGAAGCAGATATGCTAATCTTTTAGAGACACCAAGTATGATTCTAGACTCGTACGAGGATAAATGTTTGTCCAAAAGAGAGAGAACCACTCAGTTGGTTGTTTTTGTATTTTAGACCCATTTCCCATATTTGATGCTTTACATATGTGCATTTTTGGTTACATAACTTGCCGGGATGGTTGGTTTAGTTTCGGAGAAGTTTTGGATTTGATTGGGACACTTAATTCCTTGGTTGAAGACTTAAGTTATAAGAGTTGACTGGAGTTTGATCTTTGTATGGACGACTCCAAAATGATATTTTGATTGTTCCAATAGTTTCTAATGGTGATTTTGGACATACGCATATGTACGGATTAGAATTTAGAGATTCCTAAGTTATTTTGCCTTGAATGGATGAAAGTTAGAAGGTTGAAGGGTTTGACTGAGAGTTGACTTTGTTAATATCGGGTTAGGATTATGGTCCCGGTATTTGGAATAGGTCCGATTTGAAATTTGGGACTTGCATGCAAAATTTGAGGTCATTCCGAGTTGTTTAGGCATGTTCAACGTAAATTTTGAATTTAGATATTTGGATCAGTTCCTTATGCTTGAATTGAGGTGTGATTCATGATTTTGATGTTGTTTGGTATGATTTGCGGTCATGAGTAGGTTCGTGTAATGTTTTGGGATTAGTTGATGTGATTGGACGGGATTTCGGGGGTCCCGGGTGTGTTTTAGATGGGTTTTGGACCACTTTCCTTTATTTTGGAACTATTCGTTTTCTAATGTTTTGGTGTGCTTCGTAATCACGGATGGTGCATCGCGATCATGAAGGGTATTTTGGTACTTGATGGTATTTTTTCTTCGCATTCACAAAGAGGTGATCACATTTGAAGATCATAAAGGGTTGTGGCCTCTACGTTCGCGACCTGGGAGTTACAATCGTGTAGAGAAAAGTCGGTTGGGGCTGATGGCACACGTTGGCCTTCTCGCTCGCGTGGATGCGACCAAGTTCACGTAAGCCCAACAGGTTTGAGCATCGCATTCGCGAGGGTGGCCTTGCAACCCCGTAGAAAGGTCAGCAGCTAAGCGTCAGATTTGTCTTCGCGAGCGCAAGGTAGATCGTGATGTGTATGTTGCGACAAATTATTTAAGTACTCTATTTCGAGAGTTTTGGTTATTTATTACATTTTGATATATAGAGCTCAGGGTGATTTTCAAGGGGATTTTATGATTTGGATTGGGGTAAGTATCTTTTACTCAGATTTGTTTATTATTCATTATTCCAGCCATGATTTTAGCCTTTAATTGGTGAATCTAAGTGAAGAAAATTGGCATTTTAGTAAAAAATTTCTAAAGTTAAAATTGATGATTTGAGGGTCAGAATTGGATGATATGCATATATTTGGACTCGTATTGGAATATGTGTTCAGAATTTGTGAGTTTTATCGGGTTTTGGGGTGCGGTCTCAGGGTTGACCTTTTGGATTGACTTTGCATAATTGATTCGAGATCTTAACTTTCTTGTTTGGAATTATTTCCTATGGCTTTTATTGATGATATTAAGTTATTTTAACTAGATTCGAGTCATCCGGAGGTTGATTCAAGCGGGAAGGGCGCTTCGAGTATCGATTTAGCTTGCTTGAGATAAGTATCTTACCTAAACTTGGTTGATCCACTAGTTGCCTGAGTTATTTCTGATAGCTACGTGCTATGGGTGGCGCATATGTGTGGGGTTGAGCCTATGTGCGTGCACATATGAGGGGTTGAGCCCATGTGCGAGCACTGGAGTGTTATTCATGCTCAAGGTAGTGCTTAGGCTATGTTATGTCTTGAATTTATTGCTAAGCTTCAAGTTGTGATGTTTCTTATATTTGTACCCTTAGTGAGCTATTTGAACTATGTTTGAGGTTACATAGAGGTTAATCTTCTGATTGAACCTGATAATTGCTACTTTTGTGATGTAATTTTCTAATTTAAGCTATGGTAGTACACTGCGCACATGCATACACTTTAGCTTGTCACTTATACCAGTCCGTGAGTATGAAATTTGATATTCATTGTTCATGTAAACTTGTATATTTGCTTCTGTGTGATATGGACTGTACAGGTAGTACATGACTATGCCATGCAGTTGTGATTATTGGCATGTGACTATGATGTGCAGGTTGTGATTATTGGCACGTGACTACACCATGCGATTGATATATATGGCACGGATTACACCGTGCAGCGTGTGGATAAGGATCTATCCCTCTAGGGTCACCCTCTCATTTTTCTCTTGATGGTGTACACGCGTTCTGAGGAAAGTTGATCAGTGATTTAGTTTGGGTATTGTCTTTATGAGGAAAGACTGGCTAGGGTTTGATTTGGTTATTGCATATCTTCTTTATTTGCAATTTCCTTTTTTGTCTGTCACGATCCAAATCGAAGGGTCTCGACGGGCACCTAGTGCCTTATTCAACTGAGTACCAACGTAACCTATCTTTATTATCGTACTATCATTGGTAACTGGGCCGATAGGGCCACAACTCATAATGTATAACTATAAGTGGGAAAGCACTGCATCAATGAACCATATTTCTTAAAACATGAATACATATGGGCCGTCAAGGACTCTAACATACTGTACATAATGAACCTCAGTCTACAAAGCCTCTAAGAGTATTTGATATCAAATGGGACAGTGTACCGGCCTACCCATAAATCTGTAGCAAAATTCTAACACGATGACTCATAGACTCGACTACACTCTGAATGAGGTGGAGTCTTACCAATCCTTCGCTGAATGCTAACCTCGTCTACTATGAGGGCTCGTCAACTGATTGTCTATACCTGCAAGCATGAATGCAAAGTACCCAACAAAAGGATATCAATACAAATAATGTACCGAGTATGTAAGGCACATAAATAAGTATATAAAAGACATGGAAGAAACATGGAGTAAATGACTCAACCTATAAGTCTGGATAACTCTGTAAATCATGAAATACTTATAGTGTCATGCATATGCGTATGAATGTCATGTCGTGCATAGGTACATGTGTTCATAACATCATCAAGCCTCTGAGGGCATCCCATCATATCATCTCGGCCACTGTGGGCAAATCATGAACGTATACCAGCTGATCAGGTGGTGGTGCGTATATAATGCCATAACCTTTTCCCATATCCCATATACATATATACTTGTATAAGATTCCATCTTATCATGGGTCAATGTACATGCATAAATGAATGCAATACATGAGAAGTACGTCAATAAAATCTTTCGGAATATCATAAGACCATTATGCCTTTGAGTAATATCATGAATAAACTTTTTTTTCAACTTACGTATTTTTTTGAGACCCATGAACAGAAGATGTAATAATAAGACACATGGGAATTCAAGAACATAGGCACCTCTAATACTTCTACGAATAGACTCATTTATGGAAGTTGTGCATTTGCTCGTTTTGTGTGTATCATATAGATTATGCTAAAAGGAAATAAGGGATAGCCTTAACATACCTGGACCGATTCTCTTGACAATTCCTCTAACACACGTCTTTTGCGACGAAACACGTAACGATGGATCGAAGTAGGGAAAAATTCGTATGATATTCTTGAGAAAGATTGTTCCGTGCTTTCTTAGAATTTCATCTTACGCATAATCAGATCTTGTATAAATTTGCTGAAGCAATTTCACGTTGCCATCACTTGTAGGAGTTTGCTGGAGCACTTCACTTTGCTATGAAGATTGAAAAATGTCTCTCTTTGAATCTTTGAGATGTCTTTTACCTTAGTGGGTGTGGGCCCCACTAAGATGATGAGTTAGCCAAAAAAGATCCTCCAATTGCCACCTATTTTAATGACTATGAGTCATTACTTGGGCTTTAAAATCAAGATCCATTGGCTGCCACATTAGGAGATTAATCGACCGTATCCAAATATGTTTAATTAATTAGTTAATCTCCCACTAAAATCAATAATTACCCAATTATCCATATAATCAAGAATTATCTCAAGTTACTCAAAATACTACTCATTTTTAACACATTTTATACACCTTATAATCATGGTCATGTGGTACCTTGTATGACATTAGTCCATAAATATGGGGTATTATAGCTTGGACTGTATTTTATCCCCAAATTATCAAACTTCGACGAAACTAATTTTCTTCGAATTGCTTACCCTCTCACCTTCACAAATTTATTCATCACTTATTCGAAATAGCATAATGCTTATAATCTCAAAATAATCTCAGTGTCGAACTTACGTCGATTAACTTACGACAAAACTTTAACATACGAAAATGCGGGATGTAACATCGCATACCTATTTTATTTGCATATCTTCTCTATATGTGGAATTATCGACTGAGTAGAGTATGTTAAGTTATTATGTGCAACGAGATGGTTTTATCACTGATTCATGACTTAATCATATTATTGTTCTGCATTTCTTATATTTATGAATTGTACAGGTGATTAGCGAGTATCATTAATAAATTCTAGCTTCTATTATGTCGCCAAGGTTAGTTATGATACTTATTGAGTACATGCGATTGGTTGTACTCATACTACCCTCTGCACTTAATTGTGCAGATCGACGCTCAATCGAGTGACTAGTGACTAGTGAGTCACTAGGTATTGTTGAGTCACTAGGTATTGGAGATCGACGCTTATACTTATTGAGTCAGATCGACACTTATAGGTAGTGACTAGTGCAGATCGACGCTTATACTTATTGAGTCACTAAGTATTGGACCGAGTGACTAGTAGCTGAGGTTTGTTGTTGAGTTTAGCTTTTGTCACACCCCAAAACTGAGGAGCGCGACCGACGCTCAATCGAGTAAACCCGACTAAGCAAGACTGTTAAATTTCATTCTACCCAAATTAATTCATGAATAAAGAGAAGATGTACTCCATTAGTCAAATTCTAAAAGTATTTCATTACGACTTCCATTTCATTTTCATGAACAGTTTCATTCATAACTTCAAAATATTACATGTTTATAGATTTAATGAAAAAGCTGTTTTGCAACTACCAACATTTCTAGTTCCACTACGAGCATCAAGCACCACCCACAAACTGTCTACAGAGCGTCTAAATACAATGGAAGAGTAATAGGTAATTGCCGGCAACAAGTCTCCGGTTATACCTCAAAACATGATAAGAAAATGAACAAAAGATACATGACATGACCCCGGAATGGAGTGGCGCTCACCAAGTCTGCTGGGAAGAGAATACCGCTATCATTGGACGATGCCACCCGCTATGAACCACCTGTATCATTTAAAGATACAGCGCCCCCAGCAAAAGGGATGTTAGTGTCGTCGCCGTCGAATAACACTAGTATGTATAGCTAAAAATACTCTTTCAAAATAGAATAACCATGTAAGACAAGAAACCATAGAAAACAGCAAGTCACAATCAACAATATCCAAAGGTCCAATTGAAACATAGAAGATTTCTTTTTAAAGTACGAAAATAAAATAATATAAGTGTATATTTTGTTGAGATATTATTAGCACCGATATACCACCATCTATGTTAGCATGGAGTCTGATCATGCCCGATTGGCTAGGCCATCTCCCTACGGACAATGTGGTTTGACATGGTGATGCGAAATAAAGTTGTAACAAGAGTAGTACCACCATGTGCACGACATGGAGTCTGATCTCCACCCGATCAACTAGGTCTCCTTCCCACATATGCCGTGTGTGTTGGCTTTTTCTTTTCCAATTCACAGGTACCAGTTTCATCCCAATTTAGGGGAATAATCACAATTTCACCAATATTCCAATTTCATCCCACATAAGGGGAAATAATCACAATCCACCCCTACACCGGCACGTGTAGTTTTAGTTGTGGGCCTTATGACCCACCCTTCCTCAGTTTTGCTAATGATACTCCTAAAACTATTTTTATTTTGATTTGCACATAAAGACATAAAATAGAAATTTATTCATCTTAGAGTCTTTCTCATTGTATAGTTCTTTACTAGTATTATCAACCTCTCACAATAACAATATTTCCTTGGCTCTTTGGGCCTTTCACAAGATTCATTATTCATGGCACGATGGCCGCATTTTATTTGTATTCCATACTTTCACTTCATTTAATTTCAAGGATCATCACCAATTACCAGCAGGCACAGACTATTATCTCCTTCTATCCAATTACTATCTTTAAGTTGTTACCTAAAGTGCACTAGTTGATTCTAAACTGTGCCTTATGCGTGCACTACCTGTCCCATGCCTACGGTCCAGGAGGCATTTGGACATCTATCTTGGGTAGTTCTAGACTTAACTTAGGTTGCTCAAAATGAGAAAACTAGGCGACATACAAAACAAGTTGGACTTTTATGTATAAACAAATAAGGGTTCAAGTTAGCCTCCACACTTAGGCAACAAATGTACACAAACAAGCTAGACAGAGACGAGTTAAAGTCATTGAATCCTATGGACCTAATTTCTATGTGATTCTGGATTTTGAATGCGCAAACAGTTTCATATGCGAAGCCATTTTTAATACGATTTCTAAGTGACTACGTAGTTGCCTACTGATTATGGGTTGTAAGCAGTTAAACCTATAGGCATGATATCTAGGTGATTTATGCAGTAATTGACAGGGGCAACTACAGGAGAATATTCAGAATTGCTTAGTTAGATCCTATAGGCATGATATCTAGGTGATTTATGTAGTAATTGACAGGGGCAACTACAGGAGAATATTCAGAATTGCTTAGTTGGATCCTATAAACATGCTTTCTAATAATGGCAATGACACAGTGTTAAAAGTTCAACATTAGCACTTAAAGGAAGTGAGCAGGATAATCAGTAATTAAGACTGATTTTAGATCCTATAGGCATATTTATTAACTGAACAATAGCATGTTAACCAATTGACCCTATAGGCATGATTTCTAAATTGCAGATTAGGTAGCATATGAATTAACAGAATCCTACAACACCTAATGAATATGTTGTAATGCATATTGAGGCATTGGTCATTTAATTTCCTATAGGCATGATATCTAACATGTAGAAGCAGAATAGATTAGACAGATTAAACACCTATAGGCATGTTATCTAACACACAGTAGCAGAACATATTGAAGCAAAGTAAAATCCCTATAGGCAGGATTTCTACCCATTTTTATGCAAATACTAATATAAACCCCTTTTTCCCAATTTACTAATAAACCAATTCTTATTACAATATTATTATAGGCCCAATGAACAAATTACAGAGTAAAAATAGCTATAATGAGCCCACAGAAGGCTCAAAGTATACCCAGTCTAGACAGGCCTTCAATATCAAGTCCACATAGTTCACAACAGCCCACAAGTCATAGCCAGAATCCATTGACCATCAAAGATTCAAAAACAACCATGTACACAAGCCCATTGGATTATTCAGCAAGTGAAATGGGACAGAATTGAGCAATTATGATAAAGTGGCAAGGAACCTTAGGCCCTAGTATGTCAGAGTTCGCAAGGGCTTCAAGAACCTAGGGCAGTGCTCACACTAGGGAGGTTAATAGAGGAGATTCAGGAAATGACTGGGGACCAAGTGCTAGCGTGTCAGAGTTCACAAGGGTCTCAATTGGACCCCGAGCAGTGCTCACACTAGGGAGGTCAGTAGCAAGAGCCTTGATAGCCTTGGATTTTAGCTGGCTAAGAATAGGGAGTTCAGAATAACATAAGTGATAATAAGGGAGAGTGGACAATAGTTGAGGAACAGAAATGAAGGGTACGAACATAGTCAAGTTGGGCACATAGAGCGAATAATCAAACATGTTTTAGGTTTTAAGAACAGACTTAGCAAAGATTTAGAAAAACCAGTTCAACAACTAGTGCATAAGTAGTCACACATTAACAAACAGGTTTGCAGGACAGGAAAAGGTTCAACTTATGTTAAGTATATGTCCCCGTGTCATAAGATAGCCATGTTAATATTCACATGAGGTAGCAGAACAACATTTAGACATAGTAGAGAAGCATAAATTGTGACAACATACCGGTGAATCAAGTGAGCCAAAACATGTTGAGGGGTATATCAACTGAGAACTAGTCATGATTGATAGAACAGGATCTTGACACAGAATAAGAACATTATACCTATGCAAGATTGTCATTATAGAGATCCAGAACAGAAAGGGGAAGATAAACTCATGTCATACAGTAAATTTAAGCATTCAAGTCTGACCTAAAAGACCAATTAACTAAAGAAAATTCAAATTATGCAGATGGAGCATGTTCAAATAATAGAATGGACAATCTTAAGTAGAACTAAACACCAAAGAGATGCTAACAAGTGCAAAGGTCACATACAGCAGTAGTTCATAACACATTGGCTAAACGAAATTAAGAGAATCTTGATTACTCGAATTAGGCTTAGGCATATTTCAAACCAACAACATTATGAAGCCAAATGTTAAAGAGATCTAAAATTGAGGTAAACCAAGTAGAATTGCACGCAAGAGTAACCTAGTGTTTGATTTAAAAGTCAATTATGTGTTTCGAGGCCTTAAAAACATCCTTTAGTCTCACCTCAATTTTCGTGCGCAGTCCGGGTATATATCCGGAAAGCCCTTATATGAAATATTTGAGAAAATGCTAAATTTTGCCTTTAAAATTGAATTAAGTTGACTTCGGTCAACATTTTGGGTAAACGGACCTAGACTCGTGATTTGACGGTCCAGGAAGGTCCGTAGAAAAATATGGGACTTGGGCGTATGCCCGGAATTGAATTCCGAGATCCCTAGCCCGAGAAATGAATTTTTGAAGAAAATTATTTAACTGAAAAATATGGGAAGTTTGGAAATTAAATAATGCTTGAATGTGATGGTATCGGGCCCGTATGTTGGTTCCGGAGCCTAGTACAGGTCTAAAATAATATTTAAGTCTAATCTGTTAAATTTTGTAAGGAACGAACTTGATTTGATATAAATTAGACCCTCGGTTGTGAAAATAGTAACTTTAGGTGTTCTTAAGAATTTTCTTGATTTTGAGGCTAAATTCATAGTTTTTGATGTTATTGTGATGATTTGATCGTACGAGCAAGTCTATATGATGTTTTTGGACTTGCGTGCATATTTGGTTTGAAGCCCCGAAGGCTCGGGTGAGTTTTGGATAGGTCGCGGAGTGTTTTGAACTTAGGAGTAACAGCTGGTGTGTTGCAAGTCTTTCTCAATTGCGAAGCCTAGCTCGCAAATGTGAGCTTGCATTTGCGAATAACCATCGCATTTGCGATGACTGGGCAGGGGGGACCTTCGCATTTGCGAAGCTCCATGTCGCAAAAGCGACTCCAACAACAATCGCAATTGTGAATGATGGTTCGCATTTGCGAAGTAATCAGGCTAGGCCAACATTCGCAATTGCGAAGCCTTGCCTGCATTTACGAGTTCGCATTTGCGAACCTGGCATCGCAAATGCAATAACTGCGCCTGAGTAGATTGAAACTTAGACGGGATTTTCTTCATTTTTCAAGCTCTTTCAAATCCTAAGCTCTCTAGGGTGATTTTTCAATATACTTCATCTTTTTACAATATTTCATCACAAAATCTAGGGATTTTCATGGGAATTTCGGTATTTTTGGGTTAAAATTTGGAATTTCAAAATTTGGGGATTTAGAGCTCAATTGAGGTTGGATTCCAAAACTAATTGCATATTCGGGCTCGGGGGTGAATGAGTAATTAGGTTTTGGTCTGAGCCTCGAGTTTTGACCAAGCGAGCATGTGGTTGATTTTTAGGTTTTTGGGGAAATTGTTGGGAAAACTATAATTAAGCATTGGGTGTGAGTTGTTTAGTACTTATTGATATTATTAACTAATTATGACTAGATACAAGTGAATTGGAGGTGAATTCTAAAGGGAATGCGATAGTTGAGGCTTGATTTGTGGCCGTGGAATCGAGATTAATGTTTGATCTAACCTTAGCTTGAGGGAATAGGTGTTGTGCCTTATTTGATAAGTTCTAGTGCAGTGTACGACGTATAGGTGTGGTGACTAGTATCTATACATTAGTGTCAAGTATGCCCGTGAGTCTTAAATTATGATCGCTGTGATTCTTGATAAGTACTATGAACGCCTAAATTGTTGATTACACATGTTGAGTAAGACTTATGATCATTTTTCATAGCATTTGTCTATTATTGAGCATTGGCTCTTGTTGAGGTTCATTTGTGAAGTAAATTATTGGAACAAGATTGGTTATAGCTGATTCCCTTGCCGGGACGTATTTAATTCTTATTGTTGATTCCCTTGTTGGGATGTATTTATTCTTAATGTTGATTACCTCGCTGGGATGTTGATTGTTACTATTGTTTGCATGAGGAAAGAGTGATAAATCATGAAGGGTGATGCCGTGCACATTTCTAATATTCATTTGGTGAGGAAGAGCGATAAAGCATGAAGGGTGATGTCGTGCACATTTTCTTTATTGATTGTATCATGAGGATTGAAAGTAAAATCACGAAGGGTGATGCCGTGCATTCTTTGCCTACTTGTTGTGATTTCTTGTTGCTATTGATTCAAGCGCCTTAATTGTTTCATTCCACTATTTTCGTGTTCCCTTATGTTGTTATCCCCTAAAGCATGTTGCCCCTTCCCGTTACTTTTGATTTGCTTCTATTACTATTATTCTGTTAGATATTGTTTAACTACAGGTTATGTTGCTTGTTGTATCCTAGCCTCGTCACTACTTCGTCGAGGTCAGGCTCGACACTTACTTAGTACCTGGGGTCAGTTGTATCGATACTACACTCTGCACTCTTTTGTGCAGATCCTGGTACTAGAGCATACGGACCAAGATAGAGGTTGCTGCCTTCAGTCCATTAGAGACCCGAGGTAGTCCTACAGGAGTCCGCATGCCTTGGCGTCCCCTTCTTATCTTATTTCTTTCTATTCTTTTCTATTTCAAATACAAACATGTATTTTCTTTGTTCAGACCCTGTTTGTAGTTTTCATAGATAGTCCGTGAGATTGTGACACTAGTTTTGGGTGGATTGTTATAATGGGTTTTGTATTGGTTTTAGTTAAACTGTTAGAATTCTATTCTTCCACATTTCTATTTCCGCTGTTTACTTGAATTAGCTTGGTAAATTGTTAAAAGTAATGGTAAAAAGATTGAATAATAAAAAACGTTGGCTTGCCTAGCGAGTTCAATGTTAGGCGCCATCATGGTCCTATCGGTGGGTAAATCAGGTCATGACAAGTTGGTATCAGAGCTCTAGGTTGCTTAGGTCTCACAATTCACGGACAAGCTTAGTATAGTCTGAGGGATCAGTATAGAGACGTCTGTGTTTATCCCTAGAGGCTACAAAGTTAGGAACAATTTCACTTCTATTCATCTCGGTCGTGCGGTTTGGTTTCTTAATGCTAATTGAACTTATACTCTATTCTTTCACAGATGGGGAGACCACGTACCACTTTAGCAGCCGATCAGCAGTCTGAGCCCCTAGCAACAGCTCCTACGAGGGGCAGAGGCCGAGGCAGGGGCGGAGCTTAACCTAGAGCAGCAACACCAGCACTAGAGCCTCAGGTAGAGTTTGATGATGAGGTTCCGACCCAGACAGTTCCAGCGGGCCCAGCTCAGGTTTCAGAGGGGTTCATTGCTACCTCGATACTCCAGGATGCTCTGGTTCGTCTAGTGGGCCTTATGGAGAGTGTCACCCAGGCAATATTGCTTCCTGTAGCCAGCCATCTCTTAGGCTGGGGGAGGAGTACAGACTCCTGCTACTCGCACTTTGGAGCAGATAGCTCCCCAGTTTCAGAGTCCAGCAGCTCAGCCAGTTGGAGTAATTCAGACGGGTGTAGTAGCTCAAACCGATGATGGATCATCTATGTCTGCCGATGCTTTGTGAAGGTTGAACATGTTCACCAAGTTGTTCACTACTACTTACGGTGGTACATCTTCAGAGGATCCTTAGGATTACTTAGACACCTTTCATGAGGTTCTTCGGAACATGGGGATAGCGAAGACCAATGGGGTCGACTTTGCTACTTTTTATTTGTTAGACTCCGCCAACAAATGGTGGAGAGATTATTGTTTGGCCGGACCAGTTGGATTACCAGCAATCACTTGGGACCATCTCTCGCAGCTATTTCTCGAGAAGTTCCTTCCCGTCACTCAGAGAGAGGAGTACCGCAGGCGGTTCGAGCGTCTTCAGCAGGGTTCTATGACTCTCACCCAGTACGAGACGAGGTTTATTGATTTGGCTCATCATGCTCTTCTGATACTCCCCACAGAGAGAGAGAGAGAGAGAGAGAGAGAGAGGAGGTTCATTAAGGGACTCACTCAGCCTATTCGATTGCAGATGGCTAAGGAGACTAGGAGCGAGATTTCCTTCCAGGATGCGGCCAATATGGCTAGGCGGGTTGAGATGGTTCTATCTCAGGGGAATGGACAGGGGTCTGACAAGAGGCCCCGTCATTTTGGTAGGTTCAGTGGTGCCTCATCTGGAGGTAGGGATTCTTTCGGTAGAGGCCATCCTCCCAGGCCATCTCAGTCAACACTTCAAGCTTCTCACGGTGCTCCAAGTGGCCGTGGATCTCATATGCAGTATTTTGATCAGTTGCCCTATAGTGCACCACCAGCTCCATACAGTGCACCTCCGCTCTAGAGTTTTCAGGGTGGTTATCTAGGCCGTCAAGATCAGTTTCAGGGTCAGCAGTCTCAGCATCCAAAGTCTTGCTACACTTGTGGTGATACGAGGCATATTGCTAGGTTATTCCCTTGAGCCTTGAGCAATTATCAGCACCAAGGTTCTTGTACTATAGTTCCAGCACCGAGTGTTCCACCGCCCGCTCAACCAGCTAGAGGTAGGGGTCTAGGTGTTAGAGGTGGAGGACAGGCAGCTAGAGGTGGAGGCCAGCCAGCAGGAGGTCATCCTAGGGATGTAGTTCAGAGTGGTGGGGCCCAGCCCCGATGTTATGCTATTCCAGCTAGACTTGAGGCTGAGGCCTCCGATGCAGTTATCACAGGTACGGTTTCAGTTTGCAGTAGAGATGCCTCAAATCTATTTGATCCAGGGTCCACATATTTTTATGTATCATCTTATTTTGCCCCTTATCTGGTTGTGCCTCATGATTCTTTGAGTGCTTCTGTATATGTGCCTACACCGGTGAGTGAATCTATTATGGTAGATCGTGTTTATCGTGCTTGTGTGGTCGTTATTAGGGGTTTTAAGACCCGCGTAGATCTCCTACTTCTCGACATGGTAGATTTCGACATCATTTTGGGGATGGACCGGTTATCCCCTTATCATGCTATACTAGATTTCCATGCTAAGACTGTGACCTTAGCATTACTGGGGTTTCCTCTTTTGGAGTGGAGAAGGACTCCTGGTCATTCTACCAATAGGGTTATCTCATATATGAAGGCTCAGCGTATGGTGGATAAGGGATGTTTTGCCTATTTGGCGTATGTTCGTGATTCTAGTGCTGAGGTTCCTTCTATGGATTCTATGCCCGTTGTTCGTGAGTTTCCAGAGGTATTTCCTTCAGACCTGCCGAGGATGCCACCCGACAGGGATATTGACTTTTGCATTGATTTGGATCTGGACACTCAACCTATTTCTATTCTGCCATACCGTATGGCCCCACCAGAGTTGAAAGAATTAAAAGAACAATTGTAGGACTTGTTGGATACAGGCTTTATTATACCAAGTGTCTCGCCTTGGGGTGAGCCACTGTTGCTTATTAAGAAGAAGGATGGGTCGATGAGGATGTGCATAAATTATTGGCAGTTGAACAAAGTCACCATCAAGAACAAGTATCAATTGCCGAGGATTGGTGATTTGTTTGATCAGCTTCAGGGTGCCAAGGTATTTTCGAAGATTCATTTGAGATATAGATACCATCAGTTGAGGATTAGAGCATATGATGTCCCTAAGATAGCTTTCCGCACTCGGTACAAGCATTATAAATTCTTAGTGATGTTGTTCGGGTTGACAAATTCCCCAGCAGCTTTCATGGATTTGATGAACCGAATGTTCAAGCCTTATTCGGATTCCTTCGTGATTGTCTTCATTGATGATATTTTGATCTATTCCCGTAGTTGGGAGGAGCATGAGCAGCATCTTCGAGTCGTTCTCCAGACTCTGAGGGACAACCAATTATATGCTAAGTTTTCGAAGTGTGAGTTTTGGTTGAGTTCAGTTGCATTCTTGGGTCATGTCGTATCAGCAGAGGGTATTCAGGTGGATCCTAAGAAGATTGCGGCAGTCAAGGACTAGCCTAGACCCACATCAGCTATAGAGATCCGGAGTTTTCTTGGGTTTGGCGGGCTATTACCGTCGGTTTGTGGAGGGGTTTTCATCTATTACAGCCCTAATGACCAGGTTGACCTAGAAAGGTGCCCAGTTCAAATGGTCAGACGAGTGTGAGGCGAGCTTTCAGAAGCTTATGACAGTTTTGACTATGGCGCCAATGTTGGTTATGCCCACAGGTTCACGACCATATACAATATATTGTGATGCATCTCGTATTAGGCTTGGTGCGGTGTTGATGCAGAATGACAAGGTTATTTCATATGCTTCGTGACAGTTGAAGATTCACTTGAATAATTATCCAGTTTATGATTTGGAGCTAGCAGTCATTGTTCACGCGCTAAAGATTTGGAGGTATTACTTATATGGCATGTCATGTGAGGTGTTCACGGATCACAAGAGTTTTCAATACTTGTTCAAGCAGAAGGAGCTAAATTTGAAGCAGAGGAGGTGGTTGGAGCTATTGAAAGACTATGATATCACCATTTTGTATCATCTGGGGAAGGCCAATGTAGTGGCCGATGCTTTGAGTAGGAAGTTTTCCAGTATGGGCAACATTGCATATATTCCAGTCGGTGAGAGGCCGCTTGCCTTGGACGTTCAGTCTTTAGCCAATCAGTTCGTGAGGTTGGATGTTTCTGAGCCCAGCCGTGCTCTAGCTTGCACAGTCGCTCGTTTTTCATTGTTTGAGCGTATCCGAGATCGGGAGTGTGATGATCCTCATTTTCTTGTCCTTAGAGACACAGTGCGGCTCGAAGGTACCAAGAAGGTTGCAGTCGGAGATGATGGAGTTTTAGGATGCAGGGTCGTGTTTGTGTGCCTAATGTGGATGGACTTCGTGAGTTGATTCTAGAGGAGGCCTATAGTTCCCGGTATTCTATTCATTCGGGCACCACTAAGATGTATCAGGACTTGCGGTAACACTATTGGTGGAGGAGAATGAAGAAGGATATTGTTGTGTATGTAGCTCGGTGTTTGAATTGTCAGCAGGTAAAGTATGAGCATCAGAGACTTGTTGGTTTATTCCAAAAGATTGAGATTCCTGAGTGGAAGTGGGAGCGCATCGCCATGGTCGGAGAGTTATGCCGATCGTAAGTTTCATGATGTGGCATTCATTGTCGGAGAGTGAGTGTTGCTTCGGGTGTCGCCCATGAAGGGCATGATGAGATTTGGGAAGAAGGTCAAGCTAAGCCCTAGATTCATTGGTACTTTTGAGATTCGTGATCGAGTGGAATAGGTGACTTACACACTTGCCTTGCCGCCGATTTTATCAGCTGTGCACCCAGTGTGTCATGTGTCCATGCTTCGAAAATATCACGGCGATCCATTCCACGTGTTAGACTTCAGCACTGTCTAGTTGGACAAGGACTTTACCTATGAGGAGAAGTCGGTGGCTATTCTAGACCGACATGTTCGTTAGTTAAGATCGAAGAATTTCCCTTCAGTTCGTGTGCAGTGGAGACGTCAGCCTGCCGAGGTAGCTACCTGGGAGTCCGAATCCAATATGCGGAGCCGATATCCCCATCTTTTCCCCGACTCAGGTACTTCTTTTCTAAGTCCATTCAAGGATGAATGGTTGTTTTAGAGGTGGAGAATGTAAGGTCATCACTTGATTTAAAAGTCAATTCTATGTTCTGAGGCCATAAAAACCTCCTTTTGTCTTACCCCAATTTGTTTGCACAATCCGGGCATATATCCGGAAAACACTTATGTGAAAAATTTGAGAAAATGCTAAATTTTGCCTTTAAAATTGAATTAAGTTGAGTTCGGTCAATATTTTGGGTAAACAGACCCGGACTCGTGATTTGACTATCGTGAAAGGTCCGTAGAAAAATATGGGACTTGGACGTATGCCCAGAATTGAATTCCGAGGTCCCTAGCCTGAGAAATGAATTTTTGAAGAAAATTGTTTAACTGAAAAATATAGGAAGTTTGGAAATTGAATAATGCTTGAATGTGATGGTATCAGGGTCGTATGGTTGTTCCGCAGCCCGGTACATGTATAAAATAATGTTTAAGTCTAATATGTGAAATTTGGTAGTGAACGGACTTGATTTTATATGAATTGGACCCTCGGTTGTGAAAATAGTAACTTTAGGTGTTCTTGAGAATTTCCTTGATTTTGAGGCTAAATTCATAGTTGTTGATGTTATTGGGATGATTTGATTGCACGAGCATGTCCGTATGATATTTTTGAACTTGCGTGCATGTTTGGTTTGGAGCCCCGAGGGCTCGGGTGAGTTTTGGATAGACCGCGGAGTATTTTGAACTTAGGAGCAGCAGTTGGTGTGTTACAGGTCTCCAGGTTTCGCAATTGCCAAGCTTGGCTTGTAAATGCGAGCTCACATTTGCAAATAACCATCGCATTTGCGATGATTGTGCGGGGGGGGGGGGGACCTTCACATTTGCGAAGTCCCATATCGCAAAAGCGACTCCAATAGCAATCACAATTGCGAACGATGGTTCGCATTTGCGAAGTAATCAGGCTAGGCCAACCTTTGCACTTGAGAATCCTTGGCCACATTTGCGATTTCGTATTTGCGAACCTGGCATCGCAAATGCAAAAACTACGCCTGGGTAAATTGAAACTTAGACGAGATTTTCTTCATTTTTCAAACTCTTTCAAATCCTAAGCTCTTTTGGGCGATTTTCCAAAGAAAGGTTCTTCCCCAAATCATAGGTAAACCACTTTTAACTCATTTCTTACAATATACTTCTTCTTTTTACAAGATTTCATCACAAAATCTAGGGATTTTCAACATCAATTGCATATCCGGGTTCGTGGGTGAATGAGTAATCAGGTTTTGGTCCGAGCCTCGTGTTTTGACCAAGCGGGCTCGGGATCGATTTTTGGGTTTTTGAGGAAAGTGTTGGGAAAACTATAATTAAGCATTAGGTGTGAGTTCTTTAGCACTTATTGATGTTATTAAACTAATTACGATTAAATACAAGTGAATTGGAGGAGAATTCTTGAGGGAAAGCGATAGTTGAGGCTTGATTTGTGGCCGTGGAATCGAGGTAAGTGTTTGGTCTAACCTTAGCATGAGGGAATAGGTGTTGTGCCTTATTTGCTATGTGCTAGTGTAGTATACGATGTATAGGTGTGGTGACGAGTATCTATATGTTGGTGTCAAGCATGCTCGTGAGTCTTAAATTGTGTTAGTTGTGATTCTTCATAAGTACTATGAATGCCTAAATTGTTGATTACACATGTTGAGTAAGACTTATGATCATTTTTCGTAGCATTTGTCCATTGTTGAGCATTGGCTCTAGTTGAGGTTCATTTGCAAAGTAAATTGTTGGAACAAGATTGGTTATAGCCGATTCCCTTGCCGGGATGTATTTATTCTTAATGTTGATTCCCTTGCCGGGATGTTGATTGTTACTATTGTTTGGGTGAGGAAAGAATGATAAAGCACGAAGGGTGATGCCGTGCACATTTACATTGATATTGATGCATATGGTGAGGAAGAGAGACAAAGCACGAAGGGTGATGTCGTGCACATTTCTAATATTCATTTGGTGAGGAAGAGAGATAAAGCACGAAGGATGATGTCGTGCACATTTTCTTTGTTAATTGCTGGTTTGGTAAACATCTGTAGCACTGCCTCAGCAGTGTGGGCAGCGAGGTCTGGCTCCTCGGACTAGCCAGTTGGTGCCTCTAGTGTTGATGGTGTTGCTGGGTCTTCTGGTGCTTTTGGAGTTGTCTCCGTCAAATCAAATGGGAGATCCCCAGCTGCTGCTATCTTGGTCACCTATCGTCTCAACTTGTCAAATGACTTCTTAGAAACCTGGGATTTCCTCATCTTTTTCATATGCTTCCCAAGCTCCTCAATTGTTGTTCCATGTGCCACTAGGGTGTCCATAATAGTCTTTTGGTTCTCCAGAATCTTCTTCAAAGTATCCTCCACTGTGGGAGAAATCTGGGGTGTTGGGTAGAAGGCTGTGTTGCAACATCACTGGATAGGTCAAACATCTTTGCAGTAGTTGTCTGCATCTAGTTGTTGAGACTCGCAGCCCGAAATTGGATAAGTAGAAGATGAAGGCACTAATACTGATGACCCTTTAGATGGAGGCGGAGGAATAGCAGTTGTACTGTTAGAAGGATCGGCTGTTGTGGAAGGTATGGCTGCTAAAGCTGTAACTACCACCGAAGTCTCATCAGACTATCCCACAGTAGTAGTTGATTGACCCTTGTTCTTCGGGTTTCTCGGGTCCTTCAAAGAGTACCATGTGAAGGGTTGTTTCGCCCGAACCTTTGGGTCAAATGGCTTTTACTCCACCCCACCATTTGTAAGATATTCTGTGATAGTTTTTGGATACGGTAAGGGCTCTCACCCTGCCTACCGACCAGAGACATATTGGCCGACATGATGGTACCCACATTGATTAGATACCCGGCCATGATGGAGGTTACTAGGACTTCCCGTGGGATTAGGAGATTGTTTTCATTCCGGTTGGGATCTATTTGGCTGCACACAAATGTTTGCCAACCCTTAGTTTCAAAGTTGAGGGTGTTCCGCTGAATGAGAACCCCTACTGTGATCCATGGTGGTGGTGGTCCTGAAGCTACTAGTATCTCAGCTAGCCATGGGCGAGCTACATCACCCAATGCAAACTTCCTCATTTTAGTCACCTTTTTCCCCTTCTTGATGTGCGTCAAATCGGTGTAGAATTTCTGGACTAGGTTCTCCTTGGCATCCACCATGCTTTGAGTGAACCATGTCCCCCTTTTTTTCTCCTGAAACTATCTTTTCAAGTTCGAGTTCTATCTATCCAAGTCCTTCAAAACAAATTGACGCTCAAGTGTGAGCGATCTCTCGAGCCACCACTCACGGAACTTGTTGAAAGCTGTCAGGCTTACAAATCTATCTTCCTAGACTTCTTTCTTCTTCGACCTGTCAAGGCCGGGAACTCGGGTATCTCCCCCTCGACCGTCATCTGGAACATCATCATCATCATCAATAGTAACTGGTTCAGCGGGGGAATGTAAGGAAGAGGGCTCTGAACCCTTGTTGTCATCTTTCGAACACTCAAAAGAGCTAGTTGAGGTTGAAGGCTCAACTCTAAGTTGGAACCTCCCTGGAAGATGCCTTGGCTGAGACTGTGCATCAGGTTGTTCTTGCAGTAAACTGCCTTCTGATGCATCCCTAGACGGGACATATGAGCTGGACTCAGTAAGCTCCAGGGCTCTCCCGGTTGTTGCTTTCTTTTCTATTGCTCTTTGCATCGCGAGTGGCATGTTACCCCTGCCTTGGCCTCAGGAGGGTTCACCCCTCCCTTTAGATGTATCACCTATTCCCCGTGATCTAACCATTGTCTGTAATACATAGCAAAAGGAATCACTTATAGTTTAAACTCAGAGTATCAGACAGTTGCAGATGAAAACCAGATGTAGAGTACAGAAGTGCGGCCACAGTGGTGATTCTGCGGTCCGCACAATTGAAGTGCGGACCACATAATTTCTACATCAAACATGCAACTCTCTGATAACAAAGAAATGCTCGATCTGCGACCGCACACACTTTTTTGTAGTTGTGGTCCAATTTCTACAGACCGCACAATTTTGAATGTTGTCCGCACAATCAATGCACAAAAATTGGCCTAGCCTAATGATCTGTGGACCGCACAATTTCTTGTGCGACTGCACAATTCAAAAACACACGGTAGTTAACTTAGAGATTTTTCATTCAAGCACAATTTTGACATGGTATTGGAAATTTAGTCATGATACACAGTTTACCCATCCCCCAATTACCAATAGGAAGTTACCCACACAATTGTAAGCACACATGATGATGAATTTGACATTAGGCCTTAAAATAACCAAACTAAATATGAACAAAAATTAAGAAAACTGAAAAATCTAAAGATGGATCGAACATACCAGTAATGTAGTGATACAAGGAAAAATCAAAGAGGGTAAAAGGAGTGTAAGATGTTTGAAACAGTTGAGTGCACTGTGCTTGCCTTAGTGTCAAAAGTTTAGATAGTGTAAAGTTTGAATAGGAGTGAGGAGGGACTATTTATAGGTTGCCGGTTAGGAACCAATAAAGTCATCATGAAGACTTCAAGGAAATCATCCACCATGTCCATGAAGATAGCCACCATACACCTTTGAAAAGTCACTGGTGCATTGAATAACTCAAATGGCATCTGCGAGAATGCAAAAGTACCATAAGGACATGTGAAAGTAGTTTTCTCTTGATCCTCTGGAGCAATAAGAATTTGATTGTAGCCAGAATACCCATCAAGGAAACAGTAGAAAGGACGACCGGTCAATCTATCAAGCATTTAATCTAGGAAGGGATATGGGAAATGATCCTTCCTTGTGACTTTGTTGAGCTTGCTATAGTCCATACACACTCTCCACCCAGTCACCATTCTTGTAGGAAATTATTCATTCTTGTCATTGGAGACCACCGTCATGCCCCCTTTCTTTGGAACACATTGAACTAGAGAAGTCCACAAACTATCGGAGATGGGGTACACAACCCCGGCATCCAACCACTTGATGACCTCCTTTTTGACCTCTTGCATGGCTTCATTGAGTCTCCTTTGATGTTCAATAGATGGTTTGGCACCTTCCTCCAAGCTAATCTTGTACATGCAAAATGCGGGTCTTATCCCCCGAATATCCACCAAAGTCCATCCAATAGCCTTCTTCCTCTTTTGTAGCACCGCCAAAGTGGAATCTACCTGCACATTAGTCAAATAAGAGGAAATAATAACCGGTAAAGTAGAAGAAGGGCCAAGAAATTCATACTGAAGATGTGGAGGTAATGGCTTCAACTCCAAAATGGGAGGCTCCTCAATTGAAAGCTTTGTTGGAGGAGTGGTTCTATTCTCAAGATCCAAAGACAATTTGCGGGGCTCATAAATGTACGACCCTATTCCTTGCAAAGCATTCACATATTCCACTTAACCCTCCATTTAATCATCATCATAATTGAGCAAGACGAACTCCAAAGTATCATCCACATTCAGCACGACATGTGTTTCATCAATGATCACATCGGTCACTAAGTCCAAGAACGAGCACACCTCATTGCTATTGGGTTGCCTCATAGATTTGCACACATGGAAAACTACTTTCTCATCAACAACCCGGAAAGTAAGTTCTCCAGCTTCAACATCAACTAGAGTCTTCCCTGTAGCAAGGAAAGGTCTCCCAAAAATAATCGGCACCTCATAGTCAACCTCACAATCAAGAATAACAAAATCTGTCGGGAGAATAAATATGTCAACACGAATCAACACATCATCAATGATACCCAACGGTCTCTTCATAGTACAATCTGCCATTTGTAATCTCATAGATATGGGTCTTGGTTGCCTAATTTCCAAAGTTTTGAAAACCGAATAGGGCATCAAGTTTATACTTACCCCAAGATCACAAAGAGCTTTAGCAAAGTCGACACTCCCAATGGTACAAGGAATTTTGAAAGCACCGGGATCTTCCAATTTAGGAGCCATTGAGTGCATCATTGCACTCACTTGATGAGTCATCTTTATAGTTTCACAATTCATCGACCTCTTCTTTGTCACCAAGTCCTTCATGAACTTTGCATAAACGGGTATTTTATCTAAAGCCTCAACCAATGGTACATTAATAGATAGACTCTTCATCATGTCAATGAACTTTTTGAATTGATTCTCGCCATTTTGCTTGGCAAGCCTTTGAAGGTATGAAGGAGGAGGCCTTGGCATTGGTGCCTTAGCCTTTGGCACTATCGGTTCCGGTATGTCAAGAATGTGCTCCCTAGACTGGTTCACTTCCTCTTGAGTCTCCTCCACATTGTCATCAATATCAATTCACACCTTATTATTTTCTTGCACTTCATTGTTTGGCATCTCATCTTCTTGTACCACTCGCTCATCATCCACAATTTTCTTTTGCCTTGAGGTGGTTGCATCCCCACTTTTTCCAGTCCTTGTAGTAACAGTCATGGCATGTCCCATGTTGTTCCCACCCTTTGGGTTTACCACTGTATCACTTGGTAGTGCCCCCTTAGGACAAGTGTTTAAAGATTGCGAGATTTGCCCAATTGAACTTCCTAACTGCGAATTGAAGTGTTGTGAGAGGATAGTTGAGCATCATAGTCGGCATTCTTCTCCATCATTTGTTTGAACATGTTCTCAATTTGTCTCATCTCATTGTTGGAATATCTTGGACCTTGGGAAAGATAAGGAGGTGGGTTGCTCGGTTGTTGATACATCGGGGGCCTTTGAAAACCCGACCCCCGATTTCATTTTTTATTTTTCCACCCTCCTTGGTTGTTTCCTCCCCAATATCCTTGATTATTGCCACTCTAATTGCCTTGGTTATTTTGAACATTCTAATTTCCTTGATTATTTTGATTATTCCAATTCCCTTAGTTGTTACCACCATTCCAATTACTTTGATTATTTGAATTTCAATTCCCTTGATTTCCTTGAGGTCTCCATTGTTGTTGATTTGGGCCTTGAGAGTTATTTCTTTTCCCTTGGAAGTTGTTCACATATTGTACTTCCTCGTCTTGTTCATTGTACGATTCATCTTGATCAAACCCACTATCATCTTGCACAAAATTTTCCACACGGTTTTGCACGTGAGGACCCTTTTGCCTTCTCTTATTTACCATCAAACTAACTCCCTACATTGCATTGACCTTCCTAGGACCTTGCACTTGTTGAAGTTGAGCCTTGGCTAGTTGATATATTGTGGTGGTCAACTCGGAAATTGCTTGCCTATGATCATGTAATTCTTTATGCAAGTGAATCACATTTGGATCACATTGAGGAAAATTTGCTCTACTTTGCCATGCCGATGAAGTATCCCCCATTTCATCTAGAATCTCACAAGATTCCACATATGGCGTTGTCATGAAATTTCCACCGGCAAGTTGGTTGACCACGCATTGAATGGTAGTATTGATTCCCCTATAGAAAGTTTGTTGAATCATAGCCTCTGTCATGTCATTGTTTGGGCACTCTTTCACCATAGTTCGGTACCACTCCCATATCTCATACAAAGGGCTCATTGGGTTCTTTTTTGAATGCTAGAATCTCGTTTCTAAGAGTAGCCATATGCCGGGGAGAAAAGAACTTGGAAATAAATTTCTCCGCCAATTCATCCCATGTATGGATGGAATGGTTTGGCAACCTTTGTAGACATGTAATTTTTTACCCTCCCCAAGATTTTACACATTCTAGCGTAAATATTTAGTTTAGGTTTAGTATCGCCATTCTAAATAGTTTTGACTCTTTTACTTTATTACAAAAATGAAAATTACAAAAATATTTTTTTATTTAGCAAATTAATATTTTATCTAGTTACTTTTAATTTATCTACCTTACATAAAATTCAAAAAATACAAAAATAGTTCCACTTTGTTTTCGAGGATGTTAGTGTTTTTGGTAGTAGTATTATTTTAACTTTACGATGATTTTGATCTAATCTTACTTTAATTTTTAGTATGATATTTGAAAATACCAAAAACAATTTTGTTTTAACGGCTAGTTTTATTTTAATAATTATTTCTACTTAAGTAGGTCTAATTAATATTTTGGTAATATTTTTATCTTTATTTTTTAATTTAATAGGCAAGAGTTGATGTTGGATGGATAGATTTTTGGTTAATTAGGCTATTTTAAGCAAATCTGGTCATAAAGGCCCAAGTTCCTAGCCCATTCCCTGAGCCCAATATACCCATCAGGTCTTCAAAAATAACAAAACCCTAAGACCCTTTCTTCTTCTTCCTTAAGACCTAATCCTAGAGAATCTCCAAAAAAGCAACCAACAGCCGTCACCCTCACAAAACCAACAACCCCATCATCTTTTCTTCTTAAAAAAACCTAGAGAAGCAACAGTTAGACAAAATTTGTTTAAGCAAAGAGGGAACCCCTCCTCTCTCAGAAAAAATGGCGGAACCCCCTGATTTCGCCGGCGTTAGCTCACCAGATATGGACGCCAGCGATTACTCTCAGTAGCGGACGTTTTCTTCATGCTTGGAGTAACCTCAGCCATAGACGCCGGCAACAGCCATGGACGCTGGCAACAACCATGAACGCCGGCAGACCACCCCTTTCTCCACCCTCACGCCGCCGAACTCCCTTCTCCAAAAAGACAGCCGTTTGAGGTTTGTTCGTCGCTTCGATTTGGTTCGTGGTTTTTTCTAGATTTTATAGATGTCCTTAATCGGATTGTGGAGTCGAGTTTTGTATCTATCGATTCGATTAAGAATGAGTTTCAGCTAAACATATTAGAGGGTATGTTTATCAAGATGTCTTATGAATGAAAGAAGCTGACAAGCTCCTAGATTGCTCCTTTGTTCAATCATACACAACAAATAGTGCTAAAGTATTGTTCTTGAATCAAATACCAATAACAAGACAATTCAAGAGCTCATTTAATTACTTACCAGATTTCTGTGTTTCGCAGACTGTAAAACAGAGTCAAACTTTCTCGATTCGGGATTTTAAACCGGTGACTTGGGATACCATAAATTATCCCAAGTGGCATATCTGAATTTGAATAAATAATACCATTTCGATTATTGTCACTTTAATTGAAAAAACTCCCTTATACCCCTTCGGGGTGGAAAAAGGAGGAGTGATAGCTCTGGCGACTCTGCTGGGGAGAAGAACCCAGAATCTCTGGTTCAGGGTTCAAGAATTCGAGCTTGTTAATGTGATTTTTACTTGGATTATTTATTGTTGATATTACTGTGTTTTGTGGACCTAATGTGCTTTGATATTATTTGAATTGTATTAAACTGTCTTCTTACGCCTCCCTTCTGAGTCTTCTAAAATATGGTGCACACGTACGCGTACCCCATTTTCTTTTATTAGAAGTCATACCAAATAGAACGAGGCTTGGGTCAGCAACAATGCCGGGCAGACATTCATGCTCCCGGTATGTTGCCTCCACCTCGGCTCGAGTTGTCCGCTCGGGTAAGCCAGGTCTAGAATACAACCCCAGGTTAAACCTAAAATAACATAGCCTCATGTCGGATCCCTAGTAGGAACGTTTGTTTACATCACGTGCATTTGACTTTGGGAACTCAGCACAGGGTTTGGGTCCGTCAAGGACAGGTGTACCCAAAAATAAAAGACCATTCCGAATTATCATATGTGCTACATGTTGCAATCTTTAAGGGTAAAAGGGATCATCTGGTGGACCAATGAGGGTTGAGGGTAAATGAGAAAGAAAAGAGATTGAAGTATAAAATAAAGCAAGTAGGGCCCAATTATAATTTTCTTTCATACTTTTTCAGGAAAAGACAAAAAGAGATGAAAATGAAAAAATCCAAAAAGATTTCGCATTTTCCCCATCAGTTTTTCAAAAAAATCAAAAAAAAAGAGAAAAAGAAAATCCAAAAAGATTTTGCATGTTATATCATTTTTCAAAAAATAACATACCTGATTCTCGTCTTTCGGGGTGTGATACGTAGGCAACCCACATAGGGTTCGGTCTTCCTAGTAAGTCTTACGTTCTTGGCTTGGCGGGGTCGTAGCCAAATCTTGCATGTCTAGCCACTTTTGGCCACATAAGCCGTTTTGCCAAAATAACCTCAATCATGTCTTGCAGATGTCCAACAGGAAGTGTTATTGTCTCACATATTGTTCTAAGTCTTTAACTTTATTTGGTGTTAATTTTCTCATACAGGTGTGGATCTACTTACAGAGTTTGAGCATGACAGACGCCCCGGGACCATTTAGTTAGGATCACTCATTCAGGATTTGCTTGAGGAAATTTATTTTATGTTTTGAGTCTATTTTTCTTTTTATGTCGTCATTTACCTTCTAATTTTGTACAGTGATGTCGAGTCGTTTAGGTGATGTTAGAGTCTGTCATAGTCTAGTTAAGTTTGTCGAGTCTTTTGTTGTTGTACTTCCTATTTTGTATTTGAAAAAATGTGTTATAAATCAAAAATCCAAAAAAAAAAAGAGATTTTGCGTTTTTATATTTCTGTTAGAAGCTTTCTTTAGAATACTAATTCTAGAAATGAAAAAAAATCTTTTGAGGTGGTTTTTCGTAGGAAATTAATGTCTAGAACTCAAAATAAAATTGCTTTTATATTTCCTTTGGAATATTAAGACTAAAAATTCAAAAAGAAAAAAAGAAGAGAATTTTCTTATAATACCTCTTTAGAAGTTTTCTTTAGGATATTAATTCCAAAATTCCAAAAATATTTTCTTTTGAGGTTCTTCTTTGGAAAATATATAAAAAAAATAAAAAAATATTAATTTTATTTTCATTAGAACATTAGGACATTATACATAGAAGGAAAAAACATACTTTATCTTTTGTTTATCTTTTTAGTTTCTCCCTTAGGTAATCAAAAACTGAAATTCAAAAATATATTTTTTATTTTTTTCATTTCTTGTTTCGAAATCTTTCTTCAGGATATCAAATGAAAATTCAAAATATTTTTCTTTGGTTTATTCTTTAGATTTCCTTCCTAAAAAAAGAATCAAAAAATATTTTTCTCTTCTAGGTTATTTTCCTTAATAATTTCTCATAGAGTATCTGTTTCAAAAAAAAGTATATGCTCGTTTAAGATTGAGTTTAGAATAGATTATAAAATATTAAATCTAAAGAAAGAGATTTTTTTCTCATCAGAGTAGTCATTAAGGTAAAAAAGAAAAAAGAAATAAAAAGAAAAAGAGAACGTTAGTTTATTTATTCTATTCTCAATTTTTCAGAACTACGCTTGATCTAATTTATGAGGGATATGATACGTAGGCAACCTACATAGGGTTCGATCGAATCATTTTATTTTAAAAAAATAAAAAAGAAACAACAACAGAAAAGAGAGAAAAGGAAAAAAAAAAGAGGATGAAGTTGTGGGATGTGAGAAATGAGAGGAAAGAAAAGAGCTATAATCAGAAAGAAAAAAAAGGGAAGGAAAAAGAGCAAGCCAAGAAGTGCTAGAAAAGAAAAGAAAAGAGAAGATTTAAATGGAAAAATTGGGATGATGCCAAGCGACCTTGAGACACTCGAAGTCATTCTTAAATCGTTAATTGTTGCTAGGTGCATTGCACGCAATGTGATATTTTTAGCTATTAAATGCCCTAACGCTAACAAGATGACTTCATTTTGTTCCTCTTTATTATCCTCATTATAGCAGAAGGGTGGTTGGTTTGTGGTTCTTAAACTGGAAACTCCTCCATACAACACAAAGTCAAAGAGCAAGTTAGCCATGGCTAGCAAAGACTTAGACACAGGTGTTAGTGATCCATCTAAGGAGATTGTCGAGTCAGAATCTGAGTTGAAAGAAGAGGTCTTAAGGTTTAAAGGACATATGGCCAAAATATACTAAGCTTGGGTTAGTGGGCGTCCTCCACCATCAGTTCCCGCCAACTATACTGAAAGCCTCGTCACCATTCTGCCACTGTCACAAATCTAGCTTCCTACTGCTGCTGATATCTCCCCACAACCTTTTCGCACTCCACCCGCCAAAACCACCTCATATCCCACTCCTTTGACCACCCATGTTTTTGTAGCTCCTCCACGAGCTACTTTTCCTCGATCCTCTAGCGAGATTGTGTTCAAAGTCCCCGATGCCAAATATTATGCTCCAGAACCCACTTTCAAAGTCTTGAATCCTTATTCCTACACTCCTCACTTTGAGCCTCATGTTGAAACTGAGAAGCCACCCAAGAATGTGGAGCAAGAGGAGATATTTAGAAAAGTAAAGAGTCTGGAACAGTCATTGAGGAATATGCAAGGGTTAGGAAGCCAAGTGAGTGTAGCTTACAAAGATTTGTGCTTGTTTCCTGACATCCAACTGCCTGATGGGTTTAAGATGCCAGAGTTTGATTTGTATGGAGGACATGGAGATACCATGGCCCATTTGAGAGGCTACTGTGGTAAGATGAGAGGCGCCGGTGGGAAGGATAAATTATTGATGGCATATTTCCGTCAGAGTTTGAGTGGGGCAGCTCTGGAGTGGTACACCCGCCAAGACGTCAGCAGATGGTATACATGGGACGATATGGCTCAGGCCTTTGCCCGGCACTTTCAGTACAATATAGAAATTTTCCCGGATTGCAGGTCCCTCACCAAGATAGAGAAAAAAACCCAGGGAGAGCTTCAGAGTGTATGGTCTCAGATGAAGAGAGCAAGCTGCCTGAGTCAATCCCCCCATGCAAGAAGATGAGATGGTTGAGTACTTTCTTCAAGCTCAAGAGCCAACTTACTTTGGGCATTTGATATAGGCTGTGGGTAAGCCTTTTAATGATGTGGTAAAAATGGGAGAAATGGTAAAAGATGGGTTGAAGTCGAGCAATATCATGATCTATCCTACTTTAAAAGCCACAACACAAGCATTTCAGAACAACACAGGCAGCTTGTTAGGTCAGAAGGAACATGATGATGTTTCCATGGTTGTCTCAGGATCACGACATGGTCCAACTGGTCCGCCTCACCAATATACTCAGCCTCCACCCCAATCCCAAACCTATCCTCGAGCTCCACATAATCCACCCTATTATTATCCTCCAAACAATGTCTGGTCATCTGTCCAACAATTGGGCCACTCTTTATGGCGAGCGCCAACACCGAATAATGAAATTTTGCCTTCACAACATTTTCCAGAATCCAACAACCCTAGAACACTAGGGCATGGAGGGGCACAAAGACAAAGAAATAGTTTCATGCCAATCGGAGAATCCTACACAAGCATGTTTGAAAAGTTAAAACATTCTAGCCTGATTGAGCCGCTCCTCGGCTATACTCCGGACCCATATGTAAAAGGTTTTGATCCTACTGTATGGTTCATGTACCACTCTAATGTCCAAGGTCATAACATTGAAGATTGGTGTGCTTTGAAAAGGGAAATAGAAGAATGATTTAAGGAGGGATAATTATGATCTAGGACAGCGACACCCAGAATATCACGTAGAATCTTTTAACTGCACATGATGATGCACACTTTGTGGGGATGTTGCGTGTTGACAGGGAGTATGAGAATCCTCTTGGGAACTTGCTGACTGAAGTTAATGATATTGAAATTGGTAATGGTCTTGGTAATATTGATGTGGAACTCAGTGGCTAAGATGCCGAGCTTGGTAATTGGAAAGACGCTCCTTTCTTGGATAGCCAGGGAGGAGTCTTGGTGGTTTATTTTGTTGTCATTTCTATTGTCTGGGTTATTTCAGGGTTGTATTCCGGATATTGTCTTGTGACTCAAACTCTTCTATCCTTTTATTTTGCCTAGTTTGTTTAGTCGTAGTAGCTCGTTTAGTGTTGTCTAGTTTTGTTTCAGGGTTGTTGCAACTACTCAACCGGTCATTTTGAGCTCTAGCATGCCATTCAGCAGTTTGGGGCCATGAATAGCTTCATTTAAGATATTATGACTTGCACACATGGTCGGAATTGATTTAGAAAGAGAATCTCATTTCGGAAGCTATAAGTTGAAACAATTAGCTAAGATTGGAATTTTTAGTAAACGACCTCGAAATCAGGATTTGAGGGTTTCAGCAGGTTCATATGATGATTTTGGACTTGGGCGTATGCCCGAATCAGGTTTTAAATGATCCGGGAGCGTTTTGGCGCCTATTGTGGAAGTTAGCATTTTGGAAGAAATTTCATAAGTTTGTGTTGAAGTGCATTTTGGTGTTATCGATGTCTGTTTGGGATTCCGACTCTGGGAGTAGCTCGAAAGTGTATTCGGAAGTTCATGGGTCGTTTTAGAGTCATTTGGCTAATGATAGAAATTTGAAGGTTTTTAGAAGTTTGACCGGAAGTGGACTTTTTAATATTGGGGTCAAAATTTGATTCCGAAAGTTGGAGTAGGTCCGTAATGTCGAATATGACTTGTGTGCAAAATTTGAGGTCAATCGGACATGATTTGCTAGGTTTAAACATCGAAAGTAAAAGTTTGAAGTTCTAAATTTCATAAAGCTTGGATTGGAGGTCGATTCGTGATTTTAGCGTTGTTTGATATGATTTGAGACCTCGAGCAAGTTCGTAATGTGTTATGGGACTGGTTGGTATGATTGGTTGGGGTCCCGGAGGCCTCAGGTGGATTCGGGTGGTTAATGGATCGAAAATAGAATTTTAGAGAAGGTTGAAGTTGCTGATTGCTGGTGTAACCACACCTGCGAGGTCAGGGTTGTAGGTGCGGAGCTGCAGGAGCGGTCGTCGTGCCGCAGAAGCGATTAGATGTCTGGGGTGGCTTATTGCCTAAGCAGTTCGTACTGGGTGAGACGAGATCATTGGATTAGGATAATTGCAATCTAATTATATGAAGTATATTAAGGAGCAAAGACCATTATTTGGTTCAGGATGAGGTGACGGTTTTTGTTAGGAGTATAGACCCAATGAATTGTTGATTCGGCAGTCGGTTATGAATTTTTATACATCTCTTCTGTCGTGGTGGTATTGTAAGAGTTAGAGCAAGACTTATATATATCATGAGGTGCATTGGGAGCATCAGATTCGTGGAATTTCGACTAATTTGATTAGAGAATGTTATTGTGGTCCTGTAAGTAAAGTGGTTCAAGGTGCGAATTCGACTAAGGTATGTAGTCATGTCTTGGTGCTGCGTGTAGTTATTGATATAGTGAGCATATGTTGGAAACAGGCCTGGCATAGAATTTTGGACGTTGGAATTGGGATCTAAGGCTTATTTGCTTGAATAAAAAGGAATATATTCAGAATTGATCGAGCTAATGTGCTCAACTAAGTTGTGGTAACACGGGTAGGTGCATGAGGTGTTAAAATATGATTTCAGACTACTTCATTGTAGTTCTCAGCATGTTCGAGGACGAACGTATGTTTAAGTGGGAGAGAATGTAACGACCCGACCGATTGTTTTGAGCTCTAGCACGCCATTCAGCAATTTGGGGCCATGAACAACTTCATTTCAGGTATAATGACTTGCACGCATGGTCGGAATTGAACTTCAAGAAGTTCGGAATTGATTTAGAAAGAGAGTTCTCATTTCGGAAGCTTTAAGTTGAAAGAATTAGCTAAGATCGGAATTTTTAGTAAACGACCTCGGAATCAGGATTCGAGGGTTCCAGTAGGTTCGTATGATGATTTCGGACTTGGGCATATGCTCGGATCTAATTTGGATGACCCGGGAGAGTTTTGGTGCCTATTGTGGAAGTTAGCATTTTGGAAGAAAATTCATAAGTTTGGGTTGAAGTGCATTTCGGCGTTATCGATGTCCGATTGGGATTCAGAGTCTTAGAGTAGCTCCGTATGGTGATTCTGGAGTTGGGAGTGCAATCAGAAGTGAATTCGGAAGTCCGTGGGTCGTTTTGGAGTCATTTGGCTAATGATAGAAATTCGAAGGATTTTGAAAAGTTTGTCCGGAAGTGGACTTTTTGATATCGGGGTCGGAATTCAATTTCGAAAGTTGGAGTAGGTCCATAATGTCGAATATGACTTGTGTGTAAAATTTGAGGTCAATCTAGTGATTTGCTAGGTTTAAACATCCAAAGTAAAAGTTTGAAGTTCTAAAGTTCATAAAGCTTGGATTGGAGGTCGATTCGTGATTTTAGCATTGTTTGATATGATTTGAGGCCTCGAGCAAGTTCATAATGTGTTTTGGGACTGATTGGCATGATTTGTTGGGGTTCGGGAGCCTCGGTGGATTCCGGGTGGTTAACGGATCAAAAATAGAATTTTAGAGAAGGCTGAAGTTGCTGGTTGCTGGTGTAACCGCACCTACGAAACTAGGGCCGCAAGAGCGGTTGTTGTGCCGCAGAAGTGGTTATAAGTGAAGGGCTCAGAGGCTGCAGGTGCGAAGGAAATGCCGCACCTACGAGAATGCAGATGCGGCCGGTGCAGCGCAGAAGCGGGCTGGGGCAGCAGGAGGAGGTCCACAGAAGCAGTATTGTAGCCGCACTTGTGGAACCGCAGAAGCGGCCAAGGGACCGCAGGTGCGAAAATGCTGGAGGCAAAGAAGTTCTTTTACATCAGGGGTTGGGTTTATTTCAACCCTATTTTTTCCATTGGAGCCGATTTTGGAGCAACTTTAAGGTGTCATTTTCATCACCAAGCATGAGGTAAGTAATTTATGCTAGCTTTTAGTTAAATACATGCGTATATACAGATTTGGACATGGAAATTGGTAGAAACTTGGGGTTTGAGGGAAAAACCTAGAAAATTGATATTCTTGGAATTTGACCACGATTTTGAGTATGAAATTGAGAGTAAATTATATATTTGAGTTCGTGAGGTTATGGGTAAAGTTTATCTTCGAAAAATTTTGGAATCCGGGAACGTGGGCCCGAGTGCAATTTTGTAAACTTTTCGACCGGGGTTAAGAATTGTTATAAATTGGATTATAATGAGTAATTGAACATATATTAATGGATTTGCATAATTATTGGCTAGTTTTGGAGTATTGTGCATCCATTCGAGTCTTCCGAAGGGCGTGGAATGTCGGTTGTGGATCTTCCGAGCGAGTTGAGTCTCCTTTCTAACCTTGTAAGAGGTAATTGTACCCATAGGAAATAATTGGTTATGTGTTCCTATTTGTGGGGGATACGTACGCACGAGGTGACGAGAGTCCGTGCGTAGCTACTAATATATGTAAGTCTGGGTAGTCTAGGGCCCAAAAGCATGCTATACTTGGAATATCTGTAATCTTATTGACAGTTGAATTGCTTAAATCCTATCGAATTGGTAAATGATTTTCTAAAAGGATTAAACTTCATTTTCTTAAATCGTTAAAAGAGAATTGGCTTTTATTTGGATAAATTCTTAATTTGCTGTTTGAGCATGTATTTCTATGTGTACCTACGTCACATGTATGATTCGTGAGCAGGGTGTTTGTTTATTTATGTTGACCGTGTTGCATGTATGATTCGCGAGCGGGGTAATAGATGCACCTATGGTTCATGCCATTCGACCCTCGGCAGTGCACATTTTACATTTATGTTGGATCGGGCCATACAACCTCGGCATGATATGCGCATGTTTGTATTGTTGCTTGAGATTTATAAATGTTGACATTTCCCTTTCCTGGAAGGAGATGAATTGATAAAGATAATGAAAATTAAATCTTTGGAAATCCATCATTATTGGGAGGTTGTTTACCTGCTATCTGGCTTTATGAATTATAATTGTTGTTTTATAAAATTCCCTTATCTCCTCACATTTTTACTATATTATCATTGGACCACTAGCAAGTGTCGAAGTCGACCTCTCGTCTCCACTTCTTCGAGATTAGACGGGATACTCATTGGGTACACATTGTTTTCGTACTCATACTACACTTGCTGTGCATTTTTGTTGCACAGGTTTATGTGTGGCTAGTGGCATAGCGGCATGGTTGATACGGAGACTCAGGTAAGTTGCACTATTCGAGACGACCGTAGCTAGCAGAGTCTCCTTCAGAGTTTTGTACTATATTTTCATTTCTGTCCAATTGTATTCCAAACAAGTTACTGTATTTTATTTCATTCCTAGTAAATGCTCATGCACTTGTGACACCGGGTTCTGGGATGATTATGGGGTATCTTGTATTAACTTCTTAACATTCATATTTGGTTTGAGATGATTATCCTTTACTGGTAAAATTGAAGGAAAATCATAGTTTTCAAAATTTTTAAAACACGAATTTAATTAAGTAATTGGTTGGCTTGCCTGACAGCGGTGTCCGGTACCATCAGGACCCTTAGTGGATTTTGGGTCGTGAGAGTTGTAACCCCAGTTTATTTTACTTGTTTTTTTGTTCAAACCCTTTCACCGTCTGTCTAATGCAATTTTCTGTTTTCTGTTATTTCTTGTTATTTTTGTTTAGTTCTCTTTTCCTTTTGTAGTTCTTTTCATGCTGGCTCTAGAAACATGACACGCACGCATAATTCAAGGCCTGGTCTTAAAAGTTAGTTTAATCGTGACGCAATGAAATAATTTTGAAGATGATAGAGAAATTTGAGGGGAATAAGTAAAGGCATTTTGAGATCATCTAAAGCCTGAATTGTGTGAAACTGTGGCAGATAGTTTTGGAAGTTAATAGGACGACCAGAATTTGTTACAAGAGAGTGCGTCCCAATAATTTGAAGCGAGCAATTTTGAGTTCGAGTGCATCTCAAGTAACAAGATAAAGCCAAGGGAGTTTTCTCCAAAACTGACGGAGGGAATCCATTGTGAAGAATAAATCACCCAACGAGAGTTTTGTACTTGACAAGGCACTAAAAAGAAAGTGGAAGGCATATCAATGATATCAATGCCAGAGCTGCAAAAGAAATATTGTACTTGGCGTTTTCAGGGATTGGGAGGTCATCTTTCAGCTACCAAACACTTTATACCATTCGGTACCCCTTTTGAGCATATGCTAATTTTCTTGACCTCCCCTCTTTTGGAATCGAGATAGAGTCATTACAAAAAAAATCATGCCCCATGAGGTTTGTTTTACAAACTTCATTCAAAAAGAGAAAAAAGAGAAAAAAAACAAAAAAAAAGAGAAAAAACAAAAAGAAAAGGAAAGGAAAATAGCAGCAACAAAGAGTAATCTTCTGAACTACGTTCGACCTGATTCTTGTCACCGCAAGATACGTAGGTAGCCTTACTGTTTGGTCGCACCAAATAAAATATTTCATAATCCCACAAAGCCAAGAGTGGGGTAGTTTTCCTTAAAAATTCCATTTCAAAAAAAAAAGGAAAAAAGATTCAAATTCCCTTGTTTTAGAAATTGGGGCAAAGTTTTTAGAATGGATTCTAAAAGTTGTAAATAAATTAACCCCAGTGTCTTAGTTATTTTGAGCCTTTATGATATCCTTTCTTTCTAACCTTGTCCAAAAGCCACATTACAGTCCAAAAAAGACCTCCCAGATAATCTTTGAGAGTGCCGAGCTTGACATGCCATGAGCATATGATGTTTTTACTATGGTCAACACTTTGTCATCTACAGAATCAGAGGAAATCAAAAGAAAAAGAATAAAATGAGAGAGTCTTATCGGTGAAAACCTTCATAGGCACTAAAAGGCGATGGTAAGTTGAGAGAAAGAACAATATGAGAGAGGCTTGATGGTGAAAACCTTTCAGGCACTACAAGTCGGATAAGGATAGAGAGTCGGATAGGATAATCGGAGCATTGAAGCCTAGTTTCATGGTGAAGGGGTACAAAAAGAGTTGAATATTATACTTGCTTGACAGATTAGGCCACTTAATCCAAAGGCGCATGTCATGGTCATTAGAGTTGGTACCCACATATGATAAGTTTCTACTTTGTAATTTTCTTGTTAGGTATCATCTCTTTCCATTGTCCTTTACTCTGTACCTTTTGTTTTGTTTACTTCCTCTTCTTGAGTGTATTTGGTCAGAACAAGTGAGAAATGACTTCAAAATCTGTTACCAGCTTTCCAATTGCATAAAATGGAATCTGGCTAGCACATCAAAGTGGCATAAGTCAGGAAAGAACAGTATGCGCACTGAGTAGGTAACAATCAACGTGCTTTGGGTTTCATGTGAAATTCAAAGGTTCGGTATATGTTAATTCATGAGCACAATGCAAAAGATAGAGGGTGTTGAGTTTGAACGGATCAGAGGTATTTTCTGTGATAAGGGTGACAGAGAAAGTGGTTAGTCAATAAACAAGCAAGGTCTTTCAAGTTGAAATCAAAGTTATCATGGGAAGTAAAGGAGCAATTTCCCTCAAAGTCAAGCCCACAAACCAATAACCATGTTTAAACTCACAAGTTTTCTTTGTTTGAAACAGGGACGAAGACTGTGCCCAAATCAAAGCTTGGAAGCTTGAACCTTTCAAGTGTCATGCCCAATTTTGTCAACACAAAGGCTGTTTGAGAATTTTTTTTTACCTCCTAGGCATCCCCCTAGTTGTGAAGATCATCATCTCCCAAGAAGTTTCCCTAGTTGAGAAGAACCATGCCTCCTAGACATCCCCCTAGTTGTGAAGAATATTTAGTTTTCTTATGATCAGGGGTCCCGCCTGGAAAATAGGGCCACTCTTTAATTTTTCTTAAGTTGTTAATCTTTCGTTTTCCTAAAGATCAGAGGTCCTGCCTGGAGAATAAGGTCAGTTTTTAATTTTTCTTAAGTTGTTAATCTTTAGCATTCCTTTAGATCAGGGGTCCCGCCTGGAGAATAAGGTCAATTTTTAGTTAAGTCAAGCTCCGTTTATAGTTATCCTCAAGCTCAATCTCAAATATAGGAGACACACTTCCTAATTTTCGGTTAAAGGTTTAATACCTAGGAGACGCACTTCCTAGTCTGGGTCTTTCAAATTATATTTTATTTTAGGAGACGAACTTCCTAAATTGAGATTTCACCCCTATGAGACGCACTTCCTAGTTTAGGCCATTCAAGTTCTTTCCTAGGAGACCCACTTCCTAGTTTGAGTCGTTGAAGTTTCACCCATAGGAGAGGCACTTCCTAGTCTAGGTCTTTAAAAGTTATATTTTGTTTTAGGAGACGCATGTCACATCTCCTTTTTCTACCACCGGAAAGGGATAAGGGAGTTATTTCTAATTTAAGTGACAATCGAAACGGGATTATTTTATTTAAAATTAGAGTCGCCACATGGGATAATTTATGGTGTCCCAAGTCACCGGTTTAAAATCCCGAATCGAGGAAATTCGACTCTATTTACGGTCTGCGAACATAGAAATCTGGGTAAGGAATTCTGTTAATGCGGGAGAAGGTGTTAGGCACTCCCGAGTTTCGTGATTTTAGCACGGTCGCTTTGATCATACTTGGCTTATTAAAATTGTCTAATTACTCATTTTAGAACTTATGTGCATTTGCCTTTTTAATTAAGAAATTATCTTTACACAGGTCACGCGCACGTGTACCCGTTTGTTTGGCGCGTCAAAAATCATGTCACGCGAACGTGTCCATAATTAATAACGCTTTATTATTATTAAGAACATCTGGCCAAAGTTTCACGAACGCATATTCCGGTTTTGTTTGAGAATCGTAATTATGTCATGCAAATGTATACACAATCACGACGGTATATTAAACGTGCCTAAAGAAAACTACGAATACCATATTTAAAACACTTAACAAGAGGGCCACAAGTGATTCAAATTGTGAATGGCACACCTCGGACTATATTAAGAACAATTTTATTATTACAAGGAAGTTTGGTCGAAGTTGCGCGAACGCATACCCTGATTTGATTTTTAGAATCGTAATTATGTCACGTGAACGTGTACACAATCATAATAGTATTTTAATAGCTCCTAAAGGATTTTTTACGAATATTCATTCTTGACATCTAGTTATAATATTTGTGAGGGCCATTGGTGATTTAATTATAATGTCACACCTCACTCTATTCTAAAGAACTATAATTAATTAGGCCTAAGGGCGTTTTTACTCAAAAATAACTCGGATTTAAAGCTGTTGATGATGGGCAAGGAAATATAAAAGCAGGCCTATAATAATTTGGACAAAGTGCTGGGCCAATAGCTGGTCCAGTATATTATCAAACGGGCATACAAAAAAGGGGAAAACGTTAAGATTGCATGGGCTTCTGAAATCGAACCCAATAGACATGGACCTTGAAACACTTGCCAGGCTTTATGCAGTCAAGGCCATTTTATTTAGGGCTGACGCCCAAACCTAAACACCCCAAAGATACACATTTGAAATTAATTAAAAGTGAAATAACCAACGGTTAATACATGCAGATATGCATTAAGCAACAAACTGGACCTTATTCAAATACATGAAAGGTCACTGGGCCTAAATTGAGGTCCATAGCGTTTGATCCGGTTCCTATTGGGATGAGCCTTTTTATTTCAAGTCCCAACATGGAGTACCTTGGAAGAACATATTACTATGTATTCAATCATTACCAACAGTAATCAAACCAAAATCAATCAACAACAAATCCACCATGGTTGTTATGATGATAATCATATGTGAAATTTATGAATGAGATTGACTGTGCGGTACTGTATAAGCCCTATTGCTCTTTTCACCTTGGTTTATCTTTGTGTCAAATCACAAATCTAACTACCATTAGCCACCCAATAAGAATAGGCTTTGATCCAAACTAAAGAGAAATATATCATGTAGAAAATAGTAGCTAACCATTGAAGGAGTAACCTTGAAATCCAAAATAAACTCAAATCCAAACTTCAAAGAGATAACACTGACTACTTCTATTACAATTTTTCATGAAACTGATATACTAATGAATACTTGCCAAAGTGAATATAGTCTATCCACCCAAGATTCAATACACAACAATAGTTATCTATCTATAACACAACATCAACAACAGACCAATTCGGCTTAGTTCATTCATCAATCCTCTTTCAGTCTTCATACTTTATGTCTGGGGTTCCCATAATCTGATTCCTTTCCAAAGTCAACAACCTTATTCGGCTTGTGGTGCCCTGAAGGGGTTTTCACCAACAAACCTCTCTCATTTATTTATCTCTCAACTTATCGTCGCCTTACGGTTCCTGTGAGGGTTTTCACCAATAAGACTCTCTCATTTTTTAATTTCTCTCAGCTTTCCATCGACTAACGGTGCCCGTAAGGGTTTTCACAAATAAGACTCTCATTTTTTCCATTTTTCCTGCTTAGAACAGAGTGTTGCCCTTGATATGAATCATACCTCTACTTGCTCGACTTGGCATAGCTCAAAGATTGATCGGGAGGTCTTTCTTTGGTCCGTAATGTGGGTTTTTGGATAAGGTTTAGAAAGAAAGGATATCACAAAGGCTCAAAACAACTTGAATGGGTTCAAAATTACAACTTTCGGAATCAGATCTTTTGCCAAACCACAACTTCTGCCCCAGTTTCTTTGCCTGGGGACTTTTGAATTTTTATATGATGGAACTGAATCGTGAGGCTTCCTACGTATCCTTAAAAGGAATTAGGTCAAACATAGTTCACGTCATAGGAATTGCTTTGTTGTTGTTACTTTTCTTTTTTTCTTTTCTTTCTCTCTTTTTCCTTTTCCTTTCTTTCTCTCTTCTTTTTTTTCCCTCTTTTCTCTCCTTTTTTTTAATTTTGTATCATATTTCTAAACTCTGCTTCTGATCCCAAAAGAGCAATATGAAAGAAAATAAATAAGGCTCAAAGGGGTAATAAAGGACAAAGTGTTTACATAGCAGAATAAAATGTCTTCGCCATTCCAATCTTCAAAGCATGTCAAATACAAACAACACAATTAAACAAACCAAAGAAATCATACATAATATCTTTTGAGTGCATCAGAATTGATAACTATATCCACACATTTGCCTTCTACATCTGTTAAATACAAAGCACCATTGGACAACACTCTCATTACCACGAACGGCCTCTGCAAATTTGGGGCAAACTTTCCTTTAGCTTCAACCTGATGCGGCAGGATGCATTAAATAGTGTTTCTTTATGTTCTATCTACCCCAGTTTCACACAATTCGGGCTTGAAGTGATCTCAAAATGCCTTTACTTATTTCCCTCAAATGTCTCTATGATCTTCAAAATTGTTTCATTGTTTCATAACTAAACTAACTTTTAAGACCAGGCTGAGAATTACGCGTGCATGTTATGTCAATAGAGTCAGCAGGAGAAGAACTATAAAAGGGAAAGAGAACTAAACAAACACTGACTAGAAATAACAGAAAATAGGAAATTGCATTAGACAGATGGTAAAAAGGTTTGAACAACAAAACAAACAAAACACACTGGGGTTACAACCCTGGAACAAACCTAGATAACACTAAATAAGTTACTACGACTAAAGAAACTAGGCAAAATAAAAGGATAGAAGGGTTTGAGTCACAAGACAATATCCGGATTACAACCCTGAAATAACCCGGACAACAGAAATGACAACAAAATAAACCACCAAGACTCCTCCCCTGCTTGCCAAGAGATGGAACGTCTTTCCAATTACCAAGCACGGCATCTTAGCCACTGGATTCCACATCAATATTGCCACGACTATTAACAACTTCAATATCATTAACTTCAGTCAGCAGGTTTCCAAGAGGATTTGTATGCTCCCTGTCACTGTCCTTGAGCACAATTACCCCTCTTGAATCATTCTTTTTATTTCTCTTTTCAAAGCACGACAATCTTCAATGCTATGCCCTTGGACATTAGAGTGGTACATGCATCTTACAGTAGGATCAAAACCTTTGTATATGGGTTTGGAGTATAGCCGAGGAGTGGCTAAATCAGGCCAGAATGCTTTAACTTTTCAAACAAGCTTGTGCAGGACTCCTAGATTGGTCTGAAACTATTTCTTTGCCTTTGTTCCCCTCCCTGCCCCTGTTTTCTAGGGTTGTTGGGTGCTCGAAAATGTTGTAAAGGCAAGAGTACATTATGCGGTGCTGGCGCTCGCCATAAGGAGTGACCCGATGGTTAGACAGATGACCGGACATTGTTCGGAGGATGATACTGAGGTGGATTATATGGAGCTCGGGGATAGGTTTGGGGTTGGGGTTGAAGCTGAGTATATTGGTGAGGCGGACCCGTTGAACCATGTCCTGATCCTAAGACAACCATGGCAACATCATCATGTTCCTTCTGGCCCAGCAAGCTTCCTGTGTCATTTTGAATTGCTTGTGTTGTGGCTTTTAAAGCAGAATAACTCATGATATTTCTAGACTTCAGCCCATCTTCTACCATTTCTCCCATTTTTACCACATCTTTAAAAGGCCTACCCACTGTCGAGATCAAATGCCCAAAGTATGTTGGCTCTTGAGCTTGAAGAAAGTACTCGACCATCTTTTTTTCTTCCATCGAGGGATTGACTCTAGCAGCTTGCTCTCTCCATCTGAGCCCGTATTCCCTAAAGCTTTCATTAGGCTTATTTTCTATCTTGGTGAGAGACATGCGATCCGGGACAATTTCTATATTGTACTGAAAGTGCCGGGCAAAGGCCTGAGCCATATCGTCCCATGTGTACCACCTGCTAGCATCTCGGCGGGTGTACCACTCCAGAGCTGCCCCACTCAGACTCTTACTAAAATATGCCATCAATAATTTGTCCTCCCCACCAGCGCCTCTCATCTTACTGCAGTAGCCTCTCAGATGGGCCACGGGATCTCCATGTTCGTCATACAAATAAAACTTCAGCATCTTAAGCCCAGCAGGCAGTTGGACGTCAGGAAACAAACGCAAGTCTTTGTAAGACACGCTCATCTGGCTCCCTATCCCTTGCATGTTTCTTAAAGACTGCTATAAGATTTTCACCTTCCTGGATATCTCATCTTGCTCTACTATCTTAGCAGGATTTTCAGTTTCACTGGGAGGCTCAAAATGAGGTGCGTGAGAGTATGGATCCGAGACTTTGAAAGTTGGTTCTGGAGCATAGTGTTGGGCATCAGGGACTTTGAACATAGACTCGTTAGAGGATTGAGGGGAAAGTAGCGGGAGGAGAAGCTACAAGAGCATGAATGGCCAAAGGAGCGGGATATGAGGTGGTTTTGGCGAGTATAGTGTGAAAAGGTTGTGGGGAGATACAGCAGCAATGGGAATCTAGATTTGTGATGATTGTGGGATAGTTGCAGGGTTTTCAGTGTAGTTAGTGGGGAATGAAGGTGGAGGATGCTCCCTAATCCAAGACTGATACATTTTTGACATCTGTTGTTTCAACATTTAGACCTCCCCTTTTAATTCAGACTCTGACTCCACAAACTCCCTCGACGGGTCAACAACTCTTATGTCCAAGTCTTTGCTAGCCATGGATACCTTGCTCTTTTACCTTGTGTTGTATAGAAAAGTTACAAGTTTAAGAACCACAAACCAACCACCCTTCTGCTATTATGAGGATAACAAAGAGGAACAAAATGGAGTCATCATGTTAGCGTTAGGGCATTTAACAGTTAAAAATATCACATTACATGCAATGCACCTAGCAACAATTAATGGTTCAAGAATGACTTTGAGGGTCACAAGGTCACTTGGAATCATCCCAATTTGTCCATTTTAATGTTCTCGTTTCTTTTCTTTTCTAGTACTTCTTGGCTTGCTCATTTTCCTTCCTCTTTTTTTTTCTTTCTGATTATCGCTCTTTTATTTCCTCTCATTTCTCACGTCCCACAACTTCATCCCTTTTTTTCCTTTTTTTTTGTTTCCTTCTTTTTTCCTTTTTCTTTTAATAAAATAAAAAAATGATTCGATCGAACCCTACGTAGGTTGCCTACGTATTATGACGCTGCAAGAATCAGATCTTTGCGTAGTTCGGGAAGATCGGGAGTAAAGCAAACAAACTAACGTTCTCTTTTTCTTTTTTTCTTTTTTCTTTTACCTTAATCACTACACGATGAGAAAAGAGAAATAAAAGAAGTAAATCCTTTTTTTTTAATTTTCTAGACTTAATGTTCTATAACCTATTCTAAACTCAAGCTTAACGAGCACATATTTTTTCTTTTTGAAATAGATACTCTATAGGAAATTATTAAGGGCAAAAAACTCTAGAAGAGAAAAATATTTTTTTTTGTTTCTTTTTTTAGGAAGGAAATATAAAGAATAAACCAAAGAAAATATTTTGAATTTTCATTTGATATCCTTGAAGAAAGATTTCGAAACAAGAAATGAACAATATAAAAAATATTTTTGGATTTCAGTTTTTGATTACCCAAGGAAGAAACTTCAAAGATAAACAAAAGATAAAGTATATTTTTTTCTTCTATGTACAACATCCTGAAGTTCTAGTGAAAATAAAAGTGTGACGACCCGAAGGGTCATCACCGTAGTTCTTCCTTGTTCCGCGCTTTCGAGGCCTTGAAAATCTCGCTTTTAGTTGCCTCGATTGGCGTGCGCAGTTCGGGCGCGTAGCTGGAAAGTTTTTATGTTAGAATATGTGAATTATGTGAAATATTTGATGAATTTTGGTATTAATATGCATAATGTTGACTTTGGTCAACATTTTGGGGAAACGAACCCGGACCTGTGATTCGACGGTCCCGGAGGGTCCATAGAAAAATATGGGACTTGGGCGTGTGCTCGGAATCAAATTCTGAGGTCCCAAGCCCGAGAAATAAATTTTTGAAAGAAATTGTTTTTCTAAAATTTGATATGAAAATTTGAAATGAAAAAGGGGTTAGAAAATATATGTATCGGGCTCGTATTTTGGTTCCGACGCCCGGTACAAGTCTTAAATATGTGTTAAGTACTATCTGTAAAGTTTGGCTAAAAAACGGACGTCATATGACGTGTTTCGGACTAAAAATGGAGAATTTGAGTTATGAAAGTTGAAGAAAGAAAATCATGTGTTTGAGGCTTGATCCTATGTATATGATGTTATTTTGGCGATTTGATTGCACGAGTAAGTCCATAAGATGTTTTTAAGGTTGTGTGCATGTTTGGTTTGGAGCCCCGAGGGCTCAGGTGAGTTTTGAATGGGGCCCGGGAGGTCTTGGACTTAAGAAAATGCAGGTTCAGGTGTTGCAGACAGCAGCGCGGCTGCGGTCATTTCCGCGCGGCCACGATGCCTTTCTGTGCGGTCCGCGTGGCTGAGTCTGAGGGCTAGGGTTTCAGGTCAACCAGCGTGGCCGTGCACCAAAACAGTGCGGTCCGCTCTGGTAGGGTTCAGAGAAGCCCCAATTTTCTCCCACTCGGCGCGGCCGCAACACATTTTTGTGCGGTCCGCGCCAGGTCCTCAGAAAGGTATACAAGTTCGGAAAATCTCAGTCATTTTTCACTTTTCAAAAACCCAAAACCTAAGAGGCGATTTTCCAAACAACTTTTTTTCTCCAAAACGATTGGTAAGTGATTTCTAACTTAATTTCTTTATTCCTTAACATTTTTTAACATAATTTCAACTTCAAATCAAAGATTTTCATGGGAAAAATTGGGTGTTTTGGGTAGAACCTAGGTTTTCTACAAATTGAGAAGTTGGACCTCAATTTGGGGTCCGATTTAAAAACAAATCATATATTGGGATTCATGGGGGGAATGGGTAACCGGGTTTTGGTCCGAACCTCGAGTGTTGACCACGTGGGTCCGGGGGTATTTTTGACCTTTTTGGGAAAAACCTTGAAAAATCTATTTTCATGCATTGGGATGATTCATTTAGTAATTATTAATGTGATTAAGTAACTTATGACTAGATTCGAGCGGATTGGTGGTGGAATCAAGAGGTAAAGCTATACTAGAAGCGTGAGTTGAGTTTGGAGCATTCGAGGTAAGTGTTTGTTCTAACTTGGGCTTGAGGGAATAGGATTAGGATGATATTTGCTACTTGCTAACGTGGAGTACGGTGTATAGGCATGGTAACGGTTATCTATGCAGCGGAGTCTAGCATGACCGTGAGTCTTGATTGCTTTTAATTCGAATAACATGACACAACCTACTTGTTTATTTGATGAGTTTCATATAATGTGAACGGTTGAGGTAAAATTGTGATTGGTGTACTTTTGGAGCGTTAGCTCGAACATGAATGTGTTAGTTGAGGAAGAATGGATTTAAAAAGGAGAATGTGTTGCGAATACTCCCTTGCCGGGATGTGTAGACTGATATATATATATTCTCCCTTGTGGGGATATTTTGGGTTGTTAGTTGTACCCTTGCCGAGTTAAAGGTATTGAGTTGTTATTCTCCCCTGAAGGGGTCTACTATATGAAGTCAGATATTACGATCTATATTATGGGATCGTGTGGCACGCCGTCCACTTATATATGATATTATGGGATCGTGTGGCACGCCATCCACTTATATATGATATTATGGGATCGTGTGGCACGCCGTCCACTTATATATGATATTATGGGATCGTGTGGCACGCTGTCCACTTATATATGATATTATGGGATCGTGTGGCACGCCGTCCACTTATATATGATATTATGGGATCGTGTGGCACGCCGTCCACTTATATATGATATTATGGGATCGTGTGGCACGCCGTCCACTTATATATGATATTATGGGATCGTGTGGCACGCCGTCCACTTATATATGATATTTCATTTTTACCTGTTACTCCCCGATAGCATGTCCCCTCCTAGATTTACTTTGTATTATCTTGTTATTGTTTCTTTTTTTTTTCTTGCACTTGTATATATATCTGTACAGGTTAATTGTGGTAGGTCCTGTTTAGCCTCGTCACTATTTCGTCAGGGTTAGGCCAGGCACTTACCAGCACATGGGGTCGGTTGTGCTGATGCTACACTCTGTGCATTTTTGTGCACAGATCAGGGAGCAGCTTACGGACCACAACAGTAGGATTTCTGGGAGCTATCTTCAGTCCAGGGACTCTCGAGGTAGCCTAGCTGGCGTTCGCAGGTCGAAGTCCCTTTCCATGTTTTTCGTTTGTCCATCTTGTATCAGACAAACATGATGTATTTCCTTTCAGACATTTTTTGTAGTATTCTGTAGTAGTCCGTGAGCTAGTGACACCAGACCTTGGGTAGTGATGTGTATTAAACTTCCGCACTTTTGGTTTTCAGTTGCTTTAGATTTAAAGTCTTCCGCTTAAATTTTGTCTCGTTTATTATATTGTTTGAAAAAAAGTAGGAAAGACGTTTTAAATATTTGGCTTGCCTAGCTTCGATAGTAGGCACCATCACGACACCCGATGGTGGGAAATCCGGGTCGTGACAAGTTGGTATCAGAGCACTAGGTTACGTAGGTCTCACAACTCACGAACAAGCTCAGTAGAGTTTGAGGGATCGGTACGGAGACGTCTGTATTTATCCCGCAGAGGCTACTTAGTTAGGAAAACTTCACCTTGTTCATTCTTGTCGTGCGATTCTGTTTCTCAAGTACTGATTGTCTTTCCACTCTGTTCTTTCGCAGATAGCGAGGACACGTGCTTCCTCTTCTATCGCGCAACAGCCTGAGCCCCCAGCAGCAGCCCCTATTAGGGGCAGAGGGCAAGGCCGAGGCCGGGGCAGAGCTCAGCCCCGAGCAGCATTTCCAGCGACGGAGCCTCAGGTCAATTTTGAGGAGGAGGTTCCGGCCCCAACTGTTCCAGTGAGCCCAGCTCAGGTCCCAGAGGGTTTTATAGCCACTCTAGTGCTTCAGGACGCTTTGGTCCGATTGGTAGGCTTTATGGAGGGCATTTCTAGAGCGGGTTTGCTTCCCGTAGCTCCAGCCACATCTCAGGCTAGGGGAAGTTCAGACTCCCGATACTCGTACTCTAGAGCCGGTAGCTCCTCAGGCTCAGGTTCCAGCAGTTCAGCCAGTCGTGGCAGTTCAGCCAGCTGTGGCAGCCCAGCCAGGTATGGTGGCTCAGTCCAGCGATGGTGCGGCTATGTCCGCGGATGCTTTGTGGAGGCTTGATCGTTTCACCAAGCTCTTCACAACCACATATAGTGGCACCCCCTCAGAGGATGCTCAGGATTTCATATTCAGTTGTCATGAGGTTCTACGGACTATGGGCATTGTAGAGACCAATGGGGTCGACTTCGCCACTTTTCGCCTGGCAGGATCCGCCAAGACTTGGTGGAGGGATTTCTGTTTAGCCAGGCCAGCAGGGTCGCCATCATTGACCTGGGATCAGTTTTCAGAGTTATTTCTGGGGAAGTTTCTTCCAGTTACTCAGCGAGATGCTCTTCGCAGGCAGTTTGAGCGTCTCCAACAGGGTCCTATGACGGTTACCCAGTATGAGACCTGGTTCATTGATCTCGCTCGTCATGTCATTGTGATACTCCCCACCGAGAGAGAGGGTGCGGAGGTTTGTTGATGGGTTGGCCCAGCCGATCCGTGTGCAGATGGCCATGAGTGCCGGTAGTGAGATTTCATTTCAGGAGGCGGCAGATGGTGCCCGCCGGATAGAGATGGCACTTGCTCAGGGAGGTGGTCATGGGTCTGATAAGAGGCCCCGTCATTCGGGTAGATTCAGTGGTACCTCGTCTGGAGGTAGGGATTCTTATGGTAGAGGCCATCCTTCGAGGCCCTTTCAGTCAGCTCTCCAGGCTTCTCATGGTACACCAGGTGGTCGTGGTTCTCAGCTGCAGTATTCTGACCAGCAGCTCTTCAGTTCACCATCAGCACCTATCAGTGCACCACCACTCCGTTATTCTCAGCAGCCGAGGGCTTGTTATACTTGCGGCGATGTGAGTCACATTGCCAGATATTGCCCTCGAGCTTCCAGCAGCTCACAGTAGCAGGGTCCCCGCCCGATGATCCAGGCACCCGTTGCCCCACAGCCTGTCCAGCCAGCTAGAGGCGGGGGTAGAGGACATAGAGGTGGAGGTAGAGGTCTTAGAGGTGGAGCTCAGACCGCTAGAGGTAGGGGTCAACCAGCAGCAGATCGTCCCAGGGATATGATTCAGGGAGGTGGGGCCCAGCCCCGTTGTTATGCTTTGCCAGCAAGGCCAGAGGCTGAGTCGTCAGATGTTGTGATTACAAGTACTATTCTGGTCTGTGATAGGGATGCTTCTGTGCTATTTGATCTCGGATCTACGTATTCATATGTGTCATCCTATTTTGCACCCTATTTGGTTAAGTCTAGTGACTCATTGAGTATTCCTGTTTATGTGTCAACACCGGTGGGTGATTCTATTGTGGTCGACCAAATTCATCGTTCTTGTATCATAGTATTTGGGGGTCTTAAGACCCGTGTTGATTTGTTACTTTTGGACATGGTCGACTTCGATGTTATATTGGGGATGGATTGGTTATCCCCGTACCATGCTATCTTGGATTGTCATGCCAAGACCGTGACCTTAGCCTTACCGGATTTACCCCGTTTAGAGTGAAGAGTTACTTCTGGTCATTGTACCCGCAGTGTTATCTCGTATTTGAAAGCTCGGCGTATGGTCGAGAAGGGATGTTTGGCCTACTTGGCGTATGTTCGCGATTCTAGCGTGGAGGCCCCTTCTATTGATTCTATGCCCGTTGTTCGGGAGTTTCCTGAGGTTTTCCCTTCAGACTTGCCAGGTATGCCGCCCGACAGGGATATCGACAATTGTATTGATTTGGTCCCAGGCACTCAGCCCATTTCTATCCCGCCATATCGTATGGCCCCGCCGGAGTTGAAATAGTTAAAGGAACAACTGCAGGATTTGCTTGAGAAAGGTTTCATTAGACCCAGTGTTTCGCCTTGGGGTGCGCCGGTGTTGTTTGTTAAGAAAAAGGATGGTTCGATGAGAATGTGCATCGATTACCGGCAATTGAACAAGGTTACAATTAAGAATAAGTACCCACTGCCGAGGATCGATGATTTATTCGACCAGCTTCATGGTGCGAGGGTGTTTTCAAAGATAGATTTGAGATCTGGCTACCACCAGCTGAGGATTAGGGCATCTGATGTCCCTAAGACAGCATTTCGCGCTCGGTATGGGCACTATGAGTTTTTGGTCATGTCATTTGGATTGACTAATGCCCCAGCAGCATTCATGGAGTTGATGAACCAAGTTTTCAGACCTTATTTGGACTTGTTCGTGATAGTCTTCATTGACGATATTCTTATATACTCCCGCAGTTAGGAGGAGCATGAGCAGCACCTCAGAATGGTCCTTCAGACCCTAAAGGATAGTCAGTTGTATGCTAAGTTCTCAAAGTGCGAGTTTTGGTTGAGTTCGGTCGCATTCCTAGGTCATGTCGTATCAGCAACAGGTATTCAGGTAGACCCAAAGAAGATAGAGGCAGTCAAGAACTGGCCTCGACCGACTTCAGCTACAGATATTCGGCGTTTCCTGGGGTTAGCAGGTTACTACCGTCGGTTCACGGAGGGGTTTTCATCCATTGCAGCCCCTATGACCAGATTGACCCAGAAGGGTGTCCAGTTCAGGTGGTCGGACGAGTGTGAGGCGAGCTTTAAGAAGCTCAAGATGGCTTTGACTACGGCACTAATATTGGTTTTGCCCACAGGTTCAGGGCCATATACGGTCTATTGTGATGCTTCTCGTATTGGGCTTGGTGCAGTGTTGATGCAGGAAGGCAAAGTCATTGCTTATGCTTCGAGGCAGTTGAAGATCCACGAGAAGAATTATCCGGTTCATGATCTTGAGTTAGCAGCCATTGTTCATGCCTTGAAGATCTGGAGGCATTACTTATATGGCGTGACGTGTGAGGTTTACACTAATCACAAGAGTCTTCAGTATCTGTTCAAGCAGAAAGAGTTGAATTTGAGGCAGAGGAGGTGGTTAGAGTTGCTAAATGATTATGATGTTACTATCTTATACCACCCGGGGAAGGCCAATGTGGTGGCCGATGCATTGAGCAGGAAGTCCGCCAGCATGGGTAGTCTTGCTTATATTCCAGTCAGCCAGAGATCGCTTGCTTTGGATGTTCAGGCCTTGGCCAATCGTCTTGTGAGGTTGGATATTTCTGAGCCTAGCAGAGTGTTAGCTTGCACGGTTGCTCGTTCCTCACTATTAGAGCGTATCCGCGAGCGGCAGTTTGAGGATCCCCATTTGTGTGTCTTGAGAGACACGGTGCAGCGTGGAGGTGCCAAGAAAGTAACCTTAGATGATGATGGTGTATTGAGATTGCAGGGGCGAGTTTGTGTGCCCAATGTTGATGGGATTCGAGAGTTGATCTTAGCGGAGGCCCACAGTTCTCGGTATTCTATTCACCCGGGCGCCGCGAAGATGTATCAGGATATGAGGCAACACTATTGGTGGCGTAAGATGAATAAAGACATCGTTGCGCACGTGGCTCGGTGTTTGAATTGTCAGTAGGTTAAGTACGAGCATCAAAGACCCAGTGGTCTATTTCAAAGTATTGCACTTCCGGAGTGGAAGTGGGAGAGGATTACGATGGATTTCGTTACTGGACTCCCGATGACTCGGAAAAAGTTTGATGCAGTTTGGGTCATTGTTGATAGGCTGACCAAGTCAGCACATTTTGTTCCTGTTGCAGCCACCTATTCGTCCGAAAGGTTAGCCGAGATTTATATCAGGGAGATTGTTCGCCTTCATGGGGTGCCGCTATCTATCATTTCGGATCGGGGTACGCAGTTTACCTTGCATTTTTGTAGAGCGGTTCAGCGAGAGTTGGGCACCGAGGTTGAGTTGAGTACAGCATTTTATCCTCAGACGGACGGTCAGTCCAAGAGGACTATTCAGATTCTTGAGGACATGCTCCGAGCCTGTGTCATTGATTTTGGAGGCTCGTGGGACCAGTTTTTGCCTTTAGCAGAGTTCGCCTACAACAACAGCTACCAGTCCAGCATTCAGATGGCTCCGTATGAGGCGTTGTATGGTAGGCGATGTCGGTCTCCAGTTGGATGGTTTAAGCTGGGAGAGGCTCGATTATTGGGTACGGATCTGGTTCAGGAAGCCTTGGACAAGGTTAGGATTATTCAGGATAGACTTCGTACAGCTCAGTCCAGACAGAAGAGTTATGCAGACCGCAAGGTCATAGATGTTGCTTTCATGGTTGGTGAGCGGGTATTGCTCCGTGTATCGCCTATGAAGGGCGTGATGAGATTTGGGAAGAAGGGAAAGCTCAGCCCTAGGTTCATCGGTCAATTTGAGATTCTTGATCGTATGGGAGAGGTGGCTTATAGACTTGCCTTGCCACCTAGCTTGTCAGCTGTGCATCCTGTGTTTTATGTATCTATGCTCCGAAAGTATCGCGGAGATCCATCGCACGTGTTAGATTTCAGCACTGTCCAATTGGACAAGGATCTGTCATATGAGGAGGAGTCGGTGGCTATCCTAGACCGGCAGGTTCGATAGTTGAGGTCGAAGAGTTTTCCTTCGGTGCGTGTTCAGTGGAGAGGTCAGCCTCTTGAGGCATCGACCTGGGAGTCCGAGTCCGATATGCGGAGCCGTTATCCTCATTTATTTCCTGACTCAGGTACTTCTTTCTTTTGTCCGTTCGAGGACGAACGGTTGTTTTAGAGGTGAAGAATGTGACGACCCGAAGGGTCATCACCGTAGTTCTTCCTTGTTCCACGCTTTCGAGGCCTTGAAAACCTTGCTTTTTATTGCCTCGATTGGCGTGCATAGTTCGGGCGCGTAGCCGAAAAGTTTTTATGTTAGAATATGTGAATTATGTGAAACATTTAATGAATTTTGGTATTAATATGCATAATGTTGACTTTGGTCAACATTTTGGGGAAACGGACTCGGACCTGTGATTCGACGGTTCCGGAGGGTCCTTAGAAAAATATGGGACTTGGACGTGTGCCCGGAATCAAATTCTGAGGTCCCAAGCCCGAGAAATGAATTTTTGAAAGAAATTGTTTTTCTGAAATTTGATATGAAAATTTGAAATGAAAAAGGGGTTAGAAAATATAGGTATCGGGCTCGTATTTTGGTTCCGACGCCCGATACAAGTCTTAAATATGTGTTAAGCACTATTTGTAAAGTTTGGCTAAAAAAACGGATGTCATATGACGTGTTTCGGACTAAAAATGGAGAATTTGAGTTATGAAAGTTGAAGAAAGAAAATGATGTGTTTGAGGCTTGATCCTATGTATATGATGTTATTTTGGCGATTTGATCGCACGAGTAAGTCCGTAAGATGTTTTTAAGGTTGTGTGCATGTTTGGTTTGGAGCCCCGAGGGCTCGGGTGAGTTTTGAATGGGGCCCGGGAGGTCTTGGACTTAAGAAAATGCAGGTTCAGGTGTTGCAGACACCAGCGCGGCTGCGGTCATTTCCGCGCGGTCCTCGCTGGAGCCACGCGGTCGCGATGCCTTTCTGTGCGGTCCGTGTGGCTGAGTCTGAGGGCTAGGGTTTCAGGTCAACCAGCGCGGCCGCGCACCAAAACAGTGCGGTCCGCTCTGGAAGGGTTCAGAGAAGCCCCAATTTTCTCCCACTCGGCGCGGCCGCAACACATTTTTGTGCGGTCCGCGCCAGGTCCTCAGAAAGGTATACAAGTTTGGAAAATCTCAGTCATTTTTCACTTTTCAAAAACCCAAAACCTAAGAGGCGATTTTCCAAACAACTTTTTTTCTCCAAAACGATTGGTAAGTGATTTCTAACTTAATTTCTTTATTCCTTAACATCTTTTAACATAATTTCAACTTCAAATAAAAGATTTTCATGGGGAAAATAGGGTGTTTTGGGTAGAACCTAGGTTTTCTACAAATTGAGAAGTTAGGACCTCAATTTGGGGTCCGATTTAAAAACAAATCATATATTGGGATTCATGGGGGAATGGGTAACCGGGTTTTGGTCCGAACCTCGAGTTTCGACCACGTGGGTCCGGGGGTATTTTTGACCTTTTTGGGAAAAACCTTGAAAAATCTATTTTCATGCATTGGGGATGATTCATTTAGTAATTATTAATGTGATTAAGTAACTTATGACTAGATTCGAGCGGATTGGTGGTGGAATCAAGAGGTAAAGCTATACTAGAAGCGTGAGTTGAGTTTGGAGCATTCGAGGTAAGTGTTTGTTCTAACTTGGGCTTGAGGGAATAGGATTAGGATGATATTTGCTACTTGCTAACGTGGAGTACGGTGTATAGGCATGGTGACGGTTATCTATGCACCAGAGTCTAGCATGACCGTGAGTCTTAATTGCTTTTAATTCGAATAACGTGACACAACCTCCTTGTTTATTTGATGAGTTTCATATAATGTGAACGGTTGAGGTAAAATTGTGATTGGTGTACTTTTGGAGCGTTAGCTCGAACATGAATGTGTTAGTTGAGGAAGAATGGATTTAAAAAGGAGAATGTGTTGTGAATACTCTCTTGTCGGGATGTGTAGACTGATATATATATATTCTCCCTTGTCGGGATATTTTGGGTTGTTAGTTGTACCCTTGCCGGGTTAAAGGTATTGAGTTGTTATTCTCCCCTGAAGGGGTCTACTATATGAAGTCAGATATTACGATCTATATTATGGGATCGTGTGGCACGCCGTCCACTTATATATGATATTATGGGATCGTGTGGCACGCCGTCCACTTATATATGATATTATGGGATCGTGTGGCACGCCGTCCACTTATATATATATATATCATGGGAACCCGAGTCTCTTCTGCTTATTTCCGATATTTCATCTCCCCGATAGCATGTCCCCTCCTAGCTTTACTTTGTATTATCTTGTTATTGTTTTTTTTTTTTTTCTTGCACTTGTATATACATCTATACAGGTTAATTGTGGTAGGTCCTGTTTAGCCTCATCACTACTTTGTCGGGGTTAGGCCAGGCACTTACCAGCACATGGGGTCGGTTGTGCTGATGCTACACTCTGTGCATTTTTGTGCACAGATCAGGGAGCAGCTTACGGACCACAGCAGTAGGATTTCTGGTAGCTATCTTCAGTCCATGGAATCTCGAGGTAGCCTAGCTGGCGTTCGCAGGCCGAAGTCCCTTTCCATGTTTTTCGTTTGTCCATCTTGTATCAGACAAACATGATGTATTTCCTTTCAGACATTGTTTGTAGTATTCTGTAGTAGTCCGTGAGTTAGTGACACCAGACCTTGGGTAGTGATGTGTATTAAACTTCCTCACTTTTGGTTTTCAGTTGCTTTAGATTTAAAGTCTTCCACTTAAATTTTGTCAATTTTATTATATTGTTTAAAAGAAAGCAGGAAAGGTATTTTAAATATTTGGCTTGCCTAGCTCCGATAGTAGGCGCCATCACGACACCCGATGGTGGGAAATCCGGGTCGTGACAAAAAGAATATTTTTTTTTTGTTAATTTCCCAAAGAAGAACCCCAAAAGAAAATCTTTTCGGATTTTTGGAATTAATATCTAAAGAAAACTTTTAAAGAGGTATTATAAGAAAATTCTTTTTTTTTTTGTCTTTTTAGTCTTAATATACTAAAGGAAATATAAAAGTAATATTTTTTAGTTCTAGATATTAATTTAATAAAGGTAAACCACCTCAAATTATTTTTTTTGTTCCTAGAATTAGTGTTCTAAAGAAAAATTCTAATGGAAATATAAAAACGCAAAATTTCTTCTTTTTTTTGGATTTTTGAGTTATAACACACTTTTCAAATACCAAATAGGGAATAATAACAAAAGACTCGACAAACTTAACTAGACTATGACAGACTCTAGCATTAACTAAATGACTGATACTACTGCACAGGACTAGAAAGTAAAACATGAACAATAGACTCAAAAACATAAAAGGCTCCTCAGGCAGCTCCTGAATGCAGTGGTCCTGGGCTATCTGTCATGCTCAAACTCCGGTAAGTAGATCCATACCTGTATGAAAAAACTAAAACCAACACTATGTGAGACAATACCATTCCCTACTAGACACATGCAAGACATAGTTAAGGCTATTTTTGCAAAATGGCTTATGCGGCCAAAAAGGTAGCTAGAAGTGCAAAATTTGGCTAAGACCCCGCAAAGCCAATAACCTAAGATTCACTAGGAAGATCGGACCCTGCGTGGGTTGCCTACATATCACGCCCCGAAAGACGAGAATCAAGTATGCGTATTCGGATAGATTGGATACGGGCGAGAAGTAAAAAACAGCTAATTTAGTTAAAATATGTTTTTTGTCTTCTTTTTTTTTTTGAAAAATGATGAAACATGTAAACTCTTTTTGGATTTTCTTTTTTTTATTTTGATTTTTAATTTTTGGAAAATGATAAAAAAGTGCAAAATCTTTTTTTTGAATTTTTCATGTTTTTTTTCTTTTTCTTAACAAAAATGTGAAAGAAAATATAACGGGGCCCTACTTGCTTTATTTTCACACTTCACCCTCTTTTTTTCTTTTTCTTTTTTCATTTGCCCTTAACTATCATTGGTCCGCCAAATGACCTCTTTTACCCTTGAAAATTGCAACATGTAGCACATAGGATGCATCAGGATGGTCTTTTATTCTTTGGGTACACCTGTCCTAGACGGACCCAACCCTTGTGTTGATTCCGCAAATTCAAATGCACATGATGCAAACAAGCGTTCCTACTAGGGATCCGGCATGAGGCTGTGTTTTTCTTTGTTTAAAACCTGGAGCTATGTTATTGACCTGGCTTACATGAGCACACAACTCGAGCCGAAGAGGGGACAATGTACCCAGAGCACTGAAGTCTACCTGGCCTTGTTGCTGGCCCAACCTCGTTCTATTTGGTATAACTTCTATAGAAAAATCGGGTCACGCAAACGTGTGCACCATTTTTAGAAGACTCAGAGGGGTGGCGTAAGAAGGTATTTTAATATAATTCAAACAATATCGAAATGATAAATAAACAGCAATTAACACTTTAGGTTCACAAATACAGTAATATCAACAAACAATAAAGACAAGCGTAGATCATATTAACAAGCTCGAATTCTTGAACCCTGAACCGGAAGTTCTAGGTTCTTATCCCCAGCAGAGTCGCCAAAGCTGTCACACCTCCTTTTTCTACCCCCCGGAAAGGGATAAGGGAGTTTTTTCCAATTTAAGTGACAATCGAAACGGGATTATTTTATTTAAAATCATAGTCGCCACTTGGGATAATTTATGGTGTCCCAAGTCACCGGTTTAAAATCCCGAATAGAGGAAATTCGACTCTATTTACGGTATGTGAACACAGAAATCTGGGTAAGGAATTCTGTTAACCCAGGAGAAGGTGTTAGGCACTCCCGAGTTTCGTAGTTTTAGTACGGTCGCTTTGATAATACTTGGCTTATTAAAATTGTCTAATTACTCATTTTAAAACTTATGTGCATTTACCTTTTTAATTAAGAAATTATCTTTAAACAGGTCATGCGTACGTGTACCCGTTTGTTTGGCGCGTCAAAAATCATGTCACGCGAATGTGTCCATAATTAATAACGCTTTATTATTATTAAGAACGTCTGGCCAAAGTTGCACAAATGCATACTCCGGTTTTGTTTTAGAATCGTAATTATGCCACGCGAACGTGTACACAATTACGACAATATATTAAATGTGCCTAAAGCAAACTACGAATACCATATTTAAAACACTTAACAAGAGGGCCATAAGTGATTCAAATTGTGAATGGCACACCTCAGACTATATTAAGAACAATTTTATTATTACAAGGAAGTTTGGTCGTAGTTGTGCGAATGCATACCCCGATTTGGTTAGAATCGTAATTATGTCACGCGAACGTGTACAAAATCACAATTGTATTTTAAACGCGCCTAAAGGCTTTTCTACGAATATTCATTCTTGACATCTAGTTATAATATTTGTGAGGGCCACTAGTGATTTAATTAGGATGGCACGCCTCACTCCGTTCTAAAAAACTATAATTAATTAGGCCTAAGGGCATTTGTACTCAAAAATAACTCGGATTTAAAGCTGTTGATGATGGGCAGGGAAATATAAAGCAGGACTATAATAATGTGGACAAAGTGCTGAGCCAATAGCTGGCCCAGTATATTATTAAACGGGCATAGAAAAAAGAGGGAAACCTTGGGACAGCATGGGCTTCTGAAATCGAACCCAACGACATGAACCTTGAAACACTTGTCAGGATTTATGCGGTCAAGGCCATTTCATTTGGGGTTGACGCCCAAACCCAAACACTCCAAAGATACACGTTTGAAATTAATTAAAAGTGAAATAACCAACGGTTAATACATGCAGATATGCATTAAGCAACAAACTGGGCCTTATTTCAAACACATGAAAGGTCACTGGACCTAAATTGAGGCCCACGACGTTTGATCCGGTTCCTATTGGGATGGGCCTTTTTGTTTCAAATCCCAACATGGAGTACTATGGAAGAACATATTAGTACATATTCAATCACTACCAGCAGTAATCAAACCAAAATCAATCAACAATAACTCCACCATGTTTGTTTCGATGATAATCATATGTGAAATTTATGAATGTGATTGACTGTGCAGTACTATATAAGTCCTATTGCTCTTTTCACCTTGGTTTAGCTTTGTATCAAATCACAAATCTAACTACCATTAGCCACCCAATAAGAATAGGCTTCGAGCCAAACTAAAGAGAAACAAATCGTGTAGAAAACAATAGCTAATCATTGAAGGAGTAACCTTGAAATCCAAAATAAACTCAAATCCAAACTTCAAAGAGACAACACTAACTACTTCTATTACAATTTTTCATGAAACTGATATACTAATGAATACTTGCAAAAGTGAATATAGTCTATCCACCCAAGCTTTAATCCACAACAATAGTTATCAATCTCTAACACAACATCAACAACAGACCTATTTTTGGGCTTTGTACTTGCTGATTTGGCCAACCAGTGGCCAAATCCACAAACTGCAGCCAACCCTTAACAACAACAGCCTTTACTAATCCTCAAATAGGCATCACTTTGAGCAGGAGTCACTGATTCCACAGAAACAGACATCATGCACGACAAAACAAAGCTAGTTATGAGACAGATTTTAGCATATGAGGCTGGTGAACCAGACAACGATAAATCTATAACATTAGATCTCTAAAAATGATGAACAAGAAAACATTCAAATACATGTGAAATCGCTGAGCTAAACTGAATGTCCAGAGTCATGAATATTACCACCATATCACATATCCACTACGAACTATAACATGCTTAATTAGGGCTGGAAATAAAACTATATGATGAATACTAAACCATGACATAAAAACTACTTGAACTAGAATCAAACTTAGAAGAAACCCGGAGCTTAAACATAGGAGCATCAACTTTCTTTCAGCATTTATACACTCCCATTCCAAAGATTTGAAAATGTACCTGAATATCGAAACAAAGCAAAAGGAAGGAGGAGTTCAGCAAGAAAGAAATGTGAACATATCAACAGCTCAAAACAGCAATAAGCAGCTTTTTAGACTAATTTTGAACCCAAAAAATCAGAAATCTTTTGAACACTTTGAGACTCTTACTAGCAAAGGGAAACGATGACACAATTCCAACTTATTTTCTAAAGTAATGCAGAAACTTTCAGTATTTTTAAGGTTTGATCTCTGATGTGTTTTTTCAGAATTTCAGTGCAGAGGATAGTGCTCAAGAGTCTGTATGAGTGAATGAAGGGAACCCTTTTTATAGGCCTCTAAGGCCATATGCTTTAAAACAGATTTGAAAATTATTCTCAGCGTGCAAAAGACATCTTTTTGACCACCCGGACAGCTGGTTGTCCTTATTGGCTTAGAATTTTGTGCTAACCAAATAGGGACAGCTGCCCCCTCATCTAGAAGCTTCCAAATATGAAAATTATTTGAAAGTCGCTATTTTATTTCCTAGATTGACCCCTAAGTTTTCAGTTGTTCCATTAAGCCCTAAGGGTTCTAAATATTTACAAACTAAAGCAAACAATACAAGAATCTGGATTAAAAACAAGGGCAATCGAACAACACAAAATTCTAATTCAATTGAGCTTTTATCTAAACCTATATTCTTTTATCAATGAACTTGAGACCAAAACAGGACCATTTAAACCTACAGAATCCAAAATTTCTAATTGATGATCCGTTTTCTGAGAATTAAACTTATTGAACATGCCAAAATAGCAGGCCAAGGAATCACAACAACAAAAAGGAAAGCTAAACATACTGATTTCAATATTAAACTAATTAGACACGAGTTAAACCAAATTACTAGACCCTAAACAAACATGAGGATTTTGATGCAACACAAATAGATTAGTGAACCCTAAACTACTGATTAAACATGCAAAATCAAGAAAAAACGAAAACCCAACAGCCCAAAATTATGACTAACTAAACCTTTCCATTTTTCGGTCAAAAGAAACAGAAAAAGTAGAAGAAATCAGAAATGTAAAAGAGAATAAGCTAAATACGGAAAGGAGGATGAGGAAATAGAAAGAAGAAAGAAGAACAGGTACCTACTGCATGAACGAATAGTGTTTGATGAAGTTTCGGCGGTCTTTTGATTGTGCATGAAATCTGTGAGCCTTGAAATGAGCCGAAATTGATGCTAATTGATTGTTCTTAATAAGAACGATCGATTGGCATAAATTCCGACTCAAAATCAACCTTAAATCCGTTTGAAACTCAGAAAGGGGAACAGATTAGGGTTTTCAATTTCTTCTTGGAATCAAATTTGAAATTGGGACAAGTAAGTAAGGATTTTGGGGGGAACTCATGATGGATTATGAAAGATGGGTGGGTGGTGATTGTATGGTATGAACCTGGGGTAGATTGGAGTCACGCCGCCGGCCGGTGAGTTGAGAGGATTCTTGGGCGGCTCAGATTAGGGTTTCTTTGGTGAGAGATGAAAAGGGGGAAATGGGGAGGGTTCGATGGATATGGGGGTGTTTAGGACAGTTATATAATTGGGAGTTGATGAGTTCCGGTCCGTTAGATCATCATGGATGAACGGCTGAGATTGAACGCCTCAAAACGGCATCGTTTTGGCTAATTGGGGTGTTGGACCGGGTAGCCCAATTTGGGCTTGGTTCGGAATGGGTAAAAGGGGTTTGGGCTTCAGCAATTTTGTCCAATTAAAACAACCTCTCTTTTTTCTCTAATTCTCTTTTTCCTCTTTTTCAATTGTTGTTCCTTTCCTTTTATTTAATTAATAAAATTCTAAACTAAATCCTAAATTAATCTAAGTTGTAAAATCAAACTAGCTATCAAATCATAAGATTTATAAAAATTAATTGATTCTAAATTAAAAGAGAAAAACTACTAATCCAAAATTAAAGCTAAAAATGCAAAAATGAATCATTTTTGTGATTTTTATTTTTAATAAAATAACTAATTAATTAATCCTAAAAATGTGAGCACAAAATCTAAATGCAATGCATGGTATTTTTGGTATTTTTTATTGTTTTAATAAAAGTAAACACGCACAGAAATGCAACAACTTAACAAAAATTCCTACAAAAATTCTATAAAATTGCAAATAATTGGAAAAACTCTATTTCTTTAATTTGTAGGAGTATTTCACAGAGGGTCAAAAATTACGTGCTCACAATGCATTTCCTAAATTGAGATTTTATCCCTAGGAGACGCACTTCCTAGTTTGGGTCATATAAGTTTGAGTCACTGAGGTTTTATCCGTAGGAGACGCACTTCCTTGTCTGATTCTTTCAAGTTATATTTTGCTCTAGGAGACGCACTTCATAAATTGACATATCACCCCTAGGAGACGCACTTCCTAAATTGACATATCACCCCTAGGAGACGCACTTCCTAGTTTGGGTTATTTATGTTCATTTCTAGGAGACGCACTTCCTAATTTGAGTCTTTGAAGTTTCGCCCCTAGGAGATGCACTTCCTAGTCTGGGTTTTCCAGGTTATATTTTGTTTTAGGAGACGCACTTCCTAAATTGAGATTTCACCCCTAGGGGATGCACTTCCTAGTTTGGGTCATTTAAGTTCATTCCTAGGAGACACACTTCCTAGTTTGAGTCATTGAAGTTTCACCACTAGGAGACGCACTTCCTAGTGTGGGTCTTTCAAGTTATATTTTTGTTTAGGAGACGGACTTCCTAGTTTGGGTCATTTAAGTTCATTCCTAGGAGACGCACTTCCTAGTTTGAGTCATTGAAGTTTAACCCCTAGGAGACACACTTCCTAGTCTAGGTCTTTCAAGTTATATTTTTTTTTTGTTTTAGGAGACGCACTTCCTAGTTTTGGGTCATGTAAGTTCGTTCCTAGAAGATGCACTTCCTAATTTGAGTCATTGAAGTTTTACCCGTAGGAGTCCTAGTCTGGGTCTTTCAGGTTATGCTGTTTAGGAGATGCACTTCCTAAATTGAGATTTCAGCCTTAGGAGATGCACTTCCTAATTTGGTTCATTCAAGTTTCACCCGTAGGAGACGCACTTCCTAGTTTGGTTCTCTCAAGTTTCACTCGTAGGAGACGCACTTCCTAATCTGGGTCATTCAGGTTTTATTTTTTTGCAGACGCATTTGCTAGTCAAAGTTTCTTGGTTTTACTCACAGGAGATGCACATCCTAGTTGAGCCTTTAGTTTACTCTCATTATTGCATCAACAACATAAGTGGTTTACAGTTTTTCTAACAACTCACAAATCTTCCGAGTACAAACTGGGGTAGAAAATTTTGTTTGTTTTGTTGTTTTGATTGCAGGCACCCACCTGGAGAACAAGGGAATTCGTTTCGGAATTATTTCAAGTTTCAAGTTAGTAGCAGGCACCCACTTGGAGAATAAGGGAAGTCATTTCAGAATTCAATTCAAGTTAGAAGTAGCAAAAGCTTGCGTCAAGAATGTGAGTCGTTAGTCCAATATGACCAACAGAAGTAGTCTTGATACAGCATAAAAAAGAAGAAAAAAAAGAAAAAAGAAAAAAAAGGTGAATCCAAAATGCAGAAGCAGAAAAAAGATATGAACTGCTCAAGACATGGTTGAAGTAATGAACACAGTGTGTCCTATTTTGATCCGAAGAAGCTGAAGAAAAATGAACTAGCACCTGCAGCTAGCAAGCGTCAAGGTTCAAATCTAAAGTCTGCATGAAGAACCATTCGAGACTCAAGATCAAGCTTCAGAAGGCTTATAGATATGAATCTTGTAACTCATAGTTGACAGGCTTAGTTAGTCTTTTTCATTTTTTGATTTTGATGTAATAATAGGACTGCGGACCAGAATCTCGATGGAATGGCACCTCGACCGGCTCTCCACCTCGGTATACTCCATCATCTCACTCACTTCTGAACTACACATGGCTTGATTCCTTTATAGCCAAGGATATGTAGGCAGCTCAAATACCAAGGCTCAGTCACATTCTCCTTCCTCTTTTAGCTTTTGGTCTCTCTAAATAAGGGTCGGGTCAAAAAACCTATCTCTACGTTCTTTGTCTGAAAATACTTCGCGTTTCCAGTCAAAGAGGGGCAGTTGTAGACAAGTAATTTTTGACCCACCCCAAGATTTTACACATTTTAGCGTAAATATTTAGTTTAGGTTTAGTATCGCCATTCTAAATAGTTTTGAGTCTTATTTTATCACAAAAATAAAAATTACAAAAATATTTTTCTTTTATTTAGCTAATTAATATTTTATCTAGTTACTTTTAATTTATCTACCTTAAAAAAAATCGAAAATACAAAAATAGTTTCACTTTGTTTTCTAGGATGTTAGTGTTTTTGGTAATAGTATTATTTTAACTTTGTGATGATTTTAATCTAATCCTACTTTTATTTTTAGTATGATATTTGAAAATACCAGAAATAGATTTATTTTAACGGCTAGTTTTATTTTAATAATTATTTCTACTTAAGTAGGTCTAATTAATATTTTGGTAATATTTTTATCTTTATTTTTTAATTTAATAGGCAAGCGTTGATGTTGGATGGATAGATTTTTGGTTAATTAGGCCATTTTCAGCAAATCTGGTCATAAAGGCCCAAGTTTCTAGCCCATTTCTTGAGCCCAATATACCCATCGGGTCTTCAAAAATAACAACACCCTAAAACCCTTTCTTCTTCTTCCTTAAGACCTAAATCTAGAGAATTTCCAAAAAAGCAACCAACAGCCGTCACCCTCACAAAACTAACGACCCCATCAGCTTTTCTTCTTAAAAAAACTAGAGAAGCAGCAGTTAGACCCAGTTTGTTTAAGCAAAGAGGGAACCCCTCCTCTCTCAGAAAAAACGGCGGAACCCCCCTAATTTCGCCAGAGTTAGCTCACCGAATATGGACACCAGCGATTACTCTCAGTAGCAGACGTTTTCTTCATGCTTGGAGTAACCTCAGCCATAGATGTCGGCAACAACCATGAACGCCGGTAGACCACCCCTTTCTCCACCCTCTCGCCACCGAACTCCCTTCTCCAAAAAACCAACCGTTTGAGGTTTGTTCGTCGCTTCGATTTAGTTCGTGGTTTTTGCTCGATTTTTTAGCTGTCCTTAATCGGACTGTGGAGCCGAGTTTTTTATCTGTCGATTCGATATTAAGAATGAGTTTCGCTTAAACAGATTAGAGGGTATGTTTATCAAGATGTTTTATGATTGAAAGAAGCTGACAAGCTCCTAGATTGTTCCTTTGTTCAATCATACACAACAAATAGTGCTAAAGTGTTGTTCTTGACTCAAAGGCCAATAACAAGACAATTCAAGCGCTCACTTAATTACACTTGTATTGTCTGTGACGGAAGCATTTAATGCCCAAATCTTTTCTGCTCCATCTCATGCAAGGTTTGCATTTTCCAAATAAATTGTTATGAAATTAATTATGTTGTTCATTAAGTTATTTGTTTTAACCAATCAAATATTGCATTTTTTCCTTGAAAGTTGTTTACCCATAATCTAATTCTTTAGTTGGTCCAACTTTTTTCTTAAATCTAACATATAGGACAATGCTCCATAGAATAACTCACGTATTAATAATTTGCTTTAGGCGTGCTCTTAATTAATCTATTATTGTGATTGTGTACACGTTCGTGTTACATGATTATTATTATAAAATAAATCAATATATGCGTTCGCACAACTTCGGCCAAACTTTCGTAATAATAATAAAGCATGATTAATTGTGGACACGTACGCGTGACATAATTTTTGACGTGCCAAACGAAATGAGTACATGTACGCGTGACTCATTTTTTCTAGATAACTCTCTAATTAGAAATAATTAAGCAAATAAAAGAGGTAAGAGGTAAACATGTACATAGGTTTAAAAATAAGTATTAGAGAATTTAATTAAGCCAGATATGATTAAAGCGACAGTGCTAAAACTACGGAACCCGAGAATGCCTAACACCTTCTCTCAGGTTAACAGAATTCCTTACCCGGATTTTTGTGTTTCGCAGACTGTAAAATAGAGTCAAACTTCCTCGATTCGGGATTTTAAACTGGTGATTTGGGACACCATAAATTATCCCAAGTGGCGACTCTAAATTTGAATAAATAATCTCATTTCGATTATTGTCACTTTAATTAGAAAAACTCCCTTATACCCCTTCGAGGTGGAAAAAGGAGGTGTGACAACCTCAATCGTAAAGCATCCTCACAGACGTTTGTCTGTTTACTCCCCCAACAAGTGTCCACAAACCCCTTCAAGTATTTGTACGCATTTTGATTCGGAGCCCCGGTGAAGAATCCTCATTGCTCCAACAATATGAGCATAACATTTGTGATTTGAAAGTTGCACGCCCTAATGCGGGGCGGGACTTAGCACTTGCATACCCTTCATTCGGCAACACCCGGTGTGGAGTCTATCTTTGTGGAGGTAGGGGTGGAACGACAACATTGTCTTGAGGCAATCGGCCTCGTTTATTTTCTTGAGGTTCAAAAGGAACCTCTTAAACTTCATCATCTTCCACGTCCATATCCCCCATAGGCATGTTTCCGAGATAATCATTATTGTTGAGAGCCATTGTTTCACCTACAATTGTTTCACATAAAAGATTAGTAACACAGAAGGAAAAGAAGATAATTTACACACAAAACCAAATATATAGCTAAATCCATTTTTAGCTCCCTGGCAACGGCGCCGAAAATTGATTTCGTCCAAGTCACACATCTATTCAAGGTTATGAAATGGTCGATTCAATAGTAATACCCAACTAAGGTTTGGGGTCGAATTCCAAAGGGAGCTATATGAATGGGATAAAGTAGTATATATTTGGACTAAGCATGTAAAGTGTCTAGATTGTACTTCCACAAATATGGTTTGTTTTTACTTCTAAAATTATGCTAAACACTTCAATTCTAAAAATATGAAACTAGGGAACATTGTTTTTGGTTGTTTTTCAAATATTGTAAAAATCCTAGGGCTATGACCTTCATCTAGGTGTTTGCCTAACGGGTTATAAACTTTAAAGCTCGTTTTGTTGGTTGGGGTGTATTATAGCTATCAACGCTCAATTACCCACTCAATACCTCTCGGTAAGAGAGTGATTTTGTCCAATTTGGCTTTCTCAAGTCTAAATGGGTATTGAACAAAACAGTTGATAAAATGCTCAATTCGGATTTTACTATCTCTAGGTTCAACCCTTTAATTGGGACTATCAATCTCTTGATTTCATCTCAAATTCTTGCTAGCCAAGTTTTCCTAGACTAAGTCTCTTTTTCTCAATTAGAGACCAAGTCAAATAGGCATGAACTATTGTTTGCAACCATTAATTTTACAATAAAAAACAAGAACAAGGCTAAATAATAAACATCCAACCATAAACAAGTCATAAATTAAACACCCATTAAGTTTACGCACTAGGCTTGGGTCATAACCCTAGTTAAAAATCTAGCTACTCATAATGGATATAGAAGAAAACAAGGTAGAAAAGATGATAAAACTCATATTCAAAAATTAAAAGACAAAAATCCAATGTTAAATCACTAAAGTAAGCTAAAGTTGCCTAAAGCAATAAGGAAAAATGGCTACAGGAGTTCCAATATTCAACACTTGACCTAATTTCGTGAAACTAGTCTATTTATACAAAGATGGAAATTTCGGACAAAATTGCCCTCTCGGAGGTTTTGCGGTCACACAATTCCATATGCGTTCCACACTTCTTCTTCAGTCTTGCAGGAGCTAGATCTGTGGCCGCACAATTTTGTATTGCGGCCACATGTCTCTTGTTCTACGGTCTGCACAAATCTGAGTGCAGCCGCGTAGGGCCCTTCTACGGACCACACAATTCTGAGTGCGGTCACGTGGCTGAATTCTGCGGCCGCACAATAATTGTGCGGTCTGCATTTTTTAAGGCTTGAAATAGTGACTCGCTGAACTTTAGCTCTAATGTAGGTTTTTCGGCTGCACAATAATTGTGCAGTCTGCACATTGCTCTTGGACTCTGACAGACTTCCTTCACACTCTACAGCCGCAGATGGAATTCTGCGGTCCACACTTGGGCCTTTGTGCCTGATTTTTGTCCTTGAGTTCATATCACTTCTTTTTGAGTTGGATTTCATCTTTGTAGCTCATTTCTCAATAATCTTGCAATTAAGCATATTTCATCAATTTTCGGGAATACAATTAAACACTATTGGACTAAAACGAAAGCTAAAAGACGCTAATAAGTAGTCAAAATCCCGACTTATCAACCGTTCCAAGGTCGTTTTCACAAATGTCAAACTTCGGTCACTATTTTAAACTTAATCTTCTAAACCAAGAACCAAAGGTTGCAAATCAACCCAAAACCTTTTCGGAACAAAACTAACCATCCCTACAAGTCATAAAACTATAAATGCACATGTGTGAAGTATCAAAAGGGGAAACAAGACTCAAATACACAAAATGATCGGTTGGGCCGTCACATCGTTGGACTCCACTACTCATATATTATGCAGCCTCTCCCAGCAGCAATCGATAAAATCATGTAGGTCCTCTAACTACTCACCGCTAAAGACAAAAGGATGAAGCCTAGTTTATCTGTCCAGATGCTTTTGCTCCTCAACGGTCGTGACCCGGTTGGTCTCTGCTCTAACCTCTACAACCTATTGAACCCCGCCCACAGGCAGTGTACCTAGGACTCTGATACACAACAGCAACGTGTCCTGGCATATGAGCAGTAGGGGTCTATGCTCCCCCTCCTGGATGAGATATGGCCGGATCTGCTGGAAATAGTCCAGCTGGAGTCATAGAATCTATGAACTGCAATATACGGTCCATGATCTCCTAAAAGCCTAGTGCGATCATAAAGTCTGTTGGGGCCGACTCGACTGCAGGTACCTCATCCAACTCCTCAATAATAGTATCCTCCACTAGATCCAGTAGGTAACTCTAGGATGCCTTCATCCTCTAAAAACAGTCGTGGCCCTCCCTCTGCCTCTGCCTCTGCCTTTACCTCTAACAATTAGGGAGCAGCCACTCTACCGCCGGGTAATGTTGTCGCGTGCATTCTCACCATCTATGAGAGAATAAGATAAAGATAGTTAGCACAACATCGATTGAACGGTAGGAGACAAAGAAATAGAAGTTTCATAACACACTATAACCTCTCAAAGATAAGTACGGACGTCTCTACACCAATCCGCAAGAATCTACTACGTCTGCTCATGACTCATAAAATCTATGTGAACCTAGTTCTCTAATACTAAGCTGTCACGATCCAATTGCCACCGTAGGCCATGATAGCGCTCAATGGTGCCGTTAGGCAAGCCAAGAGTGAACCTTCAACTTAATTATCTATTTTAACTTTTAAAATAAAGAATTACATTAAGTAAATGGAATTAAAACTAGAAACCTGGGAAACAGAAGTTCGTCCTTATAAAATCATAGAGTATGAATAAAATTGTTACATCTCGTGTTTTCGTACATTAAAATTTCGTTTTCATTTAACCAACGTAGACTCGGGGATGAGATCATCTTGACATTAATGTACTTACACTATTTATAACAAGCGATAAATAAGTGTTATGAAGTATAAAGGGGTACACGGATTAAAGAAAACGAGTTTCGTTGAAAGTGGCCAATTTGGAATAAAATACGGGTCGAGCGATAATACCCGATAATTATGAATTAGTACCATGCAAGGTACCATATGACCACGGTACCATAAAATACGGGGCAATTTTTTAAATTATGCTGGTAATTGATTAATTACCGGGTAACGGGACATTACCCAATTAACTAATAAGTGGATAATTTTTTTTAATAATTTACACCCCCCACATGGCAGCCCTCCCTACCAAGACAATGACTGATAAAGTCATTTGAAGAGGTGGCAAATTAATGTCTTGGACTGAAGACACTTTTTATGGTTTGAAATAACCAAGGTGATAATCCATTCAAAAACTCCATAATCCAAAAATGGAATGGGAACGTTGGCCCTTTTCTGTCAATTATCCATGAGACTTGATCTCACTTCCTTATAAAAAGGATCTAACCAACAATCTATTCTTGGTTTGAAACCAAGAACGTTGAACAAGAACCATTTCGTCCAAACAATCCAAACCCTTAGCCAAAATTCCGAACCACAATTTCACTCAAGGATTCATAAGCAGAAGCTTCATTCTGTTCAAATAATTTTAGAAACATGTATGTTAAGGCCCTCCCTTCTTTCTTTTGGCATGGTCCAAATTATATTGAAGAAACGAGCAAACACACTGTGAGCACGTGATTTTTGCCCTACATGAATTACTCTCATAAATTCAAAACAAAATAATTTATTTCAATATTTGCAATTTTGGGGATTTTCGTGGCATTTTCTGTTAATTGTTTGCATTTTTTTGTTTGCGCATTTTAATTAATGAAAAATACAAAAATATGTCGCATTTGCATTTAGGGTTGGTTCTACATTTTAGGATTAATTAGAAAATTAATTGTCGCATAAAATGAAAAAATCACAAAAAATTAGTTTAATTTGCACTTTTAGTTTTAGCTTGGATGTTGAGTAGCTTTCTTTTGATAATTTATTTTTAATTAATTGTGTCAATTATCATTTTAGGTTTAATTAATTTTGTTTAGTTATAGAAATTAATTCTGATTTTAATTAAATTTCGAAAAAAAAGAGAAAAAAGGAAAGAAGGAAAAAAGGTTTTGAATTAAGTTGGGTTTGAATAAAAATGAAAGGGATTTCACATTTTGGGCCAAGTCACGGAAAATTTCCAAAGCCCAAATCCACACCCGTCCAAAATACCCTTTACCCAGCCCAAACCCGTGTCCAACTCGGTCCGATTTCCCCCCAACCAAACAACATCGTTTCCTTGGCAACAGATCAGGACCATCGAGGTTTCTTGATCGGACGGTACTGAAGCTGGGATCATTTGATATTTAAGTGTCTGAACCTTTCACACCCCCTCCCCCCTCTTCGTCTCTCACCATCTCCAAAACCCTCCGTTAGCTCCGCCCTAAACCACCGTCTGCCGGCCGCCGGAAATCGCTCACGGCGGTGGCTGGCATCCAAACCCTACCAAATTTACACCCCTAACTCCTCTCCACCTCCCCATTCCAAAACCCTAAACCATTTCTCTCAAATCGCAGCCCTGTTTCTCGAATCTTCGATAAAAAATCAGACCAAAACTTGATTTTTCCCAAATGGCCCCAGATTAACACCACATAGCCACTACGACCCTCTCATGTCGTGTCCTCACTCCGTTTCCCTCGAACCTTGCCGGAGCTTCTCAAATCTTAGATATGGATTCGAGCCTTGAAAGTTCAAAAGCCCTTTTCTATCGGAGTTGGTGCATGCATGGTCAGAAGAGCTGTTTTTCGAGTTTTGAAGTCTGGATTCAAACAATCAGCATTAATTTTATTAGGCCCTGTGTCTCCGATAGATTTCGAGTCTGAATCGGTAGGTTCCCTTCTCCTCTTTTGTCTGGTCTTTCTTTCACTATTTTATTTTCCTCTCCTTCTCTTTTCTTTGGTTTAATATTCTTCTACTAGTCTGGTTAAAACTCGACCAATCCTCCAGGTGTAGGCTATCTTCTATTAGTTGTTTTCCTTTTTCGTCTTTCTGTGTGAAGGTTGTCTTTGTTTCCTTAATTTTTTGTTTATTTGTGTAATAATCAGGTGATTATTGTAGGTTTAATTCTCGAAATCATTCAAATGTTTGCCCTTTTGTTTTTTTTTGACTAATTTGATTTAGTTCTTGTTGTTTGGGCTTTGAAGCCAGTGCAGATCTCACCCCAATAGGGGTTGATTTAGGTCATTGGGTCGGAATTGAGCCCAAATGTTGGTTTAAATATCGGGTCAATCTGACCCATATGGGTTCTTAGAGTAAATAATCAGGGTCCGAAGGGTAGTCTAGGGAATTGGCCTAAGGAATCTTGTTCTAACTAACTAGGAAGCTTCCAGGAAGATGGGTAGGGGGAATATTTTGAAATTCGGAGGTTTTACTAGGGGTATCTAAGCTAAAACCAAACATTCAAAAGGGGGAAAAATGCAAAGACTAATATCTGAAAGCTGCCCTAATAACTTGCCTATAAAGGCACGATAACTTGGCTTTCAAGTCAGGAAAAATAGAGGGAAAGTGGAGAGAAAATACAGAAAATCAACAATGACTGGTTTTTTGAGCTTTTTCAGTAATTTTTGATTTTTTATCAACTTCTGAAAACAAAGCTTGTTAAGGGTCACTGTTCCATTGAATTGGCGAGCTATTTTCAGTGTCTTAATTGTTGAATCTGGTCGACTTTTGTTGCTGACTTCTTGCTGATGCTATACTGATTTCTTCCTCTTTTCTTTGCTCTTTCAAATCTCTAGGTATCTATTTCGAGCCTCAATGTTGTGAAATGAACTTGAAGAGTGAAACAAAAGCTAAATTTGAAGCATGGCATTATTCTATTTTCAGTAGCATTACTTTGATTTTCATGTGAAATTTGTTTGTTGTCTCGATTGATTGAATTCTGGTTCAAGTAAATGAGTGCTATCAGCGTACTTGGCATAGGGCTATTATGAAACTTGGGTAGCACTTTGTGCATTTGAGTTAATAGTTGGACTTTGGTATTGTATAATTGAACTGCAACATGCTTCAGAACTGTTATGAAAGCTTGACTAACATTAGGTCTAGTTCAGTATTGGATATATTTATATTCTCTTTACTCTGAATTTTGATTGAAGCCTCTGTCTGCACTCAAATTTATTTATTAGATCATCTTTGCTCTGAAATGATATTGAAGTTGGTGTCAGTTGGTTTCAACTGCTGAAGTTGAACTCCGTTTGAGTATAAAGGGCTATAGGGTGAGTTAGAATATATGACAATTAAGAGATCTGGTTGTTATTTACATGTCATTTCCATTTTTGATTCTGGTGTTCATATTCTTAAAGAATGGGTTTAGGTTGGTTAATCCAATGATCAGCACGTTGTCTTTTGTGGATTGAATGGTGCAAATGTGGAAAGGTTTGGGTTCGAGTTTCCGTGAGGAATATGCAAGTCCAGATGTGTTCGAATCCAACATAGACATTAGAGGTGGCCAGCGTTGGGCTTTTGGGCTTGTCCCTCGAGCCCAGTGATTCACTCATTGACCACGGGTCCGTTTCAGTAGCTAAATCAGTCCAAATATGTGCATATAATTTTGAGAGTATGAAGGTGTGATGATTAATCGGTGTTGAAGTTCAAATTAAGGATTCAATTTACTAAATCAATCTCATTTCTTGGTATTATCAGTAAATGACATTATTTGGGTGTTCTGAATATTTGGGACACGGAAATTGTGCCTCACGCAGGCCCAGTTGCAAGATATGTCGGATACGGACCTTTGGGAGCTTTCTTTATCAGAAAATTGGGCTTGGTTTAGGGCGTGTTATTTAATAATTTTACCTTCTTAAACTTGGGTGTGCATTTCATGTGACCCAAATCCAAATCGTGACAGCGTTGAATAAAATGTGTTTCGGATTGCGGGTGCATTTCATGTGGCGCGGTCCAAAGACATGTTTTAGACGACGTTAAATTTTCTCTAAAATAAATAAAATCGGTTGAAAGTTAAAATTTGCACATAGGTTCATAATTGTTTAAAATCAGATAATTTAGCTAAATATAACAGTTGAGCAACCGTGCTAGAACCACGGAACCTGGGAATGCCTAATACCTTCTCCCGAGTAAACAAAATTCCTTACTCGAATTTCTGGTGCACGGCCTGTTAAACAGAGTCAAGCTTTTCCTCGATTCGGGATTCAACCGGTGACTTGGGACGGACACCATGAATCTCCCAAGTGGCGACTCTGAATCTTTTAATAATAATCCCGTTTCGATTGTTCTTTAATTAGAAAAACTCATTTACGCCCTTCCGGGTGTAGGTAAAAAAGGGAGGTGTGACAGCTCTGGCGACTCTGCTGGGGACCGAATCCAGAATCTCTGGTTCAGGGTTCAAGAATTCGATCTTAGAATAATTGTCATAGTTGGCTTTATCCATTATCTGATTTTGTTACATGAGTGGGCCTAATGTGCTAATTGATTGCTTTTACCGCTTTGATATTCCGTGAACTGTATATAAACTGTTGTGAATACCCTCTTCTCTCTGAGTCTTCTAAATTATGAAGAAGTGTGCACTTCGTGTGACTTCTTTTGTGTTAGAGTCATATTCTAAATTTAGAACGAGGTTCGGACAAGTTGCAAAGCCGGTGAAGCTTCTGTATTCCCGGTACGCTGCCCCCTCGGCTTGAGTTGTCCGCTCGAGTAAGCCAGGTCTAGAACAAATAAACCCAGGTTTAAAACTAGTATAACAATCCCTCATGCCGGATCCCTAGTAGGAACATTTGTTTGCATCATGTGCATCTTGGCTTTGGAGACTCAACACAGGGGTTGGGTCTGTCTAGGACAGGTGCACCCGAAACAAAAAGACCATCCTGATGCATCCTACTTGCTATTTGTACATTTATTTGCTTCGGACTTGCATGCTAACCGACTCATGAATATTGGGAAAAGTTGAGGAAAGAGAAATAGCAGTATGAGAGTCAATCGCATGTTCTGAAAAAACCAATGTCCAAATAGTGTTGAAACTCTGCCGAAATTTTGAAAAAAAAGAGAGAAAATGAAAAAAAAGTTTTTGTTTTCAAAAAATAGTTTTATTTGCCAATAAAAAAAAAGAGTCTTGTTTTCAAAAATAGTTTTCTTTATTCGCTCGAACTACGCCAGTTTGCTTCTCATAGGGTGTGAGATACGTAGGCAACCCCCATCGGGTCCAACTTTCTTTTTTTGCGAAAGTAGTCAAAAGAACAAAAATTTTACTTTAATTTGAAAATAATTAGGGTGATGCTATTCTTGTTAGAAATAGCCGAATGTCCCTAAAAGGACGCCGGAAGGCTGTTTTTGCAAGAACAACCACTTTTTATCACTTTAAAGGTTTTGGCAGGTTAGCTGACACAGCCTTAAAATCTTCCTTTGCGAAGTGCTGAAAGGCCGTGCTGGCAAGGCCGGATGTTTTGTGGAAACTTTGAAAAATGGTCATTTCTCTTAAGTCAAAATGAGTCATGGTTTTCTTTTAATTAGAATCACCTTAATAAATGTACAGGATGAGCACAAATCAAAATGAACATTTCTCAGTCCGTGAAGAGATCCCTTTGGAGCTACATATGTGGTGGCATGATTTGGGGGGCGACAGTAGGAAAGTTGTGACAAAAGCATTGGGCGGTCTTATTGGGATCTTAAAGGTCAAGCCCAGAAAAGACGTGATTGAGGCCTTGATACAGTTTTGGGACCCAGCACATAATGTATTCCACTTTGCGGATTTCGAGTTAACTCCTACGCTAGAAGAGATAGCAGGCTATGCCGGTTTCAAAGGGAATCTCAGAAGTCAATACCCGGTAGCACCAAGAACAGGGACCCCGCATAAATTTTTGGAATTGTTAAGCATCAGTCGGGACATCCGAGACGGAAATCTGGCCAAAGGATTTTGTACCTTCTACTTTCTGTATCGACGATACGGGAATCCCCGTGGCTATGAAACGCAGATACCAATCTTACTCACGCTGAAAATCAAGACAAGTGGGAAGCTCGGAGAGGATTAGCTTTTATAGTAGCATTCCTGGGTATCTTGGTTTGCCCGAGAAAATACAGGAACATAGAGATGGGGCTAGTAGGGATAGCCGACTTTATGATGAAAAAGGCAAATGGGACTATAGTGCCGCTGTTCTTGGTAGAAATTTACCGAGCTCTCACTCTCTGTCGAGAAGGAGCGAAGTTCTTTGAAGGTTCCAATATGCTATTACAAATATGGATGGAGGAACACCTTTACCACCGTCCCGGATACTTTAATTGCGGTATGACTGGCCTTGAGTGCATTGAAAAACATGAAAAGTGAGTAGAGGGTCATGAGTTTCCGGATGGTACGGAAGCATGGCATGCTCATTTGAGATCTTTGACCGTAAATAAGAACGAATGGACATTCGGGTGGCTCTCGGTCAACGAAGTAATCTATATGTCGGCTGAGGTGTGTTTTTTGCTATTGATGGGTCTTCGGAGTATCCAGCCTTATGCTCCGCACAGAGTCTTACGTCAGTTAGGCCGATAATAGATCATCCCACACAATGAAGATTTGAGTCGGCAAGTCATTGTGTTAGATCCAAAAGCTACCTTTCCAGAAGAGAAAGTGCGCCGGATTTGGCATCAGTGAAGATTCTTAGGGCGTAATACTCAAGTACGAGACCTATCCAGAGGCGAGGTGGAACATAGTTATACTGTTTGGTATGGTAAAAGATCCCGAGTTCAACATGAACCTGATAGGCCCGCAAAGAAACCTCATGTCCAACAATTCACCGACGGAGCACAAGTGCAATGGGACTGGATGACTAAAGAAAACGGGTACAAGGCTACCATAAGCAAACTAGAAAAGCAAGTCAAAGAACTTCAATTCGAGAATAGCTTGCAAGTTGCAGCGGATGAAGGAGAAAAGAAAACGCTAGCCAAAGAAAATGACGCCCATCGAGCTCAAATTCAAAAAATGAAAGTAGCGGCAGAAAATCCAGCCCGAAGCAACTGAGATGAAAAACTCATAGCTAACCTGAGGCAGAAAGTAAATGACTATAGTTTTGATTTGAACAAAGTAGAAAGTGAACTAGCCAAGGCTCGAAAGCAATTGGCTAAAAACGCAGAGGAACGAGTACGCCTGGTTAAGTAGTTGAAAGAAAAGTACGAGATGAGGTCGCAAGGTTAAAGAAAAGGGTCGTCGCCACGGAAAACAAAATGATCAAATAGGCAAAAGACTTCAAAGTTGAAAGGGAACATTGTTATACAGCATTGGCGCAATTAGAAATAGATTTGCAACAACTTCATGAGCAAAATCATGCGGCTGAGCAAACTTTGGAATCCAGGGCGCAGCAGATTGGGCGTTTGTTACAAGAAAAAGGTGTCATAAGAGAGAGAATTAGAAACATCGCTGACTACATCATTATGAAGTTCAGATCTGTGAGGATATGACTCGCACTACCTTCTTTGCAGCAGTAATGATATTTGTTAAACAGATAATGAACGACTTGGATCGACTTCAAAGGGAGCTTGCATATAGGCCCGCTGCGAGACCGAATGATGTCCCGCGGGCACCAGGAGCATTGATGTATTCATGATTTTTCCGTCTGAGTCTGCATTTCCCTTTTGTTAGCATCTGTCGGTCATGTTGAGTTTGTATTTTCTTTCTGCTAGAGTCCATCGAATTGTTTCCGAGTCTGTATTTTCTTCTGTTGGAGTATGATGTCTATTTTCGAAGTCTGTATTTCATGTTTGCATCGAAATTTGTTAGTCTTTTGGAATTTGTTAGTTTTGAGTTTGTAATGGAAGCATTTTTTTTTATGAAAACTAAAAATCCCAAAAAATGTTTTATTTCGCACTTATCTCCAAGAACTACGCTTGGTTTGATTCATGCGGGGTCATGATACGTAGGCAATCTCCATAGGATTCGACCGTAACCAAATAAAAAAGAGAGAGAAAGAAAATAAGAGGAAAACCAAGAGAGTAAAGAAAAGAAAAGAGTGGAAAAACAAGAAAGAAAAGAGAGAAAATAAGAAATCAAGAGAGAGTAAAAACAAAGAGAGAACAGAGGCAAGAGTGAAAGAAAGGAAACGAGAAGAAAGAAAAGGGGGAAGTTTGCAATTAAAAGTAAGAAAAGGCCGGGACGACGCATGCAACCGATCAAGTACATAATAGAGACGGTTAACTGTTTAGGTGCATTCATGCCCAATGTGCGGTTACCAATCTGTTAAAACTTAATCGCTAACAAGGTTTTTGTTTGATATATTAAGTCCAGGTAGGTGGTTAATTGATTGGCATTCTGGTAACTCACTCATACAACACCCGATCGAAAGACAGGATGAATATGGCCAACCAGGAACCGAAAACAAGTATTGTCGACCCATCGAAAGAAGTGGAAGAATTGGACGTTAATGCAATGAGGGAAGAAATGTATAAGTTAAAGCAACAGATGGCTGAAATGTACCAAGCCTGGGCGAAGGGGCATCCACCACCGGTTTATCCCGCCAACCCTGCTTATATCCCACCATCAGCCCAACCTCCGGAGCCTCCCACTGTGAACTCATCTCTAGCCTTTCCCCTCTACCAACAATGCCATGGCGCCACTTCCCATACTTCTCAAGCTCCACCACCCAAACAAGTCTCATACCCTACCCTACCAATTACACCTATTTTTGTGGCACCTCCACCTGCTACATTACACCGATCTTCCAGTGAACCCCTGTTCCAAACTCACGACAACCAGTACTATCCCCTTAAACCCACCTTCAAAGTTCCAGAACCATATCCTTACACCCCTCATCTTGATCTCCCGGCAGAGACCGAGAAACCGCCCAAAAATCCCGAGCATGAAGAGATGATTAAAAAGGTCAAAATCGTAGAGCAATCGTTCCGAGATATGAGGGGGCTGGGAGGTCAAGTGAGTGTGGCCTATAAGGATTTATGTCTGTTCCCAGATGTTCAGTTGCCAGCAGGGTTCAAAATGCCCAAGTTTGATCTGTACGATGGGCATGGTGACCCAGTAGCACACTTAAGAGGATTTTGTAGCAAAATGAGAGGAGCAGGTGGAAGAGATGAATTGTTGATGGCATATTTCAGCTAAAGCTTAAGTGGATCGGCCTTAGAATGGTATACCACACAAGATCACAACAGGTGGTACACATGGGACGATTTGGCCCAAGCCTTTGCCTGCCATTTTCAGTACAACCTCAAAATTATCCCAGACCGTCTGTCATTGACAAAGCTTAAGAAAAAGCCCGGTGAGAGCTTCAGGGAATACGGATTCCGTTGGAGAGAGCAAGCAGCAAGGGTTGACCCTCCGATGAAAGAAAGCGAGATGGTTGATTATTTCTTGCAGGCTTTGGAATCCACTTATTTCGGTCACTTGGTGTCAGCAGTAGGTAAGTCATTTAATGAAGTCATAAAAATGGGAGGCACGATTGAAGAGGGACTCAAGTCCAACAAGATCATGAGTTATTCAGCAATCAAAGCGACCACTCAGGCCATTCAAAACGGTACTGGGGGTGTGCTCGGGAAGAAAAAGAAGGAGGATGTTGCGACAATCGAGTTAGAAGCTTGGGTTGGATCTAAGAACCTTCCTTGTTACTACAACTAGTCGCGACCCTATCTCCAAACTTACCCCCACGCTCCATATAACCCACCACAACACTATTACCAATCGCCAGATCCCCATTTTTTTGTCCATCACGTATAAACCTATACCCAACATCCCGCTCACTCATAATGGCATGCGCCAGCTCCACAGAATCCGTACCAAGCTCCATAAAATAACTATCCACCCCCAAAAGCCTACAGAAATCCTCCTGGAACGGGTTTTCGACCCAACCAAGCCTTTAAGAATGAGAGGTTGCAGAAGCAAAAGACTTTCACTCCATTGGGAGAATCATATGCTAGTCTATTCCACAGACTGAGACAGTTGGGTATGTTGAATCCGATCGAGGCTAAATTGTCGAATCCCCTTCCCAGAAATCTTGATCGCTCGGTGAGTTGTGAGTATTGTTTAGGGGCCCCGGGACATGACATAGAGAAATGCTGGAAATTGAAAACAGCCATTCAAGAACTCATTGACACCAATCGGATTGAGGTCCAAGCTCCGGAGGCACCCAATATTAATCAGAATCCCTTGCCAGCCCATCATGAAACAAATATGATTGAGATAGTGCATAAGGGAGGGGAGCCTAAGAAGCCTTCGCAAACCATCATGATGATTCAGGCTAGTGAAGCTAGGCCATTTGAAAAGTCAACACGTGAGAAGTTTATGATCAAGTTGAACAAGGGAAATAATGAACCATCTATGGAGGTCAAGAAGGGGTCCTCAAGTGATGTTGCAGGAAAACATGAGAGAGCAAAAGTGGTTTTCCCAGGAGTGATGAACAAGCATGTGGTAATTGTGAAGGGTGCCCCCACAGATCCTGTCATTATCAAATCGGTAACTCAATTACCAATAGTCAACAGCAAGGCAGTCCCATGGAATTATGAACGAGTGACCGTGACTTACAAAGAGAAAGAGGTTAAAGAAGAAGTGTGCGAGAATCATGGTTTGACTCGATCGGGGAGATGCTTTGCCCCCGAAGAGTCGAGGAAAGCTAAGACCTCAAAAGATAATCCAGTGTTGGTGAAGAAAGCGGTAACTAAGGAAGAAGCAGAAGAATTTCTAAGAAAGATGAAAGTGCAAGACTATTCCATTGTGGAGTAGTTAAGGAAGACACCAGCTCAGATCTCACTCTTGTCATAATTAATCCATTCAGACGAACACCGTCGTGCTTTGATGAAGATCTTGAACGAAGCCCACGTTCCTGGAAAAATCTCAGTAAACCACTTGGAAAAGATAGCTAACAAGATATTTGTGGTAAACCGAGTCACTTTTTCTGATGATGAGTTGTCCGTGGAGGGTACCGAATACAATAGAGCCCTCTATTTGACGGTGAAGTGCGAAGATTCCGTGGTTACTCGGGTACTGGTTGACAATGGGTCTAGCATGAACATTTGTCTTCTATCCACATTGAACAAGCTGAAAGTGGAGGATGACAGAATTTGCAAGAACAGTATTTGCATTCGGGGATTCGACGGTGGAGGGAAAGATTTAGTCGGGGACATAGTGCTTGAGCTCACAATAGGGCCAGTTGAATTTACTATGGAATTCCAGGTGCTCGGTGTGGCTGTTTCCTATAATCTGTTGTTGGGACGACCTTAGATTCATGTTGCCAAAGCGGTCTCGTCTACTCTGCATCAAGTTGTCAAGTTTGAATGGGATCGACAGGAAATTGTCGTACACGGCGAGGATAATTTGTGTGTGCCCAATGATGTTATTGTTCCGCTCATAGAGGTTGAAGACGACAAGGGGCCATGGGTTTATCAGGTTTTCGACACAGTATCAATAGAGAAAATTCCGGAAGGAAAGTGCATTCCAACTCCAAAGATGGTTGCGGCGTCAGTCATGGTAGCTGTTGAAATGTTGAAAAGTGGTTTCGTACCGGGCAAGGGTTTGGGTGCATCTCTGCAAGGTATTGTGCAGCCAGTTTCTCTTCCAAAGAATCTGGATACTTTTGGTCTAGGGTTCAAGCCTACAGTTGCAGATGTGAGACGAGCCCGCAAAATGAAACAGAAAGCATGGGCATTGCCAAAGCCAATCCCGCGCCTGTCCAGATCATTCGTCAGGCCGGGTATCAGAAAGCAATTGTTGTCAAAGGTTCTTGGATCATTGATTAGTGCTAATAGAGACTTGGAAAAGGGGTTATAAAGGTTATTCGCCGAGGTTAACATGGTTCAGGCTGGGGAGGGGTCCAGCAAGGCAGATGTGCAACTCGTGGGACCATGTGCAAAAGTCAACAACTGGGAAGCTACTCCTCTTCCTACCCGGAGGGAATCTTGTTAGTCGGTTTTGATTTTCTTTTAGTTGTCCGGATTATTCTAGGGTATGTAATTATGATATTATGTTCCGTCCAGTTGGATGTGTTAAAACCCTGTTATCTTTAAATTCAATGAAATGCAATTGTTCCTTTTCCTTCATTTCTTCTAATTTTATTTTTGTTTTCTTCTTTTGTACAATTCTTTTTATGCTGATATCAATGGCATGACATGCATGAGGAATCTTCGGCCCAGTTTTAAAAGTCAATCTAACTCTGAAATAATAATACAAGAAATTGAGTGTGATGACGAGTTGGAATTTGATGATGATGAGGCCTATGAAGAAATTAGTAAGGAACTAAGTCATTTTGAGGAAAAGCCCAAACCTAATTTGAACGATACAGAAGCAGTTAATCTAGGGGACCAAGATAATGTCCGTGAAACTAAAATAAGTGTCCATCTGGAACCTCAACTCAGGGAGGAGATAATTAAAGCACTGTTCGAATACAAAGATGTTTTTGCATGGTCCTATGACGACATGCCGGGTCTAAGCACTAATTTAGTGGTTCACAAGTTGCCCACTGACCCGGCATTCCCTCCTGTCAAATAGAAGCTGAAGAAAGTTCAAAAAGGATATGAGTGTAAAGATCAAAGAGGAGGTCACCAAGTAGTTCGATGCCAAAGTCATTCGGGTCACCCGGTATCCCACCTGGTTAGCCAATGTTGTGCTTGTGCCGAAGAAGGATGGCAAGACCAAGGTGTGTGTTGACTATCGGGATCTTAACAAGGCGAGTCCAAAAGACAATTTCCCATTGACGAACATCCATATCTTGATTGATAATTGTGCCAAACATGAGATTGGTTCTTTTGTGGATTGTTACGCGGGTTATCATCAGATCTTAATGGACGAGGAGGATGCAGAAAAGACGGCATTCATTACGCCGTGGGGAATGTACTACTATCAAGTTATGCCATTTGGCTTGAAGAATGCTGGGGAAACCTACATGAGGGCAATGACAACAATATTCCATGATATGATACACCAGGAAATCGAGGTGTACGTGGATGATGTGATCGTGAAGTCTAGAAAGCAGTCTGACCATGTCAGGGATCTGAGGAAGTTCTTCCAAAGGCTTCGCAGGTACAATCTCAAGCTTAATCCTGCAAAGTGTGCTTTTGGGGTGCCGTCTAGAAAGTTGTTGGGGTTCGTAGTCAGCCGTCGGGGAATTGAACTGGATCCATCGAAAGTCAAGGCCATCCAGGAATTGCCACCTCCGAGGAACAAGACCGAAGTGCTGAGTTTGTTGGGGAGATTGAATTATATCAGTAGGTTCATCGCTCAACTCACGACAACTTGCGAGCATATCTTAAAACTGTTAAAGAAAGACGTTGTGGTCAAATGGATAGATGAATGTCATCAGGCGTTTGATAAGATAAAGGGGTATTTGTCAAATCCACCTGTGTTGGTCCCGCCAGAACCAGGGCGACCTTTGATCCTATATTTGACAGTTTTGGACAATTCATTCGGTTGTGTATTGGGTCAACATGATATTACTGGCAGGAAGGAGCATGCCATCTATTAACTCAGCAAGAAATTCACGTTGTGCGAGGTTAAGTATACTCATCTTGAGAGGACATGTTGCGCCCTAACTTGGGTGGCATAGAAGCTGAAACATTATTTGTCATCTTGTACTACTTACCTCATATCTCGCTTGGATCCATTGAAGTATATCTTTCAGAAGCCTATGCCCACAGGAAGGCTTGCAAAGTGGCAGATCCTGCTCATAGAGTTTGACATTGTCTACGTGACTCGAACTGCAATTAAAGCACAGGCCTTGGCGGACCATTTGGTCGAGAACCCGGTTGATGAAGATTATGAACCTTTGAAAACTTATTTCCCTGATGAAGAGGTGATGCACATTGATGAGTTGGAACAAGTCGAGAAGTCGGGATGGAAACTTTTCTTTGATGGGGCTGCAAACATGAAGGGCGTGGGGATAGGAGCAGTACTTATTTCTAAAATAGGGCAGCGCTACCCTGTTACGGCTCAGCTTCGTTTTTACTGAACTAACAACATGGCTGAGTACGAGGCATGCATTCTGGGTTTGAAGTTAGCTGTGGATATGGGTGTCCAGGAAGTCTTGGTCTTGGGTGACTCGGACCTCCTGGTACACCAGATTCAGGGAGAATGGGAAACACGGATTTGAAACTCATACCGTACAGACAATGTTTGCATGATCTTTGCCAGCGGTTTCAGTTAATAAAATTCAAGCATATCTCAAGGGTCCATAATGAAGTTGCCGATGCTTTGGCTACTCTGGTGTCAATGTTATATCATCCAGATAAGGCTTATGTGGACCCTTCGTAGATCCAGGTACGTGATCAGCATGCTTACTATAATATGGTGGAAGAAGAACTCGATGGGGAGCCATGGTTCCATGATATCAAAGAATACATCAGGGTGGGGGGTATATCCGGTACAGGCCACAGGTGATCAAAAAAGAACTATTCGACGATTGGCAAGTGGATTTTTCTTCAGTGGAGGGGTATTGTACAAAAGGACTCCAGATCTGGGATTGCTAAGATGCATAGATGCCAGACAGGCCACAGCTATCATGACTGAGGTACACTCCGGAGTTTGCAGACCACATATGAGTGGGTACGTTCTGGCAAAAAAGATTCTCCGAGTAGGTTATTACTGGATCACTATGGAGCGAGATTGCATCAGTTTTGTGCGCAAGTGTCATCAGTGCCAAGTGAACGGAGATTTGATTCATTCCCCACCATCTGAATTGCATACAATGTCGGCACTATGGCCCTTTGTTGCTTGGGGCATAGATGTCATTGGGCCAATCGAGCCAGCAGCATCAAACGGACACAGATTTATTCTGGTAGCCATTGATTATTTTACCAAGTGGGTTAAAGCAAAAACTTTCAAATTTATGACCAAGAAAGCAGTGGTCGATTTTGTGCATTTAAATATCATCTGTCGGTTTGGGATTCCGAAGGTAATCATCACGGACAATGGTGCTAATCTCAACAGTCATCTGATGATGGAGACCTATCAGCAGTTTAAGATTATACATTGCAATTCCACCCCATATCGCCCTAAAGCGAATGGAGCAGTCGAGGCAGCCAATAATAATATAAAAAAGATACTTCGGAAAATGGTGGAAGGGTCCAGACAATGGCATGAGAAGTTACCTTTCGCATTGTTGGGTTATCGCACTACTGTTCGCACTTTAGTAAGGGCATCTCCTTATTTGTTGGTGTATGGCACTGAGGCAGTAATACCCGCAGAAATTGAAATCTCATCCCTTCGAATTGTCGCTGAGGCAGAAATTGATGAAGTTGAATGGGTCAAAACTCGCTTGGAGCAATTAAGTCTGATTGATGAAAAAAGATTGGCAGCAGTATGTCACGGACAATTGTACCAACAGAGAATGGCGAGGGAATATAACAAGAAGGTACGTCCACGGAAGTTTGAAGTGGGTCAATTAGTGTTGAGACGTATCTTGCCTCATCAGGCTGAAGCAAAAGGAAAGTTCGCCCCAAACTGGCAGGGGCCATTTATTGTAACCAGAGTGTTGTCCAATGGCACATTATATTTGACAGATGTAAAAGGGAAATGTGTAAAAATGGCTATCAATTCTGATGCAGTCAAGAGATACTATGTATGATTTCTTTGTTTGATTGTACTTGTTTGTATTTGGCATATTTTGAAGATTGAAATGACGAAGGCGTTTTGTTCTGCTATCTAAACACTTTATCCCTCGTCATCCCCTTTGAGCCTTATTTATTTTTCTTTCATACCCCCACCCCCTTTCGAAATCAATAGCAATATCAGAAACACAACCGTGCGAAATAAGAAAAGGAAGAAAAGAAAAAGAGAAAGAAAGGAAAGAGAAGGAAAAGAATGAAAAAGAAAAAAAAAGAGAAAAGAGATAAGAAGAAGAAAAACAATAAAAGAAAAGAGGGAAAAGCAAAAGAAAGAAAAAAAGAAGAAAGAGAAAAGGAAAAATCATAACAACAAAGTAATTTCTATGACATGAACTACGTTCACTTATTCTTTTTAAGGATACGTAGGCAGCCTCACGGTTCGGTCTCATCAAAATAAAAATCCAAAAGCCCCCAAGCAAGAAACTGGGGCAAAAATTGTGGTTGTTGTGAGAAACCTGATTCCGAAAGTTGTAACTTTAACCCATTTGAATAGTTTTGAGCCTTTTATACCCTTTCTTTCTAACCCTGTCCAAAAGGCCACATTACGGTCCAAAGAAAGACCTTCTGATCAGTCTTTGAGAAATACCAAGTCGAGCAGGTAAAGGTAATTCATGTCAGGGGCAACACTCTGGTTCAAGCAGGAAAAATAAAAATGAGAGAGTCTTATTGGTGAAATCCTTCACAGGCAACGTAAGGCGACGGGAGTTGAGAGAAATAAAATGAGAGAGTCTTATTGGTGAAAACCCTCACGGGCACCTTGAGGCGAAAGTGAGTTGAAAATTCAACAAGTGAGAAAGGTCTATTGGTGGAAAACTGTTTCAAGGCACCGCAGGATGAACAAGGTCAAAGTTTGGGTAAAGTAATCAGGTCATGGAAATTCTGAGGCGACAAAGTACGGCGACTGAAAGTTGATTGGTTGGACATATTGGGCCGATTAATCCGAAATGCATGTCATGATCATTGGTATCAGTTGTTCCACTCAGATAAGTTTCTTTTTCTTTTTCCCTTTGTAGCAGTCATCTGGTTTTGGATTCTTCTTATCCTTAACCCGCAAAGTCATTGCATTTCATTTTCTTTTGGGTTTATTTGTCTAAGATGTTTTAATGTTAGTCTTGTCCCAAGTAAGTGGAAAAGAGTTTCAACGCTCACTACCAACTTCCAAAATTGCAAATCACAACGTGGTCAGAGCATACTAAAGACAGCATGATGTAAGGTGGGATATAGGGGATCACCAGAAGTTTCACCGGTGGAATGATTTGGTAATGTCATGGGAGATGCAAAGGTTCAGATAAAGGGGTCAGAGGTGTGAAACAACAACATGGGTATAGAACACTCGGTTCGTCAAAGGTCATGGGATTTAAAAGACAATCAGAAAGTCAAAGCGGTTCAGGGCCAGTTCGGGAAAGCCATTCAGAATAAAACAATGCAGGAATGCCATCAGCTAACCACCACTTTAAACTGACAAATTTTCTTTGATTGAAACAGGGGCAAAAAATTCTTTTGTTTCGGAGAAACTCTCCGCAGGGGAAAGAGCAAGCATCAAAATAGGTCTGACCGTAAACTTTCAGGATCTTCCTGGAAAATGGGACCTAGTTTAAAAGTTCAGAAATAGCATAATCCAGCATAAATATATCCCAAAAGAATATAAGTTAGCTTAGAAGTTTACATGTTCGAGATAGGATTCAATTAGGAGTTTCCAGGACCCTCCTGAATAATGGGACTTAGTTTAAGATTTCAATTAGATAACAACATTTAGCGTAAGTTCTGTTGTAGGGTAGTATAATTCAGCCGTAAAAGTTGTCACTCTTAAGATAAGACTTGATGTTTGATTTTGCAGGACCCCCTGGATAATGGGATGTAGTTGTAAGACCTTCTTAGATAACAGGATTTAGCAGGAGTCACGCCTTTAGAAGATATAATTTTGATTTTTAAAGCCATCATTTAACTAGGAGTTTTCAGGATCTTCGTGGATAATGGGACCTAACTTTCAACTCTTAGTAATACTTGGTAATATGATTTAGTTTTACACTCACATTAGTGTCCAGCCACCAAACTGGGGCAGAAAATTTTCTTGGTTTTGTCTATTTTGAAGTCAGGAGCTCGCCTGGAGAGCAGGGAATACATTTCAAGTTGAAGTCAAGAGCCCGCCTGGAGAGTAGGGAATACATTTCGAGTTGAAGTCAGGAGCCCGCCTGGAGAGCAGGGAGCACATTTCAAGTTGAAGTCAGGAGCCCGCCTGGAGAGCAGGGAATACATTTCAAGTTGAAGTCAGGAGCCCGCCTGGAGAGCAGGGAATACATTTCAAGTTGAAGTCAGGAGCCCGCCTGGAGAGCAGGGAATACATTTCAAGTTGAAGTCAGGAGCCCGCCTGGAGAGCAGGGAATACATTTCAAGTTGAAGTCAGGAGCCCGCCTGGAGAGCAGGGAATACATTTCAAGTTGAAGTCAGGAGCCCGCCTGGAGAGCAGGGAATACTTTCAAGTTGAAGTCAGGAGCCCGCTGGAGAGAAGGGAATACATTTCAAGTTAGCAGTCAGGAGCCCGCCTGGAGAGCAGGGAATACTTTCAAAAGCAGCAGCCAGGAGCCCGCCTAGAGAACAAGGGAGTACAATTTAAGTTTTAGCTTTCAAATTCTTTGTTTTGTCTATTTTGAAGTCAGGAGCCCGCCTGGAAAGTAGGGAGTACTTTCAAGTTGAAGTCAGGAGCCCGCCTGGAAAGCAGGGAATACTTTCAAGTTTAGCAGTTAGGAGCCCGCCTAGAGAACAAGGGAGTATAATTCAAGTCTTGGTCTTCAAACTTCTTTGATATTCGGTAATGTGATTCGTTTTACACTTACACATGGGCCCACATACCCAAACTGGGGCAGAAAATTTTCTTTGTTTTTATCTATTTTGCTGAAGTCAGGAGCCCACTTGGATAGCATGGGAATACATTTCAAGTTAAAGTCAGGAGCCCGCATGGAGAGCAGGGAATACTTTCAAGCGTAGAAGTCAGGAGCCCGCCTGGAGAGCAAGGGAGTACAATTTAAATTTTAGCTTTCAAATTCTTTGTTTTGTCTATGTTAAAGTCAGGAGCCCGCCTGGAGTTCTTTGTTTTTATCTATTTTGCTGAAGTCAGGAGCCCGCCTGGATAGCATGGGAATACATTCACGTTGTGAAGTCAGGAGCCCACCTGGATAGCATAGGAATACATATCAAGTTCAACAGTCAGGCATCCACCTGGAGAAAGGGAAACATCTCAGTTTACAATTCAAGGCGGCAACGAAGGAATTTTACCAAGAGAATACAAGACAACAAGGCAACAAGAAACACATGATCAAGTTTGAAGATCTAGATAGGATTTTGTAAAGTATAGATCATAGTCTAGTCTAGCTTCTTTTATTTTTGACATGGTGTAATAAGGGGTTCAGTAAGCAGTAGCAACAACAGCAGCAACAGTGAAATCACAGCTTCATGGTAGGCCCAACTACCAGACATTCCCGAACTACACTGACCTGATTCCTTTTTAGCCAAGGATATGTAGGCAACCGCGGAAGCAGAGTGCGGTCAAATCTTTAAAAAATGCTTCCCAGGGAGTATTCAAATGGGCAAAAATATCTCGTAACCGCTCACTTTATCTTTGCACGAAAACTCTTCGTGTTTCCGGGCAAAGAGGGGCAGCTGTGAGCACGTGATTTTTGCCCTACATGAATTACTCCCATAAATTCAAAACAAAATAATTTCTTTCAATATTTGCAATTTGGGGATTTTCGTGGCATTTTCTGTTAATTGTTTGCATTTTTTTGTTTGCACATTTTAATTAGTGAAAACTACAAAAATATGTCACATTTGCATTTAGGGTTGGTTCCACATTTTAGAATTAATTAGAAAATTAATTGTCGCATAAAATGGAAAAATCACAAAAAAAATAGTTTAATTTGCACTTTTAATTTTAGCTTGGATGTTGAGTAGCTTTCTTTTGTTAATTTGTTTTTAATTAATTGTGTCAATTATCATTTTAGGTTTAATTAATTTTGTTTAGTTCTAGAAATTAATTCTAATTTTAATTAAATTTCGAAAAAAAAAGAGAAAAAAGGAAAGAAGGAAAAAAGGTTTTGAATTAAGTTGGGTTTGAATAAAAATGCAAGGGATTTCACATTTTGGGCCAAGTCACGGAAAATTCCAAATCCCAAATCTACACCCGTCCAAAATACCCTTTACCCAGCCCAAACTCGTATCCAACCCGGTCCGGTTTCCCCACCAACCAAACGACACCTTTTCCTTGGCAACAGATCAGGACCGTCGAGGTTTTTTGATCGAACGGTCCTGAAGCTGGGATCATTTTATATTTAAGTGTCCGAATCTTTCAGACCCCCCCCCCTCTTCGTCTCTCACCATCTCCGAAACCCTCTGTTAGCTCCACCCTAAACCACCGTCTGCCGCCCGCCAGAAATCGCCCACATCGGCGGCCGGCGTCCAAACCCTACCAAATTTACACCCCTAACTCCTTTCCACCTCCCCATTCCAAAACCCTAAACCATTTCTCTCAAATCGCAGCCCTGTTTCTCGAATCTTTGATCAAAAATTAGACCAAAACTTGATTTTTCCCAAATGGCCCCAGATTAACACCACATAGCCACTACGACCCCCTCATGCCGTATCCTCATTCTGTTTCCCTCAAACCTTGCAAGAGCTTCTCGAATCTTAGATCTAGGTTCGAGCCTTGAAAGTTCAAAAGCCATTTTCTATCGGACTTGGTGCATGCATGGTCAGAAGGGCTGTTCTTCGAGTTCTGAAGTCTGGATTCAAACAATCAGCGTTAATTTTGTTAGGTCCTGTGTCTCCGATAGATTTCGAGTCTGAATCAGTAGGTTCCCTTCTCCTCTTTTGTCTAGTCTTTCTTTCACTATTTTATTTTCCTCTCCTTCCCTTTTCTTTGGTTTAATTTTCTTCTACTAGTTTGGTTGAAACTCGACCAATCCTCCGGGTGTAGGCTATCTTCTGTTAGTTGTTTTCCTTTTTCGTCTTTCTATGTGAAGGTTGTCTTTGTTTCCTTAGTCATGCTATCAGCTCGTTTAAAGGTCTGACTTCATATCCCGTTTGGTCACCTAGTTAATTTGATTAGGATTATTTTGATGACTTGGTTTATTTTTTGTTTATTTGTGTAATAATCAGGTGATTAGTGTAGGTTTAATTCTCGAAATCATTCAAATGTTTGCCCTTTGTTTTTTTTGACTGATTTGATTTAGTTCGTCATGATTGGGCTTTGAAGCCATTGCAGACCTCACCTCAAGGGGCAGTTGATTTAGGTCATTGAGTCGGAATTGAGCCCAAATGTTGGTTTAAATATCGGGTCAATCTGACCCATATGGGTTCTTAGAGTAAATAATCAGAGTTCGAAGGGTAGTCTAGGGAATTGGCCTAAGGAATCTTGTTCTAACTAACTAGGAAGCTTCCAGGAAGCTGGGGAGGGGACTATTTTGAAATTCTGAGGTTTAACTAGGGGTATCTAAGCTAAAACCAAACATTCGAAAGGGGGAAAAATGCAAAGACTAATATCTAAAAGCTACCCTAATAACTTGCCTATAAAGGCACGATAACTTGGCTTTCAAGTCAGGAAAAAAAAGGGAAGGTGGAGAGAAAATACAGAAAATCAACAATGATTGGTTTTTTGAGCTTCTTCAGTAATTTCTGATTTTTTCTCAACTTCTGAAAACAAAGCTTGTTAAGGGTCACTGTTCCATTGAATTGGCGAGCTGTTTTCAGTGTCTTAATTGTTGAATCTGGTCGAGTTTTGTTGCTGACTTCTTGTTGATGCTCTACTGATTTCTTCCTCTTTTCTTTGCTCTTTCAAATCTCCAAGTATCTATTTCGAGCCTCAATATTGTGAAATTAACTTGAAGAGTGAAACAGAAGCTAAATTTGAAGCATGGCATTATTCTATTTTTAGTAGCATTACTTTGATTTTCATGTGAAATTTGTTTGTTGTCTCGATTGATTGAATTCTGGTTCAAGTAAATGAGTGCTATCAGCGTACTTGGCATAGGGCTATTATGAATCTTGGGTGGCACTTTGTGCATTTGAGTTAATAGTTGGACTTTGGTATTGTATAATTGAACTGCAACATGCTTCTGAACTATTATGAAACCTTGACTAACATTAGGTCTAGTTCAGTATTAGATATATTTATATTCTCTTTACTCTGAATTTTGATTGAAGCCTCTATCTGCACTCAAATTTAGTTATTAGATCATCTTTGATCTGAAATAATATTGAAGTTGGGGTCAGTTTGTTTCAACTGCTGAAGTTGAAATTCGTTTGAGTATAAAGGGCTATAGGGTGAGTTAGAATATATGACAATTAAGAGATCTGGTTGTTATTTACATGTCATTTCCATTTTTGATTCTGGTGTTCATATTCTTAAAGAATGGGTTTAGGTTGGTTAATCCAATGATCAGCATGTTGTATTTTGTAGATTGAATGGTGCTAATGTGGAAAGGTTTGGGTTTGAGTTTCCGTGAGGAATATGCAAGTCCAGATATGTTCGAATCCAACATAGACATTAGAGGTGGCCAGCATTGGGCTTTTGGGCTTGTCCCTCGAGCCCAGTGATTTACTCATTGACCACGGGTTCGTTTCAGTAGATAAATCAGTCCAAATATATGCATATAATTTTGAGAGTATGAAGGTGTGATGATTAATCGGTGTTGGCGTTCAAATTAAGGATTCAATTTACTAAATCAATCTCATTTCTTGGTATCATCAGTAAATGACATTATTTGGGTGTTCTGAATATTTGGGACACGGAAATTGTGCCTTACGCAGGCCCAGTTGCAAGATATGTCGTAAACGGACCTTTGGGAGCTTTCTTTATCAGAAAATTGGGCTTGGTTTAAGCCCAAAACCTGAAGACGCTTTTAAAGGGGTTTCATTCTTAGTGTCCGAAATAATTTCCTTTTGGGTTTTTAACTTTCCAATGTGACACGTTTTGGTAATCCAGTAATGTAGAATCCTTAGCTTAAAACAAGCAGAAGCTCAGCAAATTTTCCTTAGTTGATTAGTTGGGTTCTTCTAAAATAGATTGGAGGTGTGCCATCTTAGGCAACTCAAATAGTTCATGGCTCTCCAAAGTCTAATGTGAATTCCCTTTTAAGATAATTGAGATGATCCGCGTCAAATAGAATCTCAATGGCTTGGCCTTCGCTTAATTATTCCTTTAAAATTCTTAGAATTCGAGGCATGTCATCTAGAAAATTCCATGGCCCTCGCAAAGTTATTAATACGTTAGTTGCTTTAGGGCGCGTTATTTAATAATTTTGCCTTTTTAAACTCGGGTGTGCATTTCATGTGACCCAAATCCAAATCGTGATAGCGTTGAATAAAATGTGTTTCGGATTGCGGGTGTATTTCATGTGGCGCGGTCCAAAGACATGTTTTAGACGACGTTAAATTTTTTCTAAAATAAATAAAAGCGGTTGAAAGTTAAAATTTGCACATAGGTTCATAATTGTTTAAAATCAGATAATTTAGCTAAATATAATAGTTGAACGACCGTGCTAGAACCACGGAACCTGGGAATGCCTAATACCTTCTCCCAAGTTAACAGAATTCCTTACTCGGATTTCTGGGGCGCGGACTGTTAAATAGAGTCAAACTTTTCCTCGATTCGGGATTCAACCGGTGACTTGGGATACCATAAATCTCCCAAGTGGCGACTCTGAATCTTTTAATAATAATCACGTTTCGATTGTCCTTTAATTAGAAAAACTCATTTATTCCCTTCCGGGTGTAGGTAAAAAAGGAGGTGTCACACACACAGTTTCCATAAATTACTATATTCATAGAAATAGTAGGGGTGTCTATATTCTTGATTCCCCATGAGAATCATTATTATCTTCTGTTCATGCATTTTAGAATAATACGAAAGTTTATCCAGAAGAAATATTGTGATTATTACGTATTTTTCATGCATTTCACTCATGTGCATTGACCCATGACCAGATGGCGTTATATATCCGTATATATGTAAATATATGTATATGGGATATGGAAAGGTTACGGCATTATATACGCACCACCACCTGATCAGCCGGTATATATTAATGATGTTGCCCACAGTGGCCGAGATGATATAATGGGATGCCCTCAGTGGCTTGATAATATTATGTACACCCATACCTATGCATGGCACGACATTTATACGCACGTGCATGACATTATAAACGTTTTAGAATTTACAAAGTTATTCAGATTTAAATATGTGTTTCTGTATTCCATATTTCATCTATGTCTTTTACGTACTAATTTTCATGCCTTACATACTCAATACATTTTTCATACTGATGCCCTATTTCATGGGGCCTGCGTTTCATGCTCGCAGGTGTAGGTAGGCAAGCTGACGGTCCCCCTTTTTAGGATCCTTGATCAGCGAGAGTTGGCGTGCTCCACTTAATCCGAAACTGCTTTTGATTTTGGTACGATATGTTTGTATATATATATATGGGTATGATGTTGTTCTGTCCGACGAGGCTCAGTCCCATCTTTGTACAGTTATGTTTCCATTAGAGGTCTGTAGACAGTATGTCTAATTGGGTTATATGTGGCCTTGTCGACTTTCAGTTTTGGATGTATAGTTGTTTAAAGCAGCCTTTCCAGCTCGCCCACTGTAGTCTGCATGTATACATACATATGCCTTGATGGCATGTTTCCTTCATGTATGTTATTTTCGTAATGCAGCAGATGTTATTCAGGTTCATATCTTAGACGCATGCTTAGGGGTGTTTTACATGTAGGACTTAGGCACCCGTTGCAGCCCATCAATTTGGGTCGTGACAAAAGTGGTATCAGAGAAGTTCTGTACTAGGGTTGTCTACAGACCGTGTCTAGTAGAGTCTTGTTTATGGGTGTGTTGTGCACCACACTTATAAATAGGAGGCTACAGAACATATAGGATGTTATCCTCTCTTTATATCTCAGATCGTGCAATACAAGAATTTATGTTCCTAATGATATGTAATATTTCAGCAATGCCTCCAAAGAGTACGGCCTCCCAGAAGGGAATGTCCGTGGTTGGTGAGACTAGTAGTCGATCGCCACGAATTACCAGGGCTCGGGAAGAGTCTCATGGTGAGGTTCCATCTCAGACTTCACATACCACGCCCTTTCCAGAAGAGCTCCGAGGGGCACCAGCTCCAATGCCCGCCCCTGTACATTCAGCACCTCATCCGAATGCACCGGGTCAGGAGATGAGAGATGTTATTCAGCTATTAACCTGATTAGTAGCCGCGTAGGCTCGGCATCAGGAAATAGGTATTGGTCATGCAGATAAGTCTGCTAGTGCGAGGATTCATGACTTCATTAATTTAGACCCTCCAGTATTCACTGGGGCAGATCCGAATGAAGACCCTCAGGTATTTATTGATAGGTTGCAAAGGACGTTAAGGGTAATGAAGGCCACTACAACTGAGTCAGTTGAGCTAGCTTCCTATAGACTCTGAGATATTGCAGTTAATTGGTACGAGTCTTGGGAATTGTCCAGAGGTGAGGATGCCCCTCCAGCAGTATGGCAGGAGTTTACAGAAGCTTTTCTTCGTCATTATCTGCCACTAGAGTTTAGGCGGGCCAGACTTGATAGGTTCTTGACCCTTCGACAAGGTAACCTTAGTGTTCGGGAGTACAATCTTCAGTTTGATTCGTTGGCCAGGTATGCTCCCACTATTGTATCTATGATGGAGGATCATCTTCACTGGTTCGTGATAAGATTAGAGCCCCACTTTCTTAATGATTGTATATCAGTCTCACTTCAGCCAAACATGGATATTTCTCGTATTTAGGCATACGCTCAAGGTGTAGAGGAGTGTAAACAGAAACAGAGGGCTGATCGTGAGCATGATAGGTCCCAGAATAAGAGAGCGAGGTCTTCGGGTCCTTCCGGTGTGTTTCAAAGTGGTCAGAGGTAGCAGTGCCCGAGGTATCCATCCCATCCATCGGCTACCGCGCCCCCTCAGTTTGGCGATAAGAGATTTGATCGTTCTACATATTCAGGGTTTGGTCAGAATATAAGGGCCTCAGGTTCTCAGTATAGGGGTGAGTTAAATCAGATGAGGCCACCCTTGCCCTAATGTACTTAATGTGGTAAGCAGCATACCGGGCAGTGCCGTATATGGTTAGGTGTTTGTTATACTTGTGGTTATCCGAGCCACGTTATGAGGGATTGTCTGATAATAGGTCATGCAAGCATAGCTTAGCCAATGGGATATGTAGCTGGTTCATCATCATCAGTACGGCCCCCTAGGCAAGGTCCACAGGCACCAATGAATCGTGGTAGAGGAAGAGGCGGAGCATCTAGTTCGAGCAATCCTCAGAACCGTATTTGTGCATTAGCAGGGCAACAGGACCAAGAGTCATCGCCTGATGTTGTTACAAGTATATTATTAGTTTCCTCCTATGATGTATATGCCTGATTGACCCAGGTTCCACCTTATCTTACGTTACTTTGTTGGTTGCTAGTAAATTTGAAATAAAACCTGAATTGGTTAAACCTTTTGAGGGGTCTACACCTATTAGGGACTCAGTGATAGCTAAGCGGGTATATAGGGGTTGTATAATAGTAGTTCATGGTTGATCTACCGTAGCAGATCTAATCGAGTTAGATATGGTATAATTTGATGTTATTATGGGTATGGATTGGTTGGCTTCTTGTCATGCCAACATTGATTGTAGAGCAAAGATAGTCTGATTTCAATTTCCTGGAGAGCCTGTTTTGGAGTGGAAAGGTAATACAGCATCACCGAGAGGAAGATTCATTTCTTATCTCAAGGCAAGGAAGATGATCAAAAAGGGTTGTATTTATCACTTAGTTCGGGTCCAAGATATGGAAGTAGAGTCACCAACCATTTAGTCCATCCCTGTGGTTAATGAGTTTCCCGATGTGTTTTCCGATGAGCTTCCGGGTCTCCCTCCAGAATGAGAAATTGAGTTTTCTATTTACATACTACCAGATACTCACCCAATATCTATTCCTCCCTATAGAATGGCCCCCGCAAAGCTGAAAGAGTTAAAGGAACAACTAAGGGACTTGCTTGGAAAAGGTTTTATCAGACCTAGTACGTCACCGTGGGGAGCACCTGTGTTGTTTGTGAGAAAGAAAGATTGTTCCTTACGAATGTGTATTGATTATAGGCAACTGAATAAGGTGATGATCAAGAATAAGTACCCACTCTCGAGAATTGATGATTTATTTGATCAGTTACAAGGTGTCAAGTGGTTTTCAGAGATAGACTTGAGGTTTGGGTACCATCAGGTAAGGGTTAAGGATGAAGATATTCCAAAGACAACATTCGGGACTAGATATCGGCACTTTGAATTTCGGGTTATGTCGTTCGGTCTGACCAATGCCCCAACAGTATTCATGGATTTAATGAACCGTGTGTTCAAGCCTTTTTTAGATCTGCTCATAATTGTATTTATTGACGATATATTGGTATATTCTTATTCAGAGGCTGAGCATGCAAATCATCTACGTACCGTGCTCAGAGTTCTACAAGAAGGGAAGCTGTATGCAAAATTTCTAAATGTGAATTCTGGTTGAACTCTGTAGCTTTCCTGGGGAATGTTATTTTGGGTGAAGGTATCCGGGTAGATATATAAAAGATTGAGGCAGTATAGACTTGGCCTAGACCCACAACACCGACGGAGGTTCAGAGCTTTCTCGGTTTGGCATGTTATTACAGGAGATTTGTGGAAGGATTTTCTTCCCTTTCAGAACCTTAACAAAGTTGACTTAGAAGGGAGAAAAGTTTCAATGGACTGACGTTTGCGAATGGAGTTTCCAGGCCTTCAAGGACAGAATAACTTCAACACCGGTTCTAACGCTCCTAGAAGGGACCGATGGTTATGTTATCTATTGCGATGCTTCGGGAATTGGATTGGGTTGTGTGCAGATGCAGCATGGTAAGGTTGTGGCTTATGCTTCTATACAACTAAGAAAGCACGAGAAGAACTACCCGGCCCACGATTTAGAGTTAGCTGCGGTGATTTATGCACTAAAGATGTGGAGGCACTACTTGTATGCATACATGTTGATATCTATACGGACCATAAGAGCCTCCAGTACATCTTCAAGCAAAAGGAATTGAATCTACATCAAAGAAGATGGTTGGAGCTACTTAAAGACTATGACATTGATATTTTATACCATCCGGGGAAGGCAAACGTAGTAACAGATGCACTCAGCCGTAGATCTATGGGTATCCTGTCGTATTTACAACCAGAAAAGAGGGGAATAGCCCATGAGGTTCATTAGCTAGCTAGTCTTGGAGTTCGGTTACTGGACTCAGGTGATATTGGAATTACTTTTCAGGATATAGCAATATCCTCTTTAGTAACAAAAGTAAAGGAACGCCAGTACGGGGATCCTATGCTAGTTCATTATAGGGATACCACTCTTCTGAAGGAGAACACACTATTTGAAATTACAGAATATGGGGTCCTCAAATATCAAGGGCGATTATGTGTCCCTAATATTGCAGGACTGCATCGACAGGTTATGGGAGAAACTCATTGTTCTCATTATTCTATCCATACAGGGGCAACAAAGATGTATCATGATATCTGGGAAGTGTATTGGTGGGACGAAATGAAAAAGGATATAGCATAGTTTGTTGCTCAGTGTCCTAACTGTCAGCAAGTTAAAATTGAGCATCAGAAATCCGGTGGGTTATTGCAAGATATGGAGATTCCGACTTGGAAATGGGAAGTAATCAATATGGAATTCATTGTAGGCTTACCTGGTACCCAGCGTAAGTTCAATTCAATATGGGTGATTGTTGATAGGCTTACAAAGTCAGCCCATTTTATGCCCGTTAGGACTACATATTCCTCAGAGGATTATGCAAGACTTTATATTAAGGAAATAGTATGATTGCATGGTGTCCCTATAACTATTAGTACAACATTTCATCCCCAGACAGACGGACAGGCTGAGCATACTATTTAGACACTGGAGGATATGTTACGAGCTTGTGTCATAGACTTCAAAGGTAGCTAGGATGATCATTTGCCGCTTATTGAGTTCGCATATAATAATATTTACCATTCCAGTATTCAGATGGCTCCATACGAAGCTCTTTATGGATGGAAGTGTAGGTCGCCTATAGGGTGGTTTGATGTTGGAGAATCTGGACTATACGGGCAAGACCTGGTTTAGCAAGCCCTAGAAAAAGTAAATTCTATTCGGTATTGACTATTGACAGCTCAGAGTCGCCAAAAGTCATATTCCGACGTGCGGCAACGAGATTTAGAATTTGGGGTGGATGATTGGGTATTCTTAAAGGTGTCACCTATGAAGGGTGTGATGAGGTTTGGCAAGAAAGGAAAACTTAGCCCACGGTATATTGGGCCTTATAGGATCATTCGGAGAGTGGGCCAAGTAGCTTATGAGTTAGAATTGCCCTCGGAATTGGAGTCTGTCCATCCAATTTTTCACGTATCTATGTTACGAAAGTGCATTGGCGATCCTACTCGAGTGGTGCCCACGAATGATGTACAGATTACAGCGGACTTTTCATACGAGGAAATTCTAGTTGCCATTCTAGACCGACAAATCCGCAAGCTATAGAATAAGGAGGTAGCCTCCGTGAAAGTACTTTGGAGGAACAACAATGTGGAAGAAATGACTTGGGAGGCTGAGGAAGACATGAAGTCTAAATATCCCTACTTATTTCCTCCTCCATAGAAGGATCCGACTGAGACGTCATAACATCAAGGTGCGTGTACGAATTCTTGTGCTAGCTATTGTTATTGGTCATGTGAGGCCATCGTCGTTATTAATGATTGTGGTCCTATGTGGCATTAAATTATTGGGTTTCTACAGGAAGAGTTGGTAGTAGCGATGTTACAAAGGCGACTCTACCAAGGTTATATCAATCCCGGAGAGTTAAACATTCGAGGACGAATGTTTCTAGGGGGGAAAGATGTTACATCTCGCATTTTCGTAGGTTAAAATTTTGTTTTCAGCTAACCGACGTAGACTCGGGGATGAGATCATCTTGACGTTAATGTAATTACGCTATTTATAACTAGCGATAAATAAGTGTTATGAAGGATAAAGGGTTACACGGATTAAAGAAAACGAGTTTCGTTGAAAGTGGCCAATTTGGAATAAAATATGGGTCGAGTGATAATACCCGATAATTATGAACTAGTACCATGCAATGTACCATATTACTACGATACTATAATGTATAGAGTATATATATAGTATATTAAAAATAAATAGAATTCTAATTAATTTGGGGCAATTTCTTAAATTATGCGGGTAATTGATTAATTATCGGTTAATGGGACATTACATAATTAACTAATAAGTGGATAAAAAAACTTAATAATTTACACCCCCCCCCCACATGTGGCAGCCCTCCCTACAAAGACAATGATTCATAAAGTCATTTGAAGAGGTGGGAACTTAATGTCTTGGATTGAAGACACCTTTTATGGTTTGAAATAACCAAGGTGATAATCCATTCAAAAACTCCATAATCCAAAAAGGGAATGGGAACGTTGTCCCTTTTCTGTCAATTATCCATGAGACTTGATCTCACTTCCTTATAAAAGGATCTAACCAACAATCATTTCTTGGTTTGAAACCAAGAAAGTTGAACAGGAACCATTTCGTCCAAACAATCCAAACCCTTAGCCAAAATTTCGAACAAGAATTTTGTTCAAGGATTCAGAAGCAGAAGCTTCATTCCGATCAAATAATTTCAGGAACAGGTATGTTAAGGCCCTCCCTTCTTTCTTTTGGCATGGTCAAAAGTATACTGAAGAAACGAGCAAACATATAGTTTACATAAATTACTCTATTCATAGAAATAGTAGGGGCGTCAATATTCTTGATTCCCCATGAGAATTATTATTATCTTCTGTTCATGGGTCTCAGAATAATACGCAGTTGAAAAATTTTATCCGGAAGAAATATTGAGATTATTACATATTTTTCATGCATTTCACTCATGTGCATTAACCCGTGACTAGATGGCGTTATATACGCATATAAATGTAAATATATGTATATGGGATATGGAAAAAGGTTACGGCGTTATATACGCACCACCACCTGATCAGCTGGTATATGTTGATGATGTTGCCCACAGTGGACGAGACGGTATGATGGGATGCCCTCAGTCACTTGATGATATTATGTACACCCATACCTATGCATGGCACGATATTTATATGCAGGTGCATGACATTATAAACATTTCATAATTTACAAAGTTATTCAGATTTAAAGATGTGTTTCTGTATTCCATGTTTCATCTATGTCTTTTACGTACTAATTTTCATACCTTACATACTTAGTACATTTTTCGTACTGATGCCCTATTTCACGGGGCCTGCGTTTCATGCCTGCAGGTGCAGGTAGGCAAGTTGACGGTCCCCCTTCTTAGGATCCCTGATCAGCAAGAGTTGACGTGCTCCACTTGATCTGGAGCTTCTTTGATTTTGGTATGATATGTATGTATGTATGTATATATATATATATATATATATATATATATATATATATATATATATATATATATATATATATATATATATATATATATATATATATATATATATATGGGTATGATGTGGCTCAGTCCCATCTTTGTACAGTTATGTTTCCATTAGAGGTCTGTAGATAGAATGTCTAGTTGGGTTGTATGTGGCCTTGTCGACTTTCAGTTTTGGATGTATAGTTGTTTAAAGCAGCCTTTCCAGCTCGCCCACTGTAGTCTGCATGTATACATACATATGCCTTGATGGCATGTTTCCTTCATGTATGTTATTTTCGTAATGCAGCAGATGTTATTCAGGTTCATATCTTAGACGCATGTTTAGTGGTGTTTGACAGGTAGGACTCAGGAACCCGTCGGGGCCCATCGGTTTAGGTCGTGACAAAAATGGTATCAGAGCAGTTCTGTCCTAGGGTTGTCTACAGACCATGTCTAGTAGAGTCTTGTTTATGAGTGTGTTGTGCACCACACTTATAAACAGGAGGCTGCAGGACATGTAGGGTGTTGCCCTCCCTTCTTATCTTAGATCGCGCGATGTAAAAATTCATTTTTCTAACGATATGTTATGTTTTCAGCGATGCCCAAGAAGGCTATAGCTGCCAAGAAGGGCAAGTCCGTGGTTGGTGAGACTACTAGTCGATCGCCACGAGTTACCAGGGCTCGGGGAGAGTCTCATGGTGAGGTTCCATCTCAAACTTCACATACCCCGCCCTTTCCAGAAGAGCTCTGAGGGGCACCAGCTCCAGCGCCCGCCCATGTACATTCAACACCTCAGCCGGATGCACCGGGTCAGGAGATGAGAGATGCTATTCAGCTATTAACTCGATTAGTAGCCGCGCAGACTTGGCATCAAGAAATAGGTATTGGTCATGTAGATAGGCCCGTCAGTGCGAGGGTTCGTGACTTCATTAATTTAGACCCTCCAATATTCACTGGGGCAGATCCGAATGAGGACCATCAGGTATTTATTGATAGGTTGTAGAGGACGTTAAGGGTAATGAAAGCCACTACAACTGAGTCAGTTGAGCTAGCTTCCTATAGCCTCTGAGATATTGCAGTTAATGGTACGAGTCCTGGGAATTGTCCAGAGGTGAGGATGCCCCTCCAGCAGTATGGAAGGAGCTTATAGAAGCTTTTCTTTGTCATTATCTATCAGCAGAGCTTAGGCGGGCCAATAAGCATCAAAAATGCGACCAATTATGTATGGTCATTAATTTAATAGTTGGTAGAGTATACCGATTAAAGTCGGTCAAATATTACCGACCAACATCGATTGGTTAGTGTAAACGACCATCTAACAATTTAAGTAGCCCACCAACAAATATTGGTCGGTATATTATTTTAATAATTTAATTTTTACAGACCAAAGTTGGTCGGTGTGCTAAATTTAATAATCGTATTTACCGACCAACTTTGTTCTATAAATAAAAATAAATTAATCAAATATTATTTTAATTACCGACCAACGTTGATCGGTAATTAAAAAATAAATGAAAAATTCCTTTTTTAAAAAAAATAATTAAAATTTAAGAATGCCGACCAAAGTGGTAGGTAATCTTGATTTTCTAGAGATTAGCATCCAAATTACCAACCGATATTGGTCGGCATTGTTGAATTTATGGTAATTAACGTGCATTATCCGACCAACATTATTCAGTATTATCAATTTAATTTTTTTAACTTTACCGACCGAAGTCGATCAATTTTCTGGGCATAAATTTTGCAGAAAATACCTGTTTTGGTAGCTGCAATACCTGCCAAATAGAAATACATATTCAACATACCAGTAACTCCTAATTCACCACAAATCCAACCACCCATACACCCATATCCAACCAAACATCCCAGTCAAACCTTTAAAACAAACAAGTTCAATTAAACATCTCAATTCAAAATCAATCAAAAAATAAGTAATTAAAACAAATTAAAAAATATTCATTCGAATTCAAAACAAGTTCAATTAATCTAGTTCAAAGTATATCAAACTACTGTTCAAGGGGTATTTTCTAATGCATCACCACTATCTGATGAAATTTGATCTAGAAGACGGTAAGAACGGTCTTTTGGAGGATAGGAAGAACGATCACGTGGAGGATGGGGAAAACAATCACGGGGAGGACGGGAGGAATGATCATGTCAAGGTCAGGTCTTTGGCGATGACTCACGAGACCAGGGCAATGGAAATGCTCCAGTAGAGAGTTCTGCTCTGAGCTTGCATACCAAGGAATTGTACATCTCTAAGCATTTCTCTTTCCTTAGCCGTTTTAAGCTTGGATGTAAGCCTTGTCACTTTCTCCTGCATAGACGAGAGGGTCTCCCTATTAAGTGCCTCGCCCTATGAGGAAGACCATATTCCTTGCATTCCACACCTGTAGCGATGGAATATTTTCTCCGGAAGCCCGTATACCTTCCCCTTTTGGACCACCAATAGCATCCAACCACATTCTTTCAGCATCCTCGTTCGAAGGTTGGGTTGACTCGCCCGATTCATTAGATGGTTGACTACGAATGAAGTATTTCACGGTACTTTGGTAGTGACCCTAGGTTATGTTAAATTAAATTAATATATAAAAATCTTATAAAAGGAAATTATAACTCTTAAGGAAATTTGAAATCTTAAGTATGTAGTCTTTGTCTGGTCCTCGACCCACCTATCTTCATTCGCGTCTTTCTTCTTCTTTAAAATATGCATCTCCCTGAATAACTAATCTTGCTGCAGTGGATACCCATACTTCTTTTCCTGAAAATAAATTAATTTGATTAATAAATAGAATTGATATGCTTAGAAAAATAAAGACGTAATAATTTAAGAAATTACCAATTTTCTTCTTATTGTCAAGATGTTGATAGCACCCCTAGTGTGAAAGGAGACTCCTTTATCGGATGAGCTAGCTTTTTTTCCTTTTTTGCTCTTCTTTAAGAACTCCTTGGTCTTCCATTGCCATAAAAGTCATCCCATAAATGTTGTAAACACCAGTCAGGTCTCTTATTCTTCTTTCTACCTGTCGCGCCCCCTTTTTCCCTCTTCACATTGGAAAATCGGGTTTATGACATTTTAGGTATGAGACAACTCATTCCTTTTGGGAACTGGGTTTGCATTTGGAGAGTCGCCAACTAATGATTTAAGGTACATTAGGACATCTATAGGGTTCATTTCTAAGTTTGTTTGATAACCAGAGACAGGGTAAGGGCTTGAAATTATCCTAAGGGGAAGGTGTTAGGCACCCCTCAGGATCTACTACTGTGGTTCCTGGCCAGACAGTTTTTGTGAATTTTATACAATTAGCAAATAGACAAATATAGGCTCAAATAGTAGGGGATTTAAGTTTAAACACATAAGAGTTTGAAAACAATTATTAAAAGGCGAATTTTGCAAAGGAGTTACAGCTCTACAAACATTTGAGAATATAAAAGGGAGGAGGGGGTCCTAGTTTTATTTACAATATGGATCCCATAAATGCGATACTCGGTATGACACTCCTCAGAAGAGGGGATACACGTGGTATTAGCGCACCGATCATCATATCCATATCTACCCTTCCCACCCTATTAAGGTATTAAAGCGCGGATTGGTCTCGACCTCTATTGCATGCGGTTATCCGTCCCATTTCTATCAATCCCGGAGGAATTTAGGACTACTATTCCTATAAGAGGGAGGGTTTTACGCTGACTCTTGGGTTTTAAAGGTAAAAAGGCTGAGGCGACATATAAAACACATAGGACTGCATATTAGAGGAAGCATATAAACAAATAAGAGGCTCATATATACATCCGCAGACAATGCACATAAATGGCATGACTTAAACACAGTTAGGGTCAGAATTTAAAGTACTAAGGCAGTGTGTTTTAATTGTTGAAGCAGACCATATTTATTACATAACTCAGATAAGAAGTTCGAATCAGGCCTGCCTGCTGGTTGTAGCAATTGCTAATTAAACAAAGGCAAGTCCAGTTTTATTAAGAAATAACCTAAGAATTGCCTAAGTGTGTATTGGTGATGTCCTATAAGCATGATATCTATCATTGATTAAGAATGCAGCAGAGCAATGGTTAATTTAAACATGCGATTTGGATCCTATAGGCATGCTTTCTAGACCGTATTAATAAAAGGAGCAGGTTGTTAAACTGATTCAGAACAGTACGAGTCAAACTGATTTTAACTATACTGGTTTTAGATCCTATAGGTATGATCTCTATTATAGCCGATTTCAATTCCTATAGGCATGGTATCTAAGTGTTAACGACTGATTTTGATCCTATAAGCATGGAACATGCAATGAAGTAGACAGGAATTATTTGATTAAAGCGAAATTCCTATAGGCTTGATTTCTATTAAAATTAATTTTTTTTATTATCCTATAGGCATGATCTCTATCTGCGTGAAAAATAAAGCATGCAGAACTTGAATTAAAATAGAACATATCCTATAGGCATGTTCTCTACCCTTCTAATAGCTAAAACATGCATAATTACCCCATCCCTTTTAATTAGCCAGCCCCCAATATTTGTTACAAATTATTACAGACCAAATATTGAATTACATCAGAAAGTGTAAAATAAGAAGCTATAACCATAGGAAGCCTAATTCTGACTTCCTCTCAGAGTTATGGAATAAACCACCTCAAATTCCACTTGTTTCAAAGCCTTTCTCAGACCTGGGTGTGTCAAAGTTGCCCTAAGGGTCTCAAGGGACCCCGGGCAGTGCTTACACCCAGGTTTGCATAACCAGACAGAAATGCATGCAATATGGAAGGGCCATCCTTTATGTGTCCAAGTTCAGAAGGAGCTCAAGGGTCCCAAGGCAAGACTCACATAATAGGGGCAGAACCTAGGTTCTAAGAATATAGTGGAAGTGCAGAAGTACAGAGATTATTTAAAACTGGGTTGAAAATAGTAAGTGGTAAGGGTGATTTGAAAATAGTGGTAATAAAACTCAAACTACACAGAATCAGTAGTTACACAAAGGGGTCAGGGGTTTTGGGATTACATTGCATGAAGCATATGACCCCAAAAATGGTCAGGTTTGGTCATGTACATCAATAGATGATGCTGGCATGCCCACAAACCAGCCAGAGAACACAAACACATAAGGGGATATGGGGGTTTGGGATTCATAAGTCATCAAATCACATAAAAAGTGACTGACAGAGTACATACATAAGGGAAAACATTAATTTAGAAGGGGGGAGCAGATTACAACATGCTTAGTAATGTAACTCGATTGCATAAACATAAGCAGAAGTAGGAAAGAGTGAAGGAAACTGAAACAGCTAAAGAAACATGTTGTTGTTGATGCTTGAAAATTAACTAGGACATACCAGTAGAGAAGCAAAGTGCATGAAGAAAGAAATAAGAAAGATTCCACAGTCTAGCTTTGGCTTTCAGTCGGCTAGACAAAGCAGTAGCACAAGTAGTAGTATAGAAAAGAGAGAAAGTTTTAAGTGTAAGTGTGTGTTCTTGAACTCAATTGTTCGCGTCCTTGAAAGAAGAGTGGGTGCAGGGTATTTCTAGTTTTTGAAAATGAGTTAAAAGTAAGGTAATAAGTAAAGTCTTAACACAAACATGGAAACAATCATAATCAGAATCAATTAACACAAGTGATTCCCTTTAATAAAGGGATCACTGTTTAACGGGTAGTAGCAGGCTCAATTAAGGAAAGAAATCAGTTTGAGGACAGATTGATAATTACCATATAAGGGGCAGTAAAAGCATGAAGTAAACAATCAAGTCTAAGTACAAAATATGCTTAGTTTGGGAAAGGATTCAGTAGTGTAAAACATCACAGTAAAGGGAAGGAAATCAATTAATTTTAAATAGGCGAGTGAAATTAAGGTTCATAAAAGAAAAGCTTTTGCAATTAGTCACCAGATCAATCAAGGAAGAAACATGATTCTACACTTCAGTATATAAATAGAGTAAAAAGAAGCATCAGACATGCGAGGCCAAACACATTGGCAAAAGAGATAACACAAACATACAGCAGTGGCAGAAATAAGCTAGGATTCAGTAGTAAGGAAAATATTCGAAGCACAGTAGGTCAAGTAGTTACGTTGAATCAACAGTAAAGAAGATCCTAGTAACAGGTAAAGAGGGTCAGAAAAAGGTAAAAGTCTCACGGTAGTAATAGGTGAGAAATACCCTTTTAAGAAATTAGGGCTTCGACAGTATTCGAGTTTAAGAGATTGTACGAACTCAAAATCAAACAAGTCAGACAAGGAAAAGATAGTCAAAAACAAAGAACAAGTACACATTTAGGCAAACAATTTCAGAACTTGGATAAGAATAAGAGGAACTAGGGTTTTTTTAACATGCTGAAATAGATAGAAGAACAGCATGAGCAAATCGTTTCAAACATAGCAAAATCACAAACAACACTAAAATCAGAGAAGAGATCTTTCTTTTTTAAACTTAAAGGAAAACCCTAATCGTTGAAAAGTGGAGAGTCGCTTTGAAAGAAAATCGGAGAATCTTTGAGAAAACACTTAAGAAGTTCATAGTAAGCACATATCTAAGGTAGATCTGAAGAAAAATGAAAGATCTTAAAGATTAGGGTTTCGGAAAACCCAGAAAAGGTGAGAAAGACCTTGAAAGTTACCGATCTAACCAAAAAAGTCAAGGATCTGCCTTGAAAGGCAATGAATGGCTGGAGAAAGGTCATGGATGGCCGGAAAAAGGCCATGAATAGAAGTCGAGCAAGGACTGGACCAGATTCCCTCGAGGTATGGCCATGAAACCACAGAAACAAATACCCAGGATCCATAGGAGGCCAATACACATCTCCAATGGCCATGAGAGGCCATGGATTAGGCAGGGGTTGAGGTAGATTGGGGTGGAGTTAGATGGCAACGGGTAGGGTTCATGTGAGGTTTCAGAGAGAATAGAGAGAAGAGGGATTCAAGGGCGGCATTTGGTGAAGAATGAGTTAGGGTAAGGGGTCGTTTAATGTTAAAAATGGTAAGGCGAATATTGGTCGTTAATCTGAATGATCAACGGCTTGGATTAAAGAGGGTAGGTAAGGGAATCCGGGTTAGGTCATTTAATTGGGTTAGGGGTCGGGTTTGAATGGGAATTGGGTCGGGGGAATTGAGTTAATTTGGGATCAGATTTAGGCTAAAATTGAGATGTAATTGGGCTATTATTTAAATAACTAATTTTCCCTTTTAAAATTATAAAAAATAGTAAATTAATTTTTGAAAATAAATTGAAAGCACTAAAATGATTTATAACATATGATTAACAATTTAAAAATACAGGACTTAATTTTATGAATATAAAATACAATTGAATCTTAAAAGGGCTAGTATTGCAATTATATAAAATTTAGCTTAAAAATACTAAATAAATTTGTAAAAATATGCAAAAAATTACCTTAGCTATATCTTAGTATAAATATAAAATTCCAATAAATGAATTACCAAAATAATAATTTGGAAATACTTATTGGGTTTTTGTGGATATAAGAGGGCAATAAATTGATTTTAAAACCTTTAAAAATTATGGAAAAATAATAAAACACTTGGATATGCTTACATATGCATATACATGCTATTTTAAAGTTATTTTGCATATTGAAAATATATAGAAAAAATTAGGTATCAACACTACCATTCGAGAAACGATTCGCCAATCTCTTGCGGGCTTTATGATGAAAATTTGTAGCCACTATCTGTTATATCCCGCATTTTCATATGTTAAAGTTTCGTCGAAAGTTAATCGATATAAGTTCAGAAATGGGATTATTTTGAAATTATAGGTATTATACTATTTCAAACAAGTGGTGAGTAAATTCGTGAAGGTGAGAAGGGGAAGCAAGTCAAAGAAAATAAATTTTTGTCCAAGTTTGGCATGTTGGGATAAAATACGGGCCGTGCAATAATACACGATATTTATGGAATAGTACCATACAAGGTACCATATGACCATGGTAGTATGATGTATAAAGTATATTAAAAATAAGTAGAATTTTAAGTAATTTGAGATAGTTTTTAATTATGCGGGTAATTAGTTAATTACCGGATAACAGAATATTACCTAATTAACTAATAAGTAAATAAAGATTAAATTCCACACCCCATCCTCACGTGGTAGCAAGCCACATTCTAAAGGAATGACTCTTAGCCATTCTTTTTAAGTGGCAACTTACTATGCTAACAACAAAACTGTCAACTTTAAGAAATTTCATACAATATTATAATCAAGGTGGGGAAAGACGTTAAGTCATTCTCCTAACCTTTAAAAAAATTCATTCTTAAACATTACAATAAGATGTGAGGGTTCAATATAATTCCTTACCAATTTCCCACCAAAAACGTGAGTTCTTGCAACTGAAAGGAATCCAAAGAGAATTATTTGCAACGTAAAATTTTACGGTTCTAAAGGAGCACGGTGCAACCTTTTACAAGAATATCACACGGATTTTTTTCTATTCCAAGTATGTTAAGGCTATCCCTTCTTTTCTTTTTGGCATGATCGATACGATACAAACGAAACGAGCAAATGCACAACTTTCATAAATGACTTTATTCATAGAAATACTAGAGATGCTTATGTTCTTGATTCCCCATGTGTCATATTATTCTATCATCTGTTCATGGGTCTCAAAAATACTTAAGTTGGTTAAGTTTATTTCATGGTATTAATCAGAGGCATAATGGTCTTATGACGTACCGAGAGATTTTATTAACGTAGTTCATATGCATTTCATGCATTTATACATGCACATTGACCCATGACCAGATGGTGTTATATACGCATATATTATATGTATATACATATATATATATATATATATGTATGTATATGGGATATGGGAAAGGTTATGGCGTTATATACGCACCACCACCCGATCAGCTAGTGACATTCATATGCATATGCATGACACTATAATTATTTCATGATTTACAGAGTTATCCAGACTTATAAGTTGAGTCATCAACTTTATATTTCTTCCATGTCTATTATGTACTTATTTATGTGTTTTACATACTCGGTACATTATTCGTATTGACATCCTTTTTGCCTAAGGACGGTGCGTTTCATGCCCGCAGGCCCTAATAGAAGGTCGAGAGTCCTCCAGGTAGGCTAGCTCATCGGAAGATGTTGGTGCGCTCCATTTGCTCCGGAGTAGCTTGTTTGGTCAGTATGACTTAGACGCGTATTGTTTGGTATGGCGGGGCCCTGTCCCGACCTTTATGTTAAGTGTGTACTCTTAGAGGCTTGTAAATAGATGTCATGTACATAAAAGATTGTATTGCATTGTCGGCCTATGTTCAGTGTACAAGTAATTATTTTGGCCTTAGAGGCTCATATGTCTTATGTATAAGTTGATATTACATGTTGTATTCTACCTATTTTACAGTAGCCTCTCTGGCTCAGTTATCTATGATAGTATGATACGTTATGTTGGTACTTGGTTGAGTAAGGTACCAGGTGCCCGTCGCGGCCCATTGGTTTGGGTCGTGATAAAAGTGGTATCATAGCAGTTTTGTCCTAGGGAGTCTACAAGCCGTGTCTAGTAGAGTCTTTTTTTATGGGTGTATCGTGCACCAAACTTATATGCAGGAGGCTACAGGGCATTTAGGACTATCAGTCTTTCTTCTTACTCTAGATCGTATGGTAGAGCTCACTTATAAGAATTCAAATTCTGAACTTCTATTTTATTCGTAATAAGACGATGCCTACGTTCAGAAAGATGATCGATAAGAGATATAGCTGTGGACGTGTTGAATTAGAGGAACTTGATTTTTACATCTTGCTTATGATGAGTAAATGTGAGGTCTTCAGCAGATCATGCGTGTACTAAAAGGTGCACGATTCTTGATAAGGACCTTTTAGAAAATAATACTTATCCACTCTTACGGTAAAAATGAATAACAGAATTGGAAGTTAGGCCCAAGTTGCAGCTATAAAAGAAACAAGGTGAAGAAGGGTACAAGGTACCCAATTAATAAAGATTATCATTATTTATCATTCAGGAAGGGATATATAAACATTTTGAATTACCTTCAACAGTAATAGACGTACGTACAATTGGCCACACCTATCTCGGTCATGCCCTATGGGAGCTAACGGATATGGTTTAAGAGAAGGATAGGATAGTAGGATCCAGATGGGATTAGAGAAACCCAAAATGAATGGATGGTTTGCGTTAGTTGACATTTCCAAAGGATATTACAAATGTGCTAATAGATCTCCTTGTGAGACACACAGGTGGTGCACTCTAGAATATTACAATTAGATGAGAATACTAGCATGATCAAAAAATTCTGAAGATAGGCACTGAAATCCTGGAAGGGATAAATATTACCTTAGTGTGACTCTCGTCCCTAGTAGAGCGAGGGGGTTGAGCAACCCGAAGAGCCAATGAATGAATCAAGGAGAGCTAAAAGCAAAAGAATATCTTGTTGAAAGTTTCAGAATAAAGTGATAGACAGAAATGTTAGCAGGAAATAAGAAGAGAGCTAATGAAGCATTAAGAGTAAGATGTGATACATGGATGACAACAGTAGGTCAGAAAGATGACAATATTACAGAATCTATAGTCAAATGAAGAAAGAACGAGGGGTGATGGGCCTTAAGACAACAAAAGGATATAGGCCATACAGACACGTCCTCATTTTGAGAAATAAGTTCGCGACTCTAACGTGATTAACAGAAGGGAAAGTTAGACTACAATAGAAATCAATATGGACTGGTGAATAAGATAAACTAAATATGAATTAGGAACTGAGTGATTTGATAATAGTCAGCATCATGAGAATTTCATACTGTGTTCTAGCAGTAATAGACTGGACAACAAAAGAAGATCCATGACGAATTCAGAGGATGGCCATTCAGGAAAACGCTTCCCTAAAGCAAGCAATGTGAGCAAAGTTAAGCTTAAGGGACTATATATGACAGTTACACTAAGTGCCACCATTGCAAGTGAGGAATTTTGTTATCCTTGGTACAAAAGGATTACCGTAAGGTGAGTAAGGGTCATTGATGATGCGAAAGGACGCCAAAGATGGAGAGGAAAAACATCTATAGGCAGGCCGTCGTAGCTCTAAGTCTTAGTACTCCCCTAAAGAGGTAATATGGAATGATAAAGGAATAACGCAATAAAAATGAGAAAGGGATGAGATTGTACTTATTCGAATTCTACAGATATGCTATAATTCCAGAACGTTATGTAAGCACGACGTCAGAAAAAGGAAGTAAGGGTTCCTGCCCGGAAGGTTATTGATAAATAAGGAGCTGGTACAAGAGGTAAGTTAGACAAAGGAAATAACCCAAGAAAGATTATGCGGAATATAGATATAAGAATGGGTCGACAAGTAGTTAGTAGTTGATTCAGGAAGAGCCTAGTCATGACTAGACAAAAAGTTACAGACAAATCAGCAGATCATGCAAGATAAATGTAGTAAACCCCAGCATGGAGAATTTAGCCTCGCAGTAATGTTATTACAATACTTGAGATATATTCAAATAGGAGTTGGGGTAGTTAAAGGTACCGTATGAGTGTTACGGGGATAAAAGAAAGTGTCACTGGGAAGACAGTCAAAATATCAGTTCAGAAGTAACCCTACAAGTACAAGGGCACGGAGGTAGGCAACTACAGATGATTATAGGCAAGGAAGGACATCAAAAGGTTTGTAATAAGCTCACAGTTTTACGAGAGTCAAGGGTTTTCCCTAAGTACTACAACAAAAGACTAGCTGAGGAAATTAGGAAGAAGGCTTCAACCTTACCACAATGACCTAAAGATAAAATGGATGTGTAACAACAGTCTCACAATAACATTGGAAGCACTCCAAAGGAAAGTGGCACCTACCGTGGCTAATGAATGGGAAGTAAAATTAGAAGTAATATTCAAGATCATATGAGTTGCACGAAAACTCTAGCATGTGTGGGCACTAAGATAAGCTAAGTATAGATGCAACACGAGGGGCAGAAAGACCAGGAAAAGTAATAGCGTACCTTGAAATAAAGCTAAGATGAAAAGAAAGAAATTAATCAATCAATGATCCCGAGTTGGTTACGTTATGAATGCCCTTAAGGGTTCGGAGTTTTATACATGCAGCATATACAGCCGTAGAAGATTCTGGTATATGTTAAAAGAAAGAATTGACCCCAGGTCATAAATGAAGGATTAAATTGTTAAAGGATTGTATCGTGCATATTCCTTAGCGCCCATGAACGGCTATACAGAATAACTAATACCATGAACCCCAGAGCGGGAGATAATTTAAGCCAAAATAAAGGCCGATCAAAAGAAGGAGGAAACTAAAGAGCACATCAACAAAGTAAATCAGGAATCCGATTACTGGACCCAGAAATTATAGAAATCGTGATTGAGAATATTGCAAAATTACTCTTAATATCGAAGGTACAAATGAGATATTACAATAATCATATCCTATAACGACTCTACGATAAAGCCATTTAGAAGAAGTACCAACCTCATAAGAAGTCAGTATGGAGCTCCCACCGGATTGTATAGGCACCAGAGGTGCAAGTATTATAATAGAGCTTCAAATGGTGGATGTGATTTATATAGATGTGAGAGGGAGGTTATGAAAGAAAGATAGGAGAATGTAAGGTGATACTTTAAAGTAAGTAAGATAAAGGTGAACAACGTACGAAATACTCAAGTATAGAAGGATGATAGTGGTCCATACTTCAGGTAAAGGACTAGAAGTGATGGAATTCAGTATCCAGGAATGATAGCAGCATCCCTCAGTGGAATACTTCCCAGCGTATGTTTTCTAAGTACTGAAAAGTCTAATTAGAGAGTAAAAGAAAAGTTAGAGACAATGCAGTGTCTCGCTTGGTGTTCAAGAAAATGCATAGGAATTGATCTCAAGCTAAAATATGATAGAACGACAAGGTTTTAGAAAGACAAGAATAAGGATAAGAAGAAGGCAAGTGAGAAGGTGATGAAAATGGATAAGTCCTCGGGATTAAGCCTGTAAAAAAAAGGAGCTGATGGTTCCTCTAAGTTATAGAAAGCTCAATATAGCCTGAATGAACTCAAAGGAATTAAGACTAATAGCATTTAGAAGAAATGGAATGCTGCCCCGGTAATAGAATAAGGATGTAATTGTGATAGATAAAAGATGATGTTTGGGCATTCGATTGAGTAATGATCTAACAAAGAAAAGAAAGGGATCTCATGAATTGGATATGATTAAAATACCCACACAAGGTGAATCACATTGGGATGCTGTGAGATACGGTTATGGAACCATAGTATCGCCCTAGGTAGATCAGTCTAATCACTTCAAATGATCTTCGATACAACGTGAGCCCTAGTGACTACGTAAAAGGTTTCAAGTTATCAGTGGTAGAGTGTAGATCAATATTGAGGTGAATCAACAATGGATAGGAGTTACAAAATATAAGATGAGAATAGGCCTCCATTCTTAAGATGAATAGTAATGAGGAAGCATTAAAGGACTCAGACCTATACATATAAGCAGTGAAAGAGTAACCTGGAATTTAGTAGCAAACCTCAGTAACGATAAATCGAAGTAAGAGTTATGGTATAGTATGACCTACCTAGATACGGTAAAAATCACGAGGTTAGATAACCAGTTCTATGAAACAAGATGATGCAATAATTGTAATTTTAACAAAATATCGAGGAAAGAACTTTAGTATACCTACAAATACCCAGAGGGACATTTCATAAAGCTCTGTATATGTTTGCAAAGTGAGGCCTAGAGATTGGCTAGAAGCTAGAGGAAAAAGGGGAGAAGAGTCGCATAAGCGCACTTACAAGGTCAAAGTCGTACAGGCTGCATAATAGAAGGTAGCAACAGTTACGAGATTGAAAAGATCCTGACCACAAGTCGTGACATGAGGAAGAGGGCTAAAGGGAGGAATGCCCTAGCCTTGGACTTATTCATAGAATAGTTGCCTAGATGGCAAGAAGAGCACTAAAGTATTCGTAAGAGCTATGGTTTACGAGAATGATAAGTGCATCTATCAATATTCGAGGACGAATGTTCCAAAGGGGAGAATGATGTTATATCCCTCATTTTCATATGTTAAAGTTTCGTCGAAAGTTAATCGGTGTAAGCTTGGGAATGGGATTATTTTGAAATTATAGGCAATATACTATTTCAAACAAGTGATGAGTAAATTCGTGAAGGTGAGAGGGGGAAGCAAGTCAAAGAAAATGAATTTTCGTCCAAGTTTGCTATGTTGGGATAAAATATGGGCCCGACGATAATACCCGATATTTATGGACTAGTACCATACAAGGTACCATATGACCATGGTAGTATGATGTATAAAGTATATTAAAAATAAATAGAATTTTATATAATTTGAGATAATTTTTAATTATGGGGGTAATTGATTAATTACCGGGTAACGGGACATTATCCAATTAACTAATAAGTGGATAAAGATAAAATTTTCCGCCCCCATCCCCACGTGGCAGCAAGCCACATTCTAAAGGAATGACTCTTAGCCATTCTTTTTAAGTGGCAACTTAATATGCTAACAACAAGACTTGTCAACTTTAAGAAATTCCATACAATATTATAATCAAGGTGGGGAAAGGCGTTAAGTCATTCTCCTAACCTTTCAACAAATTAATTCTCAAACTTTACAATCAGATGTGAGAGTTCAATGTAATTCCTTACCAATTTTCCACAAAAAAACATGAGTTTTTGCAACTAAAAGGAATCCAAAGAGAATTATTTGCAACGTAAAATTTTGTGGTTCTAAAGGAGTACGGTGCAATCTTTTTCAAGAATATCACACGGATTTTTCCCTACTCCTGGAATATTAAGACTATCCCTTCTTTTCTTTTTGGCATGATCCATACGATACAAACGAAATGAGCAAATGCACAACTTCCATAAATGGCTCTATTCATAGAAATACTAGAGATGCTTATGTTCTTGATTCCCCATGTGTCATATTATTCTATCATTTGTTCATGAGTCTCAAAAAAATGTAAGTTGGTAATGTTTATTTCATGATATTAATCAGAGGAATAATGGTCATATGATGTACCGAGTGATTTTATTAACGTATTTCATATGCACTTCATGCATTTATACATATATATATATATATATATATATATATATATATATATATATATATATATATATATATATATATATATATATATATATATATATATATATATATATATATATATATATATATATATATATATATATATATATATATATATATATATATATATATATATATATATATATATATATATATATATATATATATATATATATATATATATATATATATATATATATATATATATATATATATATATATATATATATATATATATATATATATATATATATATATATATATATATATATATATATATATATATATATATATATATGTATGTATGTATGTATAACTCATCACCACCTGATCAGCTGGTATACGTTGATGATTTTGTCTACAGTAGCCGAGATGATATGACGGGATACCCTCAGAGGCCTTATGATATTATGAAATATGTACCTATTCTCGACATGACATTCATATGCATATGCATGGCACTATAATTATTTCATGATTTACAGAGTTATCCAAACTTACAGGTTGAGTCGTTTACTCTATATTTCTTTCATGTCTGTTATGTACTTATTTATGTTCCTTACATACTCGGTACATTATTCATACTGATGTCCCTTTTGTCTAGGGACGCTGCGTTTCATGCCCGTAGGTCCCGATAGACTGGTCGAGAGTCCTCCAGGTAGGCTATCAGCTCAGCAGAAGATGTTTGTGCGCTCCATTTGCTCCGGAGTTGCTCGTTTGGTCAGTATGACTTAGATGCGTATTGTTTGGTATGGCGGGGACCTGTCCCGACCTTTATGTTAAGTGTGTACTCTTAGAGACTTGTAGACATATGTCATGTACGTAAAGGATTATATGGCCTTGTCAGCTTATGTTCAGCATACAAGTGATTATTTTGGTCTTAGAGGCTCATGTCTTATGTATAAGTTGGTACTACATGTTGTAACCTATTTCACGGCAGCCTCTCCGGGTCAGTTATCTATGGTAGTATGATACGTTATGTTGGTACTCGGTTGAGTAAGGTACCGGGTTCTCATCACTTCCCATCGGTTTGGTTCGTGACACTGTCTCGCTATAGCGGTCTTCCTGTACACACTTACTCTGCATATCAAAAGTTAAATATTGGATGGAAACATCTTAAATATAAATTCTTAAGTTTCTTAAAAGAACATTTATACCTTAAATTGATTTAAAATTTTCTCTTTCCGAGTATGGAAAATTTCTCCAAGTTGCATAAGGGCTATCATAAAGCTTTTTGATAGCATTGGTGAATATCTTCATTATTTGCTTGCCCATCTTGAATCTGAAATTTAACAATAACAACACATGAAAATATTAGTTAAAATATTATAAAACAATAAACAAAAAAATAATAAATAACTCTTACCCATTCCCCTCAATGACTATGATGATCCTTCCATAACGATCATAATGTACTATCTCTGGATCATCATCCTCAGCATGTGTATCAGAGGCATGCGTAGATGATGTAGAGGGGAGGCTCAGAGCTACGATCTCGTAGGCGAAGTCCTGAAATGGAAGGAGTAGATGATAAAGATGGATGTGATCCATGTTACTGCGATAGCCAGCTGCAATCCATGTGGTTATGATACAGATGGCTATGACTCATGTGTCTTTGATATGGATGGCTGCAATCCACGGGACTGCGATGCAGATGGCTACGATCCAAGTGGATGTGAGGCAGCTGGACTATATGATGGACGTATATCCTATGGCCCTGTGATGGAAGACCCGGTGTCTGCATGAAAGTATAAATCGGGTTCTGATGTGGAAGCTCAGTATAGCCTTGTGGTAGAGGAAAAGACATAGGCATCTGTGAAGAGGCAGAAAATGAGGGAGTAGTATTATCCCCAGATTCTACTCTCCTCCTTGCATTCCAAGCGTTTTCTCGACCCCGAGAACTATTAGGGTCATTCTTACCTTGACCTTTGCTTGCGATTTGCATACTATAATACATATTTAGAATGACAAAATAAGAAACTAGTTATAACACGATAGTGTTTTAAAAAACCAACTTGTTAATCCTCGTCGACGTATTGTTCCCCGTCCGAGAATTCCTCGTCCTCACTTGTTGCAATTTCATCAGTTGATTATTCGTCCTCATTTTCTATAGTTATCACTTCGTTTATGTCAACTTCTTCTAATATGCATTTAGGATATTCCAAATCATTTTCTAATTGATCGTCTACTATTTGGTGAACACTTGAGATATCGTTTTGATATGCAACATCTAATGCATTCTCGACTTTTACCTTACCCACAGGCTTAGTTTTTATTACCACCCACCAATTGGACTTACTCCGCCGCAATGGATAATGGGCATAATACACTTTCCTAATGTTATGTGCAATTATAAAAGGATCATAGCGATCATACTCCATCGTATGATTAACCTCAATTATGTTGTATTGCTAGTGTACTTTTGTACCTCTTATTGGATTTGGGTCAAACCACTTGCATCTAAAGAGTATCAATTTCTTATATGGCCAACTTATATATTCTAGCTGTAATATTTATTTGACCACCATAATAATCAATATCTCCAACTTGATTGCCATCACCACCTTTAACCCACACCCCGCTGTTATTGCTATTTTTATTCTTAGAGTAATCCTCCATATGAAACTTGTAACCATTCACTACGTACTTAGACACATTGTTGTGACCTGAATCCCAGGACCCAAGATATATCTTAAAATTAATTTACACTATTATTTGGATTATTTAACTATATATAGTGTTTAAAAACTAGACACATCATAACCATATATATATATATATATATATATATATATATATATATATATATATATATATATATATATATATATATATATATGTATATATATAAATTGTTTGAACCACGCATCAAATCTCGTATACATAGATCATGGCCAAATTGACCCACAAAGTGATTGTGACACATAAAAAACTTTTAGTAGTTGCATCAATATAATCACTGTAAATTTTACATTTTGTTTACTAATAGATCAATACTTACTTAAGAAATGGTTGAACTTCAAGCCAATTTAACAACACATGCATTGTAGTTGACTTGTACTCCATATCACTCAAACTTCTTTTTCTAACATCCTTAGAACATCGGCCTGGTTGATTGAAGATAGACACTGGTGGATATAGTGGATCATTCACACATTCATTAGTGTGCCTATTGGGCCTATTCCTAGAACATGGCACATTACTCTCAAAATAGTGAGAACAAAAATGTGTTGTTTCTCTTGCAAGATATGTTTCGCATATAGATTTTTCAATCCTATTCATCTGCTTAACAAATTATTTGCATTTTTCAGTTGTCCTACATAATGTCATGTTAGCCAAGAAGATTCAAATAATAGAATATTACATCTAACTTATAATATTACCTCTCAAAAGAATACATCCATCTGCATTGAACAAGCCCTCCAAGTTGTTCCTCGTAAAGGTGGATTGGAAGGTGTTTTATCACATCAAAGAAACCACATGAAAATATTTTTTCCATCTTATTAGAAATTACAGGAATATTCTGATCCATCCGAAGTAGGTTTTCTTCCTTCAAAGTGGTAGAATACAAGTCTTTGAAGAACAAATTGATCTCTGTGATGGGTTTTCAGATTCTTTCAGGTAAACCGAAAAATGCAATAGGCACTAAGATCTCCATAAAAATATAACAGTCATGACTTTTCAAATGGCTCTGCTTTCCTACCTCCATATCTACATGTTTTCTCATATTTGATGCATAACCCTCAGACATCTGCAAGTTTGTAACCCAATCACAAATATGTCATCTCTCCTCCAAAGTGTATATGTAACTTGCTTTGGGCTTGAACACCTTACAATTGTTCATTTTCTGCAAATATAATTCAGGTCGCCTACAATATTCTTGTAAATCCATTTAGTCTTCTGGTTATCTTTTGTCTTACCTTTAACATCCATAACTGCATTGAACAATTGTTAAAGTAATTCTTCTCAATACGCATGACATCAAGATTGTGTTGGAGAAGATTATTCTTCCAATAAGGCGACTTCCAAAATATATTATGTTTCGTCCAAGTATGAGTAACACCATATCCGGGGAATCTAGAAGGTGGAGCATCAGTAACTTTAGTGAAGTTTTGCACCCTCTCCCAAATTTCCTCACCCGAAAGTATCGGAGGTGGAGAATCATGTTCTACTTTATTCTTTTTGAATGCATTTTTCTTCCTTCTAAACTCATGATTAGCAGGCAAGAACTAACGGTGACAATCAAACCATGATTGTTTTCGCCTATGTTTTAAGGTGAATGCTTTACCATTTTCCATGCAGAAAGGATAAGCTAGCTTCCCAGCAGTCATCCACTCAGATAACATTCCATGCTCAAGAAAATCGTTAATATTCCACATTAAATTAGCACGCAAGTTGAAATTCAGCTTGGTTGATATGTCATATGTTTCAACACCATCACACCACAACTGTTTTAGCTCATCAATCAAAGGTTGCAAATATACATCAATCAAACTTTTCAGATTACGTGGATCGGGGATAATACAATTTAAAAATATATATAGACTAGTCATATTGTCATACACAACTCAGGCGATAGATTATAAGGTGTAAGAAAGACTGGCCAATATGAATATAGTGTCGCAAATATAGAAAAAGGCGTGAATCCATCCACACACAAACCTAACTGAATGTTCACAGAATTTACAACTTTCTAAATTTGCATCATTTTTATAATATAACATGCAACCATCTTCACAACAATCAATTCTCATCGACGAAAGTCCTAACATAGAAACCAATCTTTTCTTCTTATAGAAATCACCAGGTAAGTTGATATTTAGGTTAAGGTCACGACCCAATTTCAATCATAGGCCATGATGGCGCCCAACGTTGCCGCTAGGCAAGCCAACAGTGAACTACCCATTTAATTCCTCATTTTAATATTTTTTAAAGTCTGTGATTTTTATTCAAATGAGGAAAACAAATAGCAATGAGTGTGGTAATGTAAAACATAAACTAAAAGGAAAAGTAAGGTAGTAGGTTAAATAATCAAAACCCATGAATGTATACTTGTCACGACCCCAGTTCGCCCTCCGTAAACCATCATGACGGCACCTAGTCTCTACGACTAGGTAAGCCTAACAATTTGCGAAAAAGGGAAAACAACAGATAAAAACTAATAGAAACTGCGGATAAACATAATGAAAACATTTAAGATGCCGCTCGGCATATACAAATACATACTCTCAACTGAAAAGATCTCCCAAAACCTGGAATCTCATGAAATCACAAGCTATGGATACTACATTGTCTCCAAAGTGTCTAAAATCAAAAGAAATACATAGGGATATAACTACAAGAGAGAAGGGAGAGGGACTCCTCGGTCTGTGGACGCGGCAGATATACCTAGAAATCTCTGAAGAATCGCCTCGCCTCAAAAATAGTAGGGCTGAGTCGAAGAACCTGAATCTGCACACGAAAAACATGCACAGGAAAGGGCATGAGTACACCACAGTGGTACCTAGTAAGTGCCAAGCAAAACCTCGGTCGGGTAGTGACGAGGAAGGTCAGGGCCCTACCGGTCATATACATATATATATATATATATATATATATATAAGGAGATGAAAAAGTATGAAGTAACACAGGATAATAAGAATAAAAACAACTACAACAGAGAGAAAAATCATACAAGAGTATATCTCCACACAGAAATAGCAACTGGGGATCTCCCGGGATATCGTCCTGTACTCCCCAAATGTAAATATCCATTGGATCTCCCAGGTGTCATCCCGTAGTCCAACTCATAGTGCGTAGGGGATCTACCAGAATACCAATCCGTAGTCCCAAATGTAAATATCCAGTACAGGGGAATCTACCGGGTGCAGTCCCATAGTTCCAATGTAAATGTGCAGGGGGATCTACCGGAATACCAATCTGTAGTCCCCAATAAACAGGCAAGAGAGATCTATCGGGATATCGCCCGTAGTCCCAAAGTAAACACACAATAACATCATGAAGAATATTCAATTCGATCCAATTCGATCCAATTCCATACCAAGGAAAAATAGGTATTTCTAACTTAGCATGCTGCACATAATTCAAATAAGGCAGTTTGAGCAAGTAAAATAGTTAAGTCACTTAGACATGCTTCCCTAAGCTAATAGTAGGCTTAAAATTGCAACTAATGTACAACAAGGAAGAAAAATACAATTATAGTTACTTAATGAAAACAAGATTTTTAATAATTAGCACATGTACGCACTCGTCACCTCATGTACAAGGCATTTCATATATCAACAATACCAAATACTAAAGGAGAGTTCCCCCACATAAGGTTAGGCAAGCCACTTACCTCGAACTAGCTCAATCAACTCGAAATCATGTTCTTGCCACGAGTACTCGACTCCAAATGGCCCAAATCTATTCAAACCAATTGCATAATGTAACTATAACTTCAAGTAACTAATTCCACTAATTAATTCGAAGCTAACACGCGAAATTAAGAATATTGCCCAAAAAGTCCCCCGGACCCATGTCTCAGAATCAGGTAAAAGTTACGGATTATGAACCTCCATTCACTCACGAGTTCACTCGTACCAAAATTACTCCAAACTAATACCAAAATCTTAATTAAAACCCCAAAATTAGGCGTAAGAACTTTTCCAAATTTTCCCCAATTTATCACCCCAAATCCGAAATTAGATGATGAACTCATGTTTAGATTAATGGGTTATAAGCAAAAAGGATTTAGGAATCATTACCCAATCGATATCTCTGAAAATCCTCAAAATCTCGTTCAAATCCGAGCTCCCAAACTCTAGTTTTGATAAAAATGGCTAAACCCTCGATTTTGAAACTTTATAATCTACCCAGGTAATTCCTTCTTCGCGAACGCGAGTCCATTGTCGCGAACGAGATGCACAAAAATCATTGGCCAGTATTTCCTCTTTCACGAATGCGTAGCTTACACTGGCGGACCCTATGCGAACGCGAGGACCATGTAGTGAACGCGAAGACCAAAGGGCACATACCTTCGCGAACGCGGGGCATCATCGTGAACACAAAGCATGATTCGGCTGCTTCACCCAGATGCTCTACGCGAACGCGAGAAACCTCTCGCGAATGCGATGAAGGTTTTCTCTGCAACACAACAACAGAAAATCTGCAACTTCTCTAAGTCCAAAAATGACCCGTTGAGCATCCGAAACACACCCGAGGCCCCCGGACCTCAACCAAACATGCCAACCAATACTAAAATATCATACGAACTTATTCCAACCCTTGAATCACATCAAACAACGCTAAAACCACAAATCACTCTCCAATCCAAGCCTTATGAACTAGAAATCTCAAGAATCCTACATCTGATGATAAAACCAACCAAACCAAGTTTGATTGACCCCAAATTTTGCACACAAGTCACATTCAACACTGCGGAGCTACTCCAACTCTCGAAATTGGATTCCGACCTTGATATCAAAATTTCACTATCGAACCGAAAATTTCAAAAATTCAACTTTCGGCATTTCAAGCCTAAATAGGCTACGGACCTCCAAAACCCAATCCGAACACGCCCCTAAGCCCGAAATCACCCCACTACAGTCCAAATTCTAAAGCTTAAACTCTCATTTAGGGACTAAGTATCCCAAAACACTCCGAAACTCAAAACAAATCATCCCGGCAACGGAACATGTGAAAGAAGCTCACCACTAAGCCTCTGGATAATGTGGGCACATGCTCGGACACGAACTCCGGATTCACCTGCTCAGAACCTGCACAATATGTGTAGAAGTGTAGCGTGAGTACATAAACAACATGTACCCAGTAAGTATCTAGTCTAACCTCGAAGAAGTAGTGACGAGGGATCGACTTCGGTACTTACTAATGGGCAATATACATAATGTACGATAACATTTAATAGGCATGAAATGTAACAACAATAATGGAACAAGAGGCAATAATTAAATGACCATTTATCAAATAACAATTAAAAGTCCTCAAACATCACATATTAATCTCAACAAGTAAGGGCTTAACACGTATCATAAATCCTCAAGTCATGACAGACATATCAAGTGAAATTAGACTCCGAGTGACAACACGCACGAGTAATATTTTCGGATTTTGAATTTCATATTTGCAACTCCGAGGTAAACCCATGAAAGGATATAATTTCCATCAATAATTAAACATTTCTTCCAACTCTCTAAGTAATGAGGCTCGATTTAACATAATCTTTAACCAAGTTTTACTTACTAATCCAAGCAATTAAACTAACAAATTGAGTCCAAATAGTGCAAATAATAGTATAATAAAGGATTATGTCTACCCGGACATAAATGAATTCTAGCTACGCATAGACTCTCGTCATTTCATGTGTACATAACACCTACAATTAGTACCAAATAGCAATTTAAACACCTATCGGGTAAATTCCCTCTTACAAGGTAAGGCAAGACACTTACCTTGTTCCAAAGTTCACTTTTCGGTCCACAATTCACTCTAAAAGCCTCAAGTCGGTGCCGAACAAACTGAAACTAACCAAATATTGTATAAATTAATTAATATATACTCAAAAGTTCATAACGTAGATATTATAGTAATTACCCAACCCAAATTGGAAGATTCCTAAAATTCATCCTAGGTCCACATGCCTGGATTCTGGAAATTTTTGAAGATAAATATTACCCATAACCCATGAAAATCATTGATTTTCAGTTGAAATCATTTGAAAAGATGTTAATGATTGAAGAAAACAAGTTAGAAATCACTTACCAATGTTTTGGAGAAGAAATGTTATTTTAAAAATCGCCTCTTATATTTTTGAAGTTTTGAAAAATGAAAAATAATTGAAAATCCTGTTTTAATATACCCCTCTCAGACCCCCTGTGCGGACAGCACAAAATGGAGTGTCGCCGTACAGCTCACCAGGTTGACTGCAGTGACATGTTCTAGTATTTTGACCATAACTTTCTCTACAGATATCTAAATTATGATTTCTTTACCTTTCTGGAAACTAGCCTCCAAAGGAATACAACTTTCAATTTTTGAATCATCTCAAAATTCCTTGTAAATCAAAAGATATAGGCTTCCGAAGTCGGACTAGTGAAATATTCCTCACCGCAGACCGCACAGAATCTAGTGCGGCCGCAAAGCCCTCACCGCGGTCCGCACAAAATCCAGTGCGGCCGCACAAGCCCCTCCGCGGCAGCATTCCTCTTTGTGCGGACCGCGTTGTTCTGTTCAGAGGCCTTCCACCTCTCTGAACCTGCAACATCTATGTTTTTAAGCCTACGCCATCCCGGAACCTACCCGAAACGCACCCGAGCCCTCGGAACTCTAAACCAAGTATGCATACTAACTCAAAAACATCATATGGACCTACTCGTGCGATCACATTATCAAAATAACATGTAAAATTATGAATTAAACCTCAAAACTCAACATTTCCATCAAGAACTCTCAAAGTTCATAACTCTTCAACCGGAAGTCTAACTCACGTCAAATAAACTTCGTTTTTCACCAAATTTCACAGTTATCTTTCAAATACTATAACAAGTTTGTGCTGGGCTCCGGAATCAAAATACGGGCCCGATAACAATGGTTTCAAACATTAATTCTTTTCTTTATTTCTTAGATAATTCAGTAAAACAATTTCTTTCAAAAATTAATTTCTAAGTCTTGGGACCTCGGAATTCATTTCCGGGCATACGCCCAAGTCCCATATTTTACTGCAAACCTCCCGGGATCGTCAGAACACGGATCCGGATCCGTTTGCTCAAAATATTGACCAAAGTCAACCATAATTAAATTTTTAACTCTAGAATTTCTATTTCTCTTATTTTCACATGGAAGGCTTTCCGGATATAGGTCTGGACCACGCACGCAAATCAAGATGGGAAAAAAGAGAGATTTTTAGGCCTCGGAACACTGAATGCACTTGCAACACAAGTGATGACCTTTTGGGTCATCACAGCATCGAACAAAAGAAATCATAAATCCACACGAAACCATAAACTCTCACCTAAAATTCAAACAAAAAACATAAATTCCGATATCATTCTCATGACTTTCTTCAGAATATACATACAAACAAAAGGACCTTTTATTGAATAAGGAAATTATTCGTGAATTGAAACACTAACATTAGTTTCTAACTTTTTAGTAATTTGGAGAGTCCTGAAAATTGAAAGGCTCGAAACTTTACCTAAATAATCTTTTCTAATTAAATGAGTATTTTAAAATATTAGGAAAATAATTAAATCGCTATCCCTAAATATTAGGAAAAATAGTTAAATGGCTATTTTGCTTAATATGAACTCTATTTTCAAAGGGTAAAAAAGACAAACAACATTTCGCTAAAGGAATTTGTGCTTTTAATATAGTACTAGCTTTTATGTAGGTGCGTTGCACGAAAACCTTTAGTTTATCATTTTTATGAAGGAACAATAAATTAAATTTACGGGAAAATTATGTACAAGAATATTGAATAAAGCCTTTAATGTGGGGAAAAATGCAATAGTATCGTCAATGGGAACTTGCATTGCACATATATTCTGTGTCAATAGTCATCTTTGTGGGGGAAAATGATACATGTAATTTTATACTCTCATTCTGTCACGACCCTAAACCTAGACTCGGTCGTGATGACACCTCTTGTGGAGACAAGGCCAGCCGACACACTCTCAATTCATTTCTAAGCAATTAAGACAATACAAATTAAGTCTTTAACATAATAATAATCCCAAAATAAAGGTGAATACTACAATTTGCGGAATAGACATAGCCTGTGATGCCTTTGCCTCTCGAATCGACCTCCGGATGCTCCAAATCTAACCAAAATCACTGCAAAATCATCAAAATATGCTAAGGGAACAAAACCCACTCTAAAGAAATCAAATTACAATACAAATCCCGAAATTGGCCAAACCCGACCCCTGGGCCCACGTCTCGAATTCTGATAAAAATTACATCAATAGACTCCTTACCACTCCCTAAGTTCATTCATACCAAAAGCATCAAAATCCAACCACAAACGACCCCTCAAATCCCAAATTCTAGGTCTCCAATTACAAGCTCTAGTTCTTTAATGTTAGGCTTAATTTTCATGATTAATTAGGTAGAAAACACATTAGGATCGAGTATAAAGTCCATAAATCTTACCTCCAAGTGTTCCCCCTTGAATCCCTCTTCAAAAAGCTTCAAAATCGCCCAAAAATGGTGAAAGTTAGCCCCAAAATCACGGACAATGGCTATTTAAACATTCTGCCCAGACATTCAAAACCTTCTTCGCGAACGCGGTCAAAGCCTCGCGTTCGCGAAGCACAACCTGACGTTGACCACATTTTCCTCTTACGCGAACGCGACCACTCCCTTGCGAATGCGATGACTCCACAGCTCAAACCATCGCGAACGCGGCTCCCTTCTCGCGAACGCGTAGCTCAACAATCCAGCCCTTCGCGAACGTAGAACCTCCCTTGCGAACGTGAATGCTAAATCTTCAGCCTCACCTGCTAACCGTTCGTGAACGCGAGGGCCTACTCGCAAATGCAAAGGCCAATTGTCTGCAACACCCAACAACATATTTCTGCAATCTTTCACAACATGAAATGGTCCGTTTAACCACCCGAAACTCACCCGAGGCCCCCGGGACCTCCAAAAAACATGCCAACATATCCCTTAACGTCATTCAAACTTGCTCCAACCTTCGAAACGCTCAATTCAACATCAAAACACCAAATTCGCATCGGATTCAAGCCTAAGAATTCCAAAATCTTCTAAATTCCGCTTTCAATCAAAAAGTCTATCAAACCGTGTCCGAATGGCTTGATATTTTGCACACACATCCCAAATGACACAACGGACCTATTGCAACTTCCGGAATTTCATTCCGATCCCTATATCAAAGTCTCACCTATCAACCGGAAAACGCCAAAATTCCAATTTCGCCAATTCAAGCCTAGACCCACTCCGGACCTCCAAAACACATTCCGATCACGCTCCTAAGTCCCAAATCACCTCCCGAAGCTATCCGAACCATCATAACTCACATCCGAGCCCTTTAACACATAAGTCAACATCCGGTTGACTTTTCCAACTTAAGCTTCCTCAAAAGAGACTAAGTGTCTCAAACCTTACCAAAACCTCTCTAAACCCGAACCAACCAACCCGGTAATACAAAATACAGCTGAGCAAGACAATAAAAAGAAAAAATAGGGAAAATGGAGCGGTAACTCATGAAACGACCGGTCGGGGCGTTACACATTCATATTATGAATACATTTGTTTGATCTTTAAAATAGACTAATAAAAGCAAGAAAAGTTACTGCTAGTCATTAAAATTTGTTATGAACATTGACTCTATTCTAGAATAACTCAAGGATAATTTTAAGTGTAATATTGAAAGACTTGCTTTAGTTTCTAATACTATAAACCGATGTCTCTTATCGGACAAAACCAAAAGAACTATGATGTCCATACAACTCCCTACTCATGTTTACAATTTGTTTTGTGTGTGTAAACATTAGAACTTTTCACCCAAATATCTCATAACTCTTAAGAAAGTACCCTTGCTGCATACTTTTCTTTTGGAGCTTCACAATTATAAGTTACTAATTATCTAATCTCTCCAATCCTCTATTTAACATATAAACATTTATCTCTCAACAAACAAACAATAGATGGCGTCCAATGATCCACTTTTCATCTTCCTGATTTTCATCAACTTCCTTTATCCTACTGTAAGCCTAATTATTTCTTGTTTTCAGTTAATTCGACAAATTAGAACAAAATCCATTGCTACTGGTTATCAGAAAAAGAAAAACTGAAGTAACTCCTTTTTACCAACACTAATGTAAAATGTAATTAAGCTAAAAGGCAATTTCTTTTAAATTTTAGGCAAAATCTTTCTGTAAACAAACATTTAAGCCGTGGCTTCGGCATTGGAGTCCTAATACAAATAGGCTCGTTAGTTTAGTACTTTAGTTTACAAACACTTGAATTCTACAACTAATGAATTGTTTTACATTTTTTGGACATTGTTATTGAAGACATAATTTAAATATGAAGGGTAAAAAAGTCTGTCAATATTTCGGGAATATTTTTTTGTCGTTAAACATTTAGCGTGTAATATTCGTGCTTTTATAGTAATATAGTATATATGGGTTATGATCCCTACAAATAGTGTACATGATCATCAACGGCCCTAAAGCACTGTTGGTATTAGTGCATTTTAATATTAAGGTGCATTATTTCTTGTAAAATAATGGCTGGCAAGAAAGTGATCATTATTTTGGTGTAACTCATGAAACCACTAATGTTATGATCTACCATTAATTACCCACTAAAGATTAAGTTTTGTAACCATCAATCATGTTCTACAATTTTCTTATCCCACTACCTTATTATTTATTTCTTGAAAGATACTCTACACCTATAAATAGTAGTGTTTCTTCCTTGTGTTTGGTGTGTGAAAAAATATGGTAATGTGTAGGAGTGGCAAATGAGCGGGTCGGGTCGGGTCGGATATGGTTCGGGTAAAAAACAGTAATGAAAAAATGTATCAATTATCCGACCCGATCCATATTTATTACAGATAAAAAACGAGTTAACCGGCGAATAATATGGGTAACCATATTATCCATAAATTCTTGCATATGATCACTTTTGAGAGAATTTGCCACGACCCGGATTTTCCACCGCCGAGATCGTGATGGCGCCTAACTCTTGAATGCTAGGCCAGCCAACAGATACGATTTTAACACATTAATCATTAACCAAAAATAGTAATAAATAATAATTAAAGCTAAATAGATATGAAGTGCGAAAATTTTCACTACAACAAATTTGGCCTAAGACTACACTAATTTTATCCCACGCTTGAAAAATGTGGCTAAAACTATCTATGGCCACGCTTTTTAAGGGTGACCTTTGTTTACGACTTTTGGCTACGAAATATTTAACAACACCCCTAAAGTGTGCCCTTAGGAAGTATAGACTACGCTTTGCAAATGTAATCAAATCTTAAAATAATTAGCAACACTTATTTATATTTATGGCTACTCTTTCAAGCGTGCTATTTGTGTAATATTAAAAGCAACAATTTATAAGTGTACTCTAAAGTTATCCACAAAAATTGCAGCAAAAAAAGTATTCCCTCTATATATTGCCCGCTTTTATTAAAGTATTTCCCTCCAACTCCAAAAAGGTAAAAGAATTCCCTCCTATGTAGGATCTCCACTTTAGGGTTTTTGTACCTTCTCATAACTTTAACAAAATCTAAATTTTTTACACCTTACAGAAACATATATATCTATCGATTCTACCAAGTTGTAGGGTTATTCGCTTCTCTCTACGGTTTCTTCAAAAGGTAACATTAAATTTATTTCATGTAGATTTATTTCATATGGGTTCAATTTTGAAGGTTTTAAGCATTGAACTCATTATATTTTTAATGTTATGGGTTCATATCTATTATTTTTGCAATTTTAATAAATTTTTAATTACAAATTTTTACTCCGCGTTGAAAATTATGAGCTTAGTTGAACCCTCTAGTGTGACACTACATCCGCCTCTATTAAGTGAAAGTAGGATATAAGAAGAATATCAACTATTAAAGCTTTCCTTAGTTTCCAACTGGAAAATTCTATTGAAGACTCTATTATGTCAAGTCATTGGTTATGATAAAGAGATTGACTACTTGTATATCATTGTCACCAAATAATCAGAAACGATAAACAATATGTTAGAAATTATGGATAATTTTTTGGATCTGTTTCAGTGAAGTTCTGCATTGATAAGTAGGAAATAATGATAAATAGAGCAAAACCAAGTTTGACTCATATTCTCTAATTGGTTATTCATGTGTTTTTGTTTTCTCTATTCCTTTTTCTTCTTTTCCACCGTTGCCAACTATTAGAGTCATGTACTATATTTTTTTCATATAATATTTTGTCGTGGTGCTGATGTCTCAGTAGATGAAGCGCATACATTGTCACTAAATGTAAAGAGGTAGTTAAGGCATATACGCTTCTCTTCATTCCATAATTCAAATAACTATGTTTTCTATTTTCATATACGAGCCCAAATATATAATTTCTACTCAATTCCATAATCATTTTTGTGGTCTAATCCCATTTTTATCAAAACTTAGGTTTTTCAACAATATCCTAAATTTCCATAATTTTTATGTTAAACTCTACCTATAATGTATGTATTAAACTCATATTGAGTAGAAAATACTTACCTCGAAGTGTTCGGTGAAAATCCCTCCTCAAAGAGCTCTAAAATAGGCCACAAGTTGAGAGAAATGAACCAAATAAGCCAAAGTCGCGGATGAGGCCTCGCGATCGCGAAGGCAAGCTACCCAGGCCTAGAAAAATGACCTTCGTAAATGCGACCAGAGCCTCGCGAACGCGAAGGCTTGCCTGTCCTACCCAACGCAAACGCGAGGTCTTCTTCGCAAAGACAAAGACCAACATCGTGCCACCCCTAGCCCTAGATTCCTATATGCGAATGCGGGCCCATCCACGTGAAGGCCACAGGTTCCAGGCCTTCGCGAATGTGGACTGGGCTCAGAACATGAAGCACAAATTTCCAGTCCCCAGAATTCTTTCTTCGCGAACGCATCCCAAACTCTGCGATCGCAAAGAAGGAAACCAGAACCAGCAGTGACAGATAGTTGGACTTAGCTTCGGGTAGTCCGAAACTCACCTGAGCCTCCCGGGACCCCGTCTAAATGCACCAACAAGTTCATAAACATAATACGGACCTATTCGAACTCTCAAAACATGTGAGATAACATCAAAACTAAGAATCGCACCCCAAAACCAAATTGAATCAAATTATGAACTTCAAGCTTTTCAACTAACTCCAAACGCGCCAAATTATAATTAGACTACTCAGAATGACACCAAATTTTGGGTACAAGCCATAAATCACCATACGAAACTATTACAAGGCTTGGAATCCCAAATGGACCTCGATAACACAAAAGTATACTCCAAACTAAATTTAAAGAACTTGAAAACCTTCAATGCGCCAACTTCATTATTAAGCGCTGAAACGTTCCCTAGCCATCCTAAATCTAATCCGAACAAACGCCCAAGTCTAAAATCATCATACGAACCTATTGGAACCGTCAAATCCCAGTTTCAAGGTCGTTTACTTAAAACTTTTTATATACTCAAAACATTGATGCAAGTCAAACTTGGCCATTATATACTCAAAATATTTACTCAAGTTAAACTTGGTCATTATATACCACTATTAAGGAACTAAGTGTTCTGATTTCAACCAGAACCCAAGTCAACCATCCCCGCAAGTCATAAAATAATAAAGGCACAAAAAGGGAGTCTTAATTAGGGGAACGGAGATCTAAAGAGCAAAATAATCAGTCGGGTTGTTATAGTTAACTAGTTCACTCATAAGGTCAATGAAAGAGTCCATGGCCACTTGAGAAATATTCTAATCAGATTAGATACTTAGTAATATAACCACAACAGACAAAAATACAACAACAATAATGGAATAAGAGACAATAATTAAATGACCATTTATCAAATAACAATTAAAAGTCCTCAAATATCATATATTAATCTCAATAAGTAAGGGCTTAACATGTATCATAAATCCTCAAGTCATGACAAACATATCAAGTGAAATCGGACTCCTAGTGACAACATGCATGAGTTATGTCGAGGTCGTACGACCTGATCCATAATATTCGTGTACATACACTACCGGGGTCGTACGGTCTGATCCATAGATGCATCATGTATATATATATATATATATACCGAGGATTTCGGCCCGATCTATAGGAAGGAAATTCGGATTTTGAATTAAATATTTGCAACTCCGAGGTAAACTCATAAAAGGATATAATTTCCATCAATAATTAAACATTTCTGCCAACTCTCTAAGTAATGAGGCTCAATTTAACATAATCCTTAACCAAGTTTTACTTACTAATCCAAGCACTTAAACTAACAAGCTGAGTCCAAATAGTGCAAGTAATACATAATAAAGGCCTATGTCTACCCGGACATAACATGAATTCTAGCTACGCACAGACTCCCATCACTTCGTGCATACATAGAACCCACAATTAGTAACCAATAGCAATTTAAACACCTATGGGGTAAATTCCCTCTAACAAGGTTAGGCAAGAGACTTACCTCATTCAAAAGTTCACTTTTCAGTCCACAATTCACTCTAACAGCCTCAAGTCGGTGCTGAACAATTTGAAACTAGCCAAATATTATATAAATTAATCAACATATACTCAAAAGTTCATAACTTAGCTATTAGAGTAATTACCCAACCCAAATTTAAAGATTCTAAAAATTTCACCCCCGAGTCCACATGCTCGGATTCCGAAATTTTTTAAAGATAAATGTTACTCATAACCTCACGAACCCAAATACACAATTTCTACTCAATTCCATAATCATTTTCGTGGTTTAATCCCATTTTTATCAAAACCTAGGTTTTTCAACAATCTCCTAAAATTTTCATAATTTCTATGATAAAATCGACCAATAATGTATGTATTAAACTCATATTGTGTAGAAAATACTTATCTTAAATGTTAGGTGAAAAATCCTCCTCAAAAAGCTCTAAAATTGGCCACAAGTTGAGAGAAATGAACCAAATAAGCCTAAAATCCCTCCTCAAAGAGCTCTAAAATCGACCATAAGTTGAGAGAAATGAACCAAATAAGCCTAAGTCCCGATATTTTAAACCCTTTCTGCCCAGGAATGGCCTTCGCGAATGCGACCAAAGCCTCGCGAACGAGAAGGCTTGCCCGGCCTGCCCTATGCGAACGCAAAGACCAACAGCGTGCCACCCCCAACCCAGCTTCTTCTACGGGAACATGAGCCCATCCACACAAACGCGAACGCACAAGTCCCATATCTTCGCGTTTGCGGACTGGGTGTCGTGAATGCGAAGAAAAAATTCCAAATTCCTTCTTTACGAACGTGTCCCAACCCCCGCGATCGCGAAGAAAGAAACCATAACCAGCAAAGAAGGAAACCATAACCAACAGTGACAAATTTTTGGACTTAGCTCTGGGCAGCCCGAAACTCACCCGAGCCATTCGGGACCCCGTCTAAATGCACCAACAAGTTCATAAACATAATACGGACCTGATCGAACTCTCTAAACACATAAAATAACATCAAAATTAATAATCACACCCCAAAACCAAATTGAATCAAATTATGAACTTCAAGTTTTTCAACTTACTCCGAACGCGCCGAATCGTAATTATACTACTCGGAATGACACCAAATTTTGTGTACAAGCCATAAATCACCATACGGAACTATTTCCAAGCTCGGAATCCCAAACGGAACTCGATAACACCATAGTCTACTCTAAACCAAATTTAAAGAACTTGAAAACCTTCAATGCACCAACTTTCAACATTATGCGCCAAAACTCTCCAGGGTTATCCGAAACCCGATCCGAACACACACCCAAGTCCAAAATCATCATATGAACCTATCGGAACCATCAAATCCCGGTTCTGAGGTTGTTTACTCAATACATTGACTCAAGTCAAACTTGGCCATTATAGGCCACTGTTAAGGAACTAAGTGTTCCGATTTCAACGCGAACCCAAATCAACCATCCCCGCAAGTCATACAACAATAGAGGTACATACGGGTAGTCTTAATTAGGGTAATGGAGATCTAAAAAGAAAAATGATTAGCCGGGTCATTACATTCTCCACCTCTTAAATAAACGTTCATCCTTGAACAGGTCTACAATCATACCTGGAGTGCTGAATAGGTGTGGATATCTTCTCTTCATGTCCTCCTCAATCTCTCAAGTTTCCTACTCGACTAGTTGACCCCTCCATTGGACCTTTACCATAGAAATCTTCTTAGACCTTAACTGGCGAACCTGTCTGTCATTAATAGCAATTGGCTCCTCCTCATAACCCAAGATCTCATCTAGCTGAACCGGGTTGTAATCTAACACATGCGAACTGTCGGCATGGTACCTCCAAAGCATAAACACATTGAAGATTGGATGAAATCCTGATAGACTAGGAGGCAAAGTAAGCTCATAAGAAACCTCCCCAACTCGTCTCAACACCTTAAATGGGCCAATAAACTTTGGGCTCTGCTTGCCCTTCTTTCCGAACCTCGTGATTCCCTTCATCGGCGAGACTTTCAAGAAAACCTTCTCACCCACCATAAATGGTAAATCACGTATCTTCTGATCCGCGTAACTCTTCTGTCTGGACTTTGCTGTGCGAAGTTTCTCCTGAATCAACTTTAACTTTTCCAAGGCATCCTTCATTAAACCAATGCCATATAACCTAGCCGCGCCGGGCTCAAACCATCTGATGGGCGAACGACATCGCCAACCATCTAAAGCCTCAAATGGAACCATCTCAATGTTGGACTAATAAATGTTGTTATAAGCTATCTCGGCCAAAGGCAAGAATCGATCCCATTGTCCTCCAAGGTCAATCACACATGATCTGAGCATATCCTCCAGGATATGAACCGTCTGCTCTGACTGCCCATCGATCTACGGATGAAAGGTTGTGCTGAGTTCTACCCGGGTGCCCAACTCATTCTGTATTGCTCTCCAAAAGTGCAAAGTGAACTGAGGGCCTCTATCTAAAATAATGGAAACAAGCACACCATACAATCAGACAATCTTCTGAATGTAAATCTAGACCAATCTCTCTAAAGAGTACGTAGTCAAAACCAAATAAAATGTGTCGACTTGGTCAACCTGTCAATAATGACCCAAATAGAATCAAACTTCCTAACGTCCACTACAACCCAACTATAAATCCATAGTGATCCGCTCCCATTTCCACTCTGGTATAACCATCTGTTCGAGTAGGCCACATGGCCTCTGGTGCTCATACTTTACTTGTTGGAAATTTAGACACCTCGCTAAATACTCAACAATGTCTTTATTCATATGTCGCCACCAATAATGCTGCCTCAGGTCGCCATACATCTTCGTAGCACTAGGATGAATAAAATACCGAGAATTGTGTGCCTCCTCTTGAATCTTCTACCTCAAGCCATCAACATTAGGAACACATAAACGATCTTGGAGTCGCAAAACACCATCCTCGCCAATAGTAACCTCCTTGGCACCGCCCCGTAGTACTGTCTCTCTAAGAACCAAAAGGCACGAATCATCATACTAATGAGCCTTGATCCACTCAAATAATGACAACTGAGCCACAATACATGCGAGAACTCGATTGGGCTCTAAAATATCCAACCTCACAAGTCTGTTAGCCAAGGACTGAATGTACAAAGCCAATGGCCTCTCCTCTACTGAAATGAATGCCAAGCTACCCATACTCTTGGCCTTTCTGCTCAAGGCATCCGCAACAGCATTCGCCTTGCCCATATGATAAAGGATGGTAATATCATAGTTCTTTAGTAACTCAAGCCACCTGTGCCGCCTCAAATTGTGATCCCTCTGCCTGAACAAATGTTGCAAGCTGTGATGATCGATGTAAACCTCACATGAAACCCCATAAAGATAATGCCTCTAAATCTTGAGATCATAAACTATAGCGGCCAACTCCAAATCATGTACAGGGTAATTCTTTTTGTGGGGCTTCAACTGACGTGAAGCATATGCAATAACTCGCCCCTCCTACATCAATACACAACCTAGGCCAATGTGTGAAGTGTTGCAATACACAGTATACATCCCTAAACCGGAAGGCACCACTAAAACCGATGTTGTAGTCAAAGTTGTCTTGAGCTTCTTAAAGCTCATCTCACAATCATCGGAACGGAGCACCCTTCTAGGTCAATCTAGTCAAAGGTGTTATAATAGATGAGAAACACTCCACAAATCGGCGATAATAACCTGCTAACCCCAAGAAACTCCTAATCACGGTCACTGTGGTAGGAGGAGGCCAGCTCTAGACTACCTCGATCTTCCTGAGATCCACCTTAATACCCTTACCTGATACAGCATGTCCCAAGAATGCCAAAGAATATAACCAGAACTCGTGCTTGGAGAACTTAGCATATAACTTCTATCCTCGCAAGGTTTGAAGCACAACTCTCAAATGTTGCTTATGCTCCTCCATACTAAGCGAGTAGATCAATATGTCATCAGTAAAGACAATGACAGAGTCAAGATATGGCTTGAACACCCAGTTTATCAAATCCATAAACTCCGCTGGAGCATTAGTCAAGCCGAAAGACATCACTAGAAACTCATAGTGGCAATACCTAGTACAGAAAGTCGTCTTCGAAATATCCGAAACACGAATCTTCAGTTGATGATACCCAGATCTTAAGTGGATCTTAGATAACACCCTAGCACCCTGCAACTGGTTAAACAAATCATTAATATGCAACAACGGGTACTTGTTCTTAATGGTAACCTTGTCCAACTAGAGGTAATCAATCCACATTCGCATACATCCATCATTCCTTTTCATAAATAACACTAGTGCACCCCACGACGACACACTCGGCCTGACAAACCCTTTTGCTAGCAACTCCTTCAACTCTTTTGAAGTCATGCGGTACAATGGAATAGAGATAGGGTGGGTACCTAATGCCAAATCAATGCTGAAATCGATATCACGATCTGGTGACATTCCTAGTAAGTCAGAAGGAAACACATCGGAGAACTCCTGTACCACGGGCACTGAATTAATCGTAGGAGTCTCTACAACAGTATTCCAAACATAAGCTAGATAAGCCAAACAACCCTTATTGACCATGTGTTGAGCCTTCAGGAAAGAGATAACCTGACTAGATGCACTAATAGATGAACCCCTCCACTACAATCTAGGCAACTCTGACATCGCCAAGGTAATAGTCTTGGCATGGCAATCAAGGATAGCATGATATGGAGACAACCAGTCCATGCCCGGGATGACCTCAAACTCGGTCATGTCGAGCAATAGATGATCTGCTCAGGTATCATAACCACAGAAAGTCACAATATAGGACCAGTAGACCTGATTCACAACAACGGAATCGCCTACGGGCATTGACACATAAAGAGGAATACCTAAGAACTCACAAGGTACATCTAGATAATCAGCAAATAGAGAAGAAGCATATGAATATGTAGACCCTAGATCGAATAATACTGAAGCATCCCTATCGCAAAGAGAAATAATACATGTGATCACGGCATTTGAGGCTACTGCACCTGGTCTAGCTGAAAAAGCATAGAACCTAGCTAGAGTGCCACATGTTTGGCCTTTACCTCTAAGGTGACCCCTACCCGCCTGCCCTCAGCCTCTAGGCGGCTAGATGGCTCGTGCAGCAGATGGTGTGGTAATCATGGGCTGATGGCCCTATTGCATTGCATTTGCCCAGAACCTGGGCCAAGATCTCCTCATGTGACCAAGCTCCCCGCACTCATAGCAACCTCTCGGTGCAGAAGATGACTAACCCTGAGTCTAGCCCTAGGGACCTGAATACCTACTAGAAGGGCCCTAAATAGTCGGTGGATGGTAGGAGTTCTCTAGAATGGAACTAAAATAGGGCCGCACTGGGGTACCCCAAGAAGGGGGGTGCTAAATAAGTGGGTAAGCTAGACTGACCCCTCACGAACTGAGCCCTACCCCAGAAGGCGCGCCGCTGAATCCTCCAGAATGCCAAGGCCTCTTCTTCCCCATCGTATATAATTAGCCTTGGGTGCTGATAACCTCAATCCACTGAGCTTCTCCACAACCTGCTCGTAATGAGTCCCCATCTCCACCTCTCGGGCCATAGTAACCTGAATAACATAACGCAAGCCCACAATAAACCTCCACACTCTCTCTGCATCGGTGGGGAGTATCATAAGTGCATAGTGGGACAACTCGGAGAATCTCGCCTCATAATCAGTCGCAAATATCTGACCCTACTAGAGCCACTCAAACTGACCCTGCAGCTCTTCTCTTTGGGAGGGTGGAATATGTCTGTACAAAAAGAGACGTGTGAACTGATCCCAAGTCAATGAAGGCGAACCGCTGGGCTGCTAAGAAGATGGGACTGCCACCATCTACGTGCCCTGTCCTCCAACTAAAATATGGTGAAGTCCACCTCGTTGGACTCTAATACTCTCATGTTATGCAATCTATCCCTCCAACCGCCAATAAAATCTTGAGGGTCTTTATATCGATCATCGCCAAAGGTAGAAAGATGCAGTCTGGTCCATCTATCCAATAGCTTATGCGGCTCGACGGCTGCATCTGGTCTGGGCTTTGATACAGCCACTGCAACTGGCTGGACTCCGCCTATAGGTAATGTACTTGAGGTCTGATATACAATAACATTGTGCCTTGGATCCTGAGTGGTTGGGGTCTATACTCTCCCTCCCGCCTGAGATATGACTGGGTCCGCTGGAAATAAACCAGCCTGAGTCATAGAATCCATGAACCGGAGCATACGGCCCAAGATCTCCTAAAATCCCGACACAAACATTAAATCTATCGGGGCTGGCTCAGCTGCAAGAAACTTACCTTGATCCTCAATGACAAGATACTCCACTAGATCCACTGGTGGTATGACGGGAGAAACTCTAGAATGCCCCGTTCTCTAGAATGAGCTGGATCTCTCCCCCGGCCTCTGCCTCGGCCTCTAGCAATGGGGGGAGCAGCTCCTTTAGTGCCGGGTACATCTGCCGCATGCATTCTCACCATCTTTGAGAGAATAAGAGAAAGATACTTAGCACAACATCAACTACACGATAAGAGATGAAGAAAGAGATGTTTCCTAACACCCTATAGCCTCTCGAAGATAAGTACGGACATCTCCACACCGATACGAAAGACTCATTAGGACCGCTCATGACTTTTGAAACCTATGTGAACCTAGAACTCTAATACCAAGCTTTCACGACCCAATTTTCAATATAGGTAGTGATGGTGCCCAACGTCACCGCTAGGCACGCCAATAGTAAACTACCGATTTAATTCCTCATTTTAATATTTTTTTAAAGTCTGTGATTTTTATTCATATGCGATAAACAAATAGCAATTGGCGTGGTAATGTAAAACATAAACTAAATGGAGAAGTAAGGTAGTAAGTTAAATAATCAAAATCCATGAATGTCTACTAGAATTTCCAAAATCCGGTGTCACAAGTGCACGAGCATCTAGTAGAATATACAAAACTCCTTAAGAACTATTGTCAATAACAAGGTAGACAGGAATGATAGAAACATGACAAGAGAAGGCTTCGAGTGCTGCAGAAGGAAGCATGGGAAAGAAGCTCACCACTAAGCCTCCAGATAATGCGGGTACATGCCTGGACGAACTCTAGATGCACATGCCTCAGAACCTGCACAATATGTGCATAAGTGTAGCGTGAATACATAAACAACATGTACCTAGTAAGTATCTAGCCTAACCTTGAAGAAGTAGTGACGAGGGGCCGACTTCGAAACTTACTAATGGGAAATATACATAATGTACGAGATTACTTAATAGGAATGAAATGCAACAACAATAATGGAATAAGAGGCAACAATTATTGACCATTTATCCAATAACAATAAAAAGTCCTCAAACATCACATATTAATCGCAACAAGTAAGGGCTTAACATGTATCATAAATCTTCAAATCATGACAAATATATCAAGTGAATCGGACTCCGAGTGACAACACGCACGAGTTATGCCAAGGTCGTACAACCTGATCCATAATATTCATGTACATACACTACCGAGGTCGTACAGTTCGATCCATGGATGGATCCCCCATATATATATATATTGCCGACTATCGAGCTGGACAGTTTTTTGGTCGCTTTTTTAAACCGACCAACGTTGGTCAGTAGGCATCAGACGGATTTTATCGAATTTCTAGTAGTGAAATTTGGGCTCAAAGTATGGACTTTCAGTGGCATAGCCACATATAATGAAGGATGGTCAATTAAATACCCTTCATTGAAAATTATATTGTACATATAGAAAATTATACTATGTATATAAGTAAAAATATATTTTTATATATGCATATTAAATCTTGAACACCATTAATAAAATGCCTAACTTCATAATTGAGGACTCTGCATCAAGTAGTTTAAATGAAGCTGGCCAACAAGCGCACCGTTGGTGAAAATGAGCTTATATCCCATGTGAATTGCGCAGATGAAGTACTAATAGAGGGATTGAGCTGAGTACTTTTCGTCGATATGAGGATCTCTTGCATTTGAAAAAATAGGGCTTGTTTTGGATTGCTTTTACAGTAAGTTGCGAAGGCAAATGAATTAGAGTACTCATTTCATAGACGTTGATATTTGATTTCACAGAAGTTATAAATGTTTGACCAAAAAGTGCTAAATCTTTTTTGTTAAACTAATAAAATAAATGATAATGGGTAAATTCTAGTTAAATATAATAAATCTATTCCTACTTATATGGGACATATCCCTTACCTACTGAAAGTACAACTGCAGAGAATATTCTTCAGAATATTCCTTTAAAATATCTTATTGCTAAACTAGCCATTTTGGCTAATCTTAGTGCTCGACCTCGACATTAGTTGCTCGGCATGCCAGTGTTGCTTCTTAGTCACGACCTTGGCCTAATTGATTCTTGATTGCTTCATTTTAGGCGAGTTCCAATAGATCTGATTTTGACCCATACAATTAGTCTCTTCACCTGTCGGGGTTGTTTTTGGAGGAGCCCGATGGGCAAACTTTGCTAGTTGTAATTTTGAGAAATTTGAGCACGTTGGCCGAGGAGTGATCTTTTTATGGCGAGGTGATGATGTGGCGCTTCAAGAGCCACATCTGACCGTTACGTCATTTCATCATGTGTCATTATGGCGCATGTTCCCAATACGTTACGTCGTTTCCCACACCTCTTCCGTTTCGAAATTAATGAGGTGGCATTTGGGCTTTCTTGATCAGGGTGACCATATTCTTATAAATAGGAATGGGCATTTCTTACTTGAGTTGTTGCATTTTTGAAGCTTTTGAAACCCCAAGCTTTTCCTTCTTTTTTAAGTTTCTTGCACCTGTGTTTTCTTCCTCCCTTTAGCATTTTTCGCCACTGTCATCTTTTTCTCTTTTGCATTTCCTTTTCATATACAATCAGAAAAATGGCTAGTACCCCCTCTGATCCTATAGCTTTGGTTGTGGACATGCCTCCTCACGAAGAAGGAGTAGTCATGGTAGAACCACGAGAATTTCCCCACCATGGATGAGATAATTCCACGTTCGGGGAAGGCAAGGTCAAACTTCAAGAACCCACTTGAGGGTCAACCTGAACCCGTCATTTCTGAGATGGATACGACGGTGATCATTGCATTTAGGGCTAAGTGGAGATCCCGGCCCACATCGAACTTATCATTGCTGGTAGCGATGTAGTGCAAGTACATCGCCCATGGTACTGCGCATTTTACGCGTACCCGTTTGTTGTCGGCTATACACTTCCTTTTCCTTCCTTAGCAGAGGATTTTTGCCATTATTAAGGTGTGTGCCCGGCTCAGCTCTCTCCATACATATAGAAGTTTTTCCTTATGCTTATCAAGTATGCGGAGCTAGCCAACTGTGGTATTTCTCTCCACCATCTACTTCACTTCTTTTCCCCAAGTTTTCATAGGGGCACGATGATTCACATGCGCCACCGTGGGACCAAGGGATTGGTGGTGTAGATGGATAAAATTAATCTCTATTTTTTGGGCCAATTTCTTCAACGTTAAGACGGAGCACGTGGTATCGAACCCTAGCGGATTGCCCGAGGAGTGGAACTTTGCTCGTAAGTATTTTATTTGACTTCATTATTTATTTTTTGCAATCTAATTGTTCTCCTTTTATTTTTGCAGTCGAGAAGGATCCTCCTTCACCATTCGTCAACATCCACGACTGGGTAAATTGAATTTTTCCTCACACGGTGGGGATTCGTGAGTGGTCGCAATTTATTGAGAGGTTTGGGCACAGGCCTGCGGCCGGTGAGTACCTTGTTTTGATCTTAGTAATTTTGACCTTTGTATCATATTTTCTTTCCTTCTTTTTCTTATGTCTTTCTTCTTTTGGAGGAAAGGCTTCAAGGAGGGTGAGGGCTCCTACGTATCTTTTTCACCAGTAAGGTATTTCGTCCAGGCCCGTACTCGCTGTGGCTGCAAGTGAGCCTGCTCAGACCGTTGTAACTCCTTGGACCCCGACCTCGCATGGTCCTAGTCGCCAAGTTTATGCCCCGCTAGCGGAGATTCTGACTTCTACAGTGTTTCACTTGATCGATGAGTCGGATCAAGGCGAAGACGAAGAGGCTCCGCTGAAAAGGCGAAGGATAGAGGCTGATGGAAGAGTGATCGAAGAGGAGCCGGTGGGGGGTGAACCTAAGTTGACCACGACCGATCTGAGGGGTGGTACAACCTCGGATATAGAGATTGTGCCTCCTTCAGACGTGGAGATCACCTCCATGGAAGAAGGGGAGCGACCAGAAGCGGTTGTGACCTTTCCAAGGAGTGATCTGTCGTTGTCATGGGCAGGCCAACATTCCTTCTTCGGCTGAGGAGAGGGCAAAGAGTGTGATCGTAGATGATTATGAATTCGGATCTGATGACGACCCTGGGAAAGCGAGGATATTCGATGAAGGGCTTACTCGGGTGGAGGTGAGAACGGATGGATCCTCTCGCTCGATCGTAATCCATTTGGACTACGATCTGTTGGAGGATATAATGAGCATGGTTCCCTCCTTTGCCCCTCTTTGCTTTTCCACTAAAAATAAAACCTTTCAGATGCTCTGAGATTTCTACCTATCACTGGGCATATATGGGATGGCTCTGAGGGCGAGTTTCTTTCATCATTTCTGCAATTTGTGTTTTTTTCCTCTTATTGTCTTTACTAATTTTCTTCTTATTCTTTCATTTTTTAGACTTTTATTTTGGAGATCGAGAGTGCTCGCCGAGAAGAGAGGTGGAAGTTTGTTTTTCAAAAGATGGTTTCGAAGTATGTCCATTATCGTGACAAGTACCGTGAGATGCGTGCACGGTTTAGAGCAGATAGTAACCTCCAGTCCCTAAGAGACGAGTTGGGTCAGAAGGATGAGGAGCTTGTACGAACTATTTATAGATGTAATGAGCTTGAGATGTTATTTAGGGCCAAAAATGACGAGCTCGAGATGAGCAAGAAGGATATGACCGAGTGCGATGGCCTTTAAGAGCAAGTGGCAACCTTGCGGGGTGAGCTTGAGCAAAGCTCAATTAGAGTTGTCGGCCTGGGTGGTGAGTTGACTGAGAAGATGGTAGAGTTGGTGAGGGTCGAGGAGGCTCGGGTAGCGACTTTGGCAAAGGTGGCGGCATTAGAGAGCTCTATCTACGTCCTTAGGTTTGAACGTACAATCGATGCGAAAACGGCCACGTTAAGGGAGACGCGGCTTGATGAGCAGATTGGTGAGCTTGAGAAAGAGGTTTTGACCCTAAGTGAGCAAGTTGTCGCTCCTGAGGCTGGGAAGGCATATTTATTGGCTCGACCTTCTTCCTCTCGTGCTTCCGCTTTCCTCGACGTTCCTCATGACTTATGTGAGATATGGATCCATGCTGAGGAAAAGTTGGACATATATAGGAACTTGATGGCGACGGGGAAGGTTCCTGAGGTCGACTTTGAAGATGCTCGTGTTAAGGCATGTGATGCTAGGCTTGCCTGTGGTTATGACCCCGCCGCACCGGGGAACGGTGATGATGAAAAGGACTTGGACGGGCTTGCATCTGATGTTTGGTACGACTATGAGTATGACGATAGCGCAGGCAAAGGTGAAGATGGTGATGTTAGGCTAGGTGGTGAAAGTGGTGATGGCGAAGGCGGAGATGATGTAGTGTGATTTTCTTGTACTTAGTTTTTTTCTCTTTTCTTTCTTTCTTTTTTTTTGGTGGGGGCATCTTTCTGGCCCTTTGTAACATACTTTATTTTTTGGAATGGATTGACTAAATTTTTGTTGTATGTTCTTGGCTCTTTTCACTTTTCTTCGAATGCTTTTCCTTTGTAAGAGTTCTTGACTTAGTTGATTCGAACAAGGTCGAATGTTAATTAATTTGAGAAAAGTCAAACATTGGTTGGTCTGAACAAGGTTGAATGTTAATGAATTCGAACGAAGTCGAATGTTAATAAATTCAAAGGAAGTGGAATATTAAATAATCCGAACGAAGTCGAATGTGAATTGATTCGAGCGAGGTCGAATGTTGATTCTTAGTTAATTCGAACAAGGTTGAATGTCAATTAATTCGAACGAGGTCGAATGAGAGTCGATTAGAGCGAGATTGAATGTTTGACTCTTAAGTGATTCGAACGAGGTCAAATGTTAATGAATTCGAGCGAGGTTGAATGTTTGACTCATAAGTGACTCAAACGTGGTCGAATGTTAATAAATTCAAACGAGGTCGAATGTGAGTCGATTTGAGCGAGGTCGAATGTTTGACTCTTAAGTGATTCGAATAAGGTCGAATGTTAATAAATTTAAACGAGGTCGAATGTGAGTCGATTAGAGCGAGGTCGAATGTTTGACTCTTAAGTGATTCGAATGAGGTCGAATGTTAATAAATTCGAACAAGGTCGAATGTGAGTCGATTCAAGCAAGGTCGAATATTTGACTCTTAAGTGACTCGAACGAGGTCGAATGTGAGTCGATTCGAGCAAGGTCGAATGTTCACTCTTAGCTTGGCGTAATGTATGACTTGGCGGAGATGAAAAACTCGTGTATTTGCGTATTTCGCTTTGTTTATAAATTCATTGGAGAAGTTTACATGTTTTTGCTTTTTTCATGCATACATTGGGGAAGCCCCATACATTGGAGAAGTCCCAGTCTATCTAGTCCCTTCATTGGTAGACCTAGAAAAGAAGTTGAGAGGTCGAGCGATGAAGTTATATAATACCTTCGAGACGCTCTCTTCATCGCCTCGTTAAAAACCTTCCCAAGAAAACCCAATTGGGACAAAACTCGAGTAAGGTAAAAAAGAGTATGACTCGGGAGACGTCTATACTTAGACGTTGAAGTATTTGAGGTGGACGACATTCCAATTGTTTGGTAGTAATTTTCCCTCCATTGTTTCTAGCTGGAATGACCATTTGCTTACCGCCATCGTGATTTTGTATGGGTCGTACCAATTGGTTCCCAGTTTGCCTTCTCGTGGGTCTTTGCTTGCTTGTGTTTTGGTTTTGAGTAAGTAGTCCCCGACTTTGAGTGGCCTGATTTTGGATTTTTTGTTGTAGTACCGCTCTGCCTGTTGTTTTTGAGCTATCATTCTTATGTAGGCCATGTCTCTCTGCTCTTCGTCTTCGTTGAGGTCTTGTCGTCTACTTTCATTGTTGCTTGGCCCACTCTCGTTTGAATACCTTAGGCTTGGTTCACTGACTTCGATCGGTATTACTGCATCAGTCCCATAGACTAGTGAATGTGGTGTTTCTTCCGTGCTCATTTTTGGTATAGTGTAGTATGCCCATAGCACTTCCGGCAATAGCTCCGGCCACAGTCCCTTGGCGTTCTCAAGCTTCTTTTTCATGATGTTCAATATTGTTTTGTTGGAGGATTTTGCCTGATCGTTACCTGCGGGATGATATGGCGTGGAGAGTATTCTTTTGATGTGCCATTTTTCGAAGAACACGACAGTCTTTTTTCCAGTGAACTAGGGACCGTCGTTGCAGCTGATTTCTTTAGGGATGCTGAAGCGGCATATGATGTTTCTTTATATGAACATGATTACTTCTTGCTCGCGTATTTGGGAGAATGCACCTGCTTCTACCCACTTGGAGAAATAGTTAGTTAAAACTAAAAGAAATCGTACATTACCTCGTCCCGCTAGGAGGGGTCCGACGATGTCCATTCCCCATTTGATGAAAGGCCAGGGCGAGGCAACTGAATGAAGGTGTTTGCCCGTTTGGTGAATCATGGGGCATATTTTTGGCATTGCTCGCACCTTTTGACGAAGTCGGTGGACTCATTTTTCATCATGGGCCAATAGTAGCTTGCTCGTATGAGGCATCTGATGAGAGCTTAATTGTCGGTGTGAGCTCCGTAGTGGCCCTCGTGTACTTCTTTGAAGACGTGCCGCGTTTGATTTGGTCCTAAACACTTTGCTAGGGGACAACCAAATGTTCTTTTGTATAAGTCGTTATTGACAATGTTGTACCTGGCCGCCTGTATTTGAAGTTTCTTGGCTTTTTTTGTCGGGTGGGAGTACTCCGTCCTACAAGTATGAGTTACGATTGTGCCAGTCCCAAGTCAGGTTTATAGATCATACCTCGATTTGATCTATTGATGAATGGAGGAGAGTGACCACATCCCCCTCTCTGGTTATGCTTTTGGTGGTCGCCGCCAGTTTGGCGAGGCCATCTGCTTCGATGTTCTGCGCTCGAGGTATTTGGTAAAGCTGGTATTCGTCGAACTCGAGTAGTAGCTTGCAAATTTTGGCTTGGTATTTCTGTAGCCGTTGCTCCTTAATTTGGAAAGTCCTTGTGACTTGGTTGACGATGAGTTGCGAGTCGCATCGAAGGATGACTCGCGGTGTCCCGTACTTGAGTGCCAACTTTAACCCTACAATCATGGCCTCATACTCGGCCTCGTTGTTAGTCATATCAGGGCATCGTATGGACTGGCGAACCATTTCGCTTGTTGGGACCTCAAGCACGAGTCCCAGTCCAGATCTTGATGCGTTTGAAGCACCATCGGTATACAAAACCCATTGGCTGTGTACTTTGGTGGAAGTAATGGCAGTTTTTCTTTCGATTTCAGACATTATCTTCACACTGAAGTCAGTGACGAAGTTGGCAAGAACTTGTGAGTTTATCATTGTTCGTGGCTGATAGGTTATATCGTGCTCGCTCAGCTCTATGGCTCACTTAGCCAATCTGCCCGACAATTTGGGTTTGTGCTAGATACTCCTTAAAGGAAAAGTTGTGACCATCGAGATGGGGTGGCACTGGAAATAATGTCTAAGCTTTCGTGATGCTACGACCAAGGCCAGAGCTAACTTCTCGAGATGGGGGTACCTCGTTTCAGCGTCGAACAAAGTTTTGCTAATGTAATAGATCGGAGATTGCGTACCTTTATTTTCTTGTATCAGGACTGCACTTACTGCAACATCGGACATGGCCAAGTAGACAAGGAGGTGTTCTCCGGGTTCTGCCTTAGCGAGCAACGGTGGCGAAGACAGGTAGGCCTTCAATTTTTTTAAGGAGTTGATGCACTCGGAATTCCATTGGAGTCCGTTATCCTTTTTGAGTATGCCAAAAAATTTGCGGCACCTATCGGAGGACCGCGAGATAAATCTTGACAAGGCACCTATCCGGCCAGTCAATTTTTGCACTTGTTTTTCTGGTTAGATTTTCTGGGATTCCTTCTATGGACTTGATTTGGTCGGGATTGACATCGATGCCTCGTTGTGATACCAAGAAGTCGAGGAATTTTCTAGATGTCATGTCGAAAGCACATTTCTCGGGTTTTAATTTCATGTCGTACCTTCTGAGTATGTCAAAGGCCTCCCTCAAGTGGTTGATATGGTCTTCATTTCTTTTTACTTGACCAACATGTCATCTATATATACTTCTACGGTCTTGCCGAGTTGATCTTTGAATATTTTGGTCACTAGCCTCTGGTACATTGCCCCCGCATTTTTTAACCCGAACGACATCACCTTGTAGCAGTACGTCCCCTGGTGGGTGATGAAGGTGGTTTTTTCCTGGTCCTCCTTCTCCATGAGGATTTGGTTGTAGCCCGAGTAGGCATCCAAGAAGCTCAGCAATTCGTGCCCGGCTATGGCGTCGATGAGTTGGTCGATATAGGGTAGTGGGAACAAGTTTTTTGGGTATGCTTTATTCATATCTGTGAAGTCGCCGCACATCCGCCACTTACCGTTCTTCTATTTTACCATGACCACATTGGCGACCCATTAAGGGTACTTCGATTCTCTGATAGAATCGTTCATTAACAATTTCTCGACCTCTTCACGAACCACGTCATTTATTGAAGAGTTAAACTTTCATCTAATTTGCCTTACCGAGGGGTAAAATAGGTTGACGTTCAACTTGTGAGTTGCTATCTCCTTTGGGATACCCGGTATGTCTGCATGGGAAAAAGCGAATAGGTCTACGTTACTTTTTAAAAATTTGTGAAATTTACCTGGATCTTGGAGTTTATGGCCGATGAAAGCTTTCTTGTTGTAGTCGTCGTTGTCTAATTGGACGGGGTTGAGGTCCTCTACGGTTAACCTCGTGGCTTCTATGATTTTAGGGTCACTGATGACATCTTCCATTTCATCGCCATCTGACCCCGACTTTGTTAATTGCTATGCTTCATCGGCCTTTTCTTTCAACTGTTGGGTGTATATGCAGTCGTGGGCGATGTGGTAGCATTCTCGGGCCGTGCGTTGCTCTCCGCATATGTAGAATACTTCCTAGGGGTGGGAAATTTAACGACTTGGTACAAATTGTAGGGGACGACTTTCATGGCGTGTATCTATGGTCGACCTATGATGGCATTGTATGTCATATCCTGGTCCATGATGTGGAATGTTGTCTCCAAAGTGACGCTATTGTCCATGACGGGCAGTGTGATCTCTCGAGATGTCCGCTCAACTGCATTGTTAAAACCTGTTAGCATGATGCAGTGTGACACTATCTTGTCATCGAGCTTTATTTGGGTGAGAACTTGAGGATGGATGATGCACGAGCCACTTCCATGATCGACCATAATACATCTTACATTAGTATCAAAAACACGTAAAATAATGACAAGGGCGTCATAGTGAGGAACGACCAAACCGTGGGTATCTGACTTATCGAAGATGATACCTTCTTCAAGTTCGTCATACCATTCGTGGGTGATCTACCGCTTGAGTTTGTGGGTGGTGGTGAACTTCACGCTGTTGATGGATGCATCGCCTTCTCCTCCGATGATCATTTGAATGGTCCGAATTGGGGAAGGTGGTTTGGGAGGCCCCTGGTGCTGTTCTCGCTCTCAGGCGAAGTTGGCCCTCCCGCGATCACTCATCAGCTCTTTTAGGTGCCCTTGGTGAAGCATGTTCATGACCTCCTGTCTAAGGGCGATGCATTCCTCGGTCTTATGGTCCCATTCCTGATGGAATTCGCAGATGGCATTTGACTTTCTAGTGCTCGGGTCCGACTTCATTTTTTGTGGCCATTTTACCTTTGGGCCGAGCTTTTCTAGTGCATAGACTATTTTTGAGGGGGGAAACATAAAAATTGTGAGCTGATAATAAGGGGGGAATACCTCTTTCATTTTGGTGGATTCCCGTTCGTAGCCTGGATGGACCTTCATCGTGGCGTGGAGGCGGCATGAGGGTGCTTCTGACATAAGGCTGATGTATTTCTCAATTAGGTCGGGATCACGCTAGATCCCTCATGTTGTCATTTCTCCGATCTTTCTTAGACTCTATTTGGACCGAGGTCAGACGTTGGGTAGGTCTGTTGAGATCATCTTCATCGGATCTAACTTCGGCACAATAGGCATTTTGTATCTCGTCCCAAGTGGTTGAAGGGTATTTCATGAGACGACTCCACAATTTTTTGGTCGACTGCAACCCACTTCTACTTAGCCCATTTTGGAATGCGGCTACCGCCATTCCTTCGGATATATTTGGAAGGGTCATTATTACAAGGTTGAATTGGGCGAGGAAGTCCCTGAGCCCTTCACCAGGCAATTGCTTAATGGCGAATATGTCATTCACCCTTGCTTCCGCTTTTTTGGCCCCGACATGGGCGGTGATGAACTTTCCGGCCATTTCCTCTAACGTTTCTATGGAGCGGGCAGGGTACTTCAAGTATCAAGTCAGGGCCCCGCCGATTAGGGTCTCTCCAAACTTCTTCAGCAATATGGATGATACTTGTTCTTTTGAGAGGTTGTTGCCTTTCACTATAGTGGCATAGTAAGTCACGTGATCCTCCGAGTCCGTCGTGCCGTCATATATTTTCAAGTATGGCGGCATTTTGAAAGTTTTTGGTATGGCGTGTGGTACAGCCTCGTCGCTATATGGTTGCTCAATAAAATGACTGGCGTCTCTTTTTGGCAGCAGTTTTGTGGCACCTGGTATTTTGTCTACCCTTTCTTGGTGCTCTTTCATTTGGCTACGGAGCATTTTGTTCTCATTCTCCATCTACTCCGTTTTCCTCAAAATGGTTGTGAGGTGTCGTTACCTGTATCATTAACATTATGAGTAATACCTGATGCGGGAGGAGCGTGTTGTTCTTTAGCTGCTGATGCGACACCAGCTCTTGTTTTCTTCCCTATTCGCCCTCCGAGCGGACTTGTCGAGGAATCCGGTTAGCGTATTTGTCAACCATGCCTCAAGTAACTTTTTCACTGCTGGTGGTGGTTCTTCTGTCGTAGACGTAGATGCACCTTTCCCGTGCTAGGTCGTGACGCTGTCAAGAGGTGGAGGCGAGCTGTTTCGCCTGGGAGAGGTGTTTGGTGTTATGTCTTCCCCCTCCGTTTCATCTACTTCGTTGATAGGAGATTGGCGGTGAGATCGGCTATCGCCCTTCTCTTTTCCTTTCTATTGCCTGCCATGCTAGATTTGTGCAAACAAGGAAATACGAGATTTTGCAAAGTTTTGTGCGTTTTGCATTTTTTTTTAAGATCTAAAAAAAACTAAAACTGTTAACTAGAAATTTTTTCACAGACAGTGCCAAATTGTTTGACCAAAAAGTGCTAAACCTTTTTGTTAAACTAATTAACTAAATGATAATGGGTAAAGTCTAGTTAAATATAATAAATCCTAGATCCAAGATTGATGGATAGTAATAGTCTAACAACAACATTCAAAGCTATTTAATACCAAAAGGATATTTAATGATATTTGTTATGATGAATGAGGGGATAAGGACAGGCAATAAATATGATAAATGGCAATAAATGTAAATAAAGAGAATGATTCACCCAAATGTTCAATGAAGTGAATGATTCTCCCTCTGACAGTGATGTAAGGCAACCAAACGTGGGAATATAGAAAACTTTATTAAATCTGATGTGAGAAAGTTTGGGACCAAAACAAATCGAATCTTGTGTAAAGATAGTGTTTGCAGTTACTTGAGAGTTAACTTTCTAGAGAGATCTTATCAAATAGAATGTTACATACCACTTCTTTCTCTCTCTATTCCTACTTATATGAGACATATCCCTTACCTACTGAAAGTACAAATGCAGAGAACATTCTTCAGAATATTCCTTTAAAATATCTTATTGCTAAACTAGCCATTTTGGTCGATCTGAGTGCTCGACCTCGACATTAGCTGCTCGGCTCGCCAATATTGCTTCTTAAGTACGACCTCGGCTTAATTGATTCTTGATTGCCTCATTTCAGGCGAGGTCCCCCTGATCAAATTTTGACCCATACAATAAGTACTAGATGTTACTGGATAGTCATATAATATGGTGGATTGTCAATTTCAGATCAACAATAGAGTTCTCTTTCGCTCCAGCCCCATGTTAAAATTGTTAAATGCATAAACTAGTAACACTGGCCTTTTTTCTTTTTCTTTTTTTGACAGCGGAGATGAATCTTACAATTTGAATGTGGCTTGGCCAATGAGTGGGAGACCACCAATGTAAATCAGAAGGCGTAGGTGTGGCCTACAGCCTGGGCTTTCGAGGCCTCGTAGCCAACGCCGTCCCGCAACGTGCACGCAGTGCTTATTTATGCACATGTTTTGGTGGGACCTACCTTTATTTTATACTAATCGAAATTCCTCTTTAATTGAAAAAGGAAATTGAAATTCTTATTTGGTTGTTTGCAATAAAAAACTCCCCTAATAAGTATTAAAATTTTGGTTTTCGATATAAAATTTTGCATGGCAAAAGTAAAGTACTACTTTACTTACTGACACAATACTCTACATTACAAATGCTGGTACTCCTGTAAAAGTAGACTTATGTACTTATGAGAATATAATAGTATGAAATAAGAATTGTATATTAGTAATATCTTGATAAAATACCTAAAGAAAAAATTCTCTTAAGGTAGGCCACCTTTGCATATCAATTTATGTACTTCATTTTAGGTGGTACTATTACTCTTTGTAAAGTTACAGAAATCTCTTTTACCATATATTTTGTATTTTTAATCTATAAAAATATTAATTATTACAGCTTGTAGTATTTTTTTATACAGTTTATAAATATGTAAACTTCATTTTAAATTCTTGAAGAACCTATCTTCAAATTTGCACAATAAATAAAATACTTTCATCATCGTGCACCAAATCACTCTTATGTAAAATTGGAACATAGAGAGTATAATTGTGTTTCATTACATAGCAATCTCTACATAACTATTCTCAATAAATAATTTTTATATTACTCCAACACTATTCTCTTTTACTAGTTTTTACTCCACCCCCCACCCCCAGACCACCCACCCCACCCGACTCCTTTATTGCTTTTCAATTACATATGCATCTTTTCCGCAAAAAAAAGAAGTTTTTATACAAAAATAATTTTTTCCTTTTACTAGTCTATTTTAACAATCAAGAGATTTTTTTTTAATATTACTCTTAGTATTATTTACCCACACTCTCTAAATTTATTGAACTTAAAAATTTAATTATCATTAAAAAGGATAATTCGATAAAATAAATCCATAATAAGTACTCCCTCTGTTCCAGTTTATGTAAACTTATTTCCTTTTTGGTCCGTTCTAAAAAGAATGACCCTTTTCTAAATTTGGTAACAATTTAACTTAAACTTACAATTCTACCCGTAATGAGAAATTTTTAGGGAAATTACCAGTTATGTCCATTTATAAGTAGCTCATTACAAAAATTGGTCAATTCATAAAATATTACTAATATTAGTCAATTAGCTATTTGTAGCAAAATTAGGTCAAATTCTTGCTTTATTTTTTTGAGTGGGTGTTATTAGAATAGATTGGGTACATCTTGAAGAGTTCGAATCTCAATTTTGGGATAATTTGGTGAGGTTTTGAGGTGGTTTGAATTGAAAATTTGAAGTAAAAATCGAACATGAAAAAAAATGATATGTGTATCACACTGTGTATCATTTGTGTATCACATATGTATCATATTTGTATCAATAATGTGTCACATGTATATCCATGTATACCTGTGTGTGAGATATATGCGTGATACATGTTTGATACAGTTGTCGCAGAAGAACTTTTCTGAACTCGATTTAATTACGAATTTTGATACAAAATCAGTCCAAATCACCTCCAATCTTCCTCAAATTTTGTATATTGGCTTATTTATATGTTTTCAATGAATTTCAACTATACCCATTGAAAAAAGTTCCTTTTTTGCTTAGATTTTGGAATATTGTATTTGTTTGTATTTCATCACCTTATTTGCCACCTCATCCATGAAATTTCCTTTCCGTCTTGCATCTAATGTTGCTAATCACGCTTAAAAATATGAAAGGAGATTTTTGCATGTGATTATTTGAGATAAAGAACCTTATTTATATGTGCTTGACTAGTTTTAGTTAGTTTATAACTAGTGACTAGAGGTTGGTAAGTTGAAACTTATATGGGACATTTGTGTAAGTTTCTCAAGTTTTTACAACCACACAAATACTTTGGGCTCCTTTGTGATTTGTTTAGGACCACAAATTTCAAAAGTCTTCGTTTTTTCTTATACTTCGTACTTAATCAAAAGAGTTCACATAAATTGAAACGAAGTGAGTAATTTTTTAAGGGATATGTCAAATCAATAGAAGACTAGTGAAAGGAAACGAAGGAAGTATTATTCCTTGCACAGTCATGTTTGTGGGTGTTATAATCTCACGTCTTAACATAATTGATGGGTACACCAAAAAAAATAGATGTTATCTTTTGGAGTTAAACTCATAACATAATTCGAAGATTGTCTCATTAATATATCAATAACACAATATATGTTAAATTAAAAGTTCAAGGATAATATAAACAAAATCAGGTACCAACGGTTATAGTAGACGAATTCCACAGATATCACTATGTGATAATATCTATTCGTAGCGTTTCATTAAACTCAAGAAGGTTAGAACACGTCTTGCACTAAAAAACTAGACCTCTGACTTAAAAAAGGGATGTCTGATTTCTAGTTATTGGTGCTTGTAATAATTTTAAAATTTGAGATTTCAAGAACCCCAGTTGGCGCCAACGTACCTGCCTCGGGGAAGTACATAAACATTTATTCTTATGGCAGCTATTTAAGATTTAACGTGCTAATTTTATTCTAAATATTTAAATTAAAATTTTTAATTTTATGATAACTCAGAATATTTATAATCCGAAAAATAAACAAAAAAGTTAAAAGTTAGGATATGTTGATTAATTCCTAAATATTATCGATTTAAAATGAGTACCGTGTGTGATTTCTGCACCTGCCCCATCACTCTAATAAAGGCAATGGGGCCTTGTCTTTCAAGTTCCAATCATACTACCACCAGTATTCTGAATATTTTATTGTAAGATCCCATAAGGTTTTAGTATTTTACTACTATCTGTCTACTTTTTTTCTTTTCAAATAATCAACTGAAAAATAAAGAACATCCAAATTGGACAAAAAGAGCAAATAGAATTACCAGTATACCCTTTTACATTTCTACTACATGTCCTCCGAGGACTTGTCTTCAAACATTCAGGACAAAAAGAGCAAATAGAATTACCAGTACACCCTTTTACATTTCAACTACATGTCCTCAGAGGATTTGTCTTCAAACATTCAATAAAGTGAAAATAAAGTAACCCAGCGTTTGGATATTTATTTGGTTGAAATTCAAAAAAAGAGTTTTTGAAGATGAGATGAAAAATAACTTTTGAAAGTTAAAATTGTATTTAGATATCCATTTTACTTGAAAATAATTTAAAATTTTATTAATAGAAAACTTCAAAAATTAATCTAGAGTTACTTTTTGGGATTTGAAGATTTTATTTTCAAAATATACCAAAAAATAGTTAAAATCTATAAACAAATAGATATTTAAAAATAAAATTTGAATAAAAGCCCCCAAATTTTATAGCCAAATGAGAGCTAAGTTAAGTCTTTATATACTGACAATCTGTCGACTTTTTACAATATTTTAGGTTATTAAATAAGTCACTATTTGTAATAAAGAGTATCGTAGATAATTTGAAAGTAAATCCGTTACCATATAACACTAGTACACAAATTACTCGCCGTCAATGTTTTCCATCGAACCATATAGTTTTTTTTTGCATATAAACTTCAATCACTTAATCATAATTAAAAAATATGTAGTATCACTCTAATTTTTAATTTTTTCACCACTTAATTATATTTTCTCGTAAAAGCCTTTTCACACTTAAATATAAAAAGAATCACTTGGATCATTCTAGATATTTATTTTCAGCATCATTGTAGATTAATATGGGACTAACAAAGGTTGTAGTGGAATGATAAATATTTGTTTATTTTTAACTATATAGTTCGGGCTCGAGCCCTGGGTATGAAGTATTCTTTGTTAGGAGTACTATACCCCAATGTAAAATTTTCTGGTGCGATTTGAGATTTAATCAGGTTCAATGCAGAGATAAATACCGGGTGAGGAAAAAAAAGAAAAGAAGAAAAAGTAAGGAAGATGGGGTCAACAGTTTAAATTTGAGAAGAATAGCTGATAGGTCCTTATGGCTGACAGACACTCTGACCCCAAACCATAACAGTCCACGTAAGACAAAGAAACGCGCCAAAAGAAATATTTATATATACTCATTTTAAACTTAATTAATGGACCAGTAAAAGCACTTTTAAGGTTAATTAACAATTGCTAATAATAGTCCAACACCATGTGTGTAGAAATTGAATTGTATGTACACTCAAACATTCAGTCCCCTTCTCTTATTTCGGTTAAATAAATACAATGTCTCTCTCTCCGTCGCTTCAGATTTGGAACTTCCGGCGTAAGCCACTCTCTCACACTTTCCTCATTTTTCTCATTTGATCTGTTAAATTCAATTGATTAAACCCTTTATTCATTTCCCCCACCTTTCCAAATTCATGCGTTTCAGTGAGCTATGGGCTTCAGCTAGATGAGTGAAGTGATTATACAAGTATGTATCTACCTTTTTCTTTTGATTTCTAGGTTTTAATAATCCGATTGTTGAATTATAACTTTGATGCACGGGTATCTGATCAGTAACAGTTTCTATATCCAAATTTCGCATCGCATAATTAGATTATAGTTTTTTGATTTTTAACTTTTCTGATTGGTATGTTAGTTTATGTTTTATCTCTTACTTTTGATTTTCTATTGAATCGTTACTGGAAATATAATTTTCAGATTGATTCGTTTGATGATCGGGGGGAGAGTTATTGAAGGAAAAGGCAAATTCGTCCGATTGTTTTACTGTTAATTTTTTTTTTCATTTTAAAGCGGAGTGGTTGCTGTGTAGCAAGGATTGCTATTTTCTGTGTGCATATATTGTAGAGGGATTGTCTATTTGGAAAAGTACTTATATTTAGTGTGAAATACTTCATTTATCAGTAGAAAAAAAAAGAGAGAAAAGGAGGAAGAAGAAGGATTTCAGTGTGTAAGTGGGAGAGCCGGAACGCCTTTTTTGTTATATTTTTTTTATGAAGTGGTAGTTGGTGGTGTGAAAAATCTTTAGTTGGTATTTCTGTTTACTTCAGCGAAGAAGTTAATGAAATCTAATTAGTTTTCTGTAGAGAGTGTAAAGCGTTCTTGCCTGTTTCATGTTCAGGTGACTTCTGATGCTAAATTCATCCAAAGATTTAGCTGAAACTATGATCGCCGGGGTGGCTGGCCCTTCTGGTCAATGGATCCAGCAAGAATCATCTCAGCCACTTATCTTGAGTGATGGCATATCTTTAAACAATAATGTAAATAACCATATACCTGTACAGACTAGTGAGGTATTTTCTATGGAATTTCTTCAGGATCCTTCTTCCAGAATAGTTCCTACTGTGTCTGGCTTTACTGAGAAGCATGATAAGAGAGCTGGACCTCAAAGTAAGCTAATCCAACATCCGGGTTATGAAGAGCTCACAAGGCTACTTGGGTTGACAAGAATGGATTCTGAATGTGCTTCTGACATAACTGAATTTGCTTCTGCAAGAGGGTCTATCACAGAAATTGAAAATGGGGTTTTTGTGGAGAATGAGCATACATATAATCAGAAAGTTAGCTCTTGTGGGCATGTCGCTGGGGGAGCTACTACAGAGTTATGCTATGATCAAGCTACTTCAGGGCCAACTGCTCCACCCTCGTCTAAATCTGAATCTTCACAGTCACTAAAATCTTCTGGATTAGGAAATTCAGATTGTTCCCAGACAGGAAAAATAAAATTCCTATGCAGTTTTGGTGGTAGAATATTGCCTCGACCCAGTGATGGAAAACTTAGATACGTTGGTGGTGATACACGTATCATTTCCATTCGGAGGAATATTTCATGGGAAGAACTTATGAAGAAAACATTGGCCATCTGTAATCAGCCTCACACTTTCAAATACCAGCTTCCAGGAGAGGATCTTGACGCCCTTATATCCGTCTCTTCTGACGAAGATCTTCAGAATATGATAGAGGAATATTATGGCCTCGAGAAGCTTGGGGGCTCCCAAAGGCTTCGAATATTTTTGGTTCCTTTGACTGAATCTGAAAACTCATGCCCTGTAGATGCTGCTGTTGTTCAACCAAGTGATCCTGATTATCTATATGTTGCTGCTGTTAATGGCGTTGTTCGGATGGATTCTTCCGCTCAGGAGAATTATCATGAGCAGTGTGTAGGCGATGAAGTCCGCAAGGTGATACTTAAAGTAGACCGTGGTAATGGTCTTTATGTCCCACCTCCTGCTCAATTGATTGGTGAATCTCAGAACCAGGTTAGGCTTCCCACTCAATCTACTCCTTTTTCTCCTGTGCTTGTTCAACAGGGAGATTACAAGAACGACCCAGGGAACACATACAAGAACCAGTCGCCACATGGTAGTATTGAATGTCCGGTGTCGTTTAGCAGCACCCAATCATTACCTGAAAACCCGAGTGGATGCATTAATGTTGGTTATTATGCCCCACAGGTAAACCTGATGAATTTGCAGAGTCCTAACAAAAAAGATGATATTGCCCTGCCAAGCCAATCTAGTGAATTGATTTCACATCACCATGGTCTCAACAGAGACTTTGTTGCTCCAACACTGGAACAATGTGATGCCAGCTTTCAACAGTACTCTTTTGAAAGAACAGAACCCAAGGAAAGGACGGTTCTCTCTGAAAAGCCGAATGATGAAATGGATCTATTGCTGGGATACACTTCAACCGTTACTCAAAATGGAATTCCTCATGCCTTTTCGGATTCAAAACTTCAGGAACATGGAAAAAGATCAGCTTACTGCTCACAAGAGGGAATAAGCTCATTTTCCTCTTTGAACTTTGCACCAGCTCAGTTATCTTCACATGGAGTGTCTGCTGCTCAGCAAGAGAACCTAGGGTCTCTGCATCAGAATACATACCCAGTCAGTTCTCAGCCTCATATTAGGGTATTTAATGGGGAATTAACTGTGGCCAATGGCATGGTGCCAGAGTTGCCTTTCGACTCAAATTCAGTGAGTAGATGTGGACCCGTGCAAAGAAATGTTAATGGTACTGACAGTAGATGCAACCCAGCTGAAGCAGATTTGGAAAATTACCATCCCGTTTTGAAAAGCTGTATGGACAACAATACAAGTTGTGAAATGGTGAATGCATGTGATGTCAATAACGCAATTTTATGTCATGATGGTAAATCACCTGATAACAAGTCATCCAGAACAGCTGTGGTTTTGAGGAAAAAAATGCCTGACGTAAACTCTGTTATGCTGTCTAATAATGGAGGTGATATACCGGGTGAAGAATCACAAAATTTTGACATGAATTTTCTTGCATCGGCACCTTTAATTAGTACAGTAAATGAGCGGTCCCAAAGAAATCAATTTGAGAATGCCTCAGCGGGGATAAAAAAGGATGAAACTGAGAACAATATATCCCGGGTCAAGAGCTCTGAAGTTGCTGGGAGGTTTTCAAATTCTGAGACACAGTCTCATGGTGCAGAAACTCTGACTGATCTACTTCCTGAGTTGTCTGATGGTCAAAATTCCTATCATTTCCCCATGCCAGCAGTTGTTGCATGTCCTCAAGATACTTTTGCCAAAGAACCATTGCTAATATTCTCCAAGGAATTGTCATCATCATCAGTTGGTTGTGATGGAGGCCAGTTGATGTCCTCGCATTACTCAGCTTTCAGGCAAAACCCAACCAAGGATGCTGTTTTTAGGAGAGAAGTTTCTCTAATTGATGAAGAATTTACCAATTACAGTGGGCAGAGAGTTGTGACTTCTGGCATTGGTGAATTTTCTAATGAAAAGCAAAAGATAGAAGATGCCCAAGTTAGTAAGAGTATCAAAGAAAGTCAGCAGGATCCGAAGGCAAATGGAAGAGATATTAGATCACCCAGTGATGGCCTATATACTGCAAATCTGCTAGGTTTGGACACCATTGGTGGTGAAGTCATATCTTCCAGTGCAACAGACGGGGTGGCATTTCCCCATGACTTGGGGTTGGAGGTGAAATTCTATTTCATTTTGGTGGGCTGGTTTATGATTTATGTTACTAAATGCTCTCACTTATGCTCGTAAAGTTTTACACTGATGACCTGGCTTGGCGCAGGATGCCAACCCCAGCGATGGAGATAAAGATAATTTAATCACTGATGCTATGATGGCTGAACTGGAAGCTGATTTGTATGGTTTGCAGGTAAAGGATCATTTCCTTTCGTATTTTAAACCTTGTGGGAATTGCTCATGATAACATCTTCATTTCTCCCCTTTTCAACTATGACGGCTTACGCTCTAATCTTGCGTAAGAGTCTGAAAGACTTAAACGGCATTGCCCTCTTACAGCCATAGTACCAGAGGCAGAATTATAATATTTACAAAGGAGGACGAAACTGTACATGGCTTTGTCCTTCACTAAATACTCCCCCTCCTGCAATACCTTTATCCTTTTATCATAGGTTGTTTCATGAAGAATATCTTTGATTTATTGTTGTGAGAAGGCACGGGAGAAAATATGATATATATTGATATCTTGTATGTGATGCAATACAAGAGGTGCTATTTATAGCTACTCTATACAAAGGGGATACTACTTCTATTCCAATGTGGGACAATTACATAGCTATCTCTAACACTCCCCCTCAAGCCGGAGCATATAAATCATATGTACCGAGCTTGTTACATATATAATCAATGCGAGGACTAGTGAGGGACTTGGTGAAAATATCTGCAAGTTGATCATTCGATCTCACAAATTTCGTAGTAATATCTCCTGAGAGTATCTTTTCTCTGACGAAGTGACAATCAATCTCAATGTGTTTAGTTCTCTCATGAAACACCGGATTTGATGCAATATGAAGTGCAACTTGATTATCGCACACAAGTTCCATCCGACTGATTTCACCAAATTTCAACTCCTTGAGCAATTGTTTGGTCCAGACTAGTTCACATGTTGCCATAGCCATTGCTCGGTATTCTGCTTCTGCACTAGACCGAGCAATTACATTCTGTTTCTTACTTTTCCAGGACACCAAATTTCCTCCTACTAAAACACAATATCCAGACGTAGAACGTCTATTAGAAGGTGATCCTGCCCAATCAGCATCCGAGTACCCAACGATCTGCTCATGACCTCGATCCTCAAACAGTAATCCTTTACCTGGAGCCGATTTTATATACCGGATAATGCGGACAACTGCATCCTAATGACTATCACAGGGGGAATTCATAAACTGACTTACAACACTCACAGGATAAGAAATGTCGGGCCTAGTCACTGTGAGATAATTTAATTTACCAACCAGTCGCCTATAGCTTGCAGGATCGCTAAGCGGCTCCCCTGTCCAGGCAGAAGTTTAGAATTCGGATCCATCGGCGTGTCAACAGGTCTGCAACCTGTCATTCCTGTTTCCTCAAGAATGTCTAACACATATTTCCTTTGAGAAATAACAATACCTGAGCTAGATTGAGCAACCTCAATACCTAGAAAGTACTTCAATCTGCCTAGATCCTTAGTTTGAAAGTGCTGGAAGAGATGCTGCTTCAGATTAGTAATACCATCCTGATCATTGCCCGTAATAACAATATCATCAACATAGACTACCAGATAAATACATAGACTTGAAGCAGAGTGGCAATAAAACACACAGTGATCAGCTTCACTACGAGTCATGCCAAACTCCTGGATAACCGTGCTGAACTTACCAAACCAGGCTCGAGGAGACTGCTTTAGACCATAAAGTGACCGACGCAAGCGACATACAAGGCCACGAGACTCCCCTGAGCAATAAAACCAGGTGGTTGCTCCATATAAACCTCATCCTCAAGATCACCATGAAGAAAGGCATTCTTAATGTCCAACTGATAGAGAGGCCAATGACGAACTGCAGCCATGGATAGAAAAAGGCGAACTGATGCCACTTTAGCCACTGGAGAGAAGGTATCACTGTAATCTAGCCCAAATATTTGAGTGTATCCTTTGGCAACAAGACGTGCCTTAAGTCGATCAATCTGGCCATCGGGACCAACTTTGACTGCATAAACCCAACGACAACCAACGGTAGATTTACCTGAAGGAAGAGGAACAAGCTCCCATGTACCACTTTTATGTAAAGCAGACATCTCGTCACTCATAGCCTGTCGCCATCCTGGATGAGACAATGCTTCACCTGTAAACTTAGGGATGGAAACCGAGGACAATGAAGATATAAAAGCATAATGGGGAGATGACAGACGATGATAACTCAAACCAACATAATGAGGATTAGGGTTTAGTGTGGTCCATATACCTTTTCGAAGTGCAATCAGTGTATTAGGAGCAGGATCCGCAGTAGGAGCCGTGTCAGGTGCAGGACGAGAACCAGATGGGCCTGATGTAGGGCGTGAACGACGGTGATAAGTCAAGAGTAGTGTTCCTGTGGCTGGGGAACTAGGAGGGATAACACTGGACTCCTCAAAAGTTGGTATGGGTGAAACCTCTGTGGTTAAAGGTGGAGGAGGATTACTAAACTCCTCAAAAGTCGGTATAGGTAAGACCTCAGATATGTCATGGTGGTCAGCAGAAGTGACATCAGTTGTGAAGAAAGGTTTAGACTCGAAAAATGCGACGTCAGCTGACATAAGGTACCTATGAAGATCAGGTGAATAACAACGATATCCCTTCTGAACACGAGAATAACCAAGGAAGACACACTTGAGAGCACGAGGAGCTAACTTATCTTTCCCTGGAGCTAAGTTATAAAAAACATGTGCTCCCAAAAACCCGAGGTGGAAGAGGGTATAAGGCTGACTGGGGAAACAATATTGAATGTGGAATCTGACCCTTGATGGGAGATGAAGGCATCCTATTAATCAAATAACAAGCTGTGAGAACTGCATCGCCCCAAAAACGCAGCGGAACACGAGACTCAATTAGAAGTGTGCGAGCAGTCTCAATAAGGTGCCTATTCCTTCTTTCTGCAATCCCATTTTGCTGAGGGGTATAAGGACAAGATGTCTGATGAATAATTCCATGAGAAGACATAAACTGCTGAAACTGAGAAGATACATATTCTAAGGCATTATCATTGCGAAAAATGCGGATAGAGACACCAAATTGGTTTTTGATTTCAGCACAAAAACTCTGGAATATAGAGAATAACTCAGAACGATCTTTCATTAAGAAAAGCCAAGTACATCTTGAGTAATCATCAATAAAGCTAACAAAATAACGAAATCCCAAGGTTGAACTAACTCTACTAGGACCCCATATATCAGAATGAACCAAGGAGAAAACAGACTCTGCATGACTCTCAACACTACGCGTAAAGGAAGCTCGGGTATGTTTCCCAAGCTGACACGACTCACAATCTAATCTAGACAAACTGGATAAACTAGGCACCATCTTTTGAAGTTTGGATAAACTCGGATGTCCTAAACGTCTGTGGATTAGATCTGGAGGATCTGTAACTAGACATGTTGTGGAAGGACTGAGCGAGTTAAGGTAGTAAAGACCTTCTGATTCACGACCTGTACCAATTGTCCGTCCCGTACTGCGGTCCTGCATAATAAAAGAATCATCAATAAAATATATACCACAATTGAGGGCACGAGTCAAACGACTAACAGATGCAAGACTAAAAGGACAACTAGGAACATAAAGAACGGAATCTAGGGTGATAGAAGACAATGGGTTGGCTTTTCCAACTCTTTGTGCCTTAGTTTGACATCCATTGGCTAAAGTAACAGTAGGAAGAGACTGTGAATATACAATATTCGACAAAAGTGATTTATTACCAGAGATATGATCAGAAGCGCTTGAGTCCATGACCCATGGTCCAAGAGTACTACACTGGGAAACACAAGCAAAAGAATTACCAGCAATAGGAGTGTCAGTCTGGGCAACTGAGGCTACTTGTGGAGATGTTTGCTTACTTGCTCGATACTGAAGGAGCTCATTATATTCTTCTTTAGATACAGAAAAGCCCTGGTTACCTGTAGTCTCGCTCTGAGCAACGTAGGCATTTTTGGGTGGACGACCATTTAAGGAATAACACATTTCGCGAGTGTGTCCAAGTTTGTGACAATAAGAACACTTGGGTCTAGATCTCCCAAAACGACCGCCTCCTCGTCTATTCTCCATAGCTTGAGATGCCCGAACATCCACTGTCTGGGATGCAAGAACAGAGGAATCAAGTATCTGTGATGAAATCACTGGGTGACTTGGTGCTGCAGCAAGGCGAAGTAATCGAGAGAATAATTCATCAACTGTAGGGACAGTCGGACTCGCCAAAATCTGGTCTCGTACTGAATCAAGATCATGAGGAAGTCCAGCGAGTGTAAGAACTAGAAACATTTTCTGTCGCTGCTCTTGTTGTTTTGACACACTAGCAGAAACTGGCATCAATGTCTCAAATTCCTCCATGACTGCATGTACCTGACCCAAGTAAGTAGACATATCTAATTCTTGCTTCTTTAAGTTTGTCATCCGTGATATCACATCATAGAAGCGAGATATATCATTAGTGTATAACGTACGAGCCTTTGCCCAAACCAAATAACATGTCTGGAATGGCCGAAACAAAGACATCAACTTAGAATCAATAGAACGCCACAAGATGCTACATAATTGAGCATCAATTTTTGCCCAAAGCGCTATCGCCTTTTCATCTCCTTCGCTAGACTGTTTAATCAGATGATCTTGCACACCTTGACCTTTACACCACAACTCGACAGATGAAGCCCAAGCTAAGTAGTTTGAACCTCCCATTAAAGGTTCCGAGGTAATCATAACATTAGAGTTTCCAGAACTCATGCTTTTAGACCCAAAAACATCAATTCCCAAAGACATCTTGTAAATTATTACCAAATAAGAGAAATAATCAACTGTAATCCACTGAAAATAGAGTAAGGAACACTGAACCAGAATAGGAAACTACTGTAGCAGTTGGAAAGTTACTGTTGCAGCCGGAAAATATTCAAAGTGGTCGGAATGAAATAAAAACAGTAGGGGTAAGATCGGAATTACCAGAAGACCCAACTGTTCTGAAGGAACTTTTTCAAAAAAGTGGTCGGAATTTGGTGTAACCTGGATGGGTAGGCTCGGAATTGCAAGGGAAACAATCTGTCCTGAAGAGTCGTCGTCAAAAAATGGCCGGAAGGTGGCCCTCGCAACGTTGGAACTTCGCCAGAAAATTTTCTTTGGACAGCTACAGTACCGCCGGAGATTTTCACTGGGATTTGGTCGCCGGACAGTGACTACTCTTGTGGTAGTGTTGGATTTTGTGCACAACACTGACCGAGACAAATCAGATGCAAAACAACTTTGAAAGTCGCCGGAAAAAAAGGGTTCCGGTGACTGATTTTACTTTCCGGAATCGCTGGAATTTATGCACAGCGATAAATATCTCACGATAGCTCTGATACCATGTGAGAAGGCACGTGAGAAAATATGATATATATTAATATCTTGTATGTGATGCAATACAATAGGTGCTATTTATAGCTACTCTATACAAAGGGGATACTACTCATATTCCAATGTGGGACAATTACATAGCTATCTCTAACAATTGTCATCCTGAAAGATTTTGCGGTTCAGTTCTTGGCTGTGATAATGGTCTGCTATTTTTAGTGTTGGAGTGCCCCGTAGAGGTTATGGAATGATTTTATTTCTTATCAACTATGTTCCTCTACTGCTTGCTGATATTGAATTAAGAATTAGGTAAATCCTACAATCTACTACCGTAAGTTGCTCGCTCAAATAGGCGGCACTAGTTGTTATGAGTTGTATTAAAGGAGCTTCTAGTCGATAATGAGGCAGCTACAACATCTGGTATACAGTAATATGGATTGTACAATTATTTATACCTATCTTTTAATTTGATATAGAATAACACACTGATGAGGTTAGACATTGTCAAAAGTAAAGTTTTGATTGAGTGGCTGATAATATTTGGGTTGCCTGTTAATAACTGTTCATATATTTCTCGAAAAACGACTCATGTAATACTCGACACGTACTAGTAAATATAGATTGGCTGCAAGTAATTGTCCTTCACATGTATAACTCTACCCGCAAAGTCTCCAAATATGTTATCTACTCAGCGGAAGATCCATTCTTGCACTGATGCTTGATCTCCGTTCAGATATGTGGTGAAATGCAGAATTGAAGCACAAATGTATATCAACCGGTGTTACGTGATGCATTGCTTTAATTTGTGGAATGGGAAGAAATCCAATGTGCTCTATAGTATCTAAACCTAAAAAGGGGCTTGTTGGGTTCTGGCTTATGTTATATCATATCATAACACTAACGAAAACATCTTAATTCTGTCAAAAGAACGAAGTAACCCTTCTTAAATTTGAAAAGTATTAAAAAGTATATATTTCTGGTGTATAATGAAACTATGTAATGATAAACATTCTTTTGTTTTACACTTTAATTTGGTTGAGTCATGTCTAGGCAAAGTTTATGACATGCTTTAGAATACAAAAAGGTAATAATTTTTTAACTAAATTAGCATACCAAAATGGAGGCGAAGAAGGTAGCGTACGCGAAGTTAGTAGGGAGCACAAGCGAGGAGGAGAGGAGTGCTAATAGAGAAAGGTACAGAGTGGCTAGGAAGGAGGCAAAGCTGGCGGTCACGGAGGCTAAGAATGCAGCGTTTAGCCGTCTATACAAGGAATTAGGGGGAAAGGCGGGGAAAGGAAGTTGTTTCGGCTGGCTAAAGCGAGGAAGAGGAAGGCCCGGTATCTGGACCAAGTAAGGTGCATCAAAGACGAGGATGGTAGAGTATTGATGGGAGAGTCCCAGATTAAGCAGAGATGGCAAACGTACTTTTATGGTCTTCTAAATGAGGAGGGGGACCGGGATATAGCGCTAGGGGACTTGGGGCATTCGGACAGTCTCCGAGATTTTAGGTATTGCAGGCGCATTAAGGTGGAGTAGGTTGTGGGGGCTTTGCGTAAAATGAGTAGGGGTAGAGCGACCGGGCCAGATGAAATTCCGGTTGAGTTTTGGAAGTGTGTGGGTAGAGCAGGATTGGAATGGCTAACTGGGTTGTTCGGAAAATTTTATTTTGTGTCTCATACAACTGACACTAGTTGTATGAGGCAACTTTTTTGTTTCACAATTTTGTGGGCCTAGATTTTTGTGGACCTAGAAGTATAAGATTGGGGTCCACAAATTTGTGAGACAAAAAGGAGCCTCATACAACTAGTGTCAGTTGTATGAGACACAAAATAAAACTTCTCCGGTTGTTCAATGTAATTTTTAGGACGAAGAGGATGCCGGAGGAATGGAGGTCGAGTACAGTGGTACTGTTGTACAAGAACAAAGGTGATATCCAGTGTTGTAACAATTATAGGGGTATCAAGTTACTTAGCCATACCATGAAAGTCTGGGAGAGGGTGGTGGAGGTGAGGGTGAGGAGGACGACGTCTATATCCGACAATCAGTTTGGGTTTATGCTGGGCCACTCTACTACGAAAGCTATCCACCTTATTAGGAGGTTGGTGGAACAGTACAGGGATAAGAAGGATTTGCACATGGTGTTTATTGACTTGGAGAAAGTGTATGATAAGGTTCCTAGGGAGGTGCTCTGGAGATGTCTTGAGGCGAAGGGCATGCTGGTAGCCTACATACGAGTGATCAAAGACATGTATGATGGAGCTAAGACTAAGGTTAGGATTGTGGGAGGCGACTCAGAGCATTTCCCGGTTGTTATGGGATTACACCAAGGCTCTGCGCTTAGCCCGTTCTTATTTGCCTTGGTGATGGATGCTTTGACACACCATATTCAAGGGGAGGTGCCATGGTGTATGTTATTTGTTGATGACAGTTCTAATTGACGAGACGAGGGCTGGTGTTAACGAAAGATTGGAGGTTTGGAGACAGACTCTCGAGTCTAAGGGTTTCAAATTGAGTAGGTCTAAGACAGAGTACCTGGAGTGCAAGTTTAGCGCTGAGTCGAAGGAAGTAGGCGGGGATGTGAGGCTTGGGTCACAGGTCATCCCCAAGAGAGAGCTTCAAGTACCTTGGGTCGATGATTCAGGGGGACGGAGAGATCGACGAGGACGTCACTCACTGCATAGGGGCGGATTGGATGAAATGGAGGCTTGCGTCTGGAGTCTTGTGTGACAAGAAAGTGCCACCGATACTCAAAGGTAAGTTTTATAGGGTTGTGGTTAGACCGGCTATGCTGTATGGGGCAGAGTGTTGGCCGGTTAAGAACTCCCATATCCAGAGGATGAAAGTAGCAGAGATGCGGATGCTGAGGTGGATGTGCAGGCACACTAGGATAGACAAGATTAGGAATGAAGATATTCGGAGGAAGGTGGGCGTAGCCCCTGTGGATGACAAGATGCGGGAAGCGAGGCTCAGATGGTTCGGGCACGTGCAGAGGAGAAGCCTTGATGCACCGGTAAGGAGGTGTGAGCGGTTGACCGTGGTGGGTACGAGAAGCGGTAGAGGGAGATGTAAGAAATATTGGGGAGAGGTGATCAGGCAGGACATGGTACGACTACAGATTTCCGAGGACATGGCCCTTGATAGGAAGGCCTGGAGGTCAAGCATTAGGGTTGTAGGATAGGGGTAGTAAACTTTTCCTTACTTCATACCGGGGGTGAGGCGGGGTTGGATTAGGGTTGATCTTAGATGGCTTGCAGTTTATGTTGAACCCACACTATTCTTGTTGTTTATCTTAGCCCCGGACCTTAGATTCTGGTTACTGTTATTGCATGTCATTCATCTTTTGGTTTTTATGCTTCTGTTACTATTACGGTTTCTACTGGAGTTACTAATGAATTCTTTTGTCTTGTTTTTTATTTTATTTTCGTCTTTCTGAGCCGAGGGTTTATCGGAAACAGCCTCTCTGCCCCTATCGGGGCAGGGGTAAGGTCTGCGTACACATTACCTTCCCCAGACCCCACTATGTGGAATTTTACTGGGTAGTTGTTGTTGTAGCATACCAAAATTTCCAGCCTGTTGTTTTTCAGAACACCCTAGGTATAGTAGTCCTTGGTAGACTATGCACTCCCTGGGTATAACAAAATAGACAGTGATTTCGTTCACCAACCTTCTGCTTTGCCAATCTGCCCCCAAGTTGACAACTGATGTTAATAGTTAAACCACATAGTATATGTATAATGTATGCTTTGCCATTAACTTATTCTGTGTTGGTTATCAATTGCCATTGTCTTGACTTGGTTTGATCTTTGGCTATGTAGCAGTTGTCACTATGTTACCAAGTTTAATCTGTTGATTTCTGCTGAAATCAAAGGTCTCCTTGGGGAGCTGCTTATTCATCCTTTGTTTTTAAGCATATCTACTGTCTACCCAGCCTTTCCTCTGTGCGTAGCGGTGGCAAAATGTATTAAAAAAATAGTTATCCATCCATATCATCCACTAAAAAATGGGTTAGATAATGAACGTTTTAAAAATGGGTCAAATATGGTTAAGAACCATATTATCCACTTTAAAAATGGACAACCAATAGGTTTAACTTTTACATTTACAAAGCCTCATTGGGAGGCTAGGAATTCTCCCAAAACTGATCATATTTTAAGAAGTCGTGTCCATATTATTCACCGGTTAACCTATTTTCTATCCGTATTAAATATGGGTTGCACCAAATAATTTATCCGTTTTTGTATTATCCGCACTCGGCCCGCCCATATCCGACCCGCACCGCCGATATCCGACCCACCCGTTTTCCACCCGTATCTGTGAGTGTATTAATATTTCTCTTGTTGAGGCTTTTCAATGCTTAAAAAGTTCTGCTTTTTGCTGAGTGAATAGGCTGAAGGTTATCTCTTGGAGAATCTTCCCTGAGAAATTAGTTTGTAACTTGATCTTGTTTTACCCTTCTTTCTGCTTTTACGAAAGGATGCAAACTTATATCTCTTTTCTTAGAGTTTAAATATGTTTGCTTTCTTTAAGAGTTCATTAATTCATACTTAAGCAGTAAGCTACAGCTGTTGTTAGTCTGCAGATCATAAAAAATGCTGACCTAGAAGAATTGAGGGAGTTGGGCTCTGGGACATATGGTACTGTTTACCATGGAAAATGGAGAGGAACAGATGTTGCTATAAAGAGACTCAAGAAAGCATGTTTTTCTGGGAGGTCATCGCAGGAAGAAAGGCTGGTTGGTTTACTGTAACATATTTTCCAAGCATATAATTTTTTCCTAGATTAGCAGCAGCTTTTATGACCCTTACTGTGAAACTCGTAATAAAATTGATTTTTTCCAGATCAAGGACTTCTGGAGAGAGGCACAGATCCTTTCAAACCTTCATCATCCTAATGTGGTTGCATTTTATGGAGTAGTACCTGATGGGTCAGGGGGAACTTTGGCAACAGTGACTGAATTCATGGCTAATGGATCACTTAGAAATGTTCTTATTAAAAAGGACAGGTGAAGTTGCTTTCTATCTGGTTATTAGTTCTACATGTTCCCTCTAATTCATAACTTAATATCATCTGCTGAATTCCTTGTGCAGGTCACTTGATAGTTGCAAGAAACTTCTAATTGCCATGGATGCTGCTTTTGGGATGGAGTATTTGCACTCAAAAAACATCGTCCACTTTGATCTAAAATGTGACAATTTGTTAGTCAGTCTGAGGGATCCACAGCGACCCATATGCAAGGTATCTTCAACCATTGCGTCAGGGAAACATGCACTTCTGAGTATACAAGAATAATCTGGAATGAATCATGAGAGTGCATCTTCTGACTTAGAAGCATGAGTTCCAATGATTTAGCTTTTATTGATGTTGGAATTATTGGACTGGCTTCTGGTCAGATAACCTTTCTGCTTCCAGAAGCACATTACTTTTATCTAGCGAGCCAAAAGTTTTTAGCCAATTTGAATGAATGATGAAAGATATAGGAGCAGAGTGTACCTCCACACCAAACAAGGTTTCTATGGTAGAATTTAAGACTATTAAAGACTGCTTATAATAAAACAAAGATTACCACACCAACATATATGAGAGCTACTATTTGAGAATAGCAGATTCTTGCATGCTTATTTTGTTGGGCGAATCCAGCTAGCTGTACTGATAAATTTTCATAGGCTAATTTAAGCCAATCTGAATTTAAGTCAAGAAACTAATGTTGCCACAATGAGTTATTTGTAAGATATCTAATGCAGGTTGGAGATTTTGGACTGTCAAGAATTAAACGCAATACTCTCGTATCTGGAGGTGTACGAGGTACTCTTCCCTGGATGGCACCTGAACTGTTAAATGGTAGCAGTAACCGAGTATCTGAGAAGGTTAGACTAATTACTGTAATTTACTACAATCAGATATATCATAAAGCAATGACATAATATGAATTAAGCCGTGAAAATGTCATAAAGCAATAAACTGGATGGTTTGGTTTCCGACAGGTTGATGTTTTCTCATTCGGCATAGCAATGTGGGAGATCTTGACTGGGGAAGAACCCTATGCAAACATGCATTGTGGGGCAATCATTGGTAAGGCTCTGATTACCTGTTAAACCGAGTGAACATTTTCTGCTTCGTAACTGTCACAGGAGTTGTATCTAAGGTATACGGAAACAAGTGGTTTATATTTGCATGATCAATTCTGTACTTACATCCTGTTGAGGTCCATAAACAATTCAAAAGGGGATGACTTCATATTAAAAAACCCGACTGTTATGGCAAAAAAAAATTATGTGCTATAAATCAGCAACTGACAACATCTCAGCTAAATTATATTTTAGATTATACCTTTTTTAAAACAAAAATCAGATAATTCAATGATTTTTAACATTTGTTTGCCTTCAGTCTTGTTTCTACCTTTGCTCTAGTCTGGTTAATTGTTGCTACTGCAAATATGCTTGAGAATTCGCCATTCTTCCTTTTATACATGTGAAACTCGGAAACATGAGGCAAAGGCCAAAGTGTCTGGCCAAGTTAAAGCTTAGTCTTTTAAAATTTTGACAAATTGACTTTATGTCCTTATTTTTGCAAGTGTAAATCCTTCTAAATGATTTCTATATTGACGTTGCCAAAATTTACTCATGCATCCGAACTACTATTTTTATCCAGTAATCAAATATAGCTCCGCGAGTTCAGGGTCTTTCCTCAATGCTAAATTCCAGTCAAAAGCATTAATCTTGCTCTCTGGGAGCTCCAGAAACCTAGTAGTTCAAGAAATTTTACCACTTGACCCTGCGACATTTTAAGGTGTTTATGAGATTGTGATGTATTCAGTCTGAGGGAGATAGGACTGCTAGTACACCTATTTCATTTTGGTTTGATCATATTAATGCTCAAAAAAGAGCGGCTAAGCTTACGTGCTATTTTCAATAAGTCTTCTTTGTTAATGAAGAGCTTCCGTTTCCTTTCAGGCAATGGAAAGAAAAGAAGTGCATCTTTTTGATTTCCCAACCCTTTTCAGTTTGACCTTTGTTTGATTTGTTGATAATGGTTGTAGGGGGAATTTTGAAGAATACTCTTCGGCCTCCAATGCCAGAGTGGTGTGATCCCGAGTGGAGGAAATTGATGGAACAGTGCTGGTCTGCTAATCCTGAAGCTCGGCCATCATTCACGGAGATTAGAAACAGGTTGAGGTCTATGGCTGCTGCACTCCAGGCAAAGGGGAATAGCAATTTGGCAGGACGTGCCAACGCAAACACACCTGTGTAAGTCGTAAGGAAACGCATCTGCTTTTGTACTTTCGGTCAACATGGCGGAAGCATTTGGAAATAGATGTTTTCCTTATTTTGCTAATGAAGCACCCTGGATTTCTGTCTTTCTTTGCTCATATTAAGAGATTATAATTTTGTATGTATCATTTTATTCATTCTTTGCAATGGAACGCTTCTGGTCATAGAGTTAGGCGTAAACTGTGATAGTGTGATGAGGTTACTGAGCTTGCTTTTTCTTCTTCTTGGAAATCAGGTGTATATAGACGTTTACTCAAGGAAAAGATTGTATCTTTTTGTTCCTGCCACAGATTTGGAATCTTCCATATATGAAATCGAGCCCTTGTACATTTTGATCTACGCTTCAAAAAAAAAAAATCACCCTGTTAGATAAAATGCAGTTCTAATCTGCATTCCACATTTGCACTTTTTGTTCTCTGTTAGCCAATTTTGGTATTTATTTAACCTTTAATTTGTAGAAGTTACTGGTAGATTTATTCCATTCTCGGTAGGTCTAGAGCACAGTAAAATTAATAAATGCTAGACATGTATCTATTTATCATAAAAGGTTGAGTAATATGTGTTTTAATTTTAATTTTTATTAATATAATTAAGTTATTTAATTTGATGTAAGCATTCGATGTAAATAAGTAGTTATCGAACGGGTACCTTCACCTTTTCGTTCATGCAACGGGTGCATGTCCTTTTCCTGAAGGGTACGTCCCTTCTCAAGACGAAACAGTAGTAGATTCACGTGTTTTTCTTTAAAGGTACGAAACCTCAAAGATAAATGTCCCTTTTGAAAGAAGCATGCCCCGATAGGTTTGGAGGGATTTATAATGAGGGAATACCATAGCCTTTCAATGGCAGAATAGTTCGGGCCTCCATGAATTTGGTAATTTTTATTTGGTTCCCCTTAAATTTCACGTGGTCTTTAATATCCTTCTTACTTGGTAATTTTATAGCCTCGACCCCCCCCCCCCCCTCGACACTGACAAATCCATGGGAGTGTGACACACGCGCTGCCACATGAATTTTTAGGTCCATATGATATTTTTTAAAATAAAATATATATTTTATCTTTTGAAGTCCAACAAGTGTTTAAATTATTTTTTCCGTAACAAAATCTATATAAAATAAATGTGAAACAACATTATTTTGACTATAATTTTTTGTTTCGCTTAAGATAATAATATTTTAATCAAGTTACTTTTACACATTTCGTCAGAAGAAAAAAAAGAAGGAATACACAGTTAGAACATATTATCATTGCATCTAAAAACTAAAAATAAAAAATACGTTTTTGGAACTTCATATATTGGCAGAATAAAATTTTAAGCTAAGAATACAAAAATTCCGACCAAATAATTGAGAATTTGACTCGAAAAAATATGCATGGTTTAAATAAATAGTCATTGCATGAAAATAAAATAAAAATATACAATACTTTTTTCCTTTTGTAGAAAATACCATTTGAACTTATTACTTTGGCTAGATCTTCTTTTTAATTGGCTAGATAAATGGAGTTTCAACTAACTTTTTAGATTTGGACCGGAAAAAAAGATAAGAAATACATCGTTGAAACATATATTCATTTTACTTTTAAAAAAAATACAGTTGAAAAATATATATACATTGTATATTATTAAGAAACAACGAGAAATACAATTGGAACAAATAAATCATTATATTTGATTATGTGGCAATTAATATTGAAAAATACCCCATTCGGAAGCTAATTTTTCTATTTTCCTTCTCTCCCAAGTGCCTAAAAGAGAGTGTATTCACGTTCTTTGCCACATCAGCATTTAAGAGGGTCAAGACTATCAAATTTTCAAGTTCAAAGGGTATTAAAGACCACATGAAATTTAAGGGGGAATTAAATAAAAGTTGCCAAGTCTAGGGGGGTCTCGAATATTTCTGCCACCATTCAATTATATATATATATATATATTATATATATAATGGGACAGGACAAGACGACATTTAGCCGGGACGGTGGCGGGATGAGCCTAAACGGGACGAAACTGTAGGCCCATCTCATCCCGCTAACAAACGGGATGGGACAGGACGGTTCGCGAGTCCTACGTGGGCCTTTTTTAGGAAAAAATTAATTATTTGAGCATTAAGTTTGGCAACAGATAGTTTTTTGACAATGATTAAGTTTTTAAAGTTTGCAACAACTAATTTTTTGACTTATTTAATAAACTTAAAACTTAATAAATTATAAAGATACTAAATAAAGAATTATAAAATATTAAAACAAAAGACTTGTAACGAAATATTTTAGTAATTATAATAGAGTTGTAATTTATTTAATATAATTTTAATCCATTAAGTAATTAAGTAAAAGTGTAAGAGAATTCATAAAAATAAATCAAGGCTTAAAACCATTTATTTTATTAATAGAACTTTCAAATTTCACATACAAATACAATTCTTTTGAAGAACACCTAATCTACACAGCCACCTTCTAGTAAGGGTTCTGTTTGAATTAGGCCTCTTAGTAGTCAATTATAAATTATCATACTAATATTTGTAAGCTCCTATATAGCTTCGTTGTAACTTATCTATAATTTCTCTCGGACATTGTTCTGGAATTGGCAATGTTGATTGATGTTCCATGAGTGTCTGGTCGTCATCGCTCCTAGTGCTAAGTATCTCATTGTATTATTCTTCTTCCCTAGTGGTTAATTTTTCAAAACCAAGATTTTTTTTCTCTGAATTAATCCAATCTCTGAATAATACGAAAATCTCTAGGTTGTCCTCCGCTAATAAATGTCTATGATCTCTGATTTGAAATCTTGCCACACTAAAAGCACTCTCCGATACTACTGATGATGCTTGAATAGCTAGTATATCTCGGGCCATTATTGAAAGTGTTGGAAATGCCTTGTCACGCTCCCTCCACCATGCCAAAAGTTGTTTGTTGCCTTCTTCGTCTTTATTACTTTCCAATTCTTGATTAAGATAAGAATCATTTAGTAAGTTCTTTGATCTCATTTAAGCCACAGACAACCACCATTTTTGCTAAGTTTTCACGATCTCTATCTTTGTTATAGGGGCGTAAAATAGTACCAGAAGCAAGGTCAAGTTGTTGTAAAAAGTTAGAACCCCCGCTAGATCCACTAGAAGCGCCAGTACCGCTGCTAGGATCCGGAATTTTTCCGGCTTCTATTTGAGCTTGCATCCATAAAGATTTGTGGTCCTTAAGTAAGTGCCTGGTTAACTCCCGTCCCACACCTTCGGCATGTACAAATCGTTGCTTGCATTTGTCACATATAGCAAGTCCATTGATTTTATCGTGTTTAAAAAAATTCTATACAAGTGATATACAAATCGTTGCTTCCTCATTTTCTTCATCCTGAATAAAAATATCATTGCCAAATTGTCTTTTTAAAGTTTCATGATCTAATTGCTCTCCGAAATTAATATTATAATATGATGGGGAGGGGGTTGGAAAAATGATGTTTCATTAACATTAGTCATTTCATCTTTATGTTTTCTAATTCTAGGAGAAGGATTAGGATTAGGATTACTACTATTATCGCCTTTACTACTTTTTTTTAAACACGCCAAATATATTTTTAGGAGCCATAATTTAAATATGAAATGAAATTAGAAAAGTTAATACACAAACTAAACACACAAATGAAATACGAAAATAGAACACGTAAAATAAACACAAAAATTAAGAAATAAACTGATAAGCAAAAATTATATATTAAAATTAGGAGATGAAACAAGTGCACAGTGATTGAATATTGAAACTTGAAGAAATGCCCAAAAAATTGCTCCAAATACTTGATGAATTAGTTTGAAGCTTGAAAGTTGCTCCAAAAAATTTGCCTAAATACTTGAAATGTAGTTGATTGTGAGAAAATTGAGAGAATAATATAGATAGAATGTAAGAAATTTGAGAGAGAATAATTGATAATTGTGGGAAAAAAATGAAGAAGGGTAGGGGTATTTATAATCGAAAATAGGGTCAAAGTATAATTTAATAAACTTAGGGGTTAAATTAAAAGTTTGGAGGGGGGTTGGGGGTGTTTTGAGGGTGTGTGTGTGTGGGGGGGGGGGGCAAATATGGCCATTTATAGCCGTTGCCCAATGGCTCTATTTTAAAACAAATTAAAATTCACGCGGTATAGGCGGGACGGGATAAAAGGAATGAAATTGAAAGCCCATCCCATCCCGTGTACCGTTTAATATTTGTCCATCCCATTTAGAACTAAGTGGGCGGGGACCGGGGCGGGCCGTCCCGTCCCTTTGGACAACCATAGTTTACATCGATATTAAGAGAAGAAAATTTGAAAATTAGAAGTTTTATAAGTAATGAGAGGACATATAGTCTACGCATTGACATTTTATTGTAATGATATTTTCTTCATGAAAGAATAGCGAAAAATTGTATGGAAACGAGTGGAATTAGATATCAAATAATTTCTTATGAATTATAAATTACAGTGCAAAACAATATAATTTGTCTTTCTATCGTACGAGTAACATGGAGGTAAATTAAAAACACAGAGAAAAAATATATATAAATTCTATACATTGACGCTATAATTTTTTTAATATAAATAGTTACTTATAAAGTAATTAGAAAAGAATTTCTATTAGAATATAAGCTTGAACAGAGAACTTGATAAAAATAGTAAATAATCTATTATCAAATGTTAAATTACATAGTCCCATTTGTTTGTAAGGTATGAATCCGAATGATTCCTATCTTTGACTATTAAGTGCATTTTCTTAAATGATTAAACCAATTAATAAATCTAAATCATTCACATCTTAAATGTAATCTAATATTATTAAGAGGCTATATAGTTACATACTTTTTGAGAGGATGATTCAAACCACCACAAACTACTAATATACAATTATAATTGTTCGCCACCAATACCATCATTGTTATCGACAACAACCAACAACTGCCACGATAGCCACTACTATCTACCACCTTTACCATGACAACCAGTGCTATCGTCGCTGCCAACCACCTGCATCACCACAACTATTACTACTGTCAATCACCATTATCACAACTACTATTATCAACTATCACCATCGTCGCTAATATTTACAACATCACGACTATCACTATTATCAACCATCACCGCCAATCACGCCCACTATAATAGCTATCCCTACGGTTAACCACCAGTCCACCACCATCACTAACATTGGCGTATCTATAGGTATGGATATGTGTTTACGTGAATCCATGCCTTTTCCTAGTTGACGAATAATTATGCTATATTTCTTCAAAGTTTCTTAAATATATATGTGTCCACTCAATCTCAAATATGCAATAATCATTGGGTGCACCTTTACAAATGAAGTTAGAACTTCAAATCATATTACTTACCTTGTTGTTTTTTCCTTTCTTTCTTTCTTATAAAGTTGAGCTCATATGTTTAAATCTCATGTCTGTCTTGTTATTTTTATTTCTTTTTCTAGAATTTGGTCCACCCATGGGGATTAACATGTCTTGTGTTCCCCCTTTTACATTTTAATTAAGCATTTTTTTTCTTTTGTTTCTTTCTTTGTTTTTGGTTTATTCAATCAAAATTCTCAAGTCTGACATATTCAAATCCTTGTTCTTCTTGTGTCATGTCATTAAATTTTATGCTTTTTAAAGGGCATATCGATATTAAATTTAGAAATGTCGCGCCCCCTTTTTCTCGCAAAATCGGGTTTATGACATTTGAGAGGACAACTCGTTCCCTTTCAGGAATTGGGTTTGAATTGAAGAGTCACCACCTAATGATTTAAGTGTATTAGGACACTAGGAAAGGTTTGATTTGAACAACCAGAGATTGGGTAAGGGCTTGAAATTATCCCAAGGGGAAGGTATTAGGCACCCCTCAAGATCCACTAATATGGTTCCCGGCCAAACCATTGTTGTGACTTTAGGTACAAATAACATGTAGGCAAATAAGAACTTCAAACAAGAGGGGATTTTCACGTAATGGTTACAAAATAGGTGAAGTTAAAAGAACTAAAAGAAAAGCTGACTTTTGTTTTTAAAGAAAATAGTTTGAAATTTGAGAATAAACAACGAATCAAATAAATAAAAGAAAAGGGGTTCTACGTTTGTAAATAATATGGATCACCCCACACAACATCCGGTAATCACTCCTCAATGAGGGGCTACACGAGATGTTATTGCGTGGTCATCATATCCATATCTACTCTTTCCCACCCCGTTGAGGTATTAAAGCGCGGAATGATCTCGTTTACTTATTGCATGCTATTACCCGCCCCAATCCTATCAGTCCCGGAGGCATTTCGGACTACTAATCCTAAAGGGGAGGGATATTGGGCTTACTTGTGGTTTCAAAAGGTAAAAATACTAAGGCGACAAACAAAACATATATGGCAAGTATGAGGAAGCATATAAACAAATGAAAAGGCTCAAACAGACCTCCTTTAAGCAGAGAAAAACAAGTAGTTATCATGACTTACACATACTGTTTAGGGTCTGATTAAACTTAAAGGATCGAGGCAAACTGATTTATTACATAGTTCAGATAAGAAGCCCGAATCAGGCTTGCCTGCTGGTTGTAGCATATAAAATCTGGTTCAGTTTATAAACTTTCACCCTATGGTTTGCCTAAGTGTTAGACGAAGACCCTATAGGCATGATATCTACTAATTCCAGAAACAATGAAGTAAACATGAATACATACTGATTTAAGAAAAATCGTTTGTTATTAAAAAAAAGGAGAGTTTTAGCAAAAGAGCATGCGTCATTGTTACTGGTTTTAGACTTATAAGCGAGTGAAGCGGTTCAGATTCGATTAAAGCTCCTATAGGCATGCTTTCTATATGTTGTCGATTTTGGACACTTTTATAAACATAGTAAAAAATGCAGAAATCTTATAGGCATGGCATCTAGATGCTGAATTTCGTTTAAAGCCTATGAACATGATATAGGGAATGGGGAGGTGGTAAGGAGGCAAGGACAGGCTAGTGGGCATACCCAACAATGGGAAATGCTGGCACACCCATAAGCCTGTTAGAACACATTATTTAGAGGTTAGGATCCCCTAAGGGATCAAGTTCAATCCATAGACAATAACTTGCATATTGCCATGTTTTAAACTGCAACTCAAAGCACATAAAGGGAAATAGGGAGCGATGATTCATAGCAGAAACAGGCAGTAGGACATAAACATACTAATTTAAATGTTGAACTCTATAGAAAGCAGTAAAGTAGACATGGATACACAGACTGTAAATAAACACATTATTGTGGTGCTGAAGCTTAAATCAGGACATACCAGTTTCAAAGGAAACAAACAAAGAAAAGTAGTAGGTCTTGTAAACATGCCACAATGCAGACAAGAAAAGAAAGTTATTGTGAGAGAGTATGAGTTCAGAAGGATTCTGATGTCCTCTTTGTGAAAAAGGGTCGTGCCTTTTATAGTGTAAAATCAAGCAGAAATAAGGTAAGAAAATAGTTGAGGAACTGATTATCAATCAATTACAAAAGACTCCCTTTAATTAAGGGATTCAGATTCAAAATGGATAAAAACCATTTAAGGAAAGAAATTGAATAAACACTCTGTGCAAAGCATGCAATTAGGGGTAAGTACATAAAAGGTTATTAAAGGACAAGATTTTGAAATACACGGTTTGTGCAAATAAGGTAAGCAAATCAATTAACATGCAGTAAATCAAAAAGGTTTGAGATTTTGCATGAATGAACCGAGTCAGAAAAGATGAAGAAGGTTTTTAACTTAGGGCGAGTCACAGAGAAAATCAGCAAACAATGGAAAGAAATCAATCAAGCCATATTTAGAAGGAAGTTTGAACTAATTGCAAATTTGAAAACCATTTTAGAGGGAAATTCATCATATATAAGGAGCATACGAACATGTTAAGCATGAAAAAGACTATGGTGTCATTGTAAAATTAGTAGAAGATCCAGTACAGAAGAGTTTAGCAAGAGATAGAATCATATGAAGAACAAATGTTTTGAAACTCATTTCATAGATTCAAAATAGGTTCAGAGGTCTCAGAAAGAACTGAAACCTCTACCATGTTCCTCTCAGCAATAGAAACTCGTGAGAAACATGATAGAAAAGTAACATGCAGAGCATAGCGGAAGAATTCAAAGAAAATAGAGTAGAAGAAGCTAACACGAAACTTAATGGAAAAGACTGATAAGATCAGTAGCAGAAACATGCTGAGAAGTTTTTAGAAGAAACTTAAACAGAACTTAGTAGAAGGAAAATAGTAAAACACTTAAGAACACAGTAGAAAAATATAGTAGGAGAAACATATCAGAACATGGTAGAAGAAAGTACCAGAATACAGCAGAAAAGCATACGAGAACATAGTATAGGAAAACACAGTAGAAGAAGCATACAAGAACATGATATAGAAAATACAGTAGAAGAAACATACAAGAATGTGGTAGAAGAAAAAATATAAGAACATAGTAGAGGCAGATGCACACAAAAGAAAAAAGAAAAAAAGTCAGAGAAACACTTAAACATTTTTCCAGAAAACCCTAGATCGGAAAAGAAATGGTTATGAAAGTAATTTTGAAAGAAAAGGCAGAGAAATCGTTTGAAAACTTAGGGAACGCATAGATACACAACAGATCTAAAAGAATTGGAGAAAACCTCAAAGGGTTAGGGTTTCAGAGGAACCCCAATAGTGAGAAAGGCTTTGAAGAGTCACCGATCTAAGTCGGAGAGGTCAAATAAGGCTCGAACAACCATGGTACGCCGGAATAAGGCCGAAGATGGTCGTGGAACCTCGAATCGACAGAGGTCTAGGTACAATCCTTCAAGGTCAGGCCTTGAATCTTCAGAAATCAGGCACGTGGGAGTCATAGGAGGCCGATGTAGGACTCTCATAGCCTTGGAAGCCATAGATTCCGGTGGCTTTCAGGGCGTAGATGGTATAAGGCGGCTAGGGTTTGAGAAGGTTCGAGAGTGTTTGAGAGAGTGGAGGGTTCATAGGCGACTGGTAGGTGAGAAATGAGAAGGTTAGGGTGGTCGTTTGGGTTAAAAAAGGTAAAAGTGAATAGGGGTCGTTGATCTCAGAGATCAAAGGCTAGGATGAGAGGGGTCTGGGTCGGGTAGGATTTAATTGGGTCAGGGGAGGGTTTAAATTAAAATTAGGTAGGGGAATTGAGATTGGTAATTGGGTTCAGTTGGGGCTGATTTAAGGCTATAATCGAAATAGTTGGGGCTAGTATTTAAATAGCCACTTTTTCCCTTATTTATTTTAAAAATAGTAAAATAATTTTTGAAAATAAATGAAACGTACTAAATCAATTAATAATATGTAAATATTAAATTAAAAATACTGGAATCAATTTTGTAATTATAAATGCAATTAAATCTAAAATAGGCTAATATTGCAATTATATGCAATTTAGCTTTAAAATACTAAATAAATTTGTAAAATATGTGCGAAAATTACCTTAGCTATATTTTGGTATAAACAATAGAATACAATAAATGATTTAACAAAATACCAATTTTGAAACACTTATTGGTTTTTCTTGATAAAATAGGGCAATAAAATTGATTTAAAAATCTTTAAAAAAATAATAGGACCTTGGGATATGCTTATATGCACACACACACACACACACACACATATATATATATATATATATATGTTGTTTTAAAAGGTATTTTACATATGAAAAATACAGGAAAAAATTGGGTATCAACAAGAAGTAGCAAAGAATGTAGTGTATAATCAATGGATTGAACCGATTCCAAGTAAGAGAGTTACCTCCTCTTTGACAAATTTATTTCTGGCCTCGACATTCAGACATTTCTTTTGTCTTACCGGAGGAATACTAGGATCTAAGCTTATCTTGTGCATGACCACTTGCGTCAGGATACCTGTCATATCCGTATGCGACCACGCAAAACAATCAGCATTAGATTTAAGAAATTCAATAAATCCAAACCTGAGATGAGGAAGCAATCCTGTCCTAAGTGGAATTTTCTCTCCAAGAACTTTTCAAACAATCCGACTTGCTCAAACTCTTCCGCTATGGATTTAGTTGCGTCCGTCTCTTCTTGTACCTGGAAATATCTCGGCACCTGATAAGATTCCGACGCATCTTCCCCATGGTTAGCTTCACTTGACTCAAGAGCATGTGTCGGTTCCTGTAATCGGTATGTCGCATGCTTCTTCCCTTTGCTACTGGAGACCAAAATTGCATTCATCTCCCTTGCCATCGGTTAGTCGCCCTATATCTGCTTAATCCCCTCGGGAGTTGGGAATTTCAGCAACCGATGTAATGTTGAAGGCACGACTTTCATCTCGTGCAATCACGGTCTTCCCAAAAAAATGTTGTAACCCATATCACCGTCCACAACCTCAAAAAGAGTCATCTTCATCACCCCTTCAGTATTTGTGGGCAACAGGATTTCTCCTCGGGTTGTCACACTTGCGGGGACGAATCCGGCCAAGAGTTTTGTGGCCGGAATAATGCTTCCGATAAGTTTGGCTTGCTCCAATACCCTCCATTGTATGATATTGGCCAAACTTCCTGGATCCACCAGAACACGTTTGACTTTAAAATCTAATACATTTAAAAAAATTACCAATGCGTCGTTGTGCAGTAGCAACAATTCGTCCGCATCTTTCTCCGTAAAAGTGATGTCATCCTCAACAACTTCCCTAAGCCTCTTGACGTGGGTTACTGTTTCCTTCATCTTTTTTACTGCCGAGAAGGTAACTCTGTTAGTCTCATTCCCCCCTAAAATCATGTTGATTGTCTGGCGTGGGGGATCTTCTCATGTATTTGAAGCCTCCGTGTTATCAAGGCTACAACCGTAATTGTTCTTGGCTCGGTCACTTAAGAATTCCCTGAGATGGCCATTTTTTAGTAATGTTGCCATCTCTTCACGCAGATGACGACAGTCCCCAGTCCGGTGGCTATTTGTCCCGTGGTATTTGTACCACAAATTAAGGTCCCTCTAGATGGGATCAGACCTCATCGACTTCGGGAACCATGCTTCTTTAATGTTCCTCATAGCCGATGCCAACTCTACTAAACCAACATTGAAGTTTTATTCTAATAGCATGTGATAGGAAGGATTACGAGAACCTGTCGTTTCTTTGTCCTGCAATGACCTGTTGTTCCGGCCACGATCAATTCTTCTATCTGTAACGAACCTGTCTGCTGATTGAAAACCTCTTCCGCATCCTTCAGCCCGTTTGTAGGGAAAAAACCATCCCCTCAAAGACCGTCTATCTGTGTCGAAATCGTCTTTTGATTTTTCTTTATTCTTCTCCTCACCTTTTGCCGACACCGGAAAGCCAATCTAATCATCTTCAATCCTTATCTTGGACTCGTACCGATTGTGAACATCCGCCCAAGTCGTGGATTCAGACCCTTGTTGAATGCTTCAACCGCCCACTCATCCGGAACAACCGGGAGTAACATTCTTTCCTTTTGGAACCGGGTGATGAATTCCCGCAGCAACTCGGACTCTCCTTGTGCAATTCTGAATATGTCGGTCTTCCGGGCCTGCACCTTTCTGGCCTCGGCATGAGCCTTAATAAAAGAATCTGCGAGCATCTCAAAGAATCTATAAAATGCTCTGGCAATAGCGAATACCACTTCAAGGCTCCCCTAGTGAGAGTCTCCCCGAATTTCTCCAGCAAAACAGATTCAATCTCGTGGGAAGCTAAATCGCTCCCCTTCACCGCCGTTGATATTCTTCTAAGGGTCCGAAGCCCCATAATATTTTGGCATGTCGGCATTTTAAACTGCTTCGGGATCAATTCTGGTGCCGCACTTGGTTTGTACGGCAATTGAGTGTACTTCTTTGAGTCTGGCCCTTTCAACACTGGTGGCGTGCCCCAGATTTGGTCCATGCGACGTTCACTTTTCTCATAAATCATAAGGGTTCACTTTTGAAGGGATCACTCTCGTTATTGTGACCGTACCCCAGCCCCATCGAAGTTGACTTCGGCCCTCGGGGTGTTGTTGTTGACCCTCTGTGTTGTTTGATTTGCGGGAGCACCGGGAGGAACTGGACCTCATCCATTCTCGTTATTAGAAGCACCGGACAACGCCTGCTTTAGTTCTATCATAACCTTATCATGCCGTGTGAGGTGGCCTAGAATGGGCTCTTGCTGCTCCTGCAAGACCCTTACCACTTCTACAACATGCTCCTCTTCAACATCATCAGGGGTCGCCTCCCGAACATGGCGCATGCACCGTCTACCGAGGATCAGTATGGCATTATTCCTCTCGTTGCGGGTATCACTGATTGAATTCTCGCGCTGAGGCTAGTCTAATTGGGCCTCATGTCTATATTGTTAATGCCATTATCTGCCATTTTCTGTGATTTTTTGCTAAGGACAAATAATTAAAATACGTTAGTAAAAGAGGCAAGGACCAACTTAATTACACGACTGTCTAGGCCCAAGGTAGGTGCCAAACTGTTTACTCATAAAATGGTACAGTTGAATTTATACGTGGTTTCTAGACAAGTGAATTAACTCAATCCCCAATAGTAAAAGAATTGAACAAATATGTAATACTTAGCCTTGAGATGAAGAAAAAATAGCAGAAACAGTAGTTCCTGTAGCAGGGCGTCCGAGCACAACAACAATAAAATCAGAGAGCAAGATGAAAAAATTGTATAAAGCATTGAATAGATTACTTTTGTCACGACCCAAACCGATGGGCCACGACGGGCACCCAGTACCTTACTCAACCGAGTACCAACATAATGTATTTTTCATATCATTCTATTATAGGTAAATGAACCGGAATAAAGCATGAGGGAATACAAACTTATACATACGAAGTACGGGCCTATAAGGCTGGCATGATTCTTTATATACTCAAAACATAAGCCGACAAGGCTATACAAGTATCCGTATACATGACATCTGTCTACAAGTCTCTAAGAACACATAATATCATAAAAATCGGGACAAAGTCCCGCTATACCAATCAATACATGTACTAATCTTACTGACCAAAGAAGAAACTCCGGAGCAAATGGAGCACACCAACACCTTCCGCAAAGCTGACAGCCTACTTGGAGGACTCTCGACCTGTCTATCAGGACATGCGGGCATGAAACGCAGTGTCCTCAAGCAAAAGGGACGTAAAAAGGGACGTCAGTACAAATAATGTACCGAGTATGTAAGGAATGAAAATTAGTAACTAGTAGACATAAGAGAAACATGGAGTAAAAGACTCAACATGTATATCTGAATAACTTTGTGAATTATTTAATGTTATAATATTGTGCATATACGTGTAAATGTCATACCATGCATGGGTATATGCGTTCATAATATCATCAATCCTCTGAGGGCATCCCATCATATCATCTCAACCACCGTGCGCAAATCATCAACGTATACCAGCAGATCAGGTGGTGGTGCTTATATAACGCTGTAACCTTTTCCCATATCCCATATACATATAGATATATACATATATACGTGTATATAACGCCATCTGGTCATGGTTCAATGTACATGAATGCAATGCATGAAAAGTACGTCAATAAAATCTATTGGAGTGTCATAAGACTATTATGCATTTGAATAATGTCATGAAGTAAATGTTTTCAACTTACGTATTTTTTTGAGACCCATGAACAGAAGATAAAATAATATGACACATGGGGAATCAAGAACATAAGCATCTCTAATATTTCTATGAATAGAGTCATGTATGGAAATTGTGCATTTGCATGTTTCGTTTGTGTCGTATGGATCATACCAAAAGAAAAACGGGATAGCCTTAACATCCCTGGAGTAGGGAAAACTGGGTATAATATTCTTGGAGAAGATTGCACCATACTCCTTTAGAACCGCAAAATTTTTCATTGCTACGATCTTAAAAAATTCTCGTTGGAAGCCTTCGTGAATTGAATTTTAGCTTCTGCTCCTAACGTATTTTGAACTACGAAAATGGTATCTTTTTCTTGATCTTTGGGTATGAACGTCCTTGGTTCTCTAATACATTCAAGACTTGGATCATGAAGGCTTCTGTCTTGAAGTCTTCAACGTTGAAGACACTTTAACCTTGAAGACTTAAGATTTGGGTTCTTTATGACTAAGTACTTGAATCTTGAGTTCCTTAATGTTTTGCCACCTTTCCCTCAATTGTATGAGTCATATGTACATAGACATAATGGCTGCCACGTGGGGTGGGATGGAAAATATTAATCATTATTCACTTATTAGGTAATTAGGTAATGTCCCGTTACCCGCAAAATTAAGAATTTTCTCAAATTACTTAAAATTCTACTCATTTTTAATATACTTTATACATCATACTATCACGGTCCTGTGGTACCTTGTATGGTACTAGTCTATAAATACCGGGTATTATAGCTCGGACCATTTTTTATCCCAAAATGTCGAACTTCAACGAAATTCATTTTCTTTGATTTGCTTATCCTCTCACCTTCACGAATTTACTCATTACTTTTATGAAATAACATAATCCTTATAATCTCCAAATATTCTTTTCCTTGGACTGATGTCAATTACCTTACGACAAATTCAACGTACAATACTATAGGGTGCAACATCGTCATAATTTAATACTGCGAAGCATAACATCATCGTAATGTAATACTGCAAGGCATAACATCCTTGTAATAAAATATTGCAAGATGTAACATAATCGTAATATAATACTGCGGGACGTAATATTGCGGGACGTAACAGCATTCCCCCCTTTGGAATATTCGTCCTCGAATGTTGACTGATGCTCTTATCATTTTCATAACTTATAGCTCTTGTGAATACCTTAATACTCTTCTCGTCATTTAGGCAGTTGTTCTGTGAACAAATCCAAAGTCTAGGGTATTCCTACATATAGGTCTCTTTCTTACACCACGGCCTGTGATCGGGATTCTTCCAATCTCGTAACTCTTGCTACCTTCTGTCATGTAGCCTGTATGACTTTTTCCTTGTAAGTATGCCTATGTGACTCTTCTTTCCTTTTTCCTCCAGCTTTTAGCCAACCTCTAGGCCTCACTTGGTAAATATATATAGAGCTTGATAAGATGTCCCTCTAGGCATCTATGGATATATCGAAATTCTGCGTTCGGTACTTTGTTGAACTCACGAATATTGCTACATCTTATTTATTTCATCCATCCGTTTGACTTTACTGCACCTAGGTAGCTCATACTATACCCTAACTCTAACCTCAATTTATCCTTACTAAGATGTGCTACCAACTCCCGGTTACTTTCGTTGCTTATTCCATATGTATAAATCCAAGTCCTTTAATGCTCCCTCATTAATGTTTATCTTAAGAATGACGGCCTAATCATATCTCATACTTTATGACTTTTGTCCATCCATTGTTGATTCATCTCAATATTGATCTACAATTTACCACTGATAACTTGGAACTTCTTGCATAATCATTAGGGCTTACGTGGCATTGAGGAACATTTGAAGTGATTTTTCTTACCCACCTGGGGACGATACTGTACCTCCATAACCGTATTTCCTAGCATCCCAATGTGATTCACCTTACGTGAGTAAATTAATCCCGTACAATTCATGAATCCCTTTCTTCAAATCATTGCTCAATCGAAGGCCCAAACGTCATCCTTTATCTATCACAATTATACCCTTATTCTATTACCAGGGCAACATTCCATCTCTTCTAAATGCTATTAGTCTTAGACTCCCTTTGAGTTTATTCAGGCTATAGTGAACTTTGTATAACTTGGAGAAATCATCTGCTCTTCTTGTTTTCGTGAGCTTAATCCTGAGGACTTGTCCATTTTCGTTACCTTCTTGCTCGCCCGTTCTTATCCTTACTCCTGTCTTATAGAACCTTGTCGCTTCACCATACAATATCTTGTGACCTACACAACTCTATTTATATTACTTGCAATCTTTCAACTTGCTTGGATCATATATTTCCTTATGTTATTTTGGAACGTCAAGCGAGACATCACATCGTCTCTAACTCTTCTTTACTTTTTTAGTTAGGCTTTTCGATACCTAGACCATAGGCTGAAAGATATGCTACTGACGATGCCGCTATTATTCCTAGATACTGAATCCCCGCGCTTCTAGCCTTTTATCCGAAGAATGGACTATTCACGATCTTCTGCCTTTGAGTATCTCATACGTTGTTCACCTTTACCTTACTTCCCTTAAAATCTCGCATCGTATCTTCTATCTCTTTTATGACCTCCCTTCCACCTAGGTATAATTTACGTCCATAACTTGAAGCTCTAATGTAATACTTTCACCTCTCGTGCTTACACAGTCTGGTGGCAGCTTCATACTGGTACTCTTCTAACTGGCTCTATCGTAGAGCTGTTATAGAATGTGGCTACTGTACTATTTCTCTTGTACCTCTGATATTGAGAGTAATTCTGCAATATTCTCAATCACAATTTTTATAATTTCTGGGTCCAATAACTGAATTCCTAATTTACTTCATTGATGTAACTCTTTAGTTTTCTCCTTCTTCTGATCGGCTTAAATTATCTCCCGCTCTGGGGTTCACATTTATGGGCATTGAGGAATATGCATGATACAAATCATTTAACAATTTAATCCTTCGTTTATGACCTGGGCTCAATTCTTTCTTTTAACGTATACCAGAATCTTCTATGGCTGTATATGCTACATGTATAAAACTCCGAACCCTTAGGTGCGTTCAGAACGTAACCAACTCTGGATCATTGATCGAATAATTCCTTTCGTTCCATTTCAGCTTTCTTCAAATGTAAGCAATTACTTTTCCTGGTCTTTTTGCCCTCTTTTGTGTGCATACTTAGCTTATCTGAGTTCTTATGCATGCTAAAGTTTTTGTGAAACTCATATGGTCTCAAATATTACTTTTGGTTTTACTCCCCGGTCATTAGCCATGGGAGGTGCAACTTTCTTTTGGAGTGCATAAAATTTTGTAGTTAAACTGTTTTTACACAACCATTTCCTCTTTAGATTATTGTGCTTTGGTTGAAGCCTTCTTTCTTATTTCCTCAACTAGTCTTTCATTGTGGTACTTGGGGGGATCCTATAACTCTTGTAAGACTTAGAGCTTATCCCGTCGTATGCCTGTCGGAATTTTTGATGTTCTTCCTCGCCTATAATTACCCGTGGTTACTTATCTCCATGCCCTTGTGCTTGTAGGGTTACTCCTGAACTAATATTTTGACTGTCTTCTCGGTGGCACTTTCTTTTATTTCCATAACACTCATACAGTACCTTTTTAACTTCCCCAACTCCTATATGGATATTTTTCAAGGACCACGATGTCATAACTGTGAGGCTGAATCCCCATATTGGGGTTCCCTATGTTTATCTTGCACGATCTGTTGTTTTGTTTGTATTCTCTTGTCTAGCCATAGCTAGACTCTTTTTGAATCAACTACTAATTGTTTGTTGGCCCATTCCCGTATCAATATTCAGCGTAATCTTTCTTGGGTCATTTCCTTTGTCTTAACTTACCTCTCGCACTGGCTTCTTATTAATCGTCTTTCTATCGTACGAGTAACATAGAGGTAAATTAAAACGACAGAGAAAAAAAAAATTATAAATTCTATACATTTACGTTGTAATTTTTTTTTATAAATAATTACTTATAAAGTAATTAGAAAAGAATTTCTATTATAGTATAAGCTTGAATGGAAAACTTGGTAAAAATGAAAAATAATCTGTTATCAAATGTTAAATTCCATTACTCCCATTTGTTTGTAAGGCATGAATCCGAATGATTCATACCTTAGACTATTAGAGTGTATTTTCTTAAATGATTAAACCAATTAATAAATCTGGATCATTCACATCTTAAATGTAATATAATATTATTAAGAGGCTATATAGTTACCTATTTTTTGAGAGGATGATTCAAACCACCACAAACCATTACTATACAATTATAATTGGTAGCAACGAACACCATCATTATTACCGACAATGAACAGCAACTGCCACGATAATCAGTACTATCTACCACCTTCACCATGACAACCAGTGCTATCGTTGTTGCCAATCACCAGCATCACCACAACTATTACTACTATCAATCACCACAACCATCACAACCACTACTACAAACTACCACCATCACTGCTAACGTTTACAACATCACGACTATCTCTATTATCAACCATCACCACTAATCACGCCCACCATAATAGCTACCCCTACAGTTAACCACCATCACCATCACTAACACCGGCGTATCTATAGGTATGGATATGTGCTCACGTGAATCCATGCCCCCTTCCTTGTTGACATATAGTTATGCTATATTTCTTTAAAGTTACTTAAATATATATGTGTCCACCCAATCTCAAAGAGTTCTATGTTACAATAATAATTGGGTGCATCTTTACCCGTGAAGTTAGAATTTCAAATCATATTATCTACCTGTTGTTTTTTCCTTTCTTTCTTTTTTATAAAGTTGAGCTCGGAAGTTTAAATTTCATGTCTATCTTTTTGTTTTTTTTCTTTTTCTAGAACTAGGTCCACCCATGGGGATGAATATGTCTTTGTTCCACCTTTTACATTTTAGTTAAGTATATTTTTTGTTTCTTTCTTTGTTTTTGGTTTATTCATTCAAAATTCTCAAGTCTTGTTTGACTCAAAAGATATCGAAACCTTTTTGAACAAATCAATCAAAAAAGATGAAGGGGTAAATCTTAGTCAGACATAATTAATTTCAGATCAAAGAGCTAATAATATGGATCGTATATAGGATAAAAGAGATGTAAATGATCTTATTGAAATTCAATATTGTGTCTCCCATCGATCGATGGAGAGATAACTTTACATATTCTTCTATAGATTACTTCTTTCCTATCTAGAATGCAAGAAGAGAGCTTGGGAGAGAGAGAGAAGGGAGCCGCCCCCCTAATCGAAGGTTTATCCTTACTATATATAGTCGAGTCACCCTTATCCTTTACTTGGCCGACGCCCTCTTGCCTTCAAAATGTTTTGATTGTGACAGTCAAATTTTGACCAATACAGTTAGTCCCTCCGTTTGCCGGGATCGTACCCTGTCAGGCTCGGCAAACGGATCATGATTGCTACAAATCCGAGCGAAATCTGACTTCTGACTTTCCATTCCTCAGTTAAATTCCTTGGGTTTTTGGCGGCGGGGGGAGGGGGGGTGTTCTTTCGATACCCATGGACCGTTGCTGCAGTTTCTGAATCAAAACGTCGTTTGGTATCAAATTGTTATTTCGTGGTTACCTCCATTATGACACACGTTCTTGGTGAACTGAAATGTTTCGTGCGCTATCAGATTCGATTGGCGACTCTTGGGTTTCATGCTCGGGGGATTTATGTATCTTATAAATAGAGGGAGCTTATCATTCGATTAACACATTTGTTTACCTTTTACTCGAGAGAATTCTCCAGATATACCTTCTTTCTGACCCTCCAAGTTTTCGTTTACCCTTAGTTAACTGAAAATCTCTATCCTTTCTTTTTGTTGTCTTTCTGTCGCCTCATCTGGGAAAAATGGCTGGTGATTCCTCTCGCACCGATCTTCCTGCCACAGTTCCGACACTAGAAAGTGCTGCTCAGGCCACCGAAGGGGTAGATGCGATGGAAGACGAGGAGGTCCCGGTGGTGGTTGAGATCCTGCCTCGCCCTGGGAGTGAGTTGACCGACTTAAGTACTCACACGGGGGTGAAGCTGGAACCTGTCCACTCCATTATGAGAGAAAGGGACATTGTAGAGTTGAAAGAAAGGTGGGGAATCCTCAATTACGTTGATATGCGGCCGGCGGTGGGGAACGACATAGTTCATTTCGACCACCCCGGGTACTGCGTGTTCTACGCCTACCCCTTTCTTATTGGGTATACACTTCCTCTTCCTTTTTTGGTGGTGGATTTTTGCCGTTTTTATGAGGTATGCCCTGTGCAACTTTTGTCGTATTTGTACAAGCTATTCCTTATGCTGCTTAAGTTCGCGGAACTCGTCGGTCGCGAGATCACGTTAGGATATATGCTCAGCATCTTCACCCCTTAACTTATTCGCGGTACGATAATTCATATGCGGCCTCGGGGGTCGAAGAGTCTGGTGGTGAAGATGAACAACATGACCAACCGTCATTTCTACGAGAACTACTTTTACGTGTGGACTGAGTACATTATGGTGGACCCAACGGGATTCCTTGAGAAGTGGAACTTTTCTCGTAAGTTTTTGTATTTTTAGTCGGTGAGATGCCCGACCATTTTCTGTTATAGTACTAAACTTTATCATGTCTCTGCAGCTGAGAGATTGCCCCCTCTGCCTATCAAAGGTATTTGCGAATGGGTGAGCGCCATCCTTCCCCATACAGTGGGGGTTCGCACATGGTCGACCTTTTATGAAAGGTTCGGACGCAGGCCTCTTACAGGTGAGATGGCGTTTCTGTTTGTTATTCTTCCTCTCTTTTTACTTAGCTCTTATGTGTTGTTTGTCGATGTTAGGGAGAGTGCGGAGAGCAAGGGATCCTCCGTTAGCTTTTAGTCAGCCGACCTCATCTACTTACCCTGCCGCGGTACCCATTGCCCGACCTTCGTTGAAGGATGCTTCAGTTGAGTCGGTAGCCTTGGCTACTCTTGCGAGGGCCACTTCTCAGGCCAAAGTCCCGACCCGCATTGCTCGCCCGACAGGTGAATCTTCGTCTACTGGGGAAGAGGAGGGACCTTCGAAGAGACGGCGAGTGGAGTTTGAGACTGCTCCCCCAACAGTGATTCATCTAGACAACTCTCCTACGATGGGATCTGGAGAGGTGGTTGTCGTGGCTCCCCCCATAGGGATAGAACCAGCCATTGCCTCGGCTCAATCAGAGATTCCCACCATTATCGGTGGTCAGCAACCTATCGTGGTGGAAGATCAAACTTTCGGGGTCGCCGTTATAGTTTTGAACGAACCCTCATCCTCTGCAGTTGGTCGTGCTTCCTCTTCGGCTGCCTAAAGAGGGAAAGACATGGTGGTCGATGATTATGAATCCGAATCAGACCTCGACCCTGATGATGTCAGGATGTTTGAGGAGGGCCTTACTCACTCGGTGGTTGGTGCAAGAGGCTCGGCTCGTATTCTTGATATCCCTTTGGATACTAATCTTTTGGGGGACGCGGAGGATCTGGTGCCGTAGTTTAGCATGTTGTGCTCCGTAGTCGAGAATGTGGCCATTCGGTCCGTTCCTAATGTCGATTTGATGGATGAGGTGGCCGCTATGGGCTTAAGGGTATGTTATGCTTACTTTCGCTTTTCCTTCGCCTTTCTTGATGATACGATTCTAACCCGTCTTTACATTTTTCAGACGTATATGGTGGACTTGGAAAGCATTCGCAGGGCCAACATTCGGGCCAAGCTTTTCTTGAAGATGTTGGAGAAATATCGTCGCTACCACAACAAGTGCCATGAGATGCATGAGCGGCTGAAGGCAAACCTCGGTAATCAGGCTCTTGGTGAGGAGTTGGAGAAAATGGACCAGGAGTTGATGCAAGATATTCACAGCAGGAGTGTGCTTGAGGAGCAACTTCGAATGAAGGACGAGGAGCTTGAGTCGGGCAAGGGTGTCACCGCAGAATGCGAGCATCTACAGGAGAAATTGAGGTCAATGCAGTCGGAGATGGATCAGAACTTGATCAAGGTCGAGGCGCTGAACGTGGAATGGATGGGGAAATTGACCACGCTGGAGAAGAAGATCGCTGGGTTGGAAAGTATCGAGAGTGCTTGGTCCGCGGCTTCGGCGAGCGCAGCAGCCCTAGAGAACACCATCCGCGTCCTCCAGTCCAAACAAGAGTCAGAAAGAGCAACGACTACCCTAATGGAGGCAAAGCTCGAGGAGCGCATCAATGAGATTGATCAAGAGGCATTAGTTCTGGAAAATCGGGTCGCAGCACTGGAGGCAGAAAATGGGTGACTGTTGGTTCAGATTGAATTTTCCTCCACCTCCGTTCCCCGCCATATGCACGAGCTTTGGGTTTATGCCGAAGCCCAGCGGGATATATATAAGAGTTTGTGGGAGGCGGGAACTGTGGCTGAGGTTGCATATGAAGAAGCGCGAGTGAAAGCGCGGGAGGCTCGCATCAATTGTGGGTATGATGCGGCGAAGCCTGAAGCTAATGGGAGTGCAGATGATGATGAGGGAGGACTTCTTGGAGATGGTGATGGTGATGGCGGCGATGACGCCGAATGAAGAATGTTGTCTTTGCCTGTTCTTACTTTCAGTTGTTTTTTTATAGTTGTTCGTTGTCTATTGTCGTTGTTTATTTCCCCTTTTCTTTTCATTCTTCTTTCTTTTTTTTTTCTTTTATTGTTGGCTTGGGCCGTATGTAAGTGGCAATTGTCCATGCAATGACTTTGTATAAAGAATAGTTTTTCTTCGTTATTTGCCTTGTACTTCGCCTTTATTTTAATTGTTTATGGCTTTGGTGCGAGATAGATGCCTATACGGCGAGTCCTAGTTTTTTTTTCCCTTTATACCTCCTGACGGCTTTTGTCCTTAGATATACTTCAGGTTTCCTCTTTGGCGATGGCCCCTGGCCTCAAAAGGTGTTATTTCAAACTAATTGAAATAGTGACCTGTCATCATTCGATCGAGGTCGAACTCTTTTTGTTGGAGAAGGCCCTTGACCTTAGGGTGTTATTTCGAACTTATCGGAACAACAACCCATCGTCGTTCGATCGAGGTCGAACTCTTCTAGTTGGAAAAGGCCCTTGGCCTTAGGGTGTTATTTTGAACTTATCGAAATAACAACTCGTCATCGTTCGATCGAGGTCGAAATCTTCTTGTTGGCGAAGGCCCTTGGCCTTAGGATGTTATTTCAAACTTATCGAAATAATAACCTGTCGTCGTTCGATCGAGGTCGAACTCTTCTTGTTGGCGAAGGCCCTTGGCCTTATGGTGTTATTTCTAACTTATCGAAATAACAACCCGTCGTCGTTCGATCAAGGTCGAACTCTTCTTGTTGGCGAAGGCCCTTGGCTTTATGGTGTTATTTATAACTTATCGAAATAACAACCCGTCGTTGTTCGATCGAGGTCGAACTCTTCTTGTTGGCGAAGGCCCTTGGCCTTAGGGTGTTATTTCGAACTTATCAAAATAGTAACCCGTCATAGTTCGATCGAGGTCGAACTCTTCTTGTTGGCGAAGGCCCTTGGACTTAGGGTGTTATTTCGAACTTATCGAAATAATAACTCGTCGTCGTTCGATCGAGGTCGAACTCTTCTTGTTGGCGAAGGCCCTTGGCCTTAGGGTGTTATTTCGAACTTATCAAAATAACAACCCGTCGTTGTTTGATCGAGGTTGAACTCTTTTTGTTGGCGAAGTCCCTTGGCCTTAGGTTGTTATTTCGAACTTATCGAAATAACAACTCGTCGTCATTCGATCGAGGTCGAACTCTCCTTGTTGGCTAAGGACATTGGCCTTAAAGGGTGTTATTTCAAATTTATCGAAATAACAACTCGTCGTCGTTCGATCGAGGTCGAACTCTTCTCTTTTTGGCGAATGCGCTTGGCCTTAAAGGGTGCTATTTCGAACTTATCGAAATAACAACTCGTCGTTCGATTGAGGTCAAACTCTTCTCGTTGGCGAAGGCCCTTGGCCTTAGGGTTTTATTTCGAAATTATCGAAATAACAATCCATCGTCATTCGATCGAGGTTGAACTCTTCTTGTTGACGAAGTCCCTTGGCCTTAGGGTATTATTTCGAATTTATCAGAACAACAACCTGTCATCATTCGATCGAGGTCGAACTCTTCTCGTTGGTGAAGGCCCTTGGCCTTTGGGTGATTTTCGAACTTATCGAAATAACAACCCATTGTCGTTCGATCAAGGTCGAACTCTTCTTGTTGGAGAAGGCCCTTAGACTTAGGGTGTTATTTCGAATTTATCGGAATAACAACCCGTCGTCATTCGATCGAGGTCAAACTCTTCTTGTTGGCGAAGGCCCTTGGCCTTAGGTGTTATTTAGAATTTATCAGAATAACAACCCGTCGGAATAACACCTCGTCGTCGTTCGATTGAGGTCGAACTCTTCTTGTTGGCGAAGGCCCTTGGCCTTAGGTGTTATTTAGAATTTATCAGAATAACCACCCATCATCATTCGATCGAGGTCAAACTCTTCTCGTTGGCGAAGGCCCTTGGCCTTAGGGTGTTATTTTGAACTTATCGAAATAACAACCCATCATCGTTTGATCGAGGTCGAACTCTTCTCATTGGCGAAGGCCTTTGGCCTTAGGGTGTTATTTCGAACTTATCGAAATAACAACTCGTCGTCAGTCCCAGTTTTTAGAGAGCCAGATATATTTTAGGAGAGTCCCAGTCCGTTTGGCATTGCTCGCAATGGAAGGTGCAACGTCGGAAAATGTCAAACGTTTCTAGTTTGCTTAGGTTCATTCTGTGCACGTATTGTAGTTTCCTTGTCTGATTCTCGCCTTCCGGCTTGGAGAGATCGCCGGCGGGCGGTATCACAGTTGTTTTGTAGTAGTTTTTTGTCCTTTAACTGAGTTGTTTCTTTATTCATTCGCCTGCACGGTCTTTGTGTCCCTACATGAGGAGAGAGCAGAAGGTGAGTTAGAATGATACTTTCCTTGCCCCCATCCGGTGGTCCGATGGAGGAGAACAGGTTGGTAATGTTGTTCGTCTTGTTTGGCATATCGATGGTTGATGGGGCGAATATTTCTAAGTTTGGTAATTTTGCTCGGCTCTCTTCCCCCTACTGGAGGTCCTTGAGGCTGATCGCGTCCACGAGCGAAGTTGGCCCGTCCTCGGTCGCTTAATAATTCTTTCAGGTATCCCTGGTTTAACATTCTTACCACTTCCTATCACAGACCTATGCAGTCCTCGGTCATGTGTCCCCTTTCTTGGTGGAATTCACACAGAACGTTCGACCTCCTAGTGCTCGGATGCGACTTCATCTTTTGCGGCCATTGCACCTTTGTGCCGATCTTTTCCAGTGCATACACTATTTCTGAAAGAGAAACACAAAAGTTATGAGCAGATAACAGCGGAGGCATACCCCTTTCATTTCGGGGAGGTGTTATGTGTCGAGGCGTAGTGTCTGCATGTCGTGGAGGAGGTGGATTGGATGTTCGGATATAGGGCTGGTGCCTTTCTCGATTGAAACGTGGTAGTTGATCCCTTAGACCGTCGTTGCGACGATCTCTACTTGTCTCGATTTAGACCAATGTTAACCGCTGGATCGGGCCATTCAGGTCATCCTTGTCTGCCCTCACTTCAGCGCAATAGGCATTATGGATCTCTTCCCACGTGGTAGGGGGTACTTCATAAGTCTACTTAGTAGCTTTTTGGTTGCTTTTGACCCGTATCTATTTAGCCCATTTTGAAAGGCTGCTACCGCCATCCCTTATGACACGTTCGGTAAGCTCATCCTTACCCTGTTGAATCGGGCTAGGAAATCCCGAAGTACTTCGCCTGTCGTTTGCCTGACAGCGAAGATATTATTTACTCTGGCCTCTGCCTTTTTAGCTCCCGCGTGAGAGGTGGTGAACTTATCTACCATTTCTTCGAATGTTGATATCGATCGCTCTGGTAGTTGGGAATACCATGTCAACACTCCCCCTATTAGAGTTTCGCCGAACGTTTTTAGTAGTACCGACGACACCTGTTCTTTTGATAGATCGTTACCTTTTACTGCGGTAACGTAATGAATTAAGTGATCCTTTGGGTCCGTGGTGCCATCATATATTTTCAGATATGGCGGCATTTTGAAGATTATTGGAATAAAGTGGGGTGATGCCCCTTCGCTATATGGCTGTTCGACGAATCGGCCCACATCACGTTTTGGTAACAACTTCAGAGCGCCCGGTATTTTATCAACCCTTTCCTGATGCTCTTTCATTTGGTCGCGGAGTGTTTTGTTCTCATTTTCCATCTCTTCCATTTTCTTTAAGATAGTCGTAAGTGCATCGTTGCCTGCATCAACAATAGTACGGGTGTTACATGTTCGTGTAGTGTCTGGCTCATCAGCGACAGCTGCGGTTCCTGTAGGTAATGTGTCCTCGATATCCCTCTGAACGGGTTGTTCGAGCATGTTGCTCAAGGTGTTTGTCATCCATTCTTCTAATAGCCTTTTCACGGCCGGTGGTGCTTCTCCTGCTGCGGATGTTGATGTTTCCCTCTCGCGTAAAACTGTTAAACCCTCGTGCGGATAGGGGGGGAGATCTCTCCCTCATGTGTAGCATTTGGCATTGCATTTTCGTTGCCTTCTCCACTGGCTTCATTGAGGGAATTCAGGAGGTTGTTCGTGACACCTACTATTGTCTTTAGCCTTGCTTCTCCTTTCCCTGCCATTGTTGGCCTTTGTGAAGCTAAAGGGAGGTAAACTTGTGTTGCAAGTGAATTCAGTGTTCCGAGGCCTAAAAACCTCCCTTTTACCTCACTTTGATTTACGTGTGTGGTCCGGACCTATATCCGGAAAGCCTTCTATGTGAAAATATGAGAAATAGAAATTTCTAGAGTTACAATTTGATTATGGTTGACTTTAGCCAATATTTTAGGAAAACGGATCCGGATCCGTGTTTCGACAATCCCAGGAGGTCCGCAGTAAAATATGGGACTTGGGCGTATGACCGAAAATGAATTCCGAGGTCCCAAGCCTTAGAAATCAATTTTTGAAAGAAATTATTTTACTGAATTATCTAAGAAATAAAGAAAAGAATTAATGTTTGAAACCATTAGTATCAGGCCCGTATTTTGGTTCCGCAGCCTAGTACAAACTTGTTATAGTATTTAAAAGATAACTGTAAAATTTGGTGAAAAGCAGAGTTTATTTGACGTGAGTTGGACTTACGGTTGAAGAGTTATGAACTTTGAGTGTTCTTGATTAAAATATTGAGTTTTGAGGTTTAATTCATGTTTTTACATGTTATTTTGATGATGTGATCACACAAGTAGGTCCATATGATGTCTTTGAGTTAGTATGCACACTTGGTTTGAAGTTTCGAGAGCTCGGGTGAGTTTTGGGTAGGTTCTGGGATGTCTTAGGCATAAAACATGGATGTTGCAGGTTCAGAGAAGTGCAAATCTCTGAACCCGCCAGTGCTGACTGCATTGGTTTTGGTGCTGTATGCGGTGGGGGCTGTGCGGCCGCACTCGATTTTGTGCGGTCCGCACAGGTTCACTGGTCTGACTTCGGAAACCTATATCTTTTGATCTACAAGGAATTTTGAGATGATTTAAAAACGCAAGTTGTAGACCTTCATGTCTAATTTTCAGAAAGGTAAAGAAATAATAATTTGCACATATGTAGAGAAAGTTATGGCCAAAATACTAAAGCATGTCACTGCAGTCCACAGGGAGAGTTGTGCGGTACGCACAGGGGGTCTGGGAGGGGTATATTAAAACGGGATTTTCAGTTATTTTTCATTTTTCAAAACCCCAAAAACATAGGAGACGATTTTTCAAACAACCTTTCTTCTCCAAAACATTGGTAAGTGATTTCTAACTCATTTTCTTTACTTCTTAACTACTTTTTACAAGATTTCATCCTAGAATCTAGGGTTTTCATGGTGGAATTGGGAACTTTGGGAAAAAACTAAGAATATTTAAATTTGGGGAGTTAGACCTCAAATTGAGGTCGGATTCCAACACAAATTATCTATTTGGGTTCGTAGGGGAATGAGTAATCGGGTTTTGGTTCGAACCTCAAGTTTTGACCATGTGGGCCCGGGGGCAATTTTTGACTTTTTGGGTAAAACTTTGGAAAACACATTTTCATATATTGGGGTTGATTCATTTAGCGTTTATTGATGTAATTAAGTAACTTGTGACGAGATAGGAGCAAATTGGTGGTGGAATCAAGGGGTAAAGCTATAATTGAAACGTGAATTGTGTTCGAGGCATCGAGGTAAGTGTTTGGTCTAACCTTAGCTTGAGGGATTAGGAGTTGTGTCTTATTTTCTACGTGTTAATTGTGGAGTACGACGTATAGGCATGGTGACGAGTATCTATACGTCGGTATCAAGCTTACTCATGAGTCTTGTATTGTAATTGTTATGACTCCGCTGTAAATTATTACACTTCACATGTTATTGAAATATTATTGTTCCCTTGCCGGGATGTTATTGAAATATTATTTTTCCCTTGCCGGGATGTTATTGAAATATTATTGTTCCCTTGCCGGTATATTGTTATATTGCTCTTGTTCCCATGTCACGATTCTTTGGGATTGTTGTTGATTTGTAACTGGGATCGGGTGGCACGCCTGCCACAAGTTAAATGAAATTGGAGCGGGTGGCACACCTGCCATGAGATAAATGAAATGGGAGCAGGTGGCACGCCTGCCACGAGATAAATGAAATGGGAGCGGATGGCACGCCTGCCACGAGATAAATAAAATGGGAGTAGGTGGCATGCCTGCCATGAGATAAATGAAATGGGAGCGGGTGGCACGCCTGCCATGAGATATATGAAATGGGAGCGGGTTGCACGTCTGCAACAAGATGTGAAATGAAAGTGAATTCTGCCTTTGTTTCCCTTATCCTTGTTAGTAGTTGGATTTTGGTTCCTTTATAATTCTCTTGATATTCTATTTTTACCTGTTATTCCCTGCAACATGCTTTCCCCCTCCCATATTTACTTGTTTATTCCTGCTTCACTTTCCGCTGTATATTATATAATTGTACAGGTTTATTTGGTAGTCTGGTCCTAGCCTCGTCACTACTTCGCAGAGGTTAGGCTAGGCACTTACCAACATATGAGGTCGATTGTGCTGATACTACACTCTGCACTATGTGCAGATCTCGGAGTAGCTCTTAAACCGTAGTTTGGATGCTACCTTCAGTCCACGCAGAGATCCAAGGTAGACCTGCAGGCGTCCGCAGACCCTGGCGTCTCATCTATCCTTTATTTCCTGTTTTATCTCTTTGCTTTAGAAATAGTGTGTCTTTTATTTTCAGACCTTGTATTTAGGAGTCTTAGACCGTCTGCGGTACTCTGACACTAGTTCTAGGTGATTAAGGTTTAAGTTGTTGTAGTAGACGCATGTTCTGATATTTTATTGCTTTCTTCCGCTTATCTTAAATTTCCGTTGTTTACACGTTATTATTTTATATAATGTTAAAGAGAATAAAAATTGGTAAAGGGTAATTTGTCTAATAATTGGCTTGCCTAGATCACATTAGTAGGCGCCATCACGACTCCCGAGGGTGGAAAATTCTGGTCGTGACAAGTTGGTATCAGAGCTCTAGGTTACATGGGTCTTACAGTTCACAGACAAGCTTAGTAGAGTCTGAGGGATCAGTACAGAGACATCTATATTTATCCCCTAGAGGCTACAGAGTTAGGAAAACTTTACATTTATTCTTTCCTATTGTGTAGTTTGGTTTCTCAATGCTAATTGAATTTCTACTATGTTCTTTCGCAGATGACGAGAACATGTGTTTCCTCATCCACTGACCAGCAGCCCGAGCCCCCAGTAGTAACTCCCACGAGGGGTAGAGGGCGAGGTCGAGGTAAGGGCAGAGCTCAGCCCAGAGCAGCAGCACCAGCAGCGGAGCCTCAGGTTGGCTTTGATGGTGAGATTCTGGTCCCAGCAGTTCTGGTGGGCTCAGATCAGGTCCTAGAGGGGTTTATTGCTACCCTAGTACACCAGGATGCTCTAGTCCGTCTAGTGGGCCTTATGGAGAGTGTCACCCGAGCAGGTTCGCTTCCTATAGAACCAGCCGTCTCTCAGGCTGTAAGAGGAGCCCAGACTCCTACTACTCGCACTTCGGAGCAGGTAGCTCCCCAGTTCCAGACTCCAGCAGTTCAGCCTGTTGGAGCAATTCAGCCAGGTATGGTGGCTCTGACCGGTGATGGAGCAACTATGTCTGATGATGCCCTGTGGAGGTTGGATAGGTTCACCAAGATCTTCACTACTACTTTTAGCAGTGCATCTTCTGAGGATCTCCAGGATTATCTAGACAGCTGTCATGAGGTTCTTAGGAACATGGGGATAGTTGAGACCAATGGGGTCAATTTTGCTACTTTTCATTTGTTTGGATCTGCCAAGACTTGGTGGAGAGATTACTGTTGGACTAGACCAGTCGGATCGCCAGCTTTGACTTGGGAGCAGTTTACTCAGCTATTTTTGGAGAAGTTTCTCCCTATCACTCAGAGAGAGGCCTATCGGAGGCAGTTTGAGCGTCTCCAGCAGGGTTCTATGACTGTTACCTAGTATGAGACCAGATTCATCGACTTGGTTCGTCATGCTCTTATCATACTTCCCACCGAGAGAGAGAGGGTGAGGAGGTTTATTGATGGACTTATTCTGCCGATTCGTCTTTAGATGGCTAGGGAGACTGGGAGTGAGATATCTTTCCAAGAGGCAGCCAATGTGGCCGGAGAGTTGGGATGGTTCTATCGCAGGGAGGTGGTCAGGGGTCTGACAAGAGGCCTCGTCATTCAGGCCGATTCAGTGGTACCTCATCTGGAGGTAGAGATTCGTATGGTAGAGGCCATCCTTCTAGGCCTTTTCAGTCAGCACTTCAGGTTTCTCACAGTGCTTCAGGTGGCCGTGGTTCTCAGATGTAGTATTCTGATCAGCAGTCTTGTAGTGCACCACCAGCTCCTATTAGTGCACCACCACTTTAGAGTTTCCAGGGTCGTCAGCCCCAGCAGCCGAGGGTTTGTTTTACTTGTGGCGACACGAGGCACATCGCTAGGTATTGCCCTCGAGCATCGAGCAGCTCTTAACATCAGGGTTCCTGTGCCATGGTTCAGGCATCGAGTGTTCTACAGCTTGACTAGCCAGCCAGAGGTGGGGGTAGAGGTGCTAGAGGTGGAGGTAGAGGTATTAGAGGTGGAGCTCAGGCCGCTAGAGGTAGAGGCCAGCCAGCAGTAGGCCGTCCCATAGATCTAGTTTAGAGTGGTGGGGCCCAACCCCGATGTTATACTCTTCCAGCCAGGCCCGAGGCTGAGGCTTCCGATGCAATTATCATAGGTACGGTTCTGGTTTTTAGTAGGGATGCATTAGTGATATTTGATCCAGGGTCTACATACTCCTATGTGTCATCATATTTTGCACATTATCTGGTCATGCCTAGTGATTCTTTGAGTGCTCCTGTTTATGTGTCTACACCGGTGGGTGATTCTATTATGGTAGATAGAGTCCATCATTCATGTATAGTTGTGATTAGGGTCTTGAGACTCGTGTAGATTTGCTTCTTCTGAACATGGTCGATTTCGATGTCATATTAGGGATAGACTAGTTATCACCTTACCACGCTATATTGGACTGTCATGCCAAGACTGTGACCTTAGCCTTGCCGAGTTTACCTCGTTTAGAGTGGAGAGGGACTCCTAGTCATTCTACCCGCAGTGTTATCTCATATATAAAGGCTCGGTATATGGTCGAGAAGGGGTGTTTGGCCTATTTGGCCTATGTTCGTGATTCTAGTGTTGAGGTTTCTTCTATTGATTCTGTGCCCGTTGTTCGTGAGTTTCCTAAGGTATTTCCTTCAGACCTGCCGGGTATGCCACCCGACAGGGATATTGACTTTTGCATTGACTTGGCTCCAGGCACCCAACCCATTTCTATCCCGCTGTATCGTATGGCCCCGCCTGAGTTGAAAGAGTTGAAGGAGCAGTTGCAAGACTTGCTTGATAAGGGTTTCATTAGACCCAGTGTTTCGCCTTGGGGTGCGCCGGTGTTGTTTGTTAAGAAAAAGGATGGATCGATGAGAATATGCATTGATTACCGACAGTTGAACAAGGTTACAATCAAGAATAAGTATCCATTGTCGAGGATTGATGATTTGTTTGATCAGCTTCAGGATGCCAAGGTATTTTTGAAGATTGACTTGAGATCTGGCTACCATCAGTTGAGGATTAGGGCATCCAATGTCCCTAAGACAGCTTTCCGCACTCGGTACGGGCATTATGAGTTCTTGGTGATGTCATTCGGGTTGATAAATGCCCCAGCAACTTTTATGGACTTGATGAACCGAATGTTCAGGCCTTACTTGGATTCGTTCGTTATAGTCTTTATTGATGATATTTTGATATATTCCCGCAGTCGGGAGGAGCACGAGCAACATCTTAGAGTTGTTCTTCAGACCTTGAGGGATAGGAAGTTATATGCTAAGTTCTCGAAGTGTCAGTTCTGGTTGAGTTCAGTTACATTCCTAGGTCATGTTGTATCAGTAGAGGGTATATAGGTTGATCCGAAGAAGATTTAGGCAGTCAAGAACTGGCCTAGACCAGCATCACTTATAGAGATTCGGTGTTTCTTAGGGTTGGTAGGCTACTATCGTCGGTTTGTGAAGGGGTTTTCATCTATCGCAGCCCCGATGACCAAGTTGACCCAGAAGGGTGCCCAATTCAGATGGTCGGATGAGTGTGAGGAGAGCTTTCAGAAGCTCAAGACAGCTCTGACTACGACACCGATGTTGGTTTTGCCTACAAGTTTAGGACCTTATACAGTCTATTGTGATGCATCTCGTATTGGACTTGGTGTAGTGTTGATGCAGGATGGCAAGGTCATTGCCTATGCTTCACAGTAGTTGAAGATTCATGAGAAAAACTATCCGGTTCATGATTTGGACTTGGCAACCATTGTTCACGCTTTGAAGATTTGGAGGCATTATCTGTATGGCATGGCATGTGAGGTGTTCACGGATCACAAGAGTCTGCAGTATTTGTTCAAGCAAAAGGAGTTGAATTTGAGGCAAATAAGGTGGTTGGAGTTGTTGAAAGACTATGATATCACCATCTTATATCATCTAGGAAAGGCCAATGTGGTGGCCGATGCTTTGAGTAGGATATCAGCCAGTATGGGCAGTCTTGCTTATATTCCGGTCGGTGAGAGACCGCTTGCATTGGATGTTCAGGCTTTGGCCAATCAGTTCGTGAGGTTGGATGTTTCTAAACCCAGTCGTGTGTTATCTTGAACGGTCGATCTTTCTTCTTTATCGGAGCGTATCCGTGATCGGTAGTATGATGATTCCCATTTGTGTGTCCTTAGAGACACGGTGCAGCACGGAGGTGCCAAGTAGGTTACCTTAGGAGATGATGGAGTTTTGAGGTTGCAGAGTCGAGTTTGTGTGCCTAATATGGATGGCTCTGAGAGTTGATTTTAGAGGAGGCCCATAGCTCCCGGTACTCTATTCATCCGGGTGCCATAAAGATGTATCAGGATTTGTGGCAGCATTATTGGTGGCGGAGAATGAAGAAGAATATCGTAGCATTTGTGGCTCGGTATTTGAATTGTCAGAACGTTAAGTATGAGCATCAGAGGCCTGGTGGTTTGTTCCAGAAGATTGAGATTCCTGAGTGTAAGTGGGAGCGAATCACTATGGACTCCATTGTTGGACTCCCATAGACTTAGAAGAAGTTTGATGCAGTGTGGGTTATTGTTGATAGGCTGACCAAGTCAGTGAATTTCATTCCTGTGGCAGTCTCCTATTCTTTCGAGAGGTTATTTGAGATCTATATCCGGGAGATTGTTCGTCTTCATGGTGTGCCCGAGTCTATCATTTCGGACCGAGGTACGCAGTTTACCTCACATTTCTGGAGAGCAATTCAGCGAGAGTTTGGCACACGGGTTGAGTTGAGCACAACATTTCATCCTCAGACGGACGAGCAATCCGAGCGAACCATTCAGATTTTGGAGGATATGCTCCGAGCTTGTGTCATTAACTTTGGAGGCTTGTGGGATCAGTTTTTGCCTTTAGCAGAGTTTGCCTACAACAACAACTACCAGTCGAGTATTCAGATGGCTCCTTATGAGGCTTTATATGGTAGGCGGTGTCGGTCTCCGGTTGGATGGTTTGAGTCGGGAGAGGCTCGGTTGTTGAGTACTGATCTAGTATAGGATGCCTTGGACAAGGTCAGGATCATTTAGGATAGGCTTCGTACAGCTCAGTCTAGGCAAAAGAGCTATGCTGACCGCAAGGTTCGAGATTTGGCTTTCATGGTCAGTGAGCGGGTATTGCTTCGAGTGTCGCCTATGAAAGGCGTGATGAGATTTGGGAAGAAGGGCAAACATAGCCCTATGTTTATTGGCCCATTTGAGATTCTTGATCGAGTGGGAGAGGTGGCTTACAGACTTGCGTTTCCGCCGAGCTTATCAGCCATGCATCCAGTGTTTTATGTGTCCATGCTTCGGAAGTATCACGGTGATCCATCCCACGTGTTAGATTTCAGCACTGTCCAATTGGACAAGGACTTGTCCTATGAGAAGGAGCCGGTAGCTATTCTATACCGGCAAGTTCGTCACTTGAGGTTGAAGAATTTCCCTTCTGTTTGTGTTCAGTGGAGAGGTTAGCCTGCTGAGGCATCGACCTGGGAGTCCGAGTCCGATATACGGAGCCGTTATCCCCATCTTTTTCCCGACTCAGGTACTTCCTTCTTATGTCCGTTTGAGGACGAACAGTTATTTTAGAGGTGGAGAATGTGATGACCCAAAAGGTCATCACTTGTGTTGCAAGTGAATTCAGTGTTTCGAGGCCTAAAAACCTCCCTTTTACCTCATCTTGATTTACATGCGTGGTCCGGACCTATATCCGGAAAGCCTTCTTTGTGAAAATATAAGAATAGAAATTTCTAGAGTTAAAATTTGATTATGGTTGACTTTGGTCAACATTTTGAGCAAACGGACCCGGATCCGTATTCCGACAATCCCGAGAGGTTCGCAGTAAAATATGGGACTTGGGCATATGTTCGAAAATAAATTCCGAGGTCCCAAGCCTTAGAAATCAATTTTTGAAAGAAATTATTTTACTGAATAATCTAAGAAATAAAGAAAAGAATTAATGTTTGAAACCATTAGTATCGGACCCGTATTTTTGTTCCGGAGCACGGTACAAACTTGTTATAGTGTTTAAAAGATAACTATGAAATTTGGTAAAAACGGAGTTTATTTGACGTGAGTTGGACTTCCGGTTGAAGAGTTATGAACTTTGAGTGTTCTTGATGAAAATGTTGAGTTTTGAGGTTTAATTCATGGTTTTACATGTTATTTTGATGATGTGATCACACGAGTAGGTCCATATGATGTCTTTGAGTTAGTATGCACACTTGGTTTGGAGTTCCGAAGGCTCGAGTGAGTTTCGGGTAGGTTCCGGGATGTCTTAGGCTTAAAACATGGATGTTTAGGTTCAGAAAAGTGTAAATCTCTGAACCCGCCAGTGCTGACCGCATTGGTTTTGGTGCTGTCCGCAGTGGGGGCTGTGCGGCCGCACTCGATTTTGTGCGGTCCGCACAGGTTCACTGGTCTGACTTCGGAAGCCTATATCTTTTGATCGACAAGGAATGTTGAGATGATTCAAAAACGAAAGTTGTATCCCTTCGTGTCTAATTTCCAGAAAGGTAAAGAAATAACAATTTGCACATATGTAGAGAAAGTTATGACCAAAATACTAAAGCATGTTACTTTAGTCCACAGGGAGAGCTGTGCGGCCGCACTCGATTTTGTGCAGTCCGCACAGGGGGTCTGGGAGGGGTATATTAAAACGGGATTTTCAGTTATTTTTCATTTTTCAAAACCCCAAAAACATAAGAGGCAATTTTTCAAACAACCTTTCTTCTCCAAAACATTGGTGAGTGATTTCTAACTCATTTTCTTTACTTCTTAACTTCTTTTTACAAGATTTTATCCTAGAATCTAGCATGGTGGAATTGGGAACTTTGGGAAAAACCCAAGAATATTGAATTTTGGGGAGTTAGACCTCAAATTGAGGTCAGATTCCAAAATAAATTATATATTTGAATTCATAGGGGAATGAGTAATCGGGTTTTGGTTTGAACCTCGGGTTTTGACCATGTGGGCCCGGGGGCGATTTTGACTTTTTGGGTAAAACTTTGGAAAACTCATTTTCATGCATTGGGGTTGATTCATTTAGAATTTATTGATGTAATTAAGTAACTTGTGACTAGATACGAACGAATTGGTGGTGGAATCAAAGGATAAAGCTATAATTGAAACGTGAATTGTGTTCGTGGCATCGAGGTAAATGTTTGGTCTAACCTTAGCTTTAGGGATTAGGAGTTGTGTCTTATTTGCTACGTATTAATTGTGGAGTACGACGTATAGGCATGATGACGAGTATCTATACGTCGGTGTCAAGCATGCCCGTGAGTCTTGTATTGTAATTGTTATGACTCCGTTTGCACTTCACATGTTATTGAAATATTATTGTTCCCTTGCCGGGATGTTATTGAAATATTATTGTTCCCTTGCCGGGATGCTATTGAAATATTATTGTTCCCTTGCCGGGATGCTATTGAAATATTATTGTTCCCTTGCCGAGATTCTTTGTGATTGTTGTTGATTTGTAACTGGGATCGGGTGGCACGCCTGCCACAAGATAAATGAAATGGGAGCGGGTGGCACGCCTGCCACGAGATAAATGAAATGGGAGCGGGTGGCACGCCTGCCAAGAGATAAATGAAATGGGAGCGGGTGGCACGCCTGCCACGAGATAAATGAAATGAGAGCGGGTGGCACGCCTGCCACAAGATATATGAAATGGGAGCGGGTTGCACGCCTGCAACAAGATGTGAAATGAAAGTGAATTCTGCCTTTGTTTCCCTTATCCTTGTTAGTAGTTGGATTTTGGTTCCTTTATAATTATCTTGATATTCTGTTTTTACCTGTTATTCCCCGAACCATGCTTTCCCCCTCCCATCTTTACTTATTTATTCCTTCTTTACTTTCCGCTGTATATTATATAACTGCACAGGTTTATTTGGTAGTCTGGTCCTAGCCTCATCACTACTTCGCCGAGGTTAGGCTAGGCACTTACCAGCACATGGGGTCGATTGTGCTGATACTACACTCTGCACTATGTGCAGATCCCGGATTAGCTCTTGGACCGTAGTTTGGAGGCTACCTTCAGTCCACGCAGAGATCCAAGGTATGCCTGCAGGTGTCCGCAGGCCCTGACGTCTCATCTATCCTTTATTTCTTGTTTCACCTCTTTGCTTTAGAAACAATGTGTCTTTTAATTTCAGACCTTGTATTTAGTAGTCTTAGACCGTCTGTGGTACTGTGACACTAGTTCTCGGTAATTAAGGTTTAAGTTGTTGTAATAGACGCATGTTCAGATATTTTATTGCTTTCTTCCGCTTATCCTAAATTTTCATTATTTACACGTTATTGTTTTATATAATGTTAAAGAGAATAAAAATTGGTAAAACAGTAATTTGTCTAATAATTGGCTTGCCTAACTCACATTAGTAGGCGCCATCATGACTCCCGAGGGTGAAAAATTCGGGTCGTGACATTATTTCTCTCAAGAATCTAGATGAAACTATGATCTCAGCTATAGAAATCCCTACAGACGGCGCCAAATTGTTTGACTCAAAAGATATCAAAACCTTTTTGAACAAATCAATCAAAGAAGATGAAGGGGTAAATCTTAGTCAGACATAATTAATTCCAGAACAAAGAGCTAATAGTATGGATCGTATATAGGATAAAAGAGATGTAAATGATCTTATTCAAATTCAATATTGTGTCTCCCATCGATCGATGGAGAGATAGCTTTACATATTCTTCTATAGATTACTTCTTTTCTATCTAGAATGCAAGAAGAGAGCTTGGGAGAGAGAGAGAGAGGAGGGAGCCGCTCCCCTAATCGAAGGTTTTTCCTTACTATATATAGTCGAGTCACCCTTATCCTTTACTTGGGCCGACGCCCTCCTGCCTTCAATATGTTTCGGTCGTGACAGTCAGATTTTGACCAATACAAGTCTGACATATTCAAATCCTTATTCTTCATCTGCATATCGTTAAATTTTATGTTTTTTTAAAGGGCATATCGATAGTAAATTTAGCAGTAGCGGAGAATGTAGTGTATAATCAATGGATTCAGTTAAACTCAATATTTTTCCCGTAGTATAGATACATATGTGAAAAATTACAAAAATTTAAAAAAGAAAAAAGAAAAATTAAATCTATAATTTTAAAAGAGTAATTCATATGTGCTTTCAAAGGGAAGAAAGTTTGAGAGGGCACGTGGAAGAAGAAAGAGCAGGGGTTACAAAGTTTAAGTTGATTTTCATTTGTACTGTAAGGTTGGCTTAAGCAATTATTGCAGCAATAGAGATTTTGAAAACTAGTATCCAGTTTTGGAATTTGCTTATGTTTACTTATTTTTTTAGGATATTTTAATCCTATGAACATCCAATTTTGCTGCTTCAAGGTGGATTTAGGGTGTGATTTGAAAATCGAACTCGACTGCTTTTGGTTAATGCCTACTAGTCTTGATTTGAGTTGTCTGTGGCTGAAAGTCCACGCTGCTGGAACACAAGGGTATTTGTTTTGGAACTTTATTGTTCTTAATGAGTGGAAAATCTTCCAAGAATAGATATTAAGCCTGAAAAAAAAAAAAAAAACCTAATGGTTGAACCTGGCAAATATTAATTCTGGATCGACCTCGTTGTAATATGCCCCCATCCTCTTAAAATGGATACACCTCTGATCACTAATACCCTAGTCAACCACCACCAGCATATCCATCATCACAACTAACACATACAACTCCTAACACCGTCAATCAATCACTGCTAATATTTATCGATATAATCTTTAAATTACTATTTTATTTCAAATTCTATATTTTTATTAATTTTTACTAAGAATAAATTATAAACATTTAGCTATTGAAAAAACAAAATATTTTTAATAATTCATTGTTCAAATGTAAATATAAATCTTAGTATTTAAATGTGTATTCAAATTCAAATATTTAATATTAAAAAATAAATACCCCCAATAGAGAAAAGAAAAAAGTTTACACCATTAGTATATAGTATAACTTAAAAGAAAAATATTGCAGGAATCCATTTACATATACTTCTTCCGAGTTCCTGCAATTGTTGGCATCCAATTAATGTGTACATATAGACTGGAGTCAACGTTAAGAAGAATCTAGTTGGAATCTTTTAACAACCAAGTGGAGCAAAAACTTAACAGCCAACTAAAAATAAATACAGTCAAGAACTAATTAATGACTAACAGGAAAGGAAGAAATAGTAAGTAAATTGTTTACTCCAGCATCAACTGTGTGTAATATGGTCTGTAACAATATGGTCAAGTGGGAAATTATAATCTTTTGTTTTGGCAATTTACTAACTACTCTAATAAGTATTTTGGAAATTTCCTTGCTTGACACTATTTTTTTATTAATCAGTTTAAAAAATTAATTTTTTTTATAGTTTTTAATAAGAAGCTTTTATATTGACATAAATATTATATCATGTTTAAGACTACAAATTTTAAACTTTTATAATTACACAAAAATATTATATACTTAACATGTTTAAATTTACAAATTATAAAAGTATTCATTTTTACCTTAAATTTTATACCCAAATAAATTAGAAAAATGTTTTTCTTTGAACTTTCCGTGGCATTTCTTGTTATTGATTACATCTGAAAAACGTTGAAAGAAGTATGTGAAAGCAGCTATTCTTTTCTTTGAACTTTCTGTTCACATGTGCATTATACTACCACCAATTACCCCACGTATTCCACTAAATTTCGTGCAGGTCTATTTCTTGGTCCTCTTTAACTAATAATTGGTAGTAGTACTACTCTATACTATATATATGATGGGAGTAATCCACTAGCTATAACATCCCTTTTCCATTTCTGTGTAAAGGAAGAAGAAGAAGAAAGAAAAATGGAAAAAGCTATTGAAAGGCAGAGAGTTCTACTGGAGCACCTTCAGCCCATTCGTTCTTCTTCTCACCAGTTTTCTTCTCTCACTGTAAGTTTTTTTTTCTTTTTCTTTCTCATTTCTATAATTCCTAAAGAATTGTTATTGGATTGAGATGGACTTAAATAGAGAGACACGGACGGTGAAGGTGAAGATTCATATAGTTAACGAGACTTAGTTGTTCTTGTCGTTAATTTCTATAATTCTTGTTTTTTCTTTAACAAATGGGAAAAATAAAGAATAAAGAACTTTGTAAATATGAATGTCTTTTTTGGTGGTTTTGGTCATGGTAAGATGTAAAAGAGCAACCAACAAGAGTTGTGGCGGAGTGATAACTACTACTTTATTCTTAACATGTGGTCTCGGGTTTGAGGCCTAGTAGAGGTGGGTGTTGGAGGCCTAAGACAAACCGTAATAGGAGGCCTTAATCTTATTTAATAATTTTAGATATTTTTGTTTAAAGTTTATATTTTTTACTCTTTGAGATACAATTTAATTTTGATGATGTAACCAACCCATTTAATCTTTGTTGAAACATTACTAACTTTTGATAAGATTTTCTTAAGTTTAATTTTGATTTTTGTTTTCACATGACATGACAGTCAACATCACTCGCTATATATCCTTGCCTCTCAAAGTAACAATCATGTGAGAATTTGTATTTACAAAGATGATAAACAAATCAACTATAGTTTTTTACAATCTAATTAGCTTGAAGCGTACCTACAAAGACGTTCAAAGAAAATATCTTACAAAGTTAGAGTTGTAAATTAAATTTGTTCAAGTTGGAATGAGAAGAACTAGAAAGTAAATGCAGATTTAATTGCCTTTCACTTTATTACAATTTTTTCAACCAACTACAAAAAAGACCACATGATAAGAAGAGTAACTTTTGGGGCATCTAATTTTGTGACGCCTAAAGCGACCGCTTTAGTGGCCTGGGGGGTAAGCCGCCTCCGAGTCCTGGGTATGGAGTCGCCTTTGTTAGCAAGGAATTTACTCCCAATGTGTGGAACTTTCCAGTGCGACTCCAGATTTAGCCTTAATGTGGGTACCGGACACCGGGTAGGAAACCAAAAAAATAATGTAAAAGAGCTAACTTATTACGGGTTTTTTGTTTGATGAAATTCTTTTCTAGATAGTAGCTGATCCCTCCAAACCCAAAAAAGAAAGTATATGGAAAGAAAAAGAAAAAAAGGAAAAATTACTTTGTAAGCATTTTGATGACTATAGTACTTTTGCTGAAAGTCTACTATACCATATGATTGTTGTTGCAGTATCCATTGGAGGCACATATGAAGGAACACAACTTTATTTTTTTTCATAGCCAAACACTTGAATATATTTTTTGCTTTTTGAGTAGGGTGGGATTTGAACCCTCTTGGGTATGTTAATACCTTGTTGATGCGTGTTAACATCTCATCTAAAAAGATTAAACTATTACAGACAACACACTGTTATTTATTTAATTATGATCTTCAAAATTGTTAAAACCTGAGAGTTCAATTTTGTACAGTTGCCAAAATAGCTCAAAGATCCTATGTTGACAGAGACTTTACGGGCAAGTTGGCACCGACACCATGGTTATCAAAAAGAAATTGAGAGACTTTAGCTTCACAGTGTTGCGCTAAAATGTGTTGATGATTATTCTTATTGTTTTTGTTTCTCTTCAACGTGCTCAATCTTTGGCTTTTTTTCTTTCTGGACAGCCATCAATTTGTTTAGCTGGTGACAGTGCTGCATATCAAAGGACGGCTGCTTTTGGTGATGATGTTGTCATTGTTGCGTAAGTTGCCTCACTTAATTAGATCATCAAGATTTCTTATAATTGTTTGACTTTCTCTACTAAAATGGTTGGTAATTTGATGTTTTGCAGAGCTTATCGTACTGCTATTTGTAAAGCGAAACGTGGAGGTTTTAAAAATACCCTAGCAGATGATCTACTTGCTCCAGTTCTGAAGGTATATTGTTTGTCTATATATCAGCTTCCACACTCTTGAATGTTTGATAAACCTATGCTGGAATTGGGCATTTATATCCTAATCAATCTATAACATGAAGGAAACAAAGAAGACGAAACAACGTAGTTATAAAAGAAAATACTAGGGGATTTCTCCCCATCTGCCTAAATCACCTATGATGGACAGAGTTACCTGATATCTATACTAGTGGGAGGTAGTAGATACTCGGTGGAATAGTCGAAATACACGTAAGCTGGTCCAAACACTACTGTTACTTGAAAAAAGAAAAGAAAAACAAACAATGTAATAGTTACTGAGGTCACACATTCTTTGTCCTCTGATTTTTTTTTTTCTCCATTGAGGATATTTATGAGTGCAAATCTTGTACTGCAGGCAGTAGTAGAGAAAACTAACCTGAGTCCGAATGAGGTGGGAGATATTGTTGTTGGTACGGTTTTGGCACCAGGCTCACTAAGAGCAATGGAGTGCAGGATGGCTGCATTTTATGCAGGGTTCCCAGGTATTTCTTTTCTTCCCTTCCTTTCTCTTTTATATGAAGTTTTACAAGATTGCTGATCTATAAGGAAGAACGCCAAGCAACATATGGTTTTTTTGTTGTCATAATAGTCACAACTAAGACTGGCACATTTGGTTTTAATTAAATCTGGTTTAATGGAAATGAATAGATCCTTTTTGATACAAAGTCACGTGCTCCAACCCTTTCAAAATATAGCATCTAACTTGATCGTTTATTCGCAGAAACTGTCCCAATCAGAACTGTGAACAGGCAATGTTCTTCTGGCCTCCAGGCCGTTGCTGATGTAGCTGCATCAATAAAAGCAGGATTCTATGACATAGGTATACAAGTTCGCCGACATACATAGAACGCTACTTGCTACGTTTGTGCTTTCCTTCTGAGATCTAACAATTTTGTGTGTGCAGGCATTGGTGCTGGACTAGAGTTAATGACAGTTGACAATATTGGAAGAGTTCAACAAGTTAATCCGAAAGTATGCTCAAACTCAGATATTCTTCATCATTGTACCTGAAACCACTTTTTGTAGTTTAGTGTTTTAAGATGGATTTATCTTTTAACAGGTAGATGCATTTGCACAAGCCCGTGACTGCCTTCTTCCTATGGGCATTACTTCTGAGAATGTCGCCCAACGTTTTGGAGTGACACGGCTAGAACAAGACCAGGCTGCTGTAAGATTTTTGAGCTCTATTAAAATATCTATTGCTATAGGAAGTGCAGCTAGAGTTCTGATCCCGTCATTTTTCTGCTATAGGTTATTTCTCACCAGCGAGCTGCTGCAGCAACTGCATCTGGAAAATTCAAAGATGAGATTATCCCAGTATTGACAAAGGTAGACATGCTGCTAAGAACGAACTTTTCTTCTGTGTGATCTAATAGACTTCTGACTTTTATGACTAATGTTTACGATGAAAGATCGTGGACCCACAAACTCGAAGGGAGAAACCCGTTGTGATTTCTGTAGATGATGGCATTCGGCCAAACACAAATTTGACAAACCTGGCAAAGCTGAAACCTGCATTCAAAAGCGACGGAACCACAACTGCAGGTACTAGTTTATACTATCATAAACTGTTTGTTCTACTTAAAAAGGTTGAATCTAATGCTGTTTTCATGAACTTTTTAGGGACTGCTAGCCAGGTCAGTGATGGTGCGGCTGCAGTGCTTCTTATGAAGAGAAGTGTAGCTATGCAGAAGGGACTTCCAATTCTTGGCGTATTCAGGTCAGTGATATCCTTTTTCTACGAATGGAGTTTTTGCATGAAAGCTTAGAGTATATTCCTCAGAAAAGGTTATTTTGACTCAAGAGTATAACAAGCGAGCTTATGAGTTTCAGCTCTTAATTTTGGTTCCCATGAATCTTTCTTAGCCTGTGTAAAGTGTCTCTTGTGTCTTGCCTATTCAATGTCGCTTCTGTCATTTCTAAAACTCTCTTGGTTCTTCACTTTACCAGATTTACTCTTTCAAAAACGGAAACATCAAATTTTATGTTCACTTTAGTACTCATCAGTTGCAGTTGCTAAGGCAGAGAACTGCATAGAGTCCAAGGGGATCTTTGTACTTCTGTCATGTAGTTTCTTATGTTTCTTGAAAGGCACGAAAATACAGTTATTCGTGAATTAGAGGCAATGATTAAGTGAAATGTACAGTGACAAGCGTACTTCCTGGAAACTACATTATTTGGTAAATAGCAATGAATTTAGAGACAATGCTTAAGTGAATGGAAAGTATACAAATGAAGCTTGGGTTTAGGATTTAGAATTTCTCTTGATAAACAAAGTTGCCTTCTTTAAAATTCGTCCATGTACTGCAGGAGATTTTCACTAGGATTATGTCAAATAACCAAACAGTCTAAGTTGTCTTTAACATACAACATTTCCAATGCGTGGTTTGTAAGTACAGATTGTAATTTTCTTCAAAATGCAGGAGCTTTGCTGCTGTTGGCGTGGATCCTGCTGTAATGGGAATTGGCCCAGCCGTTGCTATACCAGCTGCTGTTAAGTCTGCTGGTCTTGAGCTTGACAATATTGACCTGTTTGAAATAAACGAGGTAATATGTCGAATCAATGGGAACTGCTTCATGATCAAACTGTTAGAAATTTTGTCTCAGCAATTATATGTTGCCTCGACAGGCATTTGCATCCCAGTTTGTGTATTGCCGCAAGAAACTCAATCTTGACTCTGAAAAGGTTAATGTGAATGGAGGGGCAATGGCTCTTGGGCATCCTCTGGGTGCTACAGGTAATTATTTTATAATATCATTTTACAGTTAATTGGTATTTAACTTCATTTCTGCCATTGTGATATATAGGTACTCTATCAAATATTAGATTAGTATTTGTCTTGGATGTTGACACATTAGACTTTTCTTTCTTAGGATGCTTAGTATATTTGAGGAAAATATTGAAATTGTGGAAGCTAACAATAACGCCTGAAAACTTTTATATTCTTTCCTGGCCCATTTTTCTGATGAAACTTCCAATTGAAAACATTAATAATTTGTAGAAGTGACATTTCATGAATTGTCTTCTGAAAGAGAGGACACAGCTTTTATTACAGACGTCCGTCCTTCCTTTTTCAGGTGCACGTTGCGTGGCAACTCTGCTTCATGAGATGAAACGTCGTGGCAAAGACTGCCGCTTTGGTGTGATTTCCATGTGCATAGGTGTGGCACTTTTTCTGAAAAATTATATGATGTTTAGATCCGTACAATCTTATATTTGTATGGTTATCACTTATCATTATGTTACGTTGCAGGTTCTGGGATGGGGGCTGCTGCAGTGTTTGAAAGAGGGGATGCTGTAGACGACTTATGCAATGCTCGAGTCAACAATAACAACAATTTCTTGTCCAAGGATGCCAAATGAGCACGCGAATAATTCCAAAGTTCGGTTTTGTTTTTGAGATAAGAGAATATGATGCAGAATGTATATCATGTTAAATTATTGGGATAATTGTTTAAAGTATTGTTTCAATGAAAAGAAAAAGTGGCTGGTTTAAGCCGTCGTTGCGGCAATAAGATTTCGGTTTGTATGCCACTTTAAGGATATATTCTAAGTAAAAAAAAATTCTTTAATGAAAAACGCACATAAAAAAAGAGAGAGAGAATCTGATGGAGTACGGATTCAAAATACTCCATTGAAGTTCTTTTCTAAGTTCTTTGATCATGAATTAATTTTGGTTTGATTTATTGCAATATTAAATTTCTTAAAGCGAATAGAACATGAATTTGAGTAAAATCGTTCTCTATTCATAAAAGGAGAGTGATTATAGATTTGTATCTTATGTAAAAGCAAGTTTGGGATATTTCGTGTAGCGAAAATTGCATCGTAGGTAGTGGTGTTGTTTTGGTTCTCAAGCTTTTGACTTCAAAAGTTTAATTTTTTTTTGAGCAAATAAAAAAGCATGAAATTTACGTATATACGCCACTACTGCTTGTGGCATTACAGAGAAAGGAGTTTGCCCTCCTTTGTATATTTGGTTGTTTTAAATTCTTTTTGAGAGATACTATATTAATAAAGGGTTGAGAGCAAGTTGTTGTTTTGTTTAATTTGGACGCCGCTCACGGCAATTAAGGTTAAACGGAGGTTTTGTCCTCCTCAATTTGCTGCAACAACAGTTAATTTTAGAGTTATTTACATAGTATTCTTGTGCTGTAATTTTGACCTTTAGAATAAATTTTATGCTCAATAACACCAACAATATATACAGTATTATCTCATACAGTGGGGTTTGGAGAGTGTAGGGTGTACGCAGACCTTACCCCTACCTTGTGAGGTAGAGAGGCTGTTTTCAAAAGGCCCTCAGCTAAGGAAAGCATAAACACCACATTAATGAAAATATAGATAAGAAAGGACAGTTCTAAAAAGCCATATAAAAACAGAATAAAAATAACAAGACAGTAAGGTTATCAACAATGAAAGAAACAACGGTTCGACATAAAAACCTACTACGAACAGAAAACGAGATTGCGTGTCAATACTACTGTTATGAACACTCTAGACGACCTACTCATCCTCGATCTCCATACCTTCCTATCAAGGGTCATGTCCTCGGTCAGCTGAAGCTGGGCCATGTCTTGCCTAATCACCTCTCCTCACCTCTTCTTTGGCCTATCTCTACCTCTCCGTAGTCCGATCTCAACCTCTCGCACCTCCTCCCCGGGGCGTCTGTTCTCTCACACCTCCTCACCGTGGCGTCTGTGCTCCTCCTCCTCATATGACCAAACCACCTAAACCGCGCTTCCCGCATCTTATCCTCAATAGGGGCCATATCCACTTTGCCGGGAATAACCTCATTTCTGATCCTATCTAACCTGGTGTGCCTGCATATCCATCTCAACATCCTCATCTCTGCTACTTTCATCTTCTGGACATGAGCGATCTTGACTGGCTAACAATCAACTCCAGAAATTTTATGCTCATAGTTAGTTATTTTGGATTGAAATTTAAATTTGGATAATAGTATGTCTATATATATTTTGAGATATTGTCACAGTGACCTCTCTTGTGGAGGTTTATTTGTTTTAAAATATAAAAGGTTTTATGTGTGTAACTTATGTGAATATTGATCGGCACAAAGGAAGGTTAATGTTTAACAGAATTATATGTGTATTTTTATGGTAATAAACACGTGATGATTATTTGATTGTACGTGCGAATAATAAATCGACCCAAAGGAAGATTTACTATTCAATATGTTTCTTATTATCATTGTTTGATTACTACACCAAGATATTACTTACAAGTTACTATTCTGTCCAAAGATAAAATATTATGGAGTGCCCAATACCTTGAGATAATGTTTACCTTTATTCAAATTTATTTTTATTTTGGTTTCAATTATTATGTGAGCTTATTTTGTTATTTATTTTTCTCTAATTCAGTTGAAATTACTCCTGCAAATATTATCGCCAATATCAATACAACTCCTATGTTACATGGCACTAACTTTAAGTCATTGCAAGAGAACATCAACATAGTTCTCGGAGTCATGAATCTTGACCTTGTGTTAAGGGTTGATTCTCCACCACCTCTTATAGATAAGAGTACTCAAATGAAAAGAGCGAAATGGAAAGGTGAAAAAGATCAAACCGCATGTGTAGGATGATCATGAAGAAAGTTATTCCATAAACATTCAGAGGCACTATGTCCGACAATGTTAAGACGACTAAGAAATGTATGGCTAAAATTGAGAAAGTATTCTCCAAGAGTGTAAAGGCTGAGATTTGTACACTCTTGACAAGTCTGATTTCGATGAAGTATCAAGGCAAAGGTAATATCAGGGAGTACATCCTGTAAATGTCTTATCTTGCTTCTAAGTTGAAAACACTTAAGTTAGACCTTTTTGTGGACTTGCTAGTCCATTTGATTTTGATATCCCTTCCACCACAGTTTAGCCAGTTTAAGGTGAGCTATAATTATCAGAAAGAGACTTGATATCTAAATGAGCTCATCTCACTGTGTTTAGGAAGAGGACTGATTGAAGCAGGAAAAAAATAAAAGTAATCATTTAGACGATGCCCCTAAGGACAAAAGGAAAGACAAGAAGAGAAAGAATAAGGAAGCAGCGGATACAACAATATAAAAGAAACAACTCAGGAACCAACTACAGATTGTTGTTTCTTTTGTAAAGCTTCAAGTCATAAGAAAAAGGATTATACTAACTATCACACATGGCGTACAAAGAAAGGTCACCTCTTAATTCTGTTTGCTATGAGGTTAATTGACTTTGGTACCAAGACACACATGATGGATAGATTGTAACGACCCGACGATCGTTTTGAGAGTATGAGCCTCGACCCCCTATTTATTGTCCCCTCTACTTCATTTATGCTTACATGACTTGCCGAGGTGGGTGTTGGGAGATTTTTGGAGTGTAATGGGACACATAGTCCCTAAGTGTGAAATTTGAGTTGTAAGAGTTGAACGTAATTTGACCTGTGTGAAGGTGACTCCAGAATGGAGTTTCGTTGGTTCCAATAGCTCCGTATGGTGATTTTGGTCTTAGGAACGTATCTGGATGTGGATTTGGAGGTCCGTAGGTCATTTTGGAGTTATTTGGCGAAAGTTGGAATATGGAAGGGTTTTGGGAAGTTTAACCAGGGCAGACTTTTTGATATCTAGGTCGGATTTCGATTCCGGAAGTTGGAATAGGTCCATAATGTCAATTATGACTTGTGTACAAAATTTGAGATTAGTCGGACGGGATTTGATTGGTTTCGGCATCGGTTCTAGAAGTTAGAATTTCCTTAGTTTCAATAGGCTTGAATTGTAGCGCGATTCGTATTTTGGTTGTTGTTTGATTTGATTTGAGGGTTTGACTAAGTTTGTATCATGTTTTTGGACTTGTTGGTATATTGAGTTGAGGTTCCGGGGCCCTCGGTTGAGTTTCGGATGGTTAATAGATCAATGTTGGACTTAGTGTTATAGCTGAAGTTTCTGGTGCCTCTGGCCTGGTTTCCTCTTATGCGATCGCGTGGGAAGGTGTGCGATCGCGTAGGCTAATTTGGGCAGTGAAGGATTTTGTTCTACGTGTTCGTGAGCAAGAGGATGTGAACGCGTAGTTGTGGGATGTTGTGTTTCATGAACGCATGGCTAAGGTAGCGTCTGCGTAGGGTATTAGAGGCAGGAGCTGGGGCCATGCATTTGTTCTTTGCAGTCGCGTGGTGAAGGACACGATCGCGTAGCTATGAGGAGTCAGTTGTACGCGATTGCAATTGTAGTTATGCGTTCGCGTATGCTTAATTTCTGGGGCAGCGGAGTTGTGCTTCGCGATCGTGAGGCTATTTCCACGATTGCGATTAAGGAACACCTGGGCAGATTTAAATGTTCAAAAATGAGGGTTTCGAGTTCATAACACAAAAATTAATTTGGGAGCTCGGTGGAAAGTAATTTTTGGAGAGATTTTCACGTGAGTGTTTGGGGTAAGTGATTCTTACCTAGTCTTGGTTAATTTCCATGATTATGCCTTTGATTTCATCATTAAATTAGTGATTTGGGGTGGAAATTGGGAAAATTTCTTAAGCCGAATCTGAGATTTTGATCGAGGTTTTGATATCGGATTTAAGTAATTTTGGTATGGGATGACTTGTGGTTGAATGGGTATTTGAATTTTGTGACTTTTACTATCATGCCCCAAATTCAGGGAGTGCGACCGGCGCTCAACCGAGTGAACCCGACCGAGAAAGCCTGTTAGATACTTTTTACCCAAACTCACTCATGAACAAGGAGAAGGCATATTTTCATTAATTAGACAATAGGGACATTGTGTATACAATACCAAATCATTTCCATTAGTTACTTTATTTTTCACGTCTCAAAATACACACTTTCATAGTCTAAAGTGGAACAAATGATTCAAACATAACATGAATTGTTTGGCTTTCCCCAACACCGACATACAACCCACATATGTCTGCGGAGCCTCTAATTGATACAAAGGAGTACAATGATAGTGAAGGCAACAAGGCTCCGGCTATACCTCAAAACATGATAACATAAAGAACAAAAGATACATGATCTCAGAATGAGGTGGGGCTCACCAAGTTTGCTGGGAGGAGGGTGTACTGCTATCACAGTTCAATGCTGCATGCTTGGAACCAGATGCATCTATTAAAGATGTAGCACCCCCCGGCAAAAAGGAAAGTTAGTACTGTCGAATAGTATTAGTATGTATTATTAAACACCATATCAATAAAATGAATAATAATAATACAAGGGGGAAAAATCATGAAATCAATAGAAGCCTCAAACAATACCAAAACATCAAGTTAAGAACCACATAAGTTTTCAGGTAAATTTCCTTACTTTTAAGTTGGGAGATCTTTAGTACCGACATACCATTATTCACTATACCATTGTACTTTTACACGGAGTTCGATCACAGCCCAATTGGCTCGGCCGCCTCATTTGAGACATCAACCACAATCATAATTTTAATTATAATTTCCTGCACAATCACCACCATGTCTGCAGCATGGCGTCCGATCACGGCCCGATCGGCTAAGCCGTCTCGCTCAAGACATTACCCTTTTCTATCAGTCATCTCACTTCAAACATCTTTTACATCTTTTCAATTAATTGGCACTAGTTGCCACAATTATAATATCATTCTTGGCACTTGGCCATATTTCATAATTCAAGTTCTTTTTCCACATTCAAACATCGTTATCATCATCAACAACAACAAGGCTTTCCATTCAAGACTTTAAATACACATGTGAGCAATTGAGAATCTTAGGCATATGGAGATTTTTCACACAATTTGGCATAACAACCTTCATTCGAACTTGACTTGAAGTCTTAATATATTTAACAAACATCCATACTTTGAACACATCCTCAATTGATAAGATAACATGATAAAAGCATTTGGAATTCATATTGAATATATATCTTTCAAACATAAGCATATTCGGAATAGCCAATTTTATAATGATCAATTTGGGACTTGCACCAATTACGCGAACACCGTGGGATTCAATTCTAAGAGAAAAGTTTAGCCAACATGCCTCAATTGAGCTTCTTTAAACTCTAAGATGTTCCATAATTCTTAGCAACTTCAATCTATTTTAGAAATATAACAAATTGAAGTAAAATTAGGGAGATAATTATGGTTCTAGCTCATTTGAGCATTCTATCAAACGCTAGATGTGCATTAAGGTTTCAAGACTCTTTTTATGGAGGATTCCATCATCCCACAACCTATTCTTTACAATTTTAATCTCACGATCTTCCTACACCCTTTGTTAACGATGTATGCAAAATAAAGAACTCTCGCATCCAAGAATTGTCTTGCTAATTACCCATTTTTAGATAAATTTTCGAAATTAAGAATTAAGGTATAGAATCTTACCTCTAGGATGAAGTCCTAGTGAACGTTACTTGTTAATCTTCCAAGATTTGAGTAGGAATTGGCGGGTAAAGTTTAGGAACCCCCCTTTCTCACTCTATGCCACTCCCTCTCTCTAGAAACATATAATTTTCCTTCTAAAATGACCCCCAAAGGTGTTTTATTGGAATGGGGTTGAGTTTAAAAAAATTTAAAAAATAGGAACCCTGACACAGGTCTGCGGTCGCATATGCAACCGCATAATTCTTTTGCGATCCAATTTTACGTACCACAAAATTCTGAGTTTTTAGGTAAAATTTTACGGGGCCTTACATTTACCCGATTCCGATATATGGGTCTGAGTCAACTTTTTGAGACGATTTTCTAATTTTTAAAGTCTTGATTTCATTAATTATTTGTTTCTTATAGTTATATTTATAGTAAGAAATTGCTTTGGCTAGATTTGGGCCATTCAGTGTAGGAAAGTCGAGGAAAAGGCATTCTTATTGACTGATTGAGCTTGGTTCGAGGTAAGTGACTTGTCTAACCTTGTGTGGGGAAAACCCCCTTAGAATTTGGTATTATTGTAACAATTTATGATATATGAGTGCCGTGTACGCGAGGTGACGAGTGCATACACGGGCTGAATGTTGAGAATCCCATTTTTGCCAAGTAGTAACCTATTTATATCCTAAATGAGTTATCCCATGATGTGTAGTTATCATTTTTAGCCTAAAATTGCATGTCTACGTGTCTAAATTCTTACTTGAAATCTGTGTAGCATGCTTGGTTGAATTCCTATTTTCTTTGATTTTGTAGTTAGTCTTTAACTGTAGGATTTCTTGTTGTGAATTCGTTGTTCCATCGGTTACGAGCTGGGTATTTACTTTTAGGACTACGAGGCAGTACCTCGGGAGCTCCCCTGTTATTGCATATTTACTTTTGGGACTACGAAGCGGTACCTTGGGAGCTCCGTTATCGCAAATTTACTTTTGGGACTACGAGGCGGTACCTCGGGAGCTCCCCTGTTGAGTATTTATTTTTGGGACTACGAGGTGGTACCTCGAGAGTGCCCTTGTTGTTTACCCCTATGTGTTGTGTTGTTACCTTTCTATAATTTCTTATTGTTAAATTATAAGATTTTTTATTATATTATACCTGTTCAAATTTTCTTATTTATTCCAGTAGGGCCTTGACCCGACCTCGTCACTACTCTACCGAGGTTAGGCTTGTCATTTGCTGGGTATCGTTGTGGTGTACTTATACTACTCTTCTGCACATGTTTTGTGTGGAGACAAGTACCTCCTACTAGCCCTGATATCAATAAAGCGCGTGTGCTGCTGCTTGGAGACTTCTAGGTATATCTACCAGCATTCGTAGATCTCGGAATCCCCTTCTATCCTTATGCTGTATTTATTCTCTTAGATGTTGATGTATAGAGACATTTAGTACATTCCTTAAAGCTTGTGACTTGTGATTACCTGGTTTTGGGAGTTGTCTATACTGGAGTTGTTGATTTACTTGTATATGCCAAGCGGCATTTTCAGTCTTATATATATATGTGAAGTATAGTCGTTATTTCTGTTATTATTTTCAGTTATTCTGAAATTGTTAGGCTTACCTAGTCTTAGAGACTAGGTGTCGTCACGACATCTTATGGTGGGAAATTTGGGTTGTGACAAGTTGATATCAAAGCTCTAGCTTCATAGGTATTATGAGTCACAAGCAGGTTTAGTAGAGTCTCCCGGATCGGTACAGAGATGTCTGTATTTATCTTCGGGAGGCTATGGTACTGTTAGGAAAAAGTTTCACTTCTTTGATTCCTGATCATGCGAAATTGTTGACTTCAAGATTCTAAACTTTTGTTTTTATATTCTCTCACAGATGGTGAGGAAACGTATAGCCGGATCAGATGACCAGACACCCGAGCCCTCTACTAGAGCCGCGAGAGGTTAAGGCCGGGGTAGAGGCCGAAGATGTCCACATGGTGCAGCTAGAGCACCTACATTAGTTTCTCTATAGGAGCCACCAGTAGCTCCAGTTGAGGTGCAGGCATGCCTGTTACTACACCAGCTCTTCACGAGACCCTCACCAAGTTTTTGAGCATGTTCGGTACTTTAGATCAGGCATGATTGATTCCACTTGCTCCTGCCACATCTCAGGCCGGGGGAGGAGCACAGACTCCCACCGCCCATACCCCAGAGTAGCGCATTCAGGTCGACCATGTTTCGGAGGTCATACCAATACAACCAGTAGCCCCAGCCCAGCTCGAGGTTAGGGTAATAATTTTTGAGGAGGCGCAGCGCGGGCTCGAGATGTTTAAAAAGTACTAGCCTCCTACTTTTAGTGGCCTGGCATTAGAGGATGCCCAGGGTATTCTTGAGGAGCTCAATCGTATCCTCCTTACTATGGGTATTGCAGAGTCTAGTGGAGTTTATTTCACTACGTTCTAGCTTAGGGGAACAACCTATTAGTGGTGGCATGAATACGAGTTGGGTAGTCCGACCGAGGTAGTTTCATTCACTTGGACTTAGTTCTCGGATATGTTCTTGAGGGAGTATGTTCCCTAGAGTCTCAGAGATGCATGGCTTGTAGAGTTTGAGTAGTTGCGCCAGGGTTCTATGACCATGTAAAAGTATGTGGCCTGGTTCAGTGATTTGGCTAGGCATGCACCAGCCTTGGTTGCTATAATTTGAGAGAGGGTCCGTCGATTTATCAAGGAGATCAACCCCAGTATCAGATTTAGCATGGCCCGAGAGTTGGATATGGATATCGCATACCAGCAGGTAGTGGGGATTGCTAGGAGATTGGAGGGTATGCTGATTCGGGAGAGGGAGGAGAGAAAGGCCAAGAGGTTATGAGAGTCTGGAACTTATAGTAGTACTCGTGCCCCAATGGCACTATGTGAGTCACCTATTCTTTTAGTACTTCCAGCCCCCAATGGTATTTTGGCCACTCCTAGGCCCTAGTCTCCCTATTATGCACTGCTATTGTCTAGTCTACCTCCTGCACGGGGTGCTTTTAGTGGGCAGTCCAGTCGATCAGGGCCAAGCCAGCCACATTAGCCACATCCTCCTAGAGCTTGTTTTAAGTATGGGACACTCGTCATGTAGTTAGGGATTGCCCCAGGATCGGGAGGGGTGCACCTCCACAGACTACTCAAGCACCACATGCTCCACCAGGTCCTCAGGCTATGGTTACAAGACTAGATACCAGTCCACCCACTCAGCCAGCTCAAGGTGGAGGTCAGGCAGGTAGAGGTCGCCCTAAAGGGGAAAGCCAAGCCAGATATTATGCTCTTTCTGCTCGGACGGAGGCAGTTGCATCTGACTTTGTTATTATAGGAATTGTTCCGATCTGTCATAGAGATGCATCAGTCTTATTTGATCTGGGCTCTACTTATTCCTATGTGTCATCTTATTTTGCTTCGTATTTGGGTGTATCCCGTGATTCTTTGAGTTCTCCTGTCTATGTGTCTAAACATGTGGGAGATTCTATTATTATTGACCGTGTGTATCGGTCGTGTTTGGTTGTTATTAGTGGTTTTGAGACTAGAGCCGATTTATTATTGCCCAGTATGGTAGACTTTGATATTATTTTAGGGATGGACAGGTTGTCGCCCTATTATGCTATTCTTGATTGTCACACCAAGACCGTGACTCTGGCTATGCCATGATTACTATGATTAGAGTGGAGAGGTGCCTTAGATTATACTCCTAGCAGAGTTATTTCATTTCTAAAGGCTCAGCAAATGGTTGAGAAGGGGTGTGAAGCGTATCTAGCTTATGTGAGAGATGTCAGTATTGATACTCTTATCGTTGAGTCAGTTCTGGTAGTGAGGGATTTTCTAGATATATTTCTGTCTTGTCTTTCAAGCATGCCGCTCGACAGGGATATCGACTTTGGTATTGACTTGTTACGGGGCACTCAACCCATCTCTATTCCTCCATATCGCATGGCTCCGCCTGAGCTGAAGGAGCAGTTACATGAGTTGCTTGATAAGGGCTTCATTCGGCCCAGTGTGTCACCTTGGGGTGCTCCAGTCTTGTTTGTGAAGAAGAAGTATAGTTCTATATGTATGTGCATTGACTATCGCTAGTTAAATAAAGTTACAATGAAGAACAAATATCCATTACCTCGTATTAATGACTTATTTGATTGGTTACAAGGTGCCAGAATGTTTCCTAGATTGAATTGCATTCAATCTATCATAAGTTGAAGATTCGGGAGCCAGATATCCCGAAGACTGCTTTTAGAACTCGGTATGGTCACTACGAGTTCCTTGTGATGTCATTTGGCTTGACCAATGCCCCAGCAACATTCATGTACTTGATGTACAGTGTATTTCAGCCCTATCTTAACACATTTGTTGTTGTGTTTATTGACAATATTCTGGTGTACTCCCGGAGTCGGGTGGATCATGAGTAACACATGGGACTGTGCTTCAGACCTTGAGGGAAAAGACGTTATATGCAAAATTTTCAAAGTGTGAGTTCTAGCTAGATTCAGTGGCATTTTGGGTCACGTAGTGTTGATTGAGGGGATAAAGGTAGATCTGAAGAAGATAGAAGCAGTATAGAGTTGTCCCGGATCGTCCTCAACTACAGATATCCGAAGTTTTCTTAGTTTGGCGGGGTATTACCGTCGATTTGTAGAGGGTTTCTCATCTATTGCAGCACCTATGACCATGCCCAGAAGAGTGCTCCATTCAGGTGGATAGAGGAGTGTGAGGAGAGCTTTCAAAAGCTCAAGATAGCTTTGACTACGACCCCAGTATTGGTATTGCCTACAGGTTCAGGGTCTTATGCTGTATATTGTGATACGTCACGTATTGGTCTCGGTGCGATGTTAATGCAGGACGGTAGGGTGATTGCCTATGTGTCTAGACAACTAAAGGTGCATGAGAAGAACTATCCTGTCCACGACCTTAAGTTAGCAGCTGTCACGACCCAAAATCCACTAAAGGTCGTGATGTTGCCCAACCACCGTCAGGCAAGCCAACAGTGAATGATTAACTTAATTACTCATTTTAGTATTATTGAAATTATAATTTTAATCAATTAAATAGTAAGAAATAGAATTTATAGGTTAAATGATAATATTTTCACAACTACAATAATGAACAACCCATAAACACCCCAAATTTGGTGTCACAAGTGTATGAGCATCAACTAGGAAATATAATAAAATACAACATTTGTTCGGAATACAAATTAGATAAGAGAACATAAATAACTCTGATGGAGACTATGCAAGCTGCGAATCGTAACATGAAATGTAGGTCACGGTAAGTCCCCGCAATCATCCGCGCCTCTGTGCCCAAAAGACCACCAGACATAAATGTAACTACACAAAAATGTGCAGGAAATGTAGCATGAGTACGTAAATCAATGCGTACCAAGTAAGTATCTAACCTAACCCCAGAGAAGTAGTGACGAGGGGTCGACATCGACACTTACTAGTGGTCCAATAAGACAATTACAATAAGAAGTAAACAGATATGGGGCAGAGTAAACAAACAAAATAAACAAGTGTAAATACATGATACAATCCTCCTCTCTACAATAGACTCAAGCTCTCAATTAGCAATTACCTCCTCAACTGGAGCATATATATATAATGGACCTCACCAGATAGGTTGTCATAATTCAAATCAGGAAGACTCACAGATACACTGACTTCTTGTCAAATATTACGCACGATTCCATAAGAGTTTTTTTATATAAATGCCGAGGCGTACGGCCCGATCCCATCACAATCTGTGCACTGCCGAGGGTCGAACAACACGAACCATAGATACATCTATTATACTGCCGAGGCGAATGACCCGCTCCCATTAGAGTGTGGTACATAATAGTGCCGAGGCAAATGGCCTGATCCCATTAGAATAAGAATCTTTAACGAGTCCTTGACCCCACTCATAAACAAACATATGAGTTATAATTTTTAAGGAAACCTTTCGATGAAAACGCATAGTGCGGCAGAAATCCGTAAAGGAATACAATTATTCTGCATATAATTATGAAACTTGTCAAATCCTTACAATAGCAAGTCTATCACTCTACGCAAGTCTAGTCTTAAGTTGTAACAAAAAAAGGAGTTTAATGGGTGAGGGACAGCTCATATAGTACAACTATAGCATGGCGGGAACCTAAGTCTACCTAGACATAACATGATTCTAGCTACGTACGGACTCTCGTCACCTCGTACATACGTATCCCCCACAACAAGTAGCACATAACAAATACATCACCTAGGGGTAGTTTCCCCCTCACAGAGTTAGACATGAGACTTACCTTGCTCTGAAGTTTTATAACCGGCTCCAAAGCCTCTCTAACACCTCAAATTGATGCTCGTCGCTCCAAAACTAGTCAAGCAATATGCAAACCAATAAAAACATACTCTAATACTCATAATAAATCAATGTATAACAATTCCCAACTCTGCTCGAAAAGTAAATAAAGTCAACCCTCCGACTCACGTGCCCGAATTTCGAGAATTATTAAAAATAAATATTACCCATAACCCATATGGTCTATATCCAGAAAATCATCCAATTTCATCTATGAATCGACCCTCAAATCAAGGATTTATCATTTCTCAACTTTGGGGCTCAAAATCCCAATTTCTACAATCCAAATACGGATAAAAATAATAACCAACAGAAATAATAATGGAGAAACATCAAAAATAAAGGTCAGATATTTACTCCCTTGTTGACACGAGAACAACGCTACAAATATTACCTCAAACGGAGCTCTAGAACTCAAGATATGCCCAAAATACTAAAATTCACGGTTTAAAACACTATCCAGACAATTTTTCTTCTTCGCATTTGAGGGGAAACCTTCACGTTTGTAAAGAGAAATTCTTCGCATTGAATGGTCAACCCAAATTTCCTTCTTCGCATTCGCTGGACCTCCCTCGTGTTCGCGAAGGACAAAGTGCGCACGAGAAACCAACAATCTTTCCCGACACGGAAATGGGCATAACTCTCTCATACGACATCAGAATTTGATTGTTCCTATTGCTATGACTCCATAATTATGATAAGGATCTAATGGTTCAATACAATCATAAACCAAAGGTCGTTTGCTTAATATGGTACCCTCTATGTTTAAAGAAATGATGTTGAAATATCAAATAAGAGTGCGATACAATCCAACACATTCGAAACACACCAAAGACCCCCCGGGGACCCCGTCCAATCACATAACCCACCCCATAACATAAAACGGACCTGCTCGAGGCCTCAAATCATACCAAATAACATCAAAAGTATGAATTGCGCATCGATTCATGCCTAATAAACTATTGAACTTCTAACTTCCACATCCGATGTCGAAACCTATCAAATCACGTCCGATTGACCTTAAATTTTGCACACAAGTCACAATTGAAATTACGGACCTAACTCAACTTTTGGAATCAGAATCCGAACCCGATATCAAAATTTTAACTCCCGGTGAAATTTCCAACTTTCGCCGAATGACCCTAGAATGACCTACGGACCTCCAAATCCACATCTGGAAGCGCTCCTAAGACCAGAATCACCATACAGAGCTATTCCCAAGCTCGAAATCCAAAATATACATCGATAACGTTAAAATACACTTCAACCCAAATTTATAAAATTCTTCCAAAATGCCAAATTTCCGTAATAGGCGTCAAAACACTCTCGGGTCATCCAAAACCCGATCCGCACATACGCCCAAGTCCAAAATATCATACGAACCTGTTGGAACCTTCAAATCTCGATTCTAAGTTTGTTTACTCAAAAGTTAAACCATAGTCAATTTCTCCAACTTAAAGTTTTCGAAATTAGAATTTTTCCACCGAATCAACTCTAAACTTACCAAAATCCAATTTCGACCACACGTATAAGTTGTAATACCTGAAATGAAGCTACTCAAGGCCTCAAACCACTGAACAACGTGCTAGAGCTCAAAATGACCGATCGGGTCGTTACAACAACTATTATTCGTGCCTTGAAGATTAGGCGACACTATTTGTATGGTGTCCCTTATGAGATCTACACCAATCACTAGAGTTTGTAGCATTTTTTAAAATTGAAGGATTTTAACTTGTGTCAGTGGAGGTGGTTAGAGGTGCTTAAGGATTATGATATCACTATTCTATACTATCCCTGAAAGGCCAATGTGGTGGCCGCTGCCTTGAATTATAGGTCGGAGAGTTTAGGCAGCTTAGCATATCTACAAGCAGCAGAGAGGCCATTGACATTGTATTTTCAGGCCTTGGCCAACCAGTTTGTTAGATTGGATATTTCTGAGCTGAGTCAAGTTTTGGCTTGTGTGGTTTCTTAGTCTTCTCTTTATGATTGTATTAGGGAGCGTCAGTATGATGATCCCTATTTGTTTTTCCTTAAGGACATGGTTTAGCATGGTGATGTCAAGGAGGTCACTATTATAGATGATGGTGCATTGAGGATGCAGGGTAGGCTATGTGTGCCCAATATAGATATTTTGTGTGAGTTGATTCTTTAGGAGGCTCATAGTTTGCGGTACTCCATTCGTCCAGGTGGTATGAAGATATATCAGGTCTTGAGGTAGTATTTTTGGTGGAGGAAAATAAAGAAGGACCTAGTAGAGTATGTAGCTCGATGACAAAATTGTCGGTAGGTGAAGTATGAGCATTAGCGGCCAGGTGGATTGCTTCAGAAGCTAGAGATTCCAGAGTGGAAATGGGAGCAGATCACTATGGATTTTGTTGTTGGGATTCCATGGACTCAAAGGAAGTTGGATGCAGTTTGGGTGATTATGGATAGGTTGACCAAGTCATCTCATTTCATTCCAGTAATGACTACTTATTCTTCTGAGCAACTGGCTCGAGTTTATATCTGCGAGATTGTTAGGCTTCATGATGTGCCAGTATCTATCATCTCTGACCAGGGTACATAGTTTACATCGCAGTTCTGGAGGGCCGTACAATATGATTTAGGTACTCGGGTTGAGTTGGGCACACCATTTCACCCTCAGACGGATGGCCAGTCTGAGCACACTCTTCAGATACTAGAGGATATGTTCTGTGCATGTGTGATAGAGTTTGGGGTTTGTTAGGATCAGTTCTTGCCACTTATAGAGCTTGCCTACAATAACAGTTATTAGTCGAGCATTCAAACGACCTCGTATGAGGCTTTGTATGGTAGGTGGTGTCGATCTCCAGTGGGTTGGTTCGAGCTGGGCGAGGCTAGGCTATTTGGTACAGAATTGGTTCAAGATGCTTGGGAAAAGGTTAAAGTGATTCAGGATCAACTTCGCGCAGCCCAATCAAGAAAAAAGAGTTATGCAGATCGGAATGTTTGCAATGTTGCATTCATGGTTGAGCAACGGGTCTTGCTCCCGATTTTGCCCATGAAGAGTCTTATGAGGTTCAGGAATAAGGGAAAGCTGAGCCTAGAGTTTATTGGCCCGTTCGAGGTGTTTAGGCGAGTTGGGGAGGTTGCTTATGAGCTTTCCTTGCCTCCCAGACTATGAGGAGTGCATCCAACATTTCACGTTTCTATGCTTTGGAAGTATCATAATGATCCGTCTCATATGTTAGATTTCAGCTCAGTCCAGTTGGACAAGGACTTGTCCTATGTTGAGGAGCCACTGGCTATTTTGGATAGACAGTTTCAAAAGTTGAGGTCAAAGAACATTGCTTCAGTGAAGGTTCAACAGAGGGGTCAGCCAGTCGAGGAGGCGACTTAGGAGACCGAGCATGATATGTGCAGCCGTTATCCTAATCTTTTCACCACTTCAGGTATGTCTCTATACTTATTTGAAGACGAACGATTGTTTTAAGAGGGGGAGGATGTAACAACCCAACCAGTCATTTCAAGAGTATGAGCCCTGATCCCATATTTATTGTCCCCTATGCTTTATTTTATGCTTACATGACTTGCCGGGGTGCTTGGTGTCGGGTTCGGAAGAGTTTTAGAGTGAAATGGGACACATAGTCCCTAATTCTAAAGATTGAGTTATAAGAGTTGACCATAGTTTGCCTATGTGAAGACTCCAGAATGGGCTTTAGTCGGTTTCAACAGCTCTGTATGGTGATTTTGGTCTTAGGAGCACATTTAGATATGGATTTGGAGGACCGTAGGTCATTTTGGAGTTATTTGGCAAAAGTTTGAATTTGGAAGGTTTTGGGGAAGTTTGACCGGGGGTGGACTTTTGATATCAGGGTCAGATTCCTATATCGGAAGATAGAGTAGGTCCATAATGTCAATTATGACTTGTAAGCAAAATTTAAGGTCAATCGGACGACATTTGATAGGTTTCGGCATCGGTTGTAGAAGTTGAAATTTCCTTAGCATTAATAGGCTTGAATTGGAGCGCGATTCGTGTTTTTAATGTTGTTTGATGTTATTTGAGGGTTCGACTAAGTTCGTATCATATTTTTGGATTTTTTGGTATGTTTGGTTGAGGTCTCCGGGCCTCGGGTGAGTTTCGGATGGTTAATGGATAAATGTTGGACATAGTATTATAACTGAAGTTTCTGGTGTCTCAGACCTGCTTTCCTCTTCTGCGGTCGCATGGGAAGGTCCACTATCATGTAGGATAATTTAGGCAATGAAGGATTTTGTTCTACGTGTTCGTGAGAAAGAGGATGCAAATGCGTAGTTGTGGGATATTGTGTTTCGCAAACGCATGGCTAAGGCTGCGTTCGTGTAGGGTCATGGAGGCAGGAGCTGGGGCCATGCATTTGTTCTTTGCGGTCACGTGGTGAAGGACGAGATTGCGTAGCTATGAGGAGTCAGCTATATGCGATCGCAGTTGTGGGTATGCGTTCGTGTAGGCTTAATTTCTAGGGCAACGGAGTTGTGCTTCACAATCGCGAGGCTATTTCCGCGATTGTGATTAAGGAACACTTGGGCAGATTTAAATGTTCAAAAACGAGGGATTCGAGTGCATACCACAAAAATTGATTTGGGAGCTCGGTGGAAGGGGATTGTTTGAGAGATTTTCATGTGGGTGTTTGGGGAAAGTGATTCTTACCTAGTCTTGGTTAATTTTCATGCTTATGCCTTTTATTTCATCAATAAATTAATTATTTGGGGTGGAAATTTGGGGGAAATTGAGAAAAGTTCTTAGGTTGAATTCTGAGGTTTTGATCGAGGTTTTAATATCGAATTTGAGTAATTTTTGTATGGGCGGACTCGTGGTTAGATGAGTGTTTGAATTTTGTGACTTTTACCCGATTAAGAGATGTGGACCCAAGTCGACATTTTGGGGCGATTTTCTAATTTCTTGTTAAAGTCTTGATTTCATTAATTACATTAGTTTCTTATAATTATATTTATTATATGAAATTGCTTTTGGCTAGATTTGGGCCATTCGAAGTCGGAAAGTTGAGGAAAAGGCATTCTTATTGAATGATTGAGCTTGGTTCGAGGTAAATGACTTGTATAACCTTGTGTGGGGGAAAGCCCCTTAGGATTTGGTATTGTTGTAACAATTTATGAGTGAGTGCCATATACGTGAGGTGACGAGTGCGTACATGGGCTAAATGTTGAGAATCTGGGTTTTGCTAAGTAGTAACCCATTTATATCCTAAATGACTTATCCCAACATGTGTAATTATTATGTTTAGCCTAAAATTGCATGTTTACGTGTCTAAATTCTTATTTGAAATATGGCAGCATGCTTAGTTGAATTCCTGTTTTCCTTGATTTTGTATTTAGTATTTAACTATAGGATTTCTTGCTGTGAATTCGTTGTTCCATCAGTTACAAGCTGTATATCTACTTTTGCAACTACGAGGCGGTACCTCGGGAGCTCCCCTATTGCATATTTACTTTTGGGACTACGAGGCAGTACCTCGGGAGCTCTCCTGTTACATATTTACTTTTGGGACTATGAGGTAATACCTCGTGAGCTCCCTTGTTGAATATTTACTTTTGGGACTACGAGGCGTTACCTCGGGAGTGCCCCTGTCATTTACCCCTATGTGATGTGTTGTTACCTTTCTGTAATTTTTTTTGTTAAATTCTCAGCCTTTTTTGTTATATTACTATATCTTCTGCGTTAAATTATTATATTCCATTTGGCCCCTGACCTGACCTCGTCATTACTCTACCGAAGTTAGGCTTGGTATTTACTGGGTAACGTTGTGGTATACTCATACTACTTTTCTGCACATGTTTTGTGTGTAGACCCTGGTACCTCCTACTAGCCCCGATATCAGTAGAGCGCGTGTGCTGCTACTTGGAGACTTCTATGTATATCTGCTAGCATCCGTAGACCTCGGAGTCCCCCTCTATCATTATGTTGTATTTCTTCTTCATTCTCTTAGATGTTGATGTATAGAGACAATTAGTACATTCCTTAGAGGTTGTGACTTGTGATTACTAGGTTTTGGGAGTTGTTTATACTGGAGCTGTTGGTTTACTTGTATATGCCGAGCGATATTTTCAGTATTTTATATATATTTGTGAAGCATTTATTCCGAAATTGTTAGGCTTACCTAGTCTTAGAGACTAGGTGCCGTCAAGACATCTAACGGAGGAAAATTGGGGTTGTGACATAGATTCTAGTGCAACAGCTCATATCATCTTGTCTATGTAGGATTGTCTTAAATGTTGAAAGCCTAACAATAGTGAAAGATACATCTATGATGGTGATGACAAGTTGGTGAAACTTGAAGCAATTGGAACGTTTAGATTATTGTTATGAACTAATTTTAATTGGATTTGAATGAGAATTATGTTGCATCGCTTTCAGATGGAATTTGATTTTTTATGATGACCTGATAGGTCATTTTGAGTTTTAAACTTTATTTTTGTGTTCGAGACCTCGAATAGCTTTGTTTAATGTTCCTCAATTTGCATGTGTAATCCGTGTCTTTTTCTGGATTTTTTTTGTGAAGAATTAAAGAAAATGTGAATCTCAACCTTAAAATAATTTGAGTTGACTACAGATAATATTTTGTGTAAATGGTCCCGGATCAGTATTTTAACGGTCCCGGTGGGTCCGTATCATGACTTGGGACTTGGGCATATGCTCACAATTGAATTCGGAAGTCCCTAACTTGATTTAACATGATTTATTTAAAATTAGTTATTTGAAGGTCTAAAGAATTCTTAAATTTGACCGTAGGTTAATTTTATTGCTATCTGGTTCGGATTTCGATTTCGAAATATGGAATAGGTTCATTTTACTATTTGTGACTTTCTGCAAAATTTGGTGCAAAATGGAGTTAATTTGATGTGATTCGGATGTCCGTTTGTAAATTTGGAAGTTCTTAAGTTTCTTTGAAAATTTCATACATTTTGGTGCCCGATTTGTGGTTCTAGGCGTTATCTTGGTATTTTGATTGTGCGATCGAGTTCATTCAATATTATTACACTTGTTTGCATGTTTGGTTTCGAGCCCGAGGGGCTCGGGTGAGTTTCAGATGGGCTACGGACTATTTCGAACTTAGAAGGATTGCTGTTTTTTCATTGTCTCTGATATCTGGTGCGTTGTTCTTCGTGATCGCGAAGCTACTATCGCAATCGCGTAACTGGGGACTGGGGAGGTTTTCTTCTTCGCGAACGCAGAGCATTGGAAGGATCACCCTTAGTGAACGCAAATCTTCACTCGCGAATGAGATGAGTAAGGGATTCTGGGGGAAGGATGGAGCTTGTTCTACGCGAGCACGAGACCAGGCTCGTGAACGCGGTGGTCAGGTGGGACAGACCACTGCGAACGCGTGAGGTCCCTCGCGAACGCGAAGGCCATTTTGGCCGGTGCACTTTGCGATCACATCAGGGCCTTGGTGAACGCGAAGAAGGCGTGACGCCCAATCAATTAAATATCCCAAAGTCGGGATTTTCTTCATTTTTTACCATCTCCACATTTGAGCTCGGCCTAGAGGCGATTTTGAAGAGGAATTTTATCCCCACTTCATAGGTTAGTAGATTTTAACTCGTTTTCTTCCATTTTCATCAACACTCATTGATTTCTAGCCTTTAATATATGCTTGTTCATAGTAGAAATTAGGGATTTAGGTAGAAATTGAGATTTAGACCTCAAATTGCGGTTTGATTTCAAACTAATCACATAATCGGGCTCGAAGGTGAATGAGAAATTGAGTTTTGGTCCAAATATCGAGTTTTGACCAAGTGGGTCTGGGGTTGACTTTTGTTGACTTTTTTCAAAATCATTAAATATTAAATCTTTTTCACTCACGGGTAGTTTCTAAAGCTTATTTTGAATTGTTTGAAGTATATTTGGTTAGATTCGATTGGTTTTGGAGGCGAATTTTAGAGGAAAGGCCCCGATTGAGCTTTGTTTTTATTGCGGAGCGAGGTAAGTATCATGGTTAAGTTTGAATTGAGGTATTAGGACTTGTTAGTCTATTTGCTATGTGTTGTGTGTGTAGGAACATTGTATATGTGAGGTGATGAGTACTTATACGTTGTAATTGTGTTAAAGCATACAAGTGAAACTTATTTAATTGTATTTTATTGCATCGTTACTTATGATATCCATGCTTAGGTTAGGTTATTACTTCTTTGATTATTTCATAGTAGTTGATATTTTTGAAAGTTGAAGCTCGGTATCTCGGCATCATATTTGACGCAAAATATATTCTTCACATTATTTACTTATTGAATTCATTTATTCATTGTCACATGGTGAGCAACAGAGTAAAAGAACGAAGGGTGATGCCGTGCCATTTATCTCAGTTATTTATTATCACATCGTGAGGATGAAAGTAAAAGCACGAAGGGTGATGTCGTGCCATTTATCTCAATTATTCATTAATTCATGATGAGGAAGAGAGCAAAAGAACAAAGGGTGACGCTGTGCCATTCATCCCATTTATTTATTATTACATGGTTAGAACGAGAGTAAAAACATAAAGGGTGATGCCGTGCAAGTTTTCATATCATTGGTTTATATGATTTCATTGGTTGATGATTTACTTGGCTATTTCGTAATTTCATACCTGTCGTAGCTGTTATATTTGCTCCTTTTTTGCATGTCCCCTCCTAGTTTGTATGTTAACATTCTTTGTTATTATTATTGTTGCTATTTATATACTTGTAAAAGTTTATTTATGTAGGTGTCCTATTATAGCCTCTTTACTACCTCGTCGAGGTTAGACTCAACACTTATAGAGTACATTGGATAGGTTGTACTCATACTATATTTCGTACTTTTTGTGTAGATATTGGTATTGGTCCCAACATGAGGTGCGTCAGCTCGGATCATTGCATATGGAGACTTGAGGTAGATCTGCTGACGTCCGCAGACCTTGAAGTCCCCTTCGTTTTCCCACTGTTACTGTTCATTTCCTTTGAAACAGTTATATTTATTTCAACTCTATTTGTCAACCTCTAGTTGCTCGTGTACTTGTGATTCCGGATCTTTGGGAGTAGATGTTATTACGTGACTTGTATTAGTACTGCGTTATATTGGGTTTAAATTTCTTGTTATATGTCATCATTGTGTTTTTAACTATTTAAAATTGGCTATTTAATCATCTTATATCGACTTGCCTAGCAAGTGGACTATAGGCGCCATGACGACCCTGAGGTTGGGATTATGGGTCATGACATTTCTGTTTCTGTATTGGACAAGTTTGATTATTTTTGTCCATTAAATTATATTCACTTACTCTGAGCATGTGGATCTATTGTAATTTCTTTTTTTAAAAGAATTTTTTTCCTATTCATTTATTTCTCATTTATATTTCTTTTCAAATAATTTTTTCTCATTGTTCTTCTTCTTTCAAGTCCTACCACCTAACCACCAATCTCAACCACTATTCGCCTTTGGTACTTTTTTATTCTCTGTGAAAGTTTATTTCTCTCAGGTTTCCATTGTATCTTTCTTAAAATATTAACTATTTTTCAAATATTAATTTGAATATTAGATGACATGGATGAAGCAAAGAGGGTCAACAAAGAAAAATTTTCAGCCAACATTGATAAGAATTTCGGCCAAATTTTTTATATTTGTCAGATCTGGATAATGGAATATTTTGCACAAGTATTTTCAGAAACAAAAGAAATGGTGAAAGAAAAATAAAATGAAAAGAAAGAGGGAGAGAGAAATATATGCCCGACAGCTATTTGAGGTGCTTTTGTCGCCGAATTTCGATGATGGCCCGATGACATTCTATGGTGCTTTTCTGTCGGGCTTTGACAATGGTTTGGCGGCAACATGAGGTGGATGAAGAAGAAAGGGAGGAGGAAAATGATCTGAGGAAGATAACATGTGGTGGTATGGGAAAGAGAAAGAAATAGGCGGTATGGGGGGACGACAACAAGGGAGTGGAGATTCTGCAATGAAGAAGAAAAATCAGGGGTTGGCTTGGGTGGGGGTGTAGAAATTAGGCTTTTTTTGGTTAATTTCATTATATAAATAGATTTAACAGTAATTTTAATTTTTTACTCAAATTTATTCTTTTAATAATTATTTGGACTGAAACGTTACATGTCCTCATTTAATTTGTTATTTGCCATATCATCTGCGGGTGTATTGTACATACTTTTTATTTTTGGCCGGTTATCAAAAAAGTTCTAATAAGGACATATTTGTTAATGTTGGGTGTCTAATAAAAAGAAATCCAAGTTAAAGTATCTAACAGAAAAACTCGTACAACTTTAAGAGGCCGATTATGACTTTGGGTTAATTCTTTCTATTTGTTTAATTTGCATTGTGTACACTTTTCTTATATTTTACGAGATTTTTCTTATTAATGGTATTTTAGAAATCTAAATTTGAATACTGGTACTCAGAGTACGAGAAATTGTTACGAACGAAATTGTTACGAACAGTAAGGCTAAATTTAAAAATAATTACTTTTTTCTTGATTTATTAAAGTGAACAAGTAAAAAAAATTATTTTTGGTATATGATGTTCTAAACGTCAATACCACACAAGAGTGTGTTCTAACTGCTACTGTTGCGGAATTAAAAGTACAGAAAATAAAGAACACAAAAGGTGAAAAAACTACGACCTACTACTCCGTAGGATTTTCCCAAACATCCACTAAAATCACTGAGCCAAAACAGCATTTACAAAACTCTTTGTAAACCTAAGGATTAACTCTAATCCCTGTGTAGCACACAACCTCAACTATTGCGACACCTTCAAGTTAGACTATGACTTGAACACTCAAAGTAACTATTACAAATTCTTCTATGAAAGCTGAAAAGGTACAACTATCTACTACAATTGAACTAGAATAAGAATAAACACAACGGAACTGGTTTTCTATCTCGTTCAAGTAGCTTCAAGTTTGCACACTTGAATTACACACGAACTGCTTACAAAAAGCGTTGCTATTTTGCTCCCTATTCACGTTTAACTTTTGCGTATGTGCAACACCTGTAAAAAAGAACAATCACTGTTATTTAATGAGTTAGTAATCAGAGTTTGATTGAGACTCAATTGATGATCTTCATTGAAGTTGAGTCCTTGTTCAATACAAACTCCAACCCTATCATTTATCCGGATTGTGTGAATGTGTCCTCTTCCCATAAGGAGACCTTCTCTCCTCATCCAATGTGCAACCTTTTCGATCAGTTTAGGAGATATCGCTGCTTGATTACTGAGACTTATCTCCTTCACGTGTATCTCATATGTCTAGGTTGATAAATACTATGCCTCACATGATGAACCTGGTCCATGACTGAGTTCATATCATTCTTCAAAACTTCACCTAAACTTGGGCTAACAAATTCCCCTTTTTTGATGATGACAAACTCTGTGCTTTTACTAATCAAAGAACCTATAGGAACTTAGCTTGACCATCAACACATTAACTTAGAATTTTAACTTATCATCAAAGACCAGATTGAATTAGGTTATAAATATCACATTATTTAGAATAAAGAGTAAAGCACAATATCTCTTCCCCTTTTTGGCATCATCGAAAAGTTGCATGCATTGTGAATCCCAGATTTTAGTAATTACTCATGGCCACTTGGGCAACTGCAAGTGAAAACATGGATAAAATCATCAATAATCAACAAACATATTCAAAATATTAGGAGCAAAATCTTGATAGAATAAGAGAAACAACAGATGTCATTGATAAGATATGTTTCCACCAACAAACCACAAAAAGAAAGAAAAACTTCCAAAGCATGAGCAAAAGCAAAAACGAAAAAGTCCCTAATCTGGGTCACTAGGGCTACTAGTTTGGTTCAGAAGACAACAACTGGACATCTAAGGCTTGGAGGAACTAGAGGGCTGGGTTTGGAGAAGGTTGAGCATATTCTGAAGCATCCCATCACTCTTCTCCTTTTCTTTTGCTAGCTCAGTTCTATGGCCATCTCTTTCAGTTTCTAGTTCAGCTACACGAGCTTGGAGCCGAGCAATTTCAGCATCCTTAAATCCACACTCTTGAACCAAAACCCTAACCTTGCTGTTCACAGGTGTCTTCAGGGATGAACCAAGTTCAACTGGGGTGGCATTGACTGGATAGTCACAAGCCAGAAGAGTCTTGACGCCAAAGTATTCCTTGCTTGATGCCATCTCCTATTTCTTCAAAGGCACATTTAGCCTATCCAGAATAGTAGTCAATATGAACCCATATGGGGTGGCATGAGCCTTTGAACCATTTATGACCCTGTCCAGTAATTTGACAATAAAGGCATGCCAATTGATCTGCATTCCTCTTACAAGGCACTCCATAAGAACCAGGTCCATGTAGTTGGCAGTGTGCCTCCTCTCCTGTCTGGGCAACATGCACTTGTTAACAAATTCAAACAAGACCTTGTGCTCAGGCCTCATCTCACTTTTCTGCACAAACCTGGCTTCAGGCACATCTTCAGCAGTTGCGGCATCACAAAAATTCCTAGTGATTTGAAGAGCAGTAGGGAGAGAATCTAGACATGGCCACCTTTGCCTTGTATAATCATCATACCCCTCACTAGGTATGTTTAGAATCTTACCCAATTTGAGTGCATCAAACTGCACCCTTACTCGTTTCACTATACTGGTGACTACCCCATTTTTCACTGTGGCATTGGCTATAAACTCAATCAATCCTTTCCTAGCCAGCCTCCCATCCATTTCAAGGACTATGTCCTTCCAACCTTGTGTAGCTAGGGCATCCACCAGTCTTCTCATTCCTGGCTCATCCAGGTCTCTCAACAGTCTTCCTTTCAAAAAAATTCTTCTACCAAAGATGGCAAACCTATCTTGTTCCTTTTCAGATTCCTCTTCTTCTTCTTCCTCAGTAATGTTTACCTGCTTACCTTTCACTGCAGATCTAGTTCTTTTGGCTAAACAGGGTTCATCAGATGCAGGTTCAGAGGAAGACTTCTTGGAAGAAGCCTTGGCCCTTTTTAGTTTGGGTGTAGGAACCTCCACAGTTGTTCCCTTTTCTTGATGGACTAGTTCCATATCCTCTTCTTCTTCTTCTTCTGCAACCTCATAACTCTCCACAACCTTTTCTTTTCCCTTCTCCTTCTTTTGCTTCTTGCTTTCTTCCAGAGCTTTCTGTAACTTAGCTTCACTTTGTTTGACCCTGCTTCTAGTGGCTCTTCCCTTAGGTACTGAAGGTACAATAGGTATTGGGGATGACATTTTGCTTTTCTTTGTTGGCTTGGAAGCAGTTGGAGCCTCTTGTGTGGAAGCTTTACGCTTCTTTGGATCATAACTGGCCCCAACCCTCTTCAAAAGATAAGCCAGTGTTTCCTCAACAGATGAACCAGGTTCATCTTGTTGCTTGCTTAGATGCACAAGCCCTTCAGCTGCCTCCCCAGAACCATTTCCCCCGGACTTGCTGCCACCTTCTTCAACACCTCCACAGATAGCCAGAACTTTTTCTTTCCCATTTCCCCTCTCATCACCACTTGCTACATCTCTCTTTTTTTCTTTCTTTTTACCTCCACTTCTACTAGATTCAGCCCCCTTAACATCTTTGACAGGACCAACCAAGACAAACCTATTTTCTACATTTTCAACCACAGTAGAGAGTACTACACAAGAACTTACCTCACCAGGGGTTTCTTGAATTTTGGCAGTGTCAGAAGACCCATGTTCTTCTCCTTTACTGGCAGAAATAAAAGATTCAGACTCAGAGCTCGAGTCAGATTCTTGAGTAGGACTTTCCTTCCTCTGGCTAGCCTTCAATTTCTCATTTAGAACTTTTCTTAGAGCTCCAGAAGCTACAATATTTTTGGCCAACATTTTCTGCCTACGAAACCTAGGTTTTGGGGTTTCACTAGGGGGTGTAGATGAGGATGTATTCGAAGGGGATACTGGTGGGGGAGTGCCAGGATTATCTTGGGGGTTAGTCATGGTGGATTGTTTTTTAAGAAAAATTTGGGAATTTGGGAGAGAAGAAGGGCAGTCAGAACTTGAGAAGCGTTTTGACGGTTATGGACTAATGAAGAAAGGTGTGGCGTGTATTTAAAGATGATTAGACTTAAATGCAGTAACAACAGCTTTTTCAGAGGTCAATTAGAAGTCTAATCAAGATGTAATTCCGGTCTCTTAGTGATTATTTGGCATCGCTAGATTTTAGGCAAAAATCCCGGTTTTTAGAGTTCTAGGGGAACGAAACTGGTTCAATGCTCAACGGATAGAATTTCTGGGAATTTGATGAACGTAGGACTTCTGCTCATGATTGGACAAATAATCTTTCTAATTGTGCAGAGTATAGAAAACATACCTGAACTTTTAATATGAAGATATACTGATGAACCGGGTTCTTTATATAGAACTCTCTTGAACATGCCTCAAATGCCAAAATAGAAGAAACTTTGTAAGAGATCAGTGAGTCATACACATGTCACAGGAGTATAATAATTAAAGTATGAAACTGAGTAAGAATTGATCTAGATATTTCCATAAAGTTAGAACTCCTAACCAATATATATATATATATATATATATATATATATATATATATATATATATATATATATATATATATATATTTCATTGTGGACTTATTAGGTGATCTTAATCATCCCTAACTCCAACTTGTTCCTCTCAAAGTTTTCTCTACTCAGTGCTTTACTGAAGATATCAGCTATTCGTTTATCAGTAGCACAGAATTCTATTGAAATCAATCCTTTCTCATAGTTATCTCTTAAAAAGTGGTGTCTAACATCTATGTGCTTAGTCCTCTTATGATGAACATGGTTCTTTGTCATACTTATAGCACTAGTGTTATCACAAAATATTGGAATACATCCCACTTCAATTCCAAAATCTACCAGTTGTTGTTTGATCTATAGCAATTGAGCACAACAGGAAGCAGCAACAACATACTCAACTTTAGCATTAGATAGGGTCACAGAATTTTGTTTTTTGGTAGCCCATGACACAAGACATGAACCAAGGAAATGTGCCATACTTGAGGTGCTTTTCCTGTCCACTAAGAAACCTGCATAATCAATATCAGCATATCCAACTAGATCAAAATTACTACCTTTAGGATACTAGAGACACAGATCAGTGGTGCCTTCCAGATATCTCAGTATCCTCTTTACCGCAGTAAAGTGGGACACTTTTGGATTTGCCTGAAAACGAGCACAAAGCCCTACACTGAAAACGATGTCAGGTCTGCTTGCAGTAAGATACAAGAGTGAACCAATCATACCCCTATACAACTTTTGATCGACTAATGAACCAGGTTCACCAATATCTAATTTGGTGGCAGTTGCAATGGGTGTGTCTATTTCTTTAGATTCCTCCATTTTAAACTTTTTGATTAGCTCTTTTGTATACTTATGTTGATGGATCATGATTCCATTTGGAATTTGTTTGATCTGCAAGCCTAAAAAGAAGTTAAGCTCACCCATCATGCTTATTTCAAACTCACTGCCCATTAGTTTTGCAAAGTCCTTACTCAGCCTATCAGTGGTAGCCCCAAATATGATGTCATCCACATATATTTGCACAACAAGGAGATCTTTACCTTTTTCCCTTAAAAATAAGGTACTATCAATTTTACCTCTTTTGTAACCATGCTCCAGTAGGAATTTGGATAGTCGTTCATACCAAGCTCTTGGGGCCTGCTTGAGCCCATAGAGAGCCTTGTCTAACTTGTACACATGCTCAGGACATTCCTTGTTCTCAAATCCTGGAGGTTGTTTCACAAACACTTCTTACTTTAGGTAGCCATTCAGGAAGGCACTTTTGACATCCATGTGATGAAGAGTGAATTCCATGTGTGCTGCAAAGGCTTTGAGGAGTCTGATTGCCTCTAGTCTTGCAACTGGAGAAAATGTCTCATCATAGTCTATGCCCTCCTCTTGTCTGTATCCTTGTACCACTAGTTTTGCTTTGTTTCTTGTAAATGTTCCATCTTCATCAAGTTTGTTTTTGAAGACCCATTTTGTACCAATGACTGATTTGTCCTTGGGTCTCGGAACTAGATACCCAACTTGACTTCTTTCAAATTGGTTGAGTTCATCTTGCATTGCATTCACCCAATCTGCATCCTGCAAAGCCTCAACAACATTTTTAGGTTCAATAAGAGATGGGAAAGCATCAAACGCACACAGATTCTTTAGCTATGATCTATTTTTGACTCCAGATGTTGGATCAGTAATAATGTTCTCAATGGGATGAGAACATTGATACTTGTGAGGTTTCATAACCAACTGGTTTTTGCTAGATGTCTCTCCCATGTTCTGTTACTGAGGAACAGGTTCATGAACAAGTTCCTCTAGGGGGTTTGATTCAATTTCTCCTTGATTAGTTCCCCTGTCAGGTTGCCCTGATTTGAAGGACCTGTTCCCTCACCTGTTCCTTCTTTTGATGCCACTTTGACTTGTGCTGGGGATTCAATCAATTCCTTTACCAATCCAATGGCTTCATCTTCATGTTCTTGTCTCTCAGAAAGAATGTTAGTTTCATCAAATACTACATGTACACTTTCTTCTACACACAAAGTTCTTTTATTAAACACTTTATATGCTTTTCTATGTGAAGAATATCCTAAGAATACTCCCTCATCACTTCTGGGATCAAACATACCTAGGGAGTCTTTTCCATTATTGTGCACATAACACTTACAACCAAATTCCCTAAGATAGAATATGTTTGGTTTTCTCCCTTTAAGTAACTCATAGGGAGTCTTCTATACCAGAGGTCTGGTCATACTTCTATTGATTATGTAACATGCAGTGTTTACGGCCTCTGCCCAGAAGCTGTGGCACAATTTATTAGAAAGCAGCATGGTTCTAGCCATGTCCTCCATAGTTCTATTCTTCCTTTCAACTACTCCATTTTGTTGAGGGGTCCTAGGGGCAGAGAAATTATGATCTATACCATTTTCATCACAAAATTTAGCAAACTTGGAATTTTCAAATTCAGTTCCATGATCAGACCTAATGGATGCAAGTTGATTTCCTAATTGTTTCTAAGTTTTTCTAACAAATGCAATAAACATGTCGAATGCTTCATCTTTGGAGGTTAGAAATAGAACCCAGGTAAATCTGTAATAATCATTGACAAGCGCCATTACATATTTCTTTCCACCTCTGCTCATGGTTCTCATTGGACCACATAGATCCATATGGACCAGTTCCAACGACTTGATTGTACTTACCATTTTCTTGCTTTTGAAGGATGATCTTACCTGCTTCCTCCTTGCACATGCCTCACAAACTTTGTCTTTCTTGAACTTTGATATTAGGTAACCCTATCACCAAGTCTTTAGAGAATAATTTGTTTAGCTGATTTAGACTTGCATGACCAAGTCTTTTGTGCCACAAGAGGGGATCATTAACCAACATACTTAAGCAAGTGAGTTCATTTTCTGAGAAAGTAGACAAATCTACAATGTAAATATTGTTAACTCTTTTTCCCTGCAAAACAATCTTATCAGTGGTAAGGTTAATTACAAAGCATTTGGTAGAGGTAAAAGCTACGAGATTACCTCTGTCACACAATTGTGACACACTTATTAGGATATATTTCAAGCCATCTATCAGGTAGACATTCTCTATGGAATGAGAATATGTTTTACCTACCTTTCCAACCCCAATGATCTCACCTTTCTTTCCATTACCAAAAGAGACATTACCTCCTTTTAAGTCCTCAAGTGAAAGGAACTGGTCCTTGTTCCTAATCATATGTTTTGAGTAGCCACTATCCATATACCATATTTGGCTCCTCCCTTTCACTTGGACCTGCAAAAAGAAATTAGGGGTTAGTCTTAGGAACCCAAACTAGTTTGGGTCCCTTTCTATAGGCAAAAGGATGTATCAGATTCCTTCTTTCCCACCCAGGTAGCTTGTTTTTCTCTTGAACAAAAACTTTGTTCTTTTGACTGGCCTTTTCTTTTGCATTACATTCATTTTTACAATGGCCAGCCTTGCCATAGTGTGTGCAGATTTTATTTTCAGGAAGAGTGAGGTACTTGCTTCTAGAGTCCCATTTTGGAGCTTGAGTCCCATAGCCAAGTCCTCTTTTGTTGCTACTGTGATGCTCTTGCAGCCAAGAGAGTGCATCAGAAGCCTTGTTCCACTTGCAAGTTCTATCTAGTTCATGTTTCACCTTTCCTAGATCTTCCTTCAGGACTTTGATGAGTTCATCTTTCTTATACAATTCATCTTTTATTTTCCCACGTTTTCTTCTAGAGTGAGATATGTGTGATCAACTTTCTTCTTTCCTGTTCCTAGTTTCAGTTTAAGTTTCAGACCTAAGTTCTAGGACACTGTTATCAAGTTCAAGAACCTGGTTCTTCAACTCAGCATTTGTGTTTTCACTCTCATTAGCCCTAGACTCTAGACTTTTGCATTTTGCTTTTAGGATCACACATTTCCTAGAGAGAACTTCTTTCTCATTGTTAATTATCTCAGACTCATCAATGAAGTCTAGTAGTAGCTCAACCAACTTTTCTTTTGACAAAAAATTAATCTTATTATTGAGATGAAGGATACTTACCTCTTGTTCATCATCTGATTCTCCGATGACCATCAGTGCTTGCTCTTCTTCTGCTTCATCTTCCGAATCTTCATCTGAAGTTTCTCCCCAAGCAACAACCATAGCCTTGGTTGAGCCTTTGTTCCTTTTTGGTTGAACCTGTTCCTTCTTCCTGTTCCTTCGTTCAATCCTTTCTTTCTTCCACTCAATTTCCCATTGAGGGCAGTTCTTGATCATGTGATCAGTCTTACCACACTTGTAGCAACCCTTATGGGTCTGTTTCTCAGGAGCTCTTGACTTGTTGAAGGTTGTACCTCTTGAAGAACCCTTTCCTCTCATCAGGTACTTTTTGAATTCTCTAGTGATCATAGCCATCTCATCATCTTCCAGATCTGAACCTTCAGCAATTTTGAGAGCTACGCTTCTCTCCTTATTGGGTGTATCCATCTTCATGGTTTGCCTTCTCAGTTTATAAGTAGTAAGATTTCCAATCAGTTCATCCAGTCTGAGAGTAGCAATATTCTTGGATTCCTGAATGGCCGTGATTTTGCTTTCCCATGAGACTGGCAGAACCCTTGTCAGGATTTTCTCAACCTTGTCTTCTTCAAGAATAATCCTTCCAAGGGACTTAAGTTCATTTGTCAGTGTAGTGAACCTAGTATACATCTTTTGGATAGTTTCTCCTTCCTTCATAGTAAAATTCTCATATTGAGAATACAGCAGTGTTCCTCTGGATCTTTTCACTTAAGGTGTTCCTTCATGAGCCACTTGCAAGTGTCCCATATCTCATTGGCAGTGGTAAAGCTTTGGATCCTACTGTACTCATCTGGACCTAGTCCACACACAAGCCATTTCTTAGCCTTAGCATTTTTCTCCCACCTTTTTAGGTCTTCAGCAGTGCAGTCAGCCCTTGTCTTTGGCACAACCACTCCTTCTTCATTTTTCACTGTAGTTGCCAAAGGACCATCAGTGACTATGTCCCAGAGTTCATAGTCTTCTCCTATGATGTGATCCTTCATCCTGTTCTTCCACCAAGAGTATTATTGTCCATTGAACAGTGGAGGCCTGGCAGTGGATTGCCTTTCCCAGTTCCCAGGTGGTGCACTCATGTTGATCTTTTCCTAAGGTGTTAGCCTCTTCAAAGATAACCTGCTCTGATACCAATTGATGTTCAAAATATCAATACCACACAAGAGGGGTGGTGATTTGTGTGGTACCCAATTTGTCGATCTAGAAGAACCTGGTTCTTCTAGGTGTTCTAACTGCTACTATTGCGGAATTAAAAGTACAAAAAATAAATAACACAGAGAATTTTACGTGGAAAACACCTGGCTCAAAAGATGAAAAACTCACGACCTACTATTCAGTAGGATTTTCCCAAACATCCACTAAAATCACTGAGCCAAAACAACATTTACAAAGCTCTTTGTAAACCTAAGGATTAACTCTAATCCTTGTGTAGCACACAGCCTCAACTGTTGCGACACCTTCAAGTTAACCTATAACTTAAACACTCAAAGTACCTATTACAAATGCTTCTATGAAAGCTGAAAAGGTAAAACTTTAAACCACCTACTATAATTGAACTAGAATAAGAATAAACACAATGAAACTGGTTCTTCTATCTCGTTCAAGTATCTTCAGGTTTGCACACTTGAATTACACACGAACTGCTTGCAAAAAGCGTTGCAATTTTGCTCTCTATTCACGTTTAACTTCTGCGTATGTGAAACACCTATAAAAGAGAACAATCACTGTTATTTAATGAGTTAGTAATCAGAGTTTGATTGAGACTTAATTGCAGATCTTCCATAGAAGTTTAGTCCTTGTTTAATACAAACTCCAACCCTATCATTTATCCGGATTGTGTGATTGTGTCCTCTTCCCATAAGGAGACTTTCTCTCCTCATCCAATATGCAACCTTTTCGATCAGTTCAGGAGATATTGCTGCTTGATTACTGAGACTTATCTCCTTCACGTGTATCTCACATGTCTAGGTTGATAAATACTATGCCTCACATGATGAACCTGGTCCATGACTGAGTTCATTTGTCATTCTTCAAAACTTCACCTGAACTTGGGCCAACAAATTCCCCCTTTTTGATGATGACAAACTCTGTGCTTTTACTAACCAAAGAACCTGTAGGAACTCAGCTTGATCGTCAATACATAAACTTAGAATTTTAACTTATCATATGATCTAAAATATGTCACAGACATTTTTTGGCTATAAATCATCTCATTTTTATTGATAAATATATGTGCATTTCATGATATAAGAATCATTGCATAACAAAAAAATACATATGAAGTCCCACAAAAGAGGTTATTATCAAGAATTGATCTCAAGTTTCAAGGACATTTTGGTGTCCCTTGTTCCGTCTTCCAATCGTTGTAGCATGAACAACACTCTTTTTGTCCAAATGTACCCGGTGGAACACATTGGCACCAGTTACAACATATGTTGCAGAACATTAAACAGTTATTCTTATGCGATGTTGCGGAGCATCGTTGGTCACATGCACTCGAACATTCTGGATAATACATAAGAAAATAACAAGTTATCAATCAAAAGAAATAAATTTTTTTAATTCAATATAAATTACTAATTTAAAAAAACATACGAGTTGTAGGAACTGGGCATGTTGTTGGGCAAACAGGAGGTTTCGCCAAAAACGAAGCATCAAAATGTTGTCTTGCCTGTTTATTGCACAAAAAGGGAAGAAAACTCTGAGTCAATTTAGAGGTTTTAATATAAGATAATTAAGAAAAAACAATCATTATAGGAGTCCCAATTTAAATATTAATCCTAACGACACCTTGATCACTCTTGATCAATTGAACATTTATATTCTTTTATTAACAATGTGAAGAAAAATAGATAAACTGTTAACTTACCAAAGAGACTTGAATGAGCCATATTGAAGCAATCAACAAAAGAAACAAAGTAAATTGAGATGCCATACTTGAACTACTATATGAGATTTAAATAGTTGTTTCTTCTTTTCTTGATGCAAGAGTGGTTCCAAGACACCTTCTTTTATACATGCATAGATAGAATCTTTCTTATTTCTAATTATATGTCATATGGTAAGTAGTTTTGATGAATTAAAATTCAACTTATTATATGGTAAGCACAAATTAATCATATTTAATATCAAGATTTTTTAATGGAAGAAATTAATTATCATTAAATTCACATAGAGCCACATTTAAAAAGAGATAGCACATTATTGTTCTTATTATAAAACTAGTAAACTATTCTGTGCTTTGCACAGTCATAAAAATGTTAAAAATCTATAAAATTGTCAAGCTAATAATTTAATTTAATAATTTTCCTCTTTTCTATAAGAAGGAAAATGCTCATAAACAACAAACATTTGGACTAATTATAGCCATATGCCTATTCATACGTTTGGATTATTTCAATGCTATCTAATTAAGAATGATTTAAGGGAAAAAGGTGTCACGACCAAAATTCTCCCCCATTAACTTGTCATGACGGCACTTAGTCTCTACGACTAGGTAGGCCTAATATTTGCGGAAAAGAAGTGAAGAACATAAAGATTTACAACTAACAGTAACAGATAAAGTAAATAAGACATTGGAGATGCCGCTCGACATATGCAATAACCACTATCGAAATATACACAACTCTCCCAAGATCCGAAACACCGTAAGTCACAAGCTTCTACGAAATTCTAACTGCTCAATACATCAGTATTTAAAAAAGTAAAGGAAAAGTCAACATAAGGGAATAGAGGGGGACACCACGGATCTGTGGACGCGGGCAGATGTACCTTGAAGTATCTAGAACAGCAACGACAGTACAACTAAAAGCGAGATTAGTAGGAGGTACCTGGATCTGCACTCGAAAAATATGTGCAGGAAAGGACATGTGTACATAACAACGGTACCCAGTAAGTGCCAAGCCTAACCTCGGTCGAGTAGTGACGAGTTCAGGTCAGGGCCTTACTGGTATATATATAATAAAAACAAGACAGAATAAAATATCGCAGTAAAACGAAGACTGAAATTCAACAAGAATGAAATCATATAAAGGTAATAGCTCAGTAAACAGAGATAACAATAGAGGATCTCCTGAGATACAGTCTCGTAGTCCCAAACGTAAATATGCAGGGATATCTCCTGGAATACCGTTCCGTAGTCCCAAATTAAATATGCAAGACAGGGGGATCTCCCGGAATACAGTTACGTAGTCCCAAAGTAAATATGCAGGGGATCTCCCAGAATACCGTTATGTAGTCCCAAAGGTAAATATGCAGGGGGATCTCCCGGAATATCGTTCCTTAGTCCCAAAAGAAAATACACAGCTTAAACAAAACAAATAACACTACAACATGAAATCCTACAATTTAGACTAAGTACAAGTCAAGGAAGAAGCAGAGAATTCACGAATCATGCTGCACAGAGTTCAGATAAGCAATTAAGACACATAGACATGCTACTCTAAACTAAACATGATAATTACATATGCTAGTGCAGCTCAATTAAAGTGAAACATGTTAATACATAATGAAATTCGAGTTTTACAATAAATAGCCCGTGTATGCACTCGTCACTTCACGTACACAACGCTCACATATGAAATATGTTAGGCAAGCCGCTTACCTCAAACCAATCTCAATCAATCGGTAACAATGCTCTTTCCACAAATATCCGATTTCAAATGGCCCAAACCTAGCCAAAATTAATTACATACCATAATATAAGTATAAGAAACTAATCTAATTAATCAAGTCAAAGCTACGACAAGAAATTAGAAAAGCACCCTAAAAAGTCTCTTCGGCCCACGTCTCGGAATCGAGTAAAAGTCACAAAATATGAACACCCATTCACTCACGAGTCCAACCATACAAGAATTTTTCCAATCCGACCTCAAATTGCCTTCCAAATCTCAAAAACTTAGTCTATGAAATTTCTACCATTTTTACTCAATTTTCAACAAAAATCCTTAATTAAAGGGTGGAATCAACTATAGATTAATATGATATAACCTTAAAAGAGATAAGAATCCTTACCCACAAGCTTCCTCTGAAAATCTCTCGAATTTTTGCCTCAATTCGAGCTCTCTAGGTCAAAAAATGGAGAATGAAATCAAACCCTCGCACTTAGCCCTTTTTCTGCCTAGTTATTCTGCATTTGTGGACCTTCTATCGCACTTGCGTCACCGCACCTGTGAAATTTCCATCGCAGGTGCGGATTCCACCTAAAATCTCAGCGTCCGCTTTTGCGATCAAAGGGTCACACCTGCGTGTGCGCACCTGCGGACCCATGTCCGCTTTTGCAGTCCTCTTCCGCTCCTGCGGGTCCTGGAGTGCATCTGCAGGCATCGCAAATCCTCGCACCTGCGACCCCTGATCACTTCTTCCAAATCTGCTTCTATGCTAGATCTTCCGCACGTGCGATCCCGCACCTGTGGTCTCCCCACCATAGGTGCGAAAATACCAGATGCCTGAAAACTTCAGCAACAACACAAATCGAACTTTTGATATGTTAAGCACCCAAAACTCACCCGAGGTCCCCCTGACCTCAATCAAACATACCAACCAATCCTAAAATAACATACTAATTTAGTCGAGCCCTGAAATCACATCAAACAATGCTAAAATCACGAATCATCCTCCAATTCAAACTTAAAGAATTTGAAACTTCAAACTTCCACAACTGACGCCGAAACCTATCAAACCATATCCGATAGCCCCCAAATTTCACACACAAGTCATATTCACCACTACAGACCTACTCTAACTTCTGAAATCAGATTCCGACCCCGAAATCAAAAAGTCCACTATCGGTTAAAATCTCCAAAAATTCGACTTCCATCATTTCAAGCCCAAATCAGCTACAGACCTCCAAAATACAATTCGGACATGCCCCTAAGTCCAAAATCACCCAATATAGCTAACAGAACTGACGGAACTCCATTTCGAAGTCGTCTATACACAATTCCGATGACGGTCCAAATCCTAAGACTTAAGCCTCCTTTTAGGGACTAAGTGTCCCAAAACACTCTAGAAACCAAAACAAAACCTCCCAACAAGTCACATAGGCAGAAAAAGGTACCGGGGAAGCAGAAAATAGGGGATTGAGGCAATAACTCTCAAAATGACCGGTCGGGTTGTTACATCCTCATTCTCTTAAAACAATCGTTCGTCCTCGAATGAGCATAGAGACATACCTGAAGTGGTGAAAAGATGAGGATAACGGATACGCATATCCTACTTGCTCTCCCAAGTTGCCTCCTCGACCGACTGACCCCTTCATTGAACCTTCACTTAAGCAATGGTCTTTGACCTCAACTTTCTAACCTGGCTGTCCAAAATAGCCACTGGCTCCTCAACATAAGATAGATCTTTGTCCAACTAGACTGAGCTGAAATCCAACATTTGAGACGGATCACCGTGATACTTCCAGAGCATAGAAATATGTAATACTAGATGAACTCTTCTTAGACTAGGAGGTAAGGCAAGCTCATAAGCAACCTCCCCAACTCACTACAACACCTTAAATGGACCTATGAACCTTGGGCTCAGCTTGCCCTTCTTCCCGAACCTCATAATGCCCTTCATAGGCAAAACTCGAAGTAAGACCCGCTCGCCAACCATGAATGCAACATCGCGAACCTTCCGATTCACATAACTCTTCTATCCAGACTGGGCTGTGCGAAGTTTATCTTGAATCACCTTAACATTCTCCAAAGCATCTTGAACCAAGTCCATACCTAATAATCTGGCCTCGCCCGGCTCGAACCAACCCACTAGGGACCGACACCGCCTACCATACAAAGCTTCATATGGTGCCATCTAAATGCTGGACTAATAACTATTGTTGTAGGCAATGCAAGGGGAAAGAACTGATACCAAGAGCCTCTAAACTCCATCACACACGCACGAAGCATATCCTTTAGAATCTGAATACTCCGCTCGAACTACTCATCCGTTTGAGGGTGAAATGATGTGCTCAACTCCACCCAAGTACATAACTCCTATTGTACGACCCTCCAAAACCGTGATGTAAACTACGTACCCCGGTCTGAGATGATAGGTATTGGTACGCCATAAAGCCGGACAATCTCGTGGATATAAACTTATGCCAGCTGCTCGGAAGAATAGGTAGTTATCACAGGAATGAAATGAGCTAACTTGGTCAGCCTATCCACAATCACCCAAATTGCATCAAAATGAACTGCAAACTCCGGTGATCAGTCTAGATCTTACAAGGGACACCATACAAATAGTGCCTCCAAATCTTCAAGGCATGAAAAATAGCCGCTAACTCAAGGTCATGGACCGGATAGTTCTTTTCATGTACCTTCAGCTATCTGGATGCATACGCAATCACCCTACGGTCCTGCATCAACATTGTGTCGAGACCAATCTGCGACGCATCACAATAAATAGTATAAGACCTCAAACCTGTAGGCAATACCAATACTGGGGCTGTAGTCAAAGCTCTCTTGAGCTTTTGAAAGCTCTCCTCACAGTCCTCTATCCACCTGAACGGAGCACCCTTCTGGGTCAGCCTGGTCATAGGTGCTACAATAGATGAGAATCCATTAATAAATCGATGATAATAGCCCGCAAAATCAAGGAAGCTTCGGATCTCTGTAGCTGAGGACGGTCTGGGCCAACTTTGCACTGCTTCCACCTTCTTTGGATCAACCTTGATCCCTTCACTCGATACCACGTGACCCAAAAATGCCACGAAATCTAACAAGAACTCACATTTTTAGAACTTTGCATATAATTTCTTCTCTCTCAAGGTTCGAAGCACAATCCTCAGGTGTTGTTCATGATCCTCCCTACTCCGGGAGTACACCATAATATCGTCAATAAAGATAATGATGAATGGGTCAAGATACAGTCGAAATACATTGTGAATCAAATGTATAAATTCTACTGGTGCGTTGGTTAGCTTAAATGACATCACAAGGAACTCGTAATGATCATACCGAGTCCTGAAAGGAGTCTTCGGGATATATGGCTCCCGAATCTTCAACTGATGATAACCTGAACGCAAGTCAATCTTGGAAAATACTCTGGCATGCTGTAATTGATCAAATAGGTCATCAATACGAGGAAAATGATACATGTTCTTCATTGTGAATTGGTTAAACTAGCGATAATCAATGCAAATTCACAAAGAACCATCCTTTTTCTTCACAAGCAAGACAAGACCACCCCAAGGTGACACATTGGGTCGAATGAAGCCCTTACAAAGTAATTCCTGTAACTGTTCCTTCAACTCCTTCAACTCAGGATGAGCCATATGATAAGGAGGAATAGAGATGGGCCGAGTGCCAGCAACAAATCAATATCAAAGTCGATATCTCTGTCAGGCGGCATGCCCATAAGATTAGTTAGAAATACATCAAGGAAATCCCTCACTACTAGGACTGACTCAACTGTAGTGGTATCAATACTGACATCTCTCACATAGGCTAAATATGCATCATACCCCTTCTCAACCATTCGTTGAGCTTTAAGAAATGAAATAACTCTGCTGGGAGTGTAATCTAAGGTACCCATCCACTCTAATCATGGAAAACCTGGCATAGCTAGCGTCACGGTCTTGTCGTGACAATCAAGAAAAGTATAATGGGGTGACAACCAGTCCATGCCCAAGATAACATCAAAGTTTACCATGCTGAGTAATAATAAATCACCTCTGGTCTCAAACTACTAAGAGCAATCAAACACGACCGATACACGTGGTCCACAACAAGAGAATCTCCCACAAGAGTAGACACATAAACAGGGAAACTCAAAGAATCATGGGCTACGCCCAAATACGGGGAAAAATAAGATGACACATAGGGTTTAGTGGAGCCTGGATCAAATAGAACTGATGCATCTCTATGATAGTCCGAAACAATACCTGTAATGACAGAGTTGGAAGAAACTACCTCTATACGAGTAGGAAGGGCATAGTATCTGGCCTGGCCTCCCCCTCTAGGGCAACCTCTACCTCCCCGACCTCCACCTAGAGTTGGCTGAGCAAGTGGAGTAGTAGATGGTGCTGTAATCATAGCCCAGTGGCCCTGTTGAGCATGTTGTAGCTGAGAAGTCTGCAGAGGTGCACCCCTCCTAAGTCTGGGGCAATCCCTCACCATATGGTGAGTGCTGCCATACTCAAAACAAGCTCTGGGAGGACGTGGCTGCTGTGGCTGACTCGGGCTAGGTCTATTGGACTGACCGCTAAAAGCACCCGATGCAGGAGGCACACTAGATACTGGAGATGCATAATAAGGCTCCTAAGGGTTAGAAGTAGCCAGAACACCACTGGCAGCTGGAAGAGTTGAATGAATAGGGTGACTCTAGCCCCTACCATGTCGAACTGCAGCTGGGGCACGTGCACTAGAATAATGGCCAGACTCTCAACGCCTCTTAGCCTCTCTCTCCTCCCTCTCCCGAGAAAGCATGCCCTCCACTCTCCTAGCAATACTTACAACCTACTAATACGAGATATCCATCTCCAACTCTCGAGCCTTGCTAGTCCTGATGCTAGGATTGAGCCCCTTAATAAACTCATGGGCCCTCTCTCAAACAATAGAAACCAAGGCCGGTTCATGTCTAGCCAAGTCACTAAAATGAACTGCATACTCTGAGACAGTCATAGCACCCTGGCGCAATTGCTCAAACTCCATGCGTCCCTAAGTCTCTAAGGAACATACTCTCAAAAAAACATATCCGAGAACTGAGTCCATGTAAGAGAAGCTACCTCAGCCAGACTAACCAAATCATAAGCACGCTACCACTTATAGGCTACTACTCGAAGCTGAAATGTAGTGAAAGAAACCCCACTCGACTCTGCTGTGCCATAGAACGGAGGATACGGTGGCACTCCTACAGAAAACCCTGAGCATCCTCTGTCACCAAACCACTGAAGGTAGGAGGGTGATACTTCTGGCACCTCTCGAGCCTATGCTCCTCCTCCTCTGAAACTACTGCCCTACCCTCGATCTGAATTGGGGCTACAGGTGGCACTAGTATAACCTCTGGAATTTGAACTCGCCACTCTGGGGTGCAGGTAATAGGAGTCTGTGCTCCTCCCTCAGCCTAAGATATGGCTGGAGTAAGGGGAATCAACCCTGCTTGAGCTAGAATACTGAACATGCTCAGGAACTATGTAAGGTTCTCCTGAAGAGCTGGTGTAGTAGTAGTAGGCGTCTCAGGTGCTTGTTCTTCGATTGGAGCTACTGGTGGCTCCTCTGTTCCATCTTGCTCGGTTGCTTTGGCTGCACCACGTGGGCATCCTCGATCTCTACCTCGGCCGCAGCCTCTAGCGGCTTCAGTAGAGGGGGCACGTGTGACTATCATCTCCGACTGCACGTGTCCTAACAATCTGTGAGAGAATAGAAGACAATAGTTTAGAATTTTGAAGCCAACAATTTCGCACGACAAGGAATCAAAAGAAGTGAAATTTTTTCTAATAGTTCCATAGCCTCCCAAAGATAAGTACAAATGTCTCCGTACCGATCTACGAGACTCTAATAAACTGTCTTGTGACTCACAACACCTATGAACCTAGAGCTCTAATACCAACTTGTCACGACCAAATTCTCCCTCCGTGAACTTGTTGTGACGGCACCTAGTCTCTACCACTAGGTAAGCCTAACATTTGCAGAAAAATAGTGAAGAACATAAAGATTTACAACTAACATTAACAGTTAAATTAAATAAGACATTTGAGATGCCGCTCGGCATATACAATAATCACTCTCGAAATGAACACAACTCTACCAATACCCGAAACACCATAAGTCACAAGCTTCTACGAATTTCTAACTGTTCTATACATTAGTGTTTAAAGAAGTAAAGGAAAAGTCAATATAAGGGAATAGAGGGGGACTCCGAGGATCAACGGATGCGGGCAGATGTACCTTGAACTCTCTGGAACAGCAACAACTGTGCAACAACAAGCGAGACTGGTAGGAGATACCTGGATCTGCACACGAAAAATATGTGCAGGAAAGGGCATGAGTACACCACAATGGCACCCAGTAAGTTCCAAGCCTAACCTCGGTTTAGTATTGACGTGGTCAGGTTAGGGCCATCCTGGTATATAAATAATAAAAACAAGACAGAATGAATCGTAGTAAAATGAAAACCAAAATTTAATAAGAATGAAATCATATAAAGGTATTAGCTCAGTCCACAGAGATAACAACAGAAGATCACCCGAGATACCGTTTCGTAGTCCCAAATGTAAATGTGTAGGGGGATCTCCCGGAATTATCGTTCTGTATTCCGAAAGTAAATATGCAAGACTGGGGAATCTCTCAAAATACCGTTCTATAGTCCCAAAGTAAATATGCAGGGGATCTTATCGAATATCGTTCTGTATTCTCAAAAGTAAATATGCATGGGGATCTCTCGAAATACCGTTCCGTAGTCCCAACAGTAAATACATAGCTCAAACAATAAAAATAACAGCTACAACATGAAATCTTACAATTTAGACTAAGTACAAGTCAAGGAAGAAGCAGGGAATTCACTAAGCATGCTGCACAGAATTAAGATAAGCAATTAAGACACGTAGACATGTTGCTCTAAACTAAACAAGATAATTACATATGCTAGTGTAGCTCAATCAAAGTGAAATAGGTTATTATTTAATGAAAATGGAGTTTTACAATAAATAACCCGTTTACGCACTCATCACTTCACGTACACGACGCATACATATCAAAACAATACCAAATCCTAAGGGGAGTTCCCCCACATAATGTTAGGCAAGTCACTTACATCGAACCAAGCTCAATCAATCGCTAACAATGCTCTTTCCATGAATATCTGACTCTGAATGACCCAAATCTAGCCAAAATCAATTACATACCATAAATATAACTATAAGAAACTACTTTAATTAATAAAAGCAAAGCTACAACAAGAAACTATAAATATCACACGACTTATGTTGGTATTTTATCAGATTGGGTTTCTAGTTCTCGTTATTTGTCATCAATTTTTTAAATTGTAAAAAATTAGCTATTTAATCTTCTCATGTTAGCTTACCTAGCAAGTGGATGTTCGGCACCATCATGACCCTGTGGTTGGGATTCCAGGTCGTGACAAGTTGAGATCATAGCACTAAGTTGCCTAGGTCTCACGAGTCAAGATCAAGCTTAGTAGAGTCTGGAGGATCAGTACAGAGACATCTGTACTTATCTTTTAGAGGCTATGGAATTTAGGAAAAAATTCACTTATTTATTTCTTTATCATGCAATTTTATCTATCATTGATGATTGAACCATTCCATTCTTGTCTCTTGTAGATAGCAAGAAAACCCACCGCATCGGATGCCATATAGGAGACAAAGACCACTTTGACAGCTACTACCAGGGGCAGAGGCCGAGCCAGAGGCAGAGCTTTACTAGAGCTTGGGCAGCAACACCTATAGTGGAGCCTAATATTAATCATGAGGATCAGGTCCCAGCTCAGACTGTGCCTATCGGACCAGCTCAGGTCCCAGAGGGATTCATAGCAACTTCAATGCTTCAAGACACTCTAGTTCGCTTGGTGGGTATTATGGAGAGTATGGTCTAGACCGGTGCATTTTTGGTGGCACCAGTCGTCTCTCGAGCTGGGTGAAGAGCACAGACTCCTGCTACTTACACCCCAGAGCAGACGACTCCCTTCTATCAAACTCCAGCAGCTAATCCAGTTGGGGTGGTTCAGCAGGTTGTTATGGCATAGGCTGGTGATAGGCCCGCTATGTCTTCTGAGGCCTTATTGAGGTTGGATAAGTATACCAAGCTCTTTCCTGATCATTATAGTGGTGCACTTTCTAAGGACCCACCGAATTACCTAGATTGTTGCCACAAGGTGTTGCGCAACATGTGTATTGTTGAGACCTCTGAGGTCGACTTTGTAGAATTTCAAATGACTAGTTCTACCTAGAGATGGTGGAGGTATCATATGTTGAATAGACTAACTAGTTCGCCTGCACTAACCTGGGATTAGTTTTCACAACTATTTCTAGAGAAGTTCATTCCTGTCACTGTAAGAGAGGATTACCACATGCAGTTTGAGCATCTTCAACAGAGTAGTATGACTGTTATCTAGTTTGAGACTTGATTTGTGGACTAGCTCTCCATGCCATTATCTTGCTTCCTACTGATAGGTAGAGAGTGAGGAGATTCATTGATGGACTCACTTTAACTATCAGGCTACAGATGGCCAAGGATATTGGGGATGATATTTCTTTTTAGAGGGCCATTGATATTGCCATATGGATTGAGATGGTTCGTGGTCAGGAGTGGAGGCCGGTATCTGATAAGAGACCTCATCATTTCAGTGGTTTTAGTGGTGCCTCGTCTGGAGGTGGGGGTACTTTTGGTAGAGGCCATCCTCCCAAGCCATTTCAGTTAGTGCTTCAGGCATCCCACAGTGCTTCGGGCAGTCATGGTCCTTATGTGTCTCATCTTGAGCAGCAAGCCTACTTTGCACCATCAGCTCCTATTAGTGCACCTCCGATCCAGAGTTATCATAGTGGTTACCCAGGTCGATAGGGCTACCTCTCGGGTCAGCAGTCACAACAGCCGAGGGCTTGTTATACTTGTGGAGATCCAAGGCACCTTGCTAGATTTTTCCTTAGATCATAGGGTGACATACAACAATGTTCTCGTGCCATGATTCAGGAACCGGTTGCTCCATAGCCCGCTCAGTCCACTAAAGGTAGGGGTCAGGCAGCCAGAAATGGAGGTTTGGCCATTAGAGGTGGAGGTTTGGCCATTAGAGGTGGAGCTCAGGCCGCTAGAAGTGGAGACCAGCCAGCTAGAGGCCGTCCGAGAGACATAAGTTAGGGTGGTGGAGCCCAGCCCTGATTTTAAGCATTCATAGCTAGACCTGAGGCCGAGCCATCTGACACTGTCATCAAATGTATTGTTCCAAATTGCCATTAAGATGCTTTAATTCTATTTGATCCAGGCTCTAATTCTATTTGATCCAGGCTCTACTTATTCCTACGTGTCGTCCTATTTTGCTTCATATCTGGTTGTACCTCGTGATTCTTTAAGTTCTCCTATGTATGTTTCCACGCATGTGGGAGATTCTATTATTACATATTGTGTCTATTACTCGTGTGTGATTACTGTTGGGAGTCTTGAGACTAGTGTAGATCTCCTACTTCTTAATATGGTAGATTTTGATGTTACTTTTGGTATGGATTGGTTGTCATCTTATCATTCTATATTGGATTGTCATGCCAAGATGGTGACTTAGCCATGCCGGGGTTGCCTCAATTAGAGTGGAGAGGGACTCTTGGCAATTCTACCGGCATGGTTATTTCTTATATAAAGGCTCGACATATAGTTGAGAAGGAATATCTAGCATATTTGGCCTATGTTCATGATTCGAGTGTGGAGGTTCCTTCCATGGATTTAGTACCACTTGTGCGTGAGTTTCCAGAGGCATTTCCTGTAGATCTATTGGGGATGCCACCCGATAGAGATATTGACTTCTGTATTGATTTGGCCTCCGGGCACTCAGCCCATTTATATTCCACCATTTCGTATGGCCCCGACGGAGTTGAAGGAATTGAAGGAGTAGTTACAAGATTTTCTTGATAATGGGTTCATTAGACCTAGTTTCTCACCCTGGGGTGTGTTGTGTTGTTCGTGAAGAAAAAAGATGGTTCGATGAGGATGTGTCAAACTATCGAAAGTTGAACAAAGTCACTATCAAGAACAAGTATATGTTGTCGAGGATTGATGACTTATTTGATTAGCTTCAGGGTGCCAAGGTATTTTCGAAGATTGATTTGAGGCCTGGCTACCGTCAGTTGAAGATTAGGGCATCAGATGTCCCTAAGATGCCTTTTGGCCTCAGTATAGGCATTATGAGTTTCTAGTAATTTCATTTCGGTTGACAAATGCCCCAGCAATATTTATTGATTTGATAAACTGGGTATTCAAGACCTATTTGGATTCTTTTGTGATCTTATTCATTGATGATATCTTGATCTACACCCGCAGTCTAGAGGCGCATGAGCAACATCTTCGGATTCTACTTCAGGCTCTGAGAGATAATCAGTTACAAGCCAAGGTTTAAAAGTGTGAGTTTCATTAGACTTGGTTGCCTTTTCGAGGCATGTTGTGTCGGTAGAAGGCATAAAAGTTGATCCTAAGAAGATTGAGGTAGTTCAGAACTGGCCTAGACCTACTTCAGATACAGAGATTTGAAGTTTCCTGGGCTTGGCAGGTTATTATCGCCGGTTCATGGAGGGGTTTCATTTATAGCAGCACCATAGACTAGATTAACTCAGAAAGGTGCTCCGTTCAGGTGGTCCGATGAGTGTGAGTTGAGCCTTGAGAAGCTCAAGACTGCTTTGACTACGACGGCAGTGTTGGTGTTGCCCACAGGTTCATGATCCTACACGGTGTATTATGATGCACCTCGTATTGAGCTTGTTGCAGTATTGATACGGGATGACAAGGTTATTGCATACGCGTCGCAGTAGTTGAAGGTTCATGAGAAGAATTACCTTGTTTATGACCTAGAGTTGGCATCCATTGTTCATGCACTAAAGATTGGAGGTATTACCTCTACGGCGTATCACGTGAGGTGTTCATAGATCATCAGAGTCTACATTATTTGTTCAAGCAAAAGGATCTCAACTTGAGGTAGAGGAGGTGTTTTGAGCTATTGAAAGACTATGATATCACCATTTTTTATCATCCCGGGCAGGCCAATATGGTGGCCGATGCCTTGAGTGGAAAGGCTGTGAGTATGGGTAGCCTTGCATATATTCCAGTTGGGGAGAGGCCACTATCATCAGATTTTCAGGATTTGGCCAACCAGTTTGTAAGGTTATATGTTTCGGAACACAGTCGTGTTGTAGCTTGCACAGTCTCTCAGTCTTCTTTGTATGAGCACATTAGAGAGAGTCAATATGATGACCCCCATTTGCTTGTCCTTAAGGACACAATGCGAAATGGTGGTGCCAAATAGGTTACTGTTATTGATGATGGGGCTTTGCAGATGCAGGGTCAGATTTTTTTGCCAATTGTGGATGAGTTTCGTGAGTTGATTTTTTAGGAGGCCCGAAGTTCCCGGTATTCCATCCATCTGGGCTCTGCCAAGATATATCAGGGCTTGCCACAACATTATTGGTGGAGGAGAATGAAGAAGGATATAGTTGTATATGTAGCATTGTGTCTGAATTTTCAGCATGTAAAGTACGAGCATCAGAAGCCTGGTGGTTTGCTTTAGAGGCTGGAGATTCCTGAGTCAAAGTGGGAGCGTGTTAGCATAGATTTTGTTGCATTCCCACAGACTCAGAAGAAGTTCGATGTGATATAGGTCATTGTGGATAAGTTGACCAATCCGAACATTTCATTCCAATGGTAGTTACCTATTCTTTAGAGCGATTGGCTGATATCTATATCCGCGAGATAGTCCATCTTCACAGTGTTCCCGTGTCCATCATTTTTGATCGAAGTACGCAGTTTACCTCGCACTTCTGGAGGTTTGTGCATCATGAGTTAGGCACATGAGTTGAGTTGAGTACATCATTTCACCCCAGATAGACGGACAGTCCGAGCGCACCAATCAAATATTGGAGTATATGCTTCACGCTTGTGTTATGGATTTCGACAATTCTTGGGATCAGTTCTTTCCACATGCGGAGTTCACCTACAATAACATCTACAAATCAAGCATTCAGAGTGCTCCCTATGGTGAGGGAGTCAGTGCCATTCGCCAGTTGATTGGTTTGAGCCTAGAGAGTCTCGGTTGTTGGGTACCGATTTGGTTCAAGATGCCTTGGAAAAGGTCAAGATGATTGAGGATCCACTTTGCACAACTTAGTCTAGGTAGAAGAGTTATGCGTCAGACTAGAATTGCCACTTAGTTTATCACCAATATATCCGGTATTCCATGTGTCCATGATCCGGAATTATCACGGGGATCCGTCCCATGTGTTAGGTTTCAACTCAGTCCAATTGCATAAGAATTTGATTTATGAGGAGGATTCAGTGGCCATTCTAGCCTGGCAAATCTAGAAGTTGAGGTCTAAAAGTTATCCTTCAGTTAGAGTACAGGGAGAGGTTAGCCGATCAAGGTAGCCACGTGGGATTTCGAGTCCAACAAGCAGAGTAGATATCCACACCTTTTCATCAGCGCAGGTACCTTTCTATGTTTGTTCAAGGATGGACGTTTGTTTTAGAGGTGGAGAAAGTGATAACCATCGATGGGTCATTTTGAGTTTAGCCTTCATTTCTATGTTATGAGACCTCGAATAGCTCCGTTTAGCCTTTCGGTTTGCATGCGCAATCCGTGTCTTTTTTTTTTGAAAAATATTTATGTGAAAAATTGAAGAAAATGTGAAATTTATCTTTAAAAATGATTTTAGTTTACTACAATCAACATTTTTTGTAAACGAACCCGAATTACTATTTCCTGGTGGGTCCTTATTATGATTTGGGACTTGGGCGTATGCCCGAAATCGAATTCGGAAGTCCCTAACTTAATTTAATGTGATTTGATAAAAACTAGTAATTGAAGGTTTAAAGAAATCCTAAGTTTGACCGTAGGATAACCTTATTATTACCGGGTTCAGATTTCGGTTTCGGAACCTAGAATAAGTTCATTTCACAATTTATGACTTGTATGCAGAATTTGGTGCAAAACAGAGCTGATTTGACGTGATTCGGACGCCTAGTTGTAAATTTGGAAGTTCTTAAGTTTCTTTATAAATTTCATTCATTTTGATGTCTTATTCGTAGTTCTAGGTATTATTTTGGTATTTTGATCGAGCGAGCATGATGTTATTACACTTGTGTGCATATTTGGTTTGGAGCCCGAGGGGCTCGGGTGTATTTCAAATTGGCTACAGTGTGATTTTTAGCTTAGAGTGAATGCTAGGGCACCAGGCCTGCAGGTCTTGCATTTGCGAGAACCTGTTCGCAAATACGAGCCTTGCAAATGCGATGTCAGACTCGCATATGCGAGGTCAGGCTCGCATATGCGATGTTGGTGGGGGCTGGGTCAGCTTCGCTTTTGCAAAGTCAAGTTGGTAGATGCGAAGGTGGGTTTGTTCTCATTTGCATGGTTGCAGACCTGCATTTGCAAGTTTATTGTTTGCATTTGTGGACAGCCCTAGTTCTGATTTGCGATATTTTTATCGCATTTGCGATAATAGCAGGCTTAGAGACTTTTTCGCTTTTGCGAAGAGTTGATTACTTTTGCAATCATCACAACTGCAAACTATGTTTTGTAATTGCAATATCTGCAACTGGGTAAAATAGCGTAAAATGGGATTTAGCTCATTTCTCACAAACTCTCAACTCTAAACACCCTAGAGGCAATTTTCTAAGATACTTTTCAACTAAAATTCATTGGTAAGTGACTTTAATTCATTATTTTTTCAATTACCCATTACCTTTCATAAGTTTTTGACATTAAATCTAGGATTTTCATGGTAGAGATTAGGGATTCAGGTAGAAATTGGAGATTTTGTAAAATTAAGATTTAGACCTCAAATTGAGGTTAGATTTCAAAACTAATCACATAACAGGCGCAGGGGTGAAGGGGTAATTGGATTTTGTTCCGAATCTCGAGTTTTGACCAAGCGGGCCCTGTGTTGACTTTTGTTGACTTTTTCCAAAATCATCTTTTTCACTCATGGGTAGTTTAATCTTATTTTGAATTGTTTGAACTATACTTGGTTAGATTCGATTGGGTTGGAGGCGTATTTTATAGGAAACACCTCGGTTGAACTTTGATTTGATTGCGGAGTGAGGTAAGTGTCGTGGTTAACCTTGACTTGAGGGATTATGACTTGTTAGTCTATTTTCTACATGTTTAATGTGTGGGTACAATGTATATGTGAGGTGATGAGTATTTATGCATCGTTGTTGGGTTAAAGTATGCGGGTGGAACTTTTTTTCTTGTGTTTTATTATATTTTTTAATTATAATATCCATGCTTGGGTTAGGTTATTACTTCTTTGAATATTCCTTCTGTAATTATTGCTTATTTTGCAATTGTTGAGTATTTTGGAAGTTGAAGTTTGGTATATTGGCATCATATTTGACGTTAATTCATTCTCCGTATTATCTATTTCCTGAATTCATATTATCCTCATTACATGTCAAGGAAGAGCGTAAAAGAACGAAAGTGATGACGTGTCATTGCACTTATATCATTTATTTATTAATACATGGGAGGAAGAGAGTGAAGGAACGAACGGTGATGCCATGCCATTTATCTCATTTATTCATTATTATTTGGTGAGGAAGAAAGTACAAGCACAAAGGGGTATACCGTGCCATTCATCTCATTTATTCATTGTTGTATGGTGAGATTGAGAGTAAAAGCGCAAAGAGTGATGTCGTGTCATTTTCATATCATGGTTTATCTGTTTTCATTGGTGGGTGATCTATTTGGCTATTACGTGATGTCATACATGTCATAGTTATCATATCTTTTTCCTGTTCCATGTCCCCTCCCAGTTTTTACGATGTTATTCTCTATTATTGTTACTGCTTCGTATATATACTTTTACAAGTTTATTTACGCAGGTGTCCTGTCATAGCCCCGTCACTACTTCGTCGAGGTTAGGCTCGACACTTACATAATACATTGGGTCGGATGTACTCATACTACACTTCTGCATTTCTTGTGCAGATTCTGGTATTGGTCCTAGCGGTACGTGAGGTGCATCAGCTCGGATCACTGCATACAGAGACTTGAGGTAGATCTCCTAGCATCTGCATACCTTGAAGTCCCCTTCCTCTTCCCTCTTTTACCGTTCATTTACTTCAAAACAGTTGTATTTATTTCAAACTCAATTTATAGAACTTCTAGTTGCACGTGTACTCATGACTCCGGATCTTTGAGAGTGTATATTATCACATGACTTGTGTTGGTACTGTATTGAATTGGATTTCTAATTCTCGTTATTTATCATTATTTTCTTTGAACTGTAAAAAAATGGAAATTTAATTTTCTCACGTCGGCTTTCCTAGCAAGTAGATATTAGGCTCTATCACGACCCCGTGGTTGGAATTCCGGGTCGTGACAATTATGTTTATTCGAGACCATTATTTGTAGTATTCTAGATGCTCACTTATTCGTGAAACCAGTTTTGGGATTTGTATTTGGATTTCGTCACTTATAATTTTATTTTTGTATTTCAGACTATTCGGTTTTATTACTGTGATTTAATTTGAAAATTGTTAAAATTGGTTAATAGATATATATAACATTGGATTGCCTAGCAAGTGAAATGTTAGGCACCATCATGTCCCGAAGGTGGGAAGTCCAGGTCGTGACAGAACTCGAAAAAATTGGAACTTTTAGATTATTGTTAAGAACTGGTTTTATTTGGGTCTGAATAGAGAATTATGTTGGACAAGTTTGATTATTTTTACCATTAAATGATATTCACTTACTCTAAGCGCGTGGATCTATTGTAATATTTTTTTAAAATAAATTTTATCTTTTCCGCTTATTTCTCATTTATATTTCTTTTCAAATAATTTTTTCCCATTATTCTTCTTCTTTCAAGTCCTGGCACCTGACCATAATTCTCAACCACTATTCACCTTTAGTGCTTTCTTATTCTCCGTGAATATTTATTTTTCTCAGGATTCCATCGTATCTTTCTTAAAAAAATAACTATTTTGCAAACATTTATTTGAATATTAGATGAAATGGATGAAGCAAAGAGGGTCAATGGATATAATTTTTCAGCCAACATTCATGAGAATTATGTCCAAATATATTTTTTAGATATGGATAATGGAATATTTTGCAAATGTGTTTTCAGAAACAAAAGAAATGGTGAAATAAAAATAAAAAGAAAAAAAGAGAGGGAGAGAGAGATCTATGCCCAACAACTATTTGAGGTGCTTTTGTCGTCGGATTTTGATGATGGCCCGGTGACATTTTATGGTGCTTTTCTATGGGACTTTAAAAATTATTTGGTGGCAACCTAAGGTGGACGAAGAAGAAAGGGAGGAGGAGGATGATCTGAGGAAGATAACAGGTGGTGGCTTGGGAAAAAGAAAGGGATGGGCGGTATGGGGGACGGTGTAACAATCCGAACGGTCATTTTTCTTTCTAGATCCTCGTTCCCTAATTAAGAATTTGCATGTGTGCTTTTACTATTTTATGATTTGTGGGGTTGGTTAATTCAGGTTTGGAAGGGTTCGGGTTGAAATCGGAACACTTAGTTCCTTAATAATGGCTTAAAATGGCTAAGTTTGACTTGAGTCAACTTTTGATTAAACGACCTCGAAAACGAGATTTGACAGCCCCAATAGGTTTGTATGATAATTTTGGACTTGGGTGAGTGCTCGAATCGGGTTTCGGATGATCCGGGAGCGTTTCAGCACTTAATGTTGAAATTTGGCGCATTAAAGGTTTTTAAGTTCCTTAAGTTTGGTTTGGAGTAGGTTTTGGTGTTATTGAGGCCCATTTGAGATTTCGAGCCTAGGAATAGTTCGTATGGTTATTTATGACTTGCACTTAAAATTTTGTATTAATCCGAGTAGTTTAAATATGATTCGGCGAGTTCGGAGTAAGTTGGAAGAACTTGAAGTTCATAGGTTGTTTTGATTTGATTTGGGGTTCGTTTCTTAGTTTTGATGTTGTTTTATGCATTCTGAGGGTTTGAGCGAGTCCATTTTCTGTTTACAAACTTGTTGGTATGTTTGGACGGGGCCCTGGGGTCCTCGGGGTGCTACAAACGATGTGCGGAACATGTTTGTACTTAGAAAAATGGCTGAAGCAGTAGGGATCTGGTGCGTTCACACCTGCGAAGAATTGGCCGCAGGTGCGAAATTTGGAAAGGTGGGCTGAGCCTGAAGATGTGGACGTGGTAGCATAGGTGCGCGATCGTAGATGCGGTTAATAATCCGCAGAAGCATCCTGGAGCTGAAGAGGTAAAGGCACATGTGCGAGGGTTCGACCGCATCTACGAGACCACAAATGCGAAGAAGACGTCGCAAAAGCGGAAGGAGGCCAACTGGGGAGGACCGCAGATGCGGAGCCATAGAAGCAACCAATTTTCCGCATGAGCGGAACCACTAGGGGCAGAAGGGTATATGTAAGTCGGGACATAGGCTTATTTTTATTCATTCTCTCACTTGTCGGTCGAAGATAAAGCACTTTGAGGAGGGGTTTTCACCTAGCACTTTGAGGTAAGTAATTTCTGTATAATATGCATTTAAATCATGTATTATGGGTGGATTTTAACATGGAAATTGTGAAAATTTTAGTAGATTATTGGAAAACCTAGGTGTAAGCACGTGATTTTTGCCCAATATGAGAATTACTCCCAAAAAATTCAAAAATAAAATGATTTTTCTTTGGTGTGCAATTTTGTGATATTTTTGAATAATTATTTGTATTTGTCTGTGCATGTTTATTTGTTAAATTAATAAAAATACAAAAATATGTCGCATTTTGCATGTAGGATTTAATTCTACAATTGTTAGTAATTAAATTTGTTTTACAAAAAAATAAAAATTACAAAAATAGGCATCGTTTGCATTTTTAGCATTTAATGTCCAAATATACAATTTTATGCTTAATTATTACTTAATTGTGCGTTAATTATTATTGGGAGTTAATTTGCACTTTTATAACTTAATTTAGTTCTTAATAATAGTTTAAGTATTTTTATAATTTAGTTTTAGAGAAATAAAAGAAGAAAAGAGAGCGAAAATATAAAGAAAGTCGGAATTGGGCCTCTTCTTCGATTTCAAGCCACAGGCCCAAAAAATGGCCCAATCTTCCCAAACGACCCAGTCCATTTCGAACTGGGTCGACCCAGTCCATAACCCAACATCCTATTATCTTACATTTTACAAAAACAAAACAACAAAAAAGAAGAAAAAACCCTAAAAAAATATACTAAGTCATCCTCCCCCCCTCCTATTTTCTTCATCTTCCCAAAAGCTCCAAGCTCCATCAATGGCTGCCCTCGACCCCACTCCCTCACGTCCAAACTCCACCAACAAACAGCTCGTCTGCGTCGTCACTTCATCTTCTTCGTCCTTCGTCAAGCTCGAGCTTGAGCTCGACATCCATGGCTGCCCAGCTCCACCAAGCAGTCCACCATGGCCCTCGTCGACCACTCGCTTCCATGGCAGCTGTTTCCGCGTCGACTTCTGCGTTTGCTCCATCTCCAAACGACCACAGTCCTTAAAACACCCAGCTCCACCATGTCGACGAATAGCTCGTCGACCACTGCTCTGACGCGTCGCTGCTGCTGCCGTTCCAGCAGCTCCGTCTTCCTCCTCGACGAACAGCTGCTCGTCATCCAGTTCGAACCAAACAGACCCATCATGCTACTGCTGTCACTGCCCTCATCGACCACTCGTTTCCATGGCTGAAAACAGGAGAACAACCCCGTCCAGGGCTGCCCTCTTCTGGGTTCTTGCTTCCCGTTGATGCTGCTGCTTCATCTTCTTCTTTATCCTCGTCGCCTTCTGTCCCAAAACGAGATTCAACCATCTCGTTTGTTCAAGTTTTAGTCGGGGACGTCGAGCGTCATTTTGAGTTCGTCAAGTTTAAAAGGGAGGTGAGTTCGTCGTTGAGTTCGTCGTTGAGTCCAGACAGATTTATTCCCATTCGAGGATCGTCAAAACAGTCCGTACATATTTCGTTTCGATCCGGTTAATAGATTTTAAATTTTATTTTGTCCGTATTTTGTTTTGATATTCTCGAATCTAAAATCGGCAAATGTTTGTTTTGTTCATGTCTATCGTTAGATATTTGATTTTTGTTTTGTTGATGTTCATATGTTTTGTTGAATTAATTTTCAGATTTCAAATGGAAATTTAATTAGTTGTTTTTCATGTTTACGTCATGTTAATTTTATTTATTTTGTAAAAAAGGAATTGTTAGTTTGATGTTTGTCAGATTCAAATTGAAATTTAATTGATTATTTCTTCAATTTGTTTCATGTAGTTATGTATTTTTCAGAAATTGTTAACATTGTTTAAATCATGTGAATCCGTCATGTTTGTTGTTTTAAAAATAGATTCATTCATGTTCATACTTGGTTTGGTTGATCTTGAATTCTAAATTTGTATAGTTTGATTTCTTGTTTATCATTTATGATTATTTCTTGTATTTGTCCCATAATCTTGTTTAAGTTTAATATAGGAATTGTTTGTTGTAATGTTGTTAGAGTTGATTTTAAGTTCAATATTATTGAATTTAGAAATCTGAATATACTTGTTTGTTGTTGTTGTTGTTGAATCTGAAAATAGGTTTATTTGTTGCTAAAAATATTGTTCAATCAAATTTTAGTTGTTCCTTGTTGTTCAATCATGTTCATGTGATTTGTTGTTGAAATGTTGAAGAAATCATGTTCATGAGATTTGTTGTTTGAATTTATGTAGAAATTGGTCATATTGACTATATTTTGGTTAAGTTTGATTAATTGATTTGTTATAGCTGATGGGGTAATTTGGTAAATCGCAGTACGTTTGGGGGTAAAATAGTAATTGCAATAAGGTCGGAGGGGTAGTTTAGGAATTATACATTTCAGAATTCTTTACGTGAAGCATGGGGAACAAAATGTATTGGGGTGAGTTGTGATATAGTTGTTTAATATAAAGGGGGGACAAGACAAAATTTAGTGGGGAGGAATCTTGTATTTGTTTAGTGAAGCATGGGGGACAAAATATAATGGGGTGATGATGATATATTTATTTAATGTAATGGAGATGAGTGGGAAGATAATGGGTTTGGTAGGGAAAAGGGATTGATTTTAATTGATTTAAGGGTTGGGATTATATATAGGAAGTCTTGAACACAAAACAGAAATAAAGAGAATACAGATAGAGGAACTAATCTGAATATAGAGAAGAAGAGAAAGAAAATAAGACAGAGAAAAAGGGCTGAATATTTAAGAGATAAAGAAAAATTCCGAAAAGTATTTAAGCTTTCAAAATAAAAAAAAAAAAACTAAAAAAAATCTTTTGCTTTCTTTCTTTGTTTGAAATCAGTATTAATTGTTGTTGTTTCATTCAAAGCTTGAGGCTTTTGTTTTTGGGATTACTGCTCTACTGGTTTGCAAACTCTTTCCTGGGTTGTTACTGTTGCTAGGCTGTTGTTGCTGTGCTGTACTGTTATTACTGCTGCTGATTCTCATCTTCATTTTCTTTTGCTTCCAATATCAGGTACATATCTGTAAACTCATGTCATGAAAAGCTTCAACATGGCAAGTAAATGAAGTTTGGAATTATAAGGATGTCTTCTACTCATTTAAATTTTATTAGTTTAAGTTTCAGTTTTGTTTTAGTTGGTTAATATAGTATTATACCTGACATGATAAACTGTTAACTAATTAAACTTCTGGAGTAGTAAATTCCACGATAATCTTATATGTTTTGAGGACTAGTGATGACATTTACTGTTTGAATTGTTGAGATAGGGAACATGGCAGAAAGTTGGCCATTAATTAAGTCTTGTGACATTGTTAGTTAAGTAAGGAATAGTATGGAAATATCAAAAAACTATATTACTAGCCTATTTTGTCAAATATCCGATTTAATTGTGGATTGAATGATGTTAGTTGTATTTTGTTCATATATGGCGTAATAATGGTTATGTTTATAATCAATAGTTGAAAGGTGCATTGATACAATCCGTTATGTTCACAATGTTGGAATATGGTGAATGGTGTAGATGTATATTTACGTTATATGTGGTATCATCTTATTAAGTCAACAGGTAGATTAGTTCTCTTTCTTAATAACAAATGGCCTAGTTATTTGAATGCGATCAACTCATTTCTTTAAAAATAATGTAAAAGATAACGTCAACAATTTTTACAATGTGTAAAGTTAGTGTTTGCCAATAGTTCGCATAGGTTGAGAATAAAAATTGGTTTGATTATGTATATCCCAAACTCAATCATAAGCAGAATTAACCAAAATAATCGTGCCTATTGGATTAAGAACAAGTGATGTAGAAGGAGATTAGGTTTATAAATTGTAACAATTTTAAGAATGTAAAAATAGCATTCGCTACAAATAGAATAATGAAAATTCTTCGAAAATATCACTTCCTTTCTTAAATCAATTCTTTTCCTAAGTTTTATACGCAATTCGCTTTTTGGGTAGGCAAATATTGTATTTACTATAAAAATGGTAGTATTAATCACACATTGTTTATTTTTTTACTCTTTAAATTCGAATGGTTTTGAGGAATATAATTCACACGCGAAAAATATAATTTGCGGTCAACACTTAATAAATTGTGAATTCTTTTCAAGGAATTTAGAGGCATCTCAAATAGTGATTTCTCATGACTTTCACATAAAAAATGTATGGATGTAATAAACAATTTGTGGAAAATTTATACTACCATCAAGAATATTTTGTGATTAGGGATACGTTCGTGTGACCTGATTATATTTCTAAAGGCAATTCGGATTATGCGTTCGCGCAACTTCGAGCGAACATTTAATAAAAAGGGGGGTTTTTCGGAGAATATCAAATCAATTTCATATAACCCGAGATGTGCAGTTCACTATTTAATCATACAAGAGCGACGAACGTTCTTAATTTTATTTTAAGCACAATTTCGAACATAAGTCTATATTTATAATAAAAATAAACAAAAAAATAATAATATTGTCAATCTTATTGTGTACACGTATGCGTGACACGATTCTTCACGTTTATAAAAAATATATAACACGAATATACGTACGCGTGATTCGTTTCAAGAAAATCTTTAATTGTAGCGGTAACAAAAATCATGTATTTAGCAAATCGAGATAATTAAGCCAAGTATAATAACGACTAAGCGACCGTGCTAGAACCACGGAATTCGGGAATGTCTAACACCTTCTCCCGAATTAACAGAATTCCTTACTCAGATTTCTAGTTCGCAGAATAACAAACAGAGTCATGTTCTCCTCGATTCAGGGATTAAAACCGGTGACTTGGGACGCCTTAAAATTCCCAGGTGGCGACTCTGAAATAAACAAACAAATCCCGTTTCGACTGTCCTTTAATTGGAGAAAACTCCTTGCACCCTCGCGGGGGCGGAAAGAGGAGGTGTGACAGCTCTGGCGACTCTGTTGGGGAATTTTATAACCCAGAACCACTGGTTCAGGGTTCAAGAATTCGAGCTTAAAATAATTGTTATAGTTGGCTTTATTTATTATCTGATTTTTACATAATATATGCCTAATGTGCTAAATGATGCTTTTACCGATTTAATATTATCTGAATTGTGTATATACAACTGCTACGAAGCCCTTCTTCTTTCTGAGTCTTCTGAACTTATGGTGTACACGTGCGCGTGACCCACCTTTCTGTTAGAAGTCATACCAAATAAGACGAAGTTGGGACAAGTAACTAGGCCGGGCAGACTTTCGTGCTCCCGGTACGTTGCCCCCACTTCGGCTCAAGCTGTCCACTTGGGTGAGCCAGGGCTAGAACAATATGCCTCAGGTTTTTTCACTTAGAATAACTCAGCTTCATGCCGGATCCCTAGTAGGAGCGATTGTTTGCATCACGTGCATTTGACTTTGGAGGCTCAACACAGGGGTTGGGTCTGTCTAGGACAGGTGTACCAAAAAATAAAAAAATAAAAAAATAAAAATGACCATCCTGATGCATCTTACTTGCTGCTACTTGCGCATTTATTTGATCCAGATTTGTGTGTTGACTGACTTTTGAATATCAGGAATAATATTTTAAAATTGAAAAAAAAAATTGCGGTTAGGGAATTGACTGTTTATTTTTGAAAAAAAACCAATGTCCAAATACTATCAAAACTCTGCCGAAATTTTGAGAAAATGAAAAAAAATGTTTTATTAGTTTGTTTTATTAAAAACAAAGAAAAATAGAAAGATAAAAAAAAATTGTTGTTCTGTCTTATTTTTTCAAAAATTAAAAATAAAAAAAAATAAAAAAGGAAAATATATATATATATATATATATATATATATATAAAGGAAAATAGTTTGTCTTCCCCTGAAAATGACAATGAAAAAGAGTCTTACTTTTAAAATAGTTTTTTTTATTCGTTTCTGAAAAATTCAAAATGAAAATAAAAAGAGTCGTGATTTGAAAGTGGTTTTGTTATTTGTTGCTGAAAAAGAAAAAAAAATCCTGTTTTAAAATAGTTCGGTTAATTGGCCCGAACTATGCGGGTTTGATTCTCACCGGATGTGAGATACGTAGGCAACCCTCCTCGGGTCCAACCCCCCCTTTTGCTAAAATAGCCAAAAACAAATAAATACAAAAAAAACATGTGAAAATTTTAATTTTGTCATAAATAAGTCGGGTAGTGTCCAACCCCCCTTTTGCTAAAAAATAGCAACAAAAAAAAATATGTCAAATTTTAATTTGGTCATAAAGAAGTCGGGTGACGCTGTTTTATCAAGACATAGCCGAATGTTCCCGAAAGGGACGCCGGAAGGCAGACTTTGCATAAACAACCACCTTTGGGTCATGTTTAGGATTTTTGGTCTAGTTGACTCACACAGCCTTAAAAATCTTCGTCCCCGAGACGTTGAAAGGCCGTGTTTGCAATATTGAGTTTTCTAATTTGAAAAACGATAAAAAAAGTCATAAATAAGTCAGGTGATGTTGTTATGTCATAAATAGCCGAATGTTCTCGAAAAGGGACGCCGGAAGGTTGACTTTGCATAAACAGCCACCTTTTGGGTCGTGTTTAGGATTATTGGTCTAGTTGACCCACACAGCCTTAAAAATCTTCGTCCCCGAGGTGCTGAAGGGCCGTGTTTGCAACACCAGGTTTTTATTGTAATTTGAAAAAAACAAAAAAAAAACAAAGAGTCAACGGTCAGGTGAATACCGTTTGGGCTTTTGGTCAAAATAAGTCGAGCCAGCTTCGGCAGTGTCTTAAACCGTTCTTGCCGAAATAGCCTTAGAGTATCTTTAAATTGTCGAAAAGCTATTTTCGTAAAAGAATGAGCAAGTTTGTAAAGTGTCATAAAATAATCCTCCCCGGCCTCAAAATTTGGAAGGGCCACATTTGCAAAAATAATCGTTCGGTTGCATTTGTCAAACGGAGAAAGGAAGCTGGCCGTTTGTTTTTGGAGTTTGTAAATCTTTTAATTAGAATATGTGGGTTATTTGATTTTCGAGTTTGTAGGTCATCTTCAAACCTTTGAAACCCAGTTTATTTTAATATGAAAATTGAAAAAATAATTAGTATTGTTTATCTTTTATTGGTCCGAACTACGCAAGGTCTGATTCATGCGGGGTCATGATACGTAGGCAATCTCCATAAGATTCGACCACAACACACCACAAAAAAAAGAAATGAAAAATGAAAAAAAAGAGAAAAGAAAAAATAAAAAAAAAAAGAAAAAAAAATGTTGTTAATAATGAGGACCGACTCAGTCCATTCTAACCTGTTTTGTTTTGAATCGCAAAGAAAGAAGGTGGTTGGTTTGTGGTAAGCCGGAAATACAAGACCCAGAAGCACACTTTGCGGGGATCAGGCATGATAACAGAAGCACTCAAATCCTAGCGGGGAGTTGTTGACTAAGGTTGATGATATCGAAGTTGGAAATGGTCTGGACAATACTGATGCAAAGCTCAGTGGCTAAAGATGCCAATTTTAATAAAGTGGAAGGACGCTCCGTTCCTTGGTTAGCAAAAAAGAAGCTGGTGGTGGCTTATTTTGTTGTCATTTCTGTTGTCCGGATTATTCTTAGGGTTGTAATCCGAATATGGTCTTGTGTCAAACCTTCTTATCTTTCCATTTTGTCATATCAGTTTGTTTAAGTTTTGTCCAGACTATTTTAGGATTTTATTCTGGTTTGTTTTGTTTGTTTTATTATTCAAACCATTTCGCCGGTAGTCTAAAACAAAAACCGGTCTTTATTATCTCCAGTCATCTTTCTGTTTAGTCCTTTATCATTTTTGTTCAACACCGATTCTAGGGACATGACATGCGCACACAGTTTGGGCCTAATCTTAAAAGTTAATCATAAAACCCTGGGAAGGTGATCAAAGCATTTAAAGGAAATAAGAACGGTTTGAGATTATTTGGAGCCCGAGTCATGTGGAACTGGGACAAGTAAAACATAAAGAAAACCGTTAAATGCAAGATTCGCCAAATTGGCATGAGGGTCGTTTATGAGAGTGAGAGTGTTGCCCAATGGTGCTCTAGAAATGACAAATGAAAAAGCAAATGTTTAACATAATTGTCAAAGTCCAGCACCATCGGAAGAGACTATAAATCTATGTTCAATTACGTTGTTTGCACTTGGCATGTTTTAAAGGCTGGAATGACGAAGACATTTTGTTCTGCTACCTAAACACTTTATCCTTTGTTACCCATTTTGAGCCTTATTTATTTTCTTTCATACCCCTCGTTCGGAATAAATAACAATGACTAGGAAATAAGAGCCTGGAAGGTAAAGAAAAAAAAATTAACAAAAGACGAAAAAAAATAAGAGGAGAAAAATGATAACAAAAAAAACAAAAGAAATTCAGAAGAAAAGAGGAATTGGGAACTACGTTTGACCTGATTCCTCAAGGAGTATACGTAGGCGCTTCACGGCTCGGTCATAGGGTGCATAGTGTGCATGGTGTGCATAGTGTAACAAAAAATTAAAAAAAAAACAAATAAATAAATAATCCCCAAGCAAGAAACTGGGGCAAGGGTTGCGCTTGTTATAAACAAATATGGTTCCGAAGGTTGTAATTTTGAACCCCAAGTTTATTTTGTTTTTGAGCCTTTAATACCCTTTCTTTCTAGCCTATCCAAAACCCACATTACGGTCCAAAGAAAGACCTTCTGATCAGTCTTCAAAAGATGCCAAGTCAGACAAATGAGAGTCTTACCGGTGAACATAACACTCTGTTCTACAGCAGAAGGGACTCTAAGTAGAGAAAGTCATACCGGCAACACTCCAAATCCCCAGCTGGAAAGTGATACAAATGAGAGAGTCTTATCGGTGAAAATCTTCACGGACACCATAAGGCGATGAAAGCTGAGAGAAAAACCAAAATGAGAGAGACTTGATAGTGAAAACCCTTCGGGCACTACAAGTCGAATAAGATTGAGAATCAGATGGGGAATCGTCAAGGGAAGATCTTTAAAGACGATTGATGACGGAGGATAGGCCACATATGCATGCCATGACCATTAGAGTCGGTGTTTGCGTTTGATAGGTTTTTATTTATAGTTTCTTTTGTTAAAGAGTCATCTTTTTCCGTTGTCTTTTATTCTGTTTCCTTTTATCTTTTCCTTTCATAGAAATTTCCCCAGTAGAGTCTGTTTGGTCAGAACCAGTGGGAAATGACTTCAAAATAGGCCATCAGCTTTCCAAGATAAGATCTGACTAGTACATACAAATGGTATAGTCAGCAAGGAACAAGCGCAAGGCCAGTGTCAAGAAAGATATCTCCAGCAAAAGGAGATTGACAAAAGGATTGACGAGTGTCAAGAGGGATATCCTTGCAAAACCAAAGGTTATTAAAACCTCAAGGCCAAGGCCCGTGGACAAATCAAGGAGAGCAATGAGCATGATTTGGGAAATTTATATGAGACTAAAAGGATGGGAAAATGCAAGTTTCCGAGCCATGCCACGAAAGAAGAGGGATATCCCCAGCAGAAAAGGATTATCCCCAGCAAATAATATCATCCCCAACAAGTTGTGGGACGCAGAGCAAGGAAGGAGAAAGGGAAAAGCCATCCCAGTAGGAGTATCACAACCAACCACCGCGTTTTAAACTAACAAATTTTGTTTGATTTGAAACAGGTAAAAGAAATAGCATTTATAACGGAAATGCATGATAAAGATTGTTAAACTGGGGCAGAAATTTTTTCTTTTCATTTAGAAAATTTTCTGGAAATCAGGTACCCATTTGGGGAGGAATAAAGATAGCACCAAGGAAGTGGTCTTTGAACCAGGGTTGCCCCCAACATAATATGCTTCCAATGGAGGAAGTTGATCCCCAGCAGATAGAACCAAGGAGATGAAATTGGTGTTTAGAAAAAGCAAAAGCCATTATCATCCCCAGCAGCTTCCAGAAGAATGAAGCATCAATTTGAATGGATAAAATGCCCCAGCAGCGTTATCCTCAACAACGTTATCCTAAGAAGATAACACTTTTATCTCAGCAGTGTTAAGAGAAAAAAAAAACAACAAACAAAAAACAAAAACAAAAACAAAAAAACAAAAAAAAAATTGAATTTGAAGGAGGGGAAGAAAGGAGACTCCCCCAGTGGTATTATCCCCAGCAATCAGGCGTCCACCTGGAGAACAAGGAAGAGCAACGGAAGTATTAGAAGTCAGGCGTCCACCTGGAGAACAAGGATGAGTAATGGAAGTATTAGCAATCAGGCGTCCACCTGGAGAACAAGGAAGAGCAATGAAAGAAATAGCAGTCAGGCGTCCACCTGGAGAACAAGGATGAGTAATGGAAGTATTAGCAATCAGGCGTCCACCTGGAGAACAAGGAAGAGCGATAAAAGAAACAGCAATCAGGCGTCCACCTGGAGAACAAGGAAGAGAAATGGAAGTATTAGCAGTCAGGCGTCCACCTGGAGAACAAGGAAGAACAGTTGAAGTATCAGCAATCAGGCATCCACTTGGAGAACAAGGAAGAACAGTTGAAATATCAGGAGTCAGGCGTCCACCTGAAGAACAAGGAAAAACACCAAAAATGGGGCAGAAGATTTTCTGCCATTGTCAAAAATTTTCTCGGAGGAACGAGGAAATCAATTCAAGTTTTAAGAGATAGCAAGACAACACAATTCGAAGAAAAACAGTCGGAGGTAAGACAATTCCAAGATTTTGAAAATGGGTTCATCCACCCTAGAATAGGATATTTCAGGTTCGTCCGCCCTCGAATAGGATATTTCGGGTTCGTCCGCCCTCGAATAGGATATTTCGGGTTCGTCCGCCCTCGAATAGGATATTTCGGGTTCATCCGCCCTCGAATAGGATATTTCGGGTTCATCCGCCCTCGAATAGGATATTTCGGGTTCATCCGCCCTCGAATAGGATATTTCGGGTTCATCCGCCCTCGAATAGGATATTTCGGGTTCATCCGCCCTCGAATAGGATATTTCGGGTTCATCCGCCCTCGAATAGGATATTTCGGGTTCATCCGCCCTCGAATAGGATATTTCGGGTTCATCCGCCCTCGAATAGGATATTTCGGGTTCATCCGCCCTCGAATAGGATATTTCGGGTTCATCCGCCCTCGAATAGGATATTTCGGGTTCATCCGCCCTCGAATAGGATATTTCGGGTTCATCCGCCCTCGAATAGGATATTTCGGGTTCATCCGCCCTCGAATAGAATGGCGATTTATTGGTTGAAGTCAGGAGCCCGCCTGAAGAGAGGAATGACGATTATTTTCAAAGTTGTTGTTGAAATCAGGAGCCCGCCTGAAGAGATGATAGACATTTTATTTTAGAAGTTGTTGTTGAAGTCAGGAGCCCGCCTGAAGAGAGGAATGACGATTATTTTCAAAGTTGTTGTTGAAATCAGGAGCCCGCCTGAAGAGAGGAAAGGCATTTTATTTTAGAAGTTGTTGTTGAAGTCAGGAGCCCGCCTGAAGAGAGGAATGACGTTTATTTCAAAAGTTGTTTATTTGAAGTTGGGAGCCCGCCCAGATAACAGAGGCATACATTTCAGTCTTTACATTTCAAGCATTGAAGTTGGGAGCCCGCCCAGATAACAGAGGCATACATTTCAGTCTTTACATTTCAAGCATTGAAGTTGGGAGCCCGCCCAGATAACAGAGGCAATACATTTCAGTCTTTACATTTCAAGCATTGAAGTTGGGAGCCCGCCCAGATAACAGAGGCATACATTTCAGTCTTTATATTTCGAGCATTGAAGTTGGGAGCCCGCCCAGATAACAGAGGCATACATTTCAGTCTTTACATTTCAAGCATTGAAGTTGGGAGCCCACCCAGATAATAGAGGCATACATTTCAGTCTTTAATTTTCAAGTATTGAAGTTGGGAGCCCGCCCATACAACAGAGGCATGCATTTCAAGATCAAGTCAGAGGACAATAAAACAGAGGGTTACAATAGGAATCCCCAGCAGGAAACAATAAAATTCCCCGGCATCGGGAAGCGTAAGGTTACAACAAGAGGTCCCAGCACAAACTCAAGTGCATGTGTCAAAAAGAAGAAAAACACCGGAAAAAATGCAAGCAGACAAGAAAGCAAGGCAACAAGAACAAATTGCAGTCTAGCCTAGCTTCTTGTTTTCTTTTAAACACGGTGTAACAAGGAGATCGGTAAGCAATGGTAATAGCATGCAACAACAGTAACATTGCAGTCCTACGGTAGTCCTAGCTACCAAAATTTCCCGAACTACATTGACCTGATTCCTGTTTAGCCTAGGATATGTAGGAAACCTTTGAAGCAAAGGTTCGGTCAAAACTTTTTAAAAAAAAATGCTTCACACGGAGTACTCGGATGGGCAAAAATCGCTCGCTTTATCTTTGCACGAAAACTCTTCGTGTATTCGGGCAAAGAGGGGCAGCTGTAAGCACGTGATTTTTGCCCAATATGAGAATTACTCCCAAAAAATTCAAAAATAAAATGATTTTTCTTTGGTGTGCAATTTTGTGATATTTTTGAATAATTATTTATATTTGTCTGTGCATGTTTATTTGTTAAATTAATAAAAATACAAAAATATGTCGCATTTTGCATGTAGGATTTAATTCGACAATTGTTAGTAATTAAATTTGTTTTACAAAAAAATAAAAATTACAAAAATAGGCATCGTTTGCATTTTTAGCATTTAATGTCCAAATATACAATTTTATGCTTAATTATTACTTAATTGTGCGTTAATTGTTATTGGGAGTTAATTTGCGCTTTTATAACTTAATTTAGTTCTTAATAATAGTTTAAGTATTTTTATAATTTAGTTTTAGAGAAATAAAAGAAGAAAAGAGAGCGAAAATATAAAGAAAGTCGGAATTGGGCCTCTTCTTCGATTTCAAGCCACATGCCCAAAAATGGCCCAATCTTCCCAAACGACCCAGTCCATTCCGAACTGGGTCGACCCAGTCCATAACCCAACATCCTATTATCTTACATTTTACAAAAACAAAACAACAAAAAAGAAGAAAAAACCCTAAAAAAATATACTAAGTCATCTGCCCCCCCTCCTATTTTCTTCATCTTCCTAAAAGCTCCAAGCTCCATCAATGGCTGCCCTCGACCCCACTCCCTCACGTCCAAACGCCACCAACAAACAGCTCGTCTGCGTCGTCACTTCATCTTCTTCGTCCTTCGTCAAGCTCGAGCTTGAGCTCGACATCCATGGCTTCCCAGCTCCACCAAGCAGTCCGCCATGGCCCTCGTCGACCACTCGCTTCCATGGCAGCTGTTTCCGCGTCAACTTCTGCGTCTGCTCCATCTCCAAACGACCACAGTCCTTAAAACACCCAGCTCCACCATGTCGACGAACAGCTCGTCGACCACTGCTCCGACGCGTCGCTGCTGCTGCCGTTCCAGCAGCTCCATCTTCCTCCTCGACGAACAGCTGCTCGTCGTCCAGTTCGAACCAAACGGACCCATCATGCTACTGCTGTCACTGCCCTTGTCGACCACTTGTTTCCATGGCTGAAAATAGGAGAACAACCCCGTCCAGGGCTGTCCTCTTCTGGGTTCTTGCTTCTCGTTGATGCTGCTGCTTCATCTTCTTCTTTATCCTCGTCGCCTTCAGTCCCAAAACGAGATTCAACCATCTCGTTTGTTCAAGTTTTAGTCGGGGACGTCGAGCGTCGTTTTGAGTTCGTCAAGTTTAAAAGGGAGGTGAGCTCGTCGTTGAGTTCGTCGTTGAGTCCGGACAGATTTATTCCCATTCGAGGATCGTCAAAACAGTCCGTACATATTTCGTTTCGATCCGGTTAATAGATTTTAAATTTTATTTTGTCTGTATTTTGTTTTGATATTCTCGAATCTAAAATCGGCAAATGTTTGTTTTGTTCATGTCTATCGTTAGATATTTGATTTTTGTTTTGTTGATGTTCATATGTTTTGTTGAATTAATTTTCAGATTTCAAATGGAAATTTAATTAGTTGTTTTTCATGTTTACGTCATGTTAATTTTATTTATTTTGTAAAAAAGGAATTGTTAGTTTGATGTTTGTCAGATTCAAATTGAAATTTAATTGATTATTTCTTTAGTTTGTTTCATGTTGTTATGTATTTTTCAGAAATTGTTAACATTGTTTAAATCATGTGAATCCGTCATGTTTGTTGTTTTAAAAATAGATTCATTCATGTTCATACTTGGTTTGGTTGATCTTGAATCCGAAATTTTTAGAGTTTGATTTCTTGTTTATCATTTATGATTATTTCTTGAATTTGTCTCATAATCTTGTTTAAGTTTAATATAGGAATTGTTTGTTGTAATGTTGTTAGAGTTGATTTTAAGTTCAATATTATTGAATTTAGAAATCTGAATATACTTGTTTGTTGTTGTTGTTGTTGAATCTGAAAATAGGTTTGTTTGTTGCTAAAAATATTGTTCAATCAAATTTTAGTTGTTCCTTGTTGTTCAATAATGTTCATGTGATTTGTTGTTGAAATGTTGAAGAAATCATGTTCATGAGATTTGTTGTTTGAATTTATGTAGAAATTGGTCATATTGACTATATTTTGATTAAGTTTGATTAATTGATTTGTTATAGCTGATGGGGTAATATGGTAAATCGCAGTACGTTTGGGGGTAAAATAGTAATTGCAATAAGGTCGGAGGGGTAGTTTAGGAATTATACATTTCGGAATTCTTTATGTGAATCATGGGGGACAAAATGTATTGGGGTGGGTTGTGATATAGTTGTTTAATATAAAGGGGGGACAAGACAAAATTTAGTGGGGAGGAATCTTGTATTTGTTTAGTGAAGCATGGGGGACAAAATATAATGGGGTGGTGATGATATATTTATTTAATGTAATGGGGATGAGTGGGAAGATAATGGGTTTGGTAGGGAAAAGGGATTGATTTTAATTGATTTAAGGGTTGAGATTATATATAGGAAGTCTTGAACACAAAACAGAAATAAAGAGAATACAGATAGAGAAACTAATCTGAATATAGAGAAGAAGAGAAAGAAAATAAGATAGAGAAAAAGGGCTGAATATTTAAGAGAGAAAGAAAAATTCCGAAAAGTATTTAAGCTTTCAAAAATAAAAAAAAACTAAAAAAAATCTTTTGCTTTCTTTCTTTGTTTGAAATCAGTATTAATTGTTGTTGTTTCATTCAAAGCTTGAGGCTTTTGTTTTTGGGATTACTGCTCTACTGGTTTGCAAACTCTTTCCTGGGTTGTTACTGTTGCTAGGCTGTTGTTGCTGTGCTGTACTGTTATTACTGCTGCTGATTCTCATCTTCATTTTCTTTTGCTTCCAATATCAGGTACATATCTGTAAACTCATGTCATGAAAAGCTTCAACATGGCAAGTAAATAAAGTTTGGAATTATAAGGATGTCTTCTACTCATTTAAATTTTATTAGTTTAAGTTTCAGTTTTGTTTTAGTTGGTTAATATAGTATTATACTTGACATGATAAACTGTTAACTAATTAACCTTCTGGAGTAGTAAATTCCACGATAATCTTATATGTTTTGAGGACTAGTGATGACATTTACTGTTTGAATTGTTGAGATAGGGAACATGGCAGAAAGTTGTCCATTAATTAAGTCTTGTGACATTGTTAGTTAAGTAAGGAATAGTATGGAAATATCAAAAAACTATATTACTAGCCTATTTTGTCATATATCCGATTTAATTGTGGATTGAATGATGTTAGTTGTATTTTGTTCATATATGGCGTAATAATGGTTATGTTTATAATCAATAGTTGAAAGGTGCATTGATACAATCCGTTATGTTCACAATGTTGGAATATGGTGAATGGTGTATATGTATATTTACGTTATATGTGGTATCATCTTATTAAGTCAACAGGTAGATTAGTTCTCTTTCTTAATAACAAATGGCCTAGTTATTTGAATGCGATCAACTCATTTCTTTAAAAATAATGTAAAAGATAACGTCAACAATTTTTACAATGTGTACAGTTAGTGTTTGCCAATAGTTCGCATAGGTTGAGAATAAAAATTGGTTTGATTATGTATATCCCAAACTCAATCATAAGCAGAATTAACCAAAATAATCATGCCTATTGGATTAAGAACAAGTGATGTAGAAGGAGATTAGGTTTATAAATTGTAACAATTTTAAGAATGTAAAAATAGCATTCGCTTCAAATAGAATAATGAAAATTCTTCGAAAATATCACTTCCTTTCTTAAATCAATTCTTTTCCTAAGTTTTATACGCAATTCGCTTTTTGGGTAGGCAAATATTGTATTTACTATAAAAATGGTAGTATTAATCACACATTGTTTATTTTTTTACTCTTTAAATTCGAATGGTTTTGAGGAATATAATTCACACGCGAAAAATATAATTTGCGGTCAACACTTAATAAATTGTGAATTATTTTCAAGGAATTTAGAGGCATCTCAAATAGTGATTTCTCATGACTTTCACATAAAAAATGTATGGATGTAATAAACAATTTGTGGAAAATTTATACTACCATCAAGAATATTTTGTGATTAGGGATACGTTCGCGTGACCTGATTATATTTCTAAAGGCAATTCGGATTATGCGTTCGCGCAACTTCGAGCGAACATTTAATAAAAAGGGGGTTCTTCGGAGAATATCAAATCAATTTCATATAACCCGAGATGTGCAGTTCACTATTTAATCATACAAGAGCGACGAACGTTCTTAATTTTATTTTAAGCACAATTTCGAACATAAGTCTATTTTTATAATAAAAATAAACTAAAAAAAATAATATTGTCAATCTTATTGTGTACACGTATGCGTGACACGATTCTTCACGTATATAAAAAATATATAACACGAATATACGTACGCGTGATTCGTTTCAAGAAAATCTTTAATTGTAGCGGTAACAAAAATCATGTATTTAGCAAATCGAGATAATTAAGCCAAGTATAATAACGGTTAAGCGACCGTGCTAGAACCACGGAATTCGGGAATGCCTAACACCTTCTCCCGTATTAACAGAATTCCTTACTCAGATTTCTGGTTCGCAGAATAACAAACAGAGTCATGTTCTCTTCGATTCAGGGATTAAAACCGGTGACTTGGGACGCCTTAAAATTCCCAGGTGGCGACTCTGAAATAAACAAACAAATCCCGTTTCGACTGTCCTTTAATTGGAGAAAACTCCTTGCACCCTCGCGGGGGCGGAAAGAGGAGGTGTGACACTAGGTTTTGATAAAAACGTGATTAGACCATGAAAATTATTATGAAATTAGGTAGAAATTATATATTTGAGTTTGTGTGGTTATGGGTAACATTTATCTTCAAAAATTTGGAATCCGGGCCTGGGGTGAATTTAAGAATCTTTCAATTTGGGTTTGGTAATTACTCTAATAGATAAATTATGAACTTTTGAGTGTATATTCATTAATTTATATAATATTTGGCTAGCTTCGGATTGTTCGGCACCAACTTGAGGCTTTATAGTGAATTTGTGGTCCGAAAAGCGAGCTTTGGGACAAGGTAAGTCTCTTGCCTAACCTTGTAAGACGGAATTTACCCCATAGGTATTTTAAATTACTATTTTCTTCTAATTAGGGTTCTACATACGCATGAAGTAACGAGAGTCCGTGCATAGCTACAAATCATGCTTATGCCCGGGTAGTTTTAGGACCCAAATCATGAAATACTTGTATTGTTTGCACTCTACTTATTAATTTAAGTGCTTATATTATATTGAAACTTGATAAAGGATTCGTAAAGACCGAACTTCACTTAGCTAGAGTTTTGGCCTGTTACTTAACCGTTGTTAGAAATTGTGCCTCCTTATATATTAGTCTTGTGATATCTTTGAAATCGGATGTTCGTAGAGTATTCTCTCTTCTTGTGATGCGGGCCAATGCCTCGGCAGTATAATAGATACATCTATGGTTCATGCCGGTCTACCTTCGGTAGTGTACATATTATTCTAGATCGGGATGTATGACCTCGGCATAAATCGTGTGTGATAATGCTCGATGTGCGATTACACTTGATTTTACATTCAATGACTTGAGAAAATATTGTTTACTTGATAGCCTGTAATTGTTGAAGTTAGTATGTGCTAATTGGAGATCTTTAAATTGACTTCTAGTTAAATAATGACTCATTTACTGTTGGTTATTGTATTATTATTATTATTATTGATATATTCCATACCTAATTAGAATTCTGTACTTTATTTATTGGCCCATAGTAAGTATCAATGTCGACCATAGTTATTACTTCTTCGAGGTTAGATTAGATACTTACTCGGTACATGTTATTTATGTACTCATGCTATTCTTCTACACTAATCATGCAGGATCTGAGGAGGGTGTATTTGACAGTCATTTAAGCGTGCACCCCTATTACCCGAAGTTTTGTGGTGAACTACTCTCTGTGCCTATCTACAGCACCCGCATCGTCTCTTTTGTATTTACTTTTTGTCTATCTTATTCTATAATGTAGCATAGGTGGTTTGTATATTCTACTAGTTGCTCATACACGTGTGACACCAGATTTTGGGAACATGCTAGTAGACACTTATGGTTTTGAGTATTTATATCACTGTATTTACTCTCTCATTAGTTTATGCTTTACCTTACTATAATTTCTCACTATTCATTTACTTAATAAATAAAACTCAACTACTTTGAAATTATTAAAAAGGAACAAGTACATCACTAGTTTATCATTGGCTTGCCTAGCGTCGATGTTGGGCACCATCACGGCCTATAGGGGAAATTGGGTCATGAAAACTTGGTATCAGGCCTAATAGAGTCTTTCGGATTAGTGTGTAGACATACATACTTATCTTCTACATGATATAGGTTGTTAGGAAACTTCGCTTACTTCATCTCGTATCCTAAAGTTGATGTTGTGCTAAGTATCTTTCTCTTATTCTCTTACAAATGTTGAGAACGCACATGACAGATATACCCAACAGAGGAGGAGATGCTCCCCCTATTGCTAGAGGCTGAGGTAGAGGCCGAGGGAGGGCTCCAGCTCTTGCGAGAGGACGAGGGCATCCTAGAGTTGCTCTAGTGGTGACAATAGTGGATCCAGTGGAGGACACTATTATTGAGGAGCAGGGAAAGGTACCTGCAGCCAAGCCGGCCCCAATAGATTTCATGTCCACACCAAGATTCTAGGAGGTCATGGGATGTATGTTGCAGTTTGTGGATTATACTATGACTCAGGCTGGTTTATTTCCACCAGACACAGCCACATCTAAGGCGGGAGGGAAAGCACATGCCCCTACTGCTCAGGCTCCAAGGCATGCAGTTGTCGTATATCAGACCTCGGGTGCACTACCCGTGGGTGGAGCTCAGCTAGTTGCAGTGGCTATACTAGAGCCCAAACTAGCCACGACCGGCGAGCCGTAGAAGCTATTGGATAGATGGACCATGCTACATCCTCCTGCCTTTGGAGGTGAGCTACATGAGGACCCCCAAGACTTTATTGATCGTTGTAGGGACAGACTGCACAACATGAAGATATTGAAGTCCCACTGGGTGGACTTAATCACCTTTTAGTTGGAGGGCAGGGCCCATAGAGGGTGGCAATCCTATCTTCTCAGATGACCAGCATGTTCTCCTCACTTTACTTGGGACCAGTTCACATGCTCTTTCTGGAGAAATATATCCCACCCTCTAAGAGGGAAGAGTTATGAGGTCAGTTCGAGCAGCTCTAGTAGGGTCAGATGTCTATGACCGACTATGAGGCAAGATTCTCTGAGCTGTCTCGCCATACAATTATGATACTCCCTATTGATTTAGAGAGAGTGCTGAGGTTTAATTCGGGTTTGCACTATAGTATCCAGGTCACGATGGCCCAATAGGTTTAGATGGGGACGCCTTATGAGTAGGTATTGGAGATAGCTCGGAGGATCAAGGTATTCATTAGTAGGGCCAAGAGCAGACGCTGAAGGACAAGCGGTTTTGATATATTGGAGGGTTCAGTGGTGCTCTGTCTGGGGGCAGAGGTTAGTTTGTAAGGGGTCAATCTAGCAGGCCCACATATCTAGCACTGCCACCTTCTCGGGGTGCTCTAGTGCATCCCTATTACAGCGCCATTCCAAAGAGCTCCTACCATCCACCGACTATTCAGGGTTCCTTTAGTGGGAGTTCAGGTACCCAGAGTCAGACTTAGGGTCAATCATATTCCCCACCAAGAGGTTGTTTTAAGTGTGGGGATATTGGAATGTGAGGAGATTCTGCCCCATGCTTCGGGGCATGGAAGTACAACAGGGTCATTAGTCTATGATTACCGCACTAGCTTCCACACCAGCCGTCCTGTTGCCCAGAGGCAGAGGGCAGGTAGGTAGGGGCGTCCTAGAGGTGGAGGCCAGTCAGGTGGCACTCCAGCTAGGTTCTATGCCTTGCTAGGCGGACCAGATGAAGTAGCGTTAGATGCCATGATCACAAGCATTAATTCTGTCTGTGGTAGGGATGTTTCAGTACTATTTGATCCAGGGTGTACTTATTCATATGTTTCATCTCTATTTGATCTTTTTCTAGGTGTCCCTCGCGAGTCCATAGGTACTTTTATATATTTGTCCACGCTAGTACGTAGTTCTATCGTTGTGGATAAGATTTACCGGTCTTGTATCGTGACTTTACTAGAGAAGATCTTTTGTTGCTCGATATGACCAACTTTGAGGTCATCCTAGACATAGATTGATTGTCTCCATATCATACCGTACTTGATTTACATGCCAATACTATTACCTTGGCGATACTAAAGTTTCCTAGATTGGAGTAGAAGTGTTCATCTGTCAGTGAATCTAGTCGGGTTATCTCTTTCCTGATGGCTCGACACATGATCAATAAGGGTTGTTTGGCTTATCTGGCTTATGTTCGGGATGCTACTGTAGAGATTCCAACAATTGATTAAGTGCCCGTGGTTCGGGAGTTCTCCGATATGTTTCCTTCTATTCTACCAAGCATGCCACCAAATCGTGATATCGATTTTTGTATTGATTAGGCTCCAAGTATCCATCTTATCTCTATTCTACCATACCACATAGCTCCGAAAGAGTTGAATGAGTTGAAAGAACAACTTGAGGAGTTGCAAGCAAAGGGGTTCATCTGACCGTGTGTGTCACCTTGGGTGCACCAGTATTGTTTGTGAAGAAGACGGATGGGAATATATGGATGTGCATTAATTACCGCCAGTTGAACAAAGTTACCATTAAGAACAAGTAACCGTTGCCACGTATTGATGATTTGTTTGACCAGTTGCAGGATGCCAGGGTGTTCTCTAAGTTCGACCTGAGATTGGGGTATAATCAGTTGAAGATTCGTGGTTCGGATATTCCGAAGATGGCTTTCCGGACTAGATATGGCCACTATGAGTTTCTAGTTATGTCCTTCGGCTTGACCAACACCCTGATAGTGTTTATGGATTTTATATACCGGGTGTTCAAGCCATATATGGACTCGTTCGTCATTGTCTTCATTGATGACATATTGATCTACTCATGTAGCATGGAGGAACACGAGCTACATTTGAGAGTTGTGCTTCAGACATTGCGGGAAGAGAAGCTATAATATAAGTTCTCCAAGTACGAGTTCTGTTTAGATTCTATGGCATTCTTGGGGAATGTTGTATTAGGCGAGGGTATTAAGCTAGATCTTAGGAAGATCGAGGTAGTCTAGAGTTGGCCTCGTCCTACCACAGTGATCGAGATCAAGACCTTCTTGGGATTAGTAGGTTATTATTGCCGGTTAGTGGAGGGCTTCTCATCTGTTGCAACACATTTGACTATATTGATCCATAAGGGTGCTCCTCTCTGATGGTCCGATGATTGCAAGGCGAGCCCTCAGAAGCTTAAGACTGCATTGAATACAACACCGGTGTTAGTACTACCTTCCGATTCAGGGATGTATGTTGTGTATTGTGATACTTCACGCATTGGCCTGGGTTTTGTACTGATGTACGAGGGGTGAGTTAATGCATATGCTTCACATTAGCTGAAGCCCCATGAGAAGAAATACACCGTACATGATATAGAGTTGGCCGGGATAGTTCATACTCTCAAGATCTGAAGGCATTATCTTTATGGGGTGTCCTGTGAGGTTTACACCAATCATCGCAGCTTGCACCATTTATTCAAGTAGAGGGATCTCAATTTGAGGCAAGTGGCTTGAGTTACTAAAGGACTATGATATTACCATCCATTATCATCCGGGCAAGGGGAATGTGGTTGCGGATGCCTTGAGTTGAAAGGCTGAGAGTATGGGTAGTTTGGAATTCATTTCGACAAAGGAGAGGCCATTGTCTTGGGACATTCAGTCTTTGGCTAGCAGACTTGTGAGGTTGTATATTTCTGAGCCAAGCCGAGTTCTTGCATGTGTCGTCGCTCAGTCTTCATTATTCGAGCAAATTAAGGCTCGTCAGTTCGACGATCCGCACTTGCTAGTTCTTAGAGAGATGGTGCTATAGGGTGGTGCCAATGAGGTTACTATCGGTTAGGATGGTGTTCTGTGACTCCGTCATTTGTGTGTTCCTAATGTTGATAGATTGAGGGAGACGATTCTAGAAGAGGCACACAATTCTCACTATTTTATTCAACCAGATGCTACAAAGACGTATCGCGACCTGAGGCAGCATTATTGGTGGTGGCGGATGTAGAAGAACATAGTTGAATATGTAGCGAGGTGCCTAAATTGCCAGCAAGTTAAGTATGAGCACCATAGGCCAGGTGGCCTACTTCAGCAGATGGTTATACCTTAGTAGAAATGGGAGTGAATCACTATGGACTTCGTAGGTGGGTTGCTGTGGACTTTGAAGAAGTTTGATTTAGTTTGGGTCAATGTATAGAGGTTGGCACACTTTATTCCAGTTGTGACTACGTATTTTTCAGAGAGATTGGCCTATATTTACATTCAAGAAATTGTTCGGGTGCATGGTGTGCATGTTTCCATCATTTCAGATAGAGGCCCTTAGTTCACTTCGCATTTCTGGAGAACAATTTAGAGCGAGTTGGGTACCCGAGTAGAGCTTAACATATCCTTTCATAAATAGACCAGCAGACAGTCAGAGCGGACAGTTCAGATCTTGGAGGATATGCTTAGAGCATGTGTGATTGACTTCGGAGGGCAGTAGGATCGATTGTTGCCTTTGGTCAATTTTGCTTATAACAACAGTTATTAGTCCAACATTGAGATGGCTCTTTTTGATGCTTTGTATGGTTGGCGATGTCGTTCGACCTTTAGATGGTTTGAGCCCAGCAAGGCTAGGTTATATGGTACTGATTTAGTGAAGGATGCCTTGGAGAAAGTGAATTTAATTCACGAGCGATATGCACAACACAGTCCAAACAAAAGAGTTACACAAATCAGAAGGTGCGTGATTTGTCATTTATAGTGGGTGAAAAGATTCTCCTGAAAGTCTTGCCGATGAAGGGAATCATGCGGTTCGGGAAGAAGGTCAAGTTAATCCCAAGGTTTATAGGTCCATTTGAGGTATTGAGGCAAGTTGGGAGGTTTCTTATGAGCTTGATTTGCTTCCCAATCTATCAAAAGTTCATCCGATTTTCCATATGTCTATGCTCCGAAAATATTATGCTGACAGGTCGCATGTGTTAGACTTATAGCATGGTTCAACTAGATGAGAGCCTGGGTTATGAGGAGGAGCCAATTCCATTGTTGACAGACAGGTTTGCCAGTTGAGGTCTGAGAAGATTTCTGCGGTAAAGGTTCACTAGAGAGGTCAATCAGTGGAGGAGGTGACTTGGGAGATCGAGAAGGATCTGCGGAGCATATATCCACACCTCTTCAGCACTCCAGATATGATTCTAGACCCGTTCGAGGATGAACATTTGTTTAAGAGGTAGGGAATGTAATGACCCGGCCGGTTATTTTGCTTTCTAGATCCCCATTCCCCTAATTAAGACTTCCTGTATGTGATTTTACTATTTTATGACTTGCGAGGATGGTTAGTTCGGGCTTGGAAGGGTTCGGGTTGAAATCAGAACACTTAGTTCCTTAATAGTGGCTTAAAATAGTTAAGTTTGACTTGAGTCAACGATTTGAGTACACGATCTCAGAACCGGGATTTAACAGTCCCAATATGTTTGTATGATGATTTTGGACTTGGACGTGTGTTCGTATCGGGTTTCGGATGACCCGGGAGTATTTCGGCGCTTAATGTTGAAAGTTGGCGTATTGAAGGTTTTTATGTTCCTTAAGTTTGGTTTGGAGTAGGTTTTGGAGTAATCTAGGTTCGTTTGGGATTCCGAGCTTGAGAATAGTCCTGTATGGTGTCTTATGACTTGCACGCAAAATTTTGTATCATTCAGACTAGTTTAAGTATGATTCAGTGCGTTCGGAGTAAGTTGGAAGAACATTAAGTTCTTAAGTTGATTCAATTTGATTTGGGGTTCTATTCTTAGTTTTGATTTTTTTTCCTACGCTTTTCTAGGATTCGAATGAGTCTTTTTATTGTTTATAAACTTATTTGTATATTTGGACAGGGCCCCGGGGGCCTCGGGTGCAATTCAGACGATGCGCGAAACATGTTTGAACTTGGAAGAATTGTTGAAGCAACAGGGATCTGGTACGTTCACACATGTGAAGAATTGGCTCCAGGTGCGGCACAACAGAAGTGGTTGGCTAACCGCCGGTGCAAAATTTGGCATGGTGGGCTGAGTTCACAGGTGCAGACGCAGGGGCGTAGGTGTGCGAACTTAGATGCGGTTAATGGTCCACAGAAGCCGCCTGGAGCTGAAGGGGGCAAAAGCGTAGGTGCGAGGGTTCGACCGCATTTGTGAGCCCGTAGATGCGAAGAAGGTGTCGCATAAGTGGAAGGAGGCCAGCTGGGAGGGACCGCATCTGCGATGCATTTTTCGTAGATATTGGAGCCGCAGAAGCGACTAATTTTCCGCAGGAGCGGAACCACTGTGGGGCAGAAAGGTGCATTTATGTCGGGACTTAGGCTCATTTTTATTCATTTCTCTCACATGTTGGTCGAATTTAGAGCTCTTTGAGGAAGGCTTTTCACCTAGCACTTTGAAGTAAGTAATTTCTATACAATATAAATTTAAATCACGTATTATGGGTATATTTTAACATGGAAATTGTAAAAAATTTAGGAGATTATTGGAAAATCAAGGTTTTGATAAAAATGGGATTATACCACGAAATGATTATGGAATTAGGTAGAAATTATATATTTGAGTTTGGGAGGTTATGGGTAACATTTATCTTCAAAATTTTGAAATCCTGGCATGGGGCTCAAGGGTAAATTTTAAGAATCTTTCAATTTTTGTTGGGTAATTACTCTAATAGTTAAATTATAAACTTGCGAGTGTATATTGATTAATTTATATAACATTTGGCTAGCTTCGGATTTTTCGGCACCAACTTGAGGCTTTAGAGTGAATTTGTGGGCCAGAAAGTGAGCTTTGGGACGAGGTAAGTCTCTTGTTTAACCTTGTAAGAGGAAATTTACCCCATAGATTTTTAAAAAATTAATATTTGCTTCTAATTTTGGATGCTACCTACGCACGAAGTGACGAGAGTTCCTGCGAAGCTACAAATCATGCTTATCTGGGTAGTTTTTGGACCCAAATCATGAAATACATGTATTATTTGCACTCTACTTGTTAATTTAAGTGTGTAAATTATATTGAAACTTGATAAAGGATTTGTAAAGACCAAACTTTACTAACCTTGAGTTTTGGCGGCTTACTTGAGAGTTGTTCGAAATTGCGCCTCCTTGTGTATTAGTCTTGTGATAGCCTTTAAATCGGATGTTCATAGAGTATTATCTCTTCTTATGGAGCAGGCCGAATGTCTTGGCAGATGCATCTATGGTTCGTGTCGGTTGACCCTCGGTAGTGTACACATTATTACGGATCGGTCCATACAACCTCAACATAAATTGTGCGCGTTAATGCTCGTAGTCCGATTATGCTTGATTTTACTTTCATGACTTGATGAAATGTAGTTTACTTTGTCACGACCCAATTCTAGCTTAGGCCGTGATGGTGCCCATGACCGTTGCTCGACAAGCCAACAATGAAAAATCTAGTGATTTTCATTTTTAATAAGCTTTTTAAACAACTAACTTTCCTTAATGTAAAATAAATGAATGGATAACAGATTTAAAGTAATCAAAACAAAACAGCTAAATGCAGTTATAACCGTAGAAATACAACCCAAAATTTACAAGTCTACTAGTGTGTGCCAAGACTCGGTGTCACAAATATATGGGCTACTAGTAGAGTATACAAAAGATCTCTAATATACTGTCTGAAATGGAACAGACAGAACAAATAAACAAAAGGAAGACTCCGGCTATTGCAGAACGGCTCGGAAGGGTAGCTCCCCATGTAGCCTCGCATCGGGGATAAAATATGCACGCCGGACTAGTAACCAGATGTACCTGCTTTAGATCCTGCACAATTAAGTACATAAGTGTAGCGTGAGTACATAAACAATATGTACCCAGTAAGTATCTAGTCTAACCTCGAAGAAGTAGTGACGAAGAGTTGACTTTGACCCTTACTATGGTCTAACAATGATATATCAAAATTATATACTAAGCGTGGAATTCATGAATAATACTGAAAGCTCAATACCAAGAAATAGTCAATTCTTCTTTCACAAATATTAAGTCCCAAGCCTGGTTTCATCATTTAATAGTTTGTATCTCAAGGCATTTATGCAATATCAGTTATGGATAGTTCCAAAGATTTATCATGCACAAGTTATGTCGAGGTCGTACGGCCCGATCCAACATGATATTTAAACTGTGCATTGTCAAAGGTAGAACAACACGGACCGTAGATGCATCTATCTGCTATAGAGGCGTTCGGCCTGCTCCACAAATAGAAAATATTTTAAATAAAACACAAATTCTTATTATAGTCAAGTGGTCCATTCACAACTTCGAGTCAGTGAATTTAACCTTTTATAATTCTTTTATCAACTCCCAATATGACTTAAACAATTAAATTAACAAATAGGGGTGCAAACATTTCAAGTATAGTATGGTATGAGTCCTAGACTACCCAAACAATAGCATAATTTGTATCTATGTATGGACTCTCGTCATCTCATATGTACGTAGCCCCCACACATAGGAGCACATATTAGTTATAATTCACCTATGTGGTTAATTCCCTCTTACAAGATTAGAAAAGAGACTTACCTCGCCTCAAGCCTACATTCCAGTCCAAGATTATGCTCAAACTCTCAAATCGGTGCCGAACAATCCAAAACTATTCAAATAGAATCTAAACTAATCAATACATTTTCCAAAGTTCATATTCTAACTATTTAAGTGATTACCCAACCCTAAATGTAAGGTTCCAAAAATTTACCCCGAGCCCACATGCCTAGATTCCGGAAATTTTCGAAGAAAGTTGTTACCCATAATCTCATGAACTCAAATATATGATTTTTACCAAATTCCATAACAAATTTCGTGGTTAAATATGTTTTTTTTAATAAAACATCTAGGTTTTCCATATAACCCATGAATTCCACAAATTTACATGTTAAAATTTACCTATAATCTATTTATTGAACTCACATTAGGTAGGAATTACTTACCCCCAATAACTAGGTTGAAATCTTCCTTTTTGAAGCTCTAAAATCGCCCAAGTGTGTGAAAAATGGGAGAAAAAAGCCTATGCCCCGTATTTGAAACAAGCCTCTGCCCAGCTGTGACGGCCTTCTTCACGAACACAGAAGAAGACTCACATTCGCAAAGGCTTACACTGACTGGGCATCGTGAATGCGACAGCTTTTTCGTGAATGCAAAGAGCATTTCCCACTGATCCTGCTCGGCCCAATTTCCCTTAGGTGAATGCGAGTGAGGGTTCACGAACATGAAGGCCTAGGCTCACAAGGCTTCACAAACGTGTGTGCCTTACCGTGAACGCGAAGGGAAATTTGCCCACTGCCTCAGATCCTTCTTCGCGAATGCAATGGCCCTTCACGAAGAAGGAAACTAGAACTGGAAATTTCTGGTTTCTCAGATTTAGCTCCGGGAGTTTCGAAACACACACGAGCCACTTGGGACCCCGTCCAACTACACCAACAAGTCTGTAATCACCATGCGGACCTGCTCGATCTCTCGAAATGCGTTAAATAACAACGAAACCAAGAATCACACCCCAAAACCAAATTGAATCAAACTTTGAAATTCAAGTTTCCTAATCGCTTCGAATGCGCCAAATCATACTTACACTACTCGAAACAATACCAAATTTTTCGTGCAAGTCTTAAATGACGTCACAGGCCTACTTAAACTTCCGGAACCGGAATCTAAACCCAATATAAAGCCCACCCTTGGTCAAATTTTCCAATACTTCAAATTTCCCATTTTCGCCAAATGACCCCGAAATGACAAACGAACCTCCAAATCCACTTTCGGACGGACTCCTAAGTTTAGGATCACCATACGGAGCTATTCCTAGGATAGGAATCCCAAATAGACGTCTAGAATGTAAAAATCCACTTCAACCCAAACTTATGAAATTTACTCAAAATGCCAACATTCACTATTAGGCGCCGAAACATTCCTAGGTTGTCCCAATCTCGATATAAACATACGCTCAAGTCCGAAATCATTATACGAACCTATTGGAACCGTCAAATCCCGATTCTGAGTTTGTTACTTAAAATGTTGACCGAAGTTAAACTTATCTTATAATCCAACCTTAAGGAATCAAGTGTTCTAATTTCAACATGAACCCTCCTAAATCCCGAACTAACCATCCCCGCAAGTCATAAAATAGTAAAAACACGCACGTGAAGCTTATTTAGAGGAACGAGCTTCTAGGAAGCAAAACGACCGATCAGGTCATTACATTCTCCACCTCTTAAACAAATGTTTGTCCTCGAATGGGTTTAGAATCATACCTGGATTACTGAATAAGTGTGGATATCTTCTCCGCATGTCCTCCTCAAACTCCCAAGTTGCCTCTTCGATTGGTTGGGCCTTCACCGTGGAAATCCTCTTGGATCTCAACTGGCAAAGCTGTCTAGCAACAATGGTAACTTGCTCCTCTTCATAACCAGGCTCTCATCTAACTGAATAGTGCTGAAGTCCAACACATGTGACAAGTCGGCATGATACCTCCAGAGCATAGACACGTGAAAAACCAAATGAACTCCTGATAGGCTGGAAGGTAAAGCGAGCTCATAATCAACCTCCCCAACTAGTCTCAATACCTTAAATTGGCCTATAAACCTTGGGCTCAACTTGCCCTTCTTCCTGAATATCTTAATCCCCTTCATCGGCGAGATATTTAAGAGAACCCTCTCGCCCACCATAAATGATAATCAAGTGCATTGTGATCCGCGTAACTCTTCTGTCTGGACTATTCTATGTGAAGTTGCTCCTCAATCAATTTTACCTTTTCCAAGGCATCCTTTACCAAATCAGTACCGTATAACTTAGCCTCGCCGGGCACAAACCACCCAATTAGACAACGATATTGTCGACCATGTAAAGCCTCAAATGGAGCTATCTCGATGTTGGAATAATAACTGTTGTTGTGAGCGAACTCGGCCAAAGGAAAGAATCAATTCCACTGCTCTCTAAAGTCAAGCACACATGCCCTAAGCATGTCCTCCAAGATATGAACTGTCTACTCTGACTGCCTTTCGGTCTGTGGATGAAATGCAGTGCTGAGCTCTACACGGGTCCCCAACTCACTTTAAAGTAAACTGAGGGCCTCTATGTGATATGATGGAAATAGGCACACCATGCAACTGAACCATCTCCCAAATATAAATGTGGGCCAACCTCTCTGAATTATACATAGTCACAACTGGAATGAAGTGTGCCGACTTGGTTAACCTGTCGACAATGACCCAAACTGCATCAATCTTCCGCAAGGTCTACGACAATCCAACTACAAAGTCTATAGCAATGCGCTCCCATTTCCACTCTGGTATATCATCTACTAGATTAGGCCACCTAGCCTGTGGTGCTTATACTTAACCTGCTGGCAATTTAGGCACCTAGAAACATACTCAAGTATGTCTTTCTTCATCCGCCGCCACCAATAATGCTATCTCAGGTCGCAATACATCTTCGTAGCACCTGGATGAATGGAATACCGAGAACTGTGTGCCTCCTCTAGAATCCTCTCCCTCAAGCCATCGACATTAGGAACACATAAATGACCCTGGAATCGCAGAGCACCATCCCCGCTGATAGAAAACTCCTTGGCACCACCTTGTAGTACCGTCTCTCTGAGAACCATCAAATGTGGATCATCAATCTATCAAGCCTTGATCTACTCCAAAAGTGAGGACTGGGCCACAACGTATGCAATAACTTGGTTGGGCTCTGAAATGTCCAACCTCACAAGTTTGTTAGCCAAGGACTAAATGTCCGAAACTAATGGCCTCTCCTCTACTGGGATGACTGCCAAGCTACCCATACTCTCCGTCTTTCTGCTAAAGGCATCCGGGACTATATTCGCCTTGCCCGAATGATAAAGTATGGTGATGTCATAGTCCTTCATTAAATCAAGCCATCTGCGCTGCCTCAAATTGAGATCCCTTTTCTTGAACAAATGATGTAAGATGTGATGATCAGTGTAAACCTCACATGACACCCCATAAAGGTAATGCCTCCAGATCGTAAGAGCACGAACAATCGTGGCTAACTCTAGATCGTGCATTGGGTAATTCTTCTCATGCATGTTCAGCTGACGTGATGCATATGTAATAACTTGCCCCTCCTACATCAATACACATCCCAAACCAATGCATGAAGCATTGCAATACACCGTATATATCCCCGAACCGAAAGGCAACACTAGAACCGGTTTTGTAGTCAAAGCTACCTTAAGCTTCTGAAAGCTCGCTTTATAATCATTGGACCAATAGAACGGAGCACCCTTCTGGGTCAATCTAGTCCAAGGTATTGCAATGGATGAGAAGCCCACCACAAACTGGTGATAATACTTGCTAACCTTAAGAAACACCTGATGTTAGTCACCAAAGTGGGACGAGGCCAATACTAAACTGCCTCAATCTTCTTAGGATCCACCTTAGTACCCTCACCTGATACAACATGCCCCAAGAATGCCACAAACTCTAGCCAAAAATCTCACTTGGAGAACTTAGCATATAGTTTCTATTCTCGCAATGTCTGAAGTACCACTCTCAAATGTTGCTTGTGCTCCTCCATGCTACGTGAGTAGATCAAGATTTCATCAATGAAAGCAGTGATAGACGAATCAATATAAGGTCTAAACACCCTATTCATCAAATCTATAAACACCACTGGGGAATTAGTCAAGCCGAAGGACATCACTAGAAACTCATAATGGTCATATCTAGTATGGAAAGCAATCTTCGGAACATCCGAGTCCCAAATAATTAACTGATGGTACCCCCATCTCAAGTCGATCTTAGAGAACACCCTAGCACCCTGCAACTCGTCAAACAAATCATTAATACGCGGCAATGAGTACTTGTTCTTGATGGTAACTTTGTTCAACTAGCGGTAATCAATGCACATCCGTGTAGTCCCATCTTTCTTCTTCACAAATAGTACTGGCGCACCCCAAGGTGACACACTTGGCCTGACGAACCCCTTTGCTAACAACTCCTCAAGTTGTTCCTTCAACTTTTTCAACTCTTTCGGAGCCATGAAGTACAATGAGATAGATATAGGCTGGGTACCTGGAGCCAAATCAATGCAGTAATAGATATCACGATCTGGTGGCCTACCTGGGAGATTAGAAGGAAACATATCGGAAAATTCTTGGACTACTGGTACTAAATCAATCGCTGGAGACTCCACGATAGTATCCCAAACATAGGCTAGATAAGCCAAAAAACACTTCACGACCATGTGTCGAGCCTCGATAAAGGAGATAACCCGACTAGATATACTAATAGACGATCCAATCCCTTCCACTCCAATCTAGGAAACTATGGAATCGCTAAGGTAATAGTCTTTTCATGGCAATCAAGGATGGCGTGATATGGGGATAGCTAGGTGATGCCCAGGATGACCTCAAAGTTGGTAATATCAAGCAACATGAGGTCTGCTCTAGTCTTGTAACCACAAAATGTAACCGTACATGACCGATAGATCCAATCCACAATGACAGAATTGCCCACAAGAGTGGACACATAAATAGGAGTACCCAAGGACGCACGAGAAATATCCAGGAAATGAGCAAACAAAGATGACACATATGAATAGGTGGACTCTATATCAAATAATACTGAAGCATCCTATCGTAGACAAAAATGATACATGTGATCATAGCATCTGAGTCCACTACATCTGGTCTAGCCAAAAAGGTGTAGAACATAGCTGAGCGTTGGCTGGCTGACCTTCCCTGACTGAATAGTAGCTTGTTGAACTCCCCCTTCCTAGCCTCCACCTCTTGGATGACCCCTAATCGCCTGCCCTCCACCTCTGCACGGCTGAACAACTGGTGCTATAATCATGGGCTGCTAGCCCTGCTCTACTGCCTTACCTTGAAGCCTGGGGAAGAATCTCCGCACATGACAGATATCTCTGCACTCAAAAGAGCTCTTGGTGCGGTGATCTGCCGCCTTGAAGTGTGACCCTCATGGCCTAAATACCCACTTGAAGAACCCTGAATAGCTGGTGGGCGATATGAACTCTATGGAATGGCACTAAAGTAAGCACTGGAAGAACACCGATGACCCGAGTATCCATTAGAAGAACCTTGAATGGATGGTGGGCGGTAAGAACTCTCTAGCATGGCGTTGAAATAGGGTCGTACCGAAGCACCCCCGAGGAGGTGGTGGTGCTGGATATGTGGGCCTGCTAGGCTGACCCCTCCCAAACTGACCTCTATCCCCAGCGGGGCAATTCTAACCTCCCTAGAATAACAGACCCTCTTATCCCTCTACATCTGCTCTCTTCCTCTCAAATGGTAACCCTCAATCCTCCGAGCTATCTCCACTACTAGCTGATAAGAAGTCCCCATATCAACCTCCCAGGCCATGGTAGCCTGAATACCTGAGTGCAACCCCACAACAAACCTTCACACTCTCTCTGCGTCAGTAGGAAGTATCATAAATGTATGGCAAGACAACTCAGATAATCTCGCCTCATAATCGGTCATAGACATCTGACCCTGCTGGAGCTAAAAACTGAAACTGCAACTCTTTCTTCTAACAGGGTGGAATATACATGTCCAATAATAGGTGTGTAAATTGGTACCACGTCATGGGAGAAGAACCCACTGACCTGCCGAGAAGAAAAGACTGCCACCACCTACAGGCCCTGCCCTCCAACTGGAATGTAGTGACATCCACCCCATAGGACTCCAATATTCTCATGTTGTGCAGTCTATCCCTGAACCTATAAATGAAGTTTTGGGGATCCTCATGTAGCTCACCTTCGAAGACAGGAAGGTGTAGCCCAGTCCATCTTTCTAACAGCTTCTATGGCTCGCTGGTCGCGACTGGTCTAGGCTCAGGTGCAGCTACTGCAACTGGCTGGGCTCCGCCCATAGGTAGTGTACCCGGGGTCTAATATACAGCAGTTGCACACCCCGAAGCTTAGGCAGTAGGGGTCTGTGCTCCCTCTCCCGCCTGAGATATAGCTGGGTCCGCTAGAAATATACCAGCCTGAGTTACAATATCCACGAACCGCAACATACGCCCCATGACCTCCTGAAAGGCTGGTGCTGACATGAAATCTATCGGGGTTGGCTATGATGCAGACATCTCTCCCTACTCCTCAACGATGGGATCATCCACTAGATCCGCTGGTGTTGCAATTGGGGAAACTTTAGGGCCTCCTCATCCCCTACCTCAGGCTGGTGCCCTCCCCGACCTCTGCCTCAACCTCTAACTCCAGGGGGAGCAGCTCCTCCCGGATCCGGAACATCTAATGTGAATGTTCTCACCATCTGTGAGAGAATAAAAGAAGAAACTTCATACACCATCACTGCACGATATGAGATGAATAAAGACTAGTTTCCTAACATATTATAGCCTCTTGAAGAAAAGTACAGACGTGTCTGTACCGATCCGCAAGACACTATTTTGTCTACCCATAACTTGTGAGACCTACGTGAACCTAGTGCAGTGATACCATGTTCTCATGACCCAATTCAAGCTTAGGCCGTGATAGCGCCCAACACCATTGCTAGGCAAGCCAACAGTGAACAATCTAGTGATTTCCATTTTAATAAGCTTTTCAAACAACTAACTTTCCTTAATGTAAAGGAATTAATGAAAATAGATTTAAAGTAATCAAAATGAAAGCAGCTAAATGCAGTGATAATCCTAGAAATACAACCCAAAATTTATAAGTCTATTAGTGTGTGCCAAGACCCGGTGTCATAAGTATATGGGCTAATATTAGAATATATAAAAGATGTCTAATCTACTGTCTGAAATAGAATAGACAGAACAAATAAACAAAAGCAAGGCTCCAACTGCTGCAGAACGGCTAGGAAGGGCAGCTCACCATGTAGCCTCGCAGCGAGGATCAAATATGTGAGCCGGACTGATAATCAGATGTACCTGCATTAGATCTTGCACAATTAACTGCAGAAGTGTAGCGTGAGTACATCAACAACATGTACCCAATAAGTATTAAGTCTAACCTCGACGAAGTAGTGACGAGGGACCGAATTTGACACTTACTATGAGCTAACAATAATATATCAAAATTATATATTAAGCATGGATTTCATGAATAATACTGAAAGCTCAATAATGCGAAATAGTAAATTCTTCTTTTGCAAATATTAAGTCCCAAGTCTAGTTTCATCATTTAACAGTTTGTATCACAAGGCATTTAAGAAATATCAATTATGAATAGTTCCAAAGATTTATCATGCAAAAGTTATGCCAAGGTCGTACGGTCCGATCCAACAAAATATCTAAATTGTGCACTACCGAGGATCGAATGGCACGAACCATAGATGTATATATTTGCTATCGAGGCATTTAGAATGCTCCACAAATAGAAAACATTTTAATTAAATCACAAATACTCATTTATAGTCAAGTGTTCCATTCACAACTTCGAGTTAGTGAGGTTAACCTTTTACAATTCTTTTATCAACTCCTAATATGACTTAAGCAATTAAATTAACAAGTAGGGGTGCAAACATTTCACGTATAACATGGTATGGGTCCTTGACTACTTGGACAATAGCATAATTAGTAGCTACGTACGGACTCTCGTCACCTCGTACGTACGTAGCCCCCACACATAGGAGCACATATTAGTTATAATTCGCTTATGGAGTTAATTCCCTCTTACAAGGTTAGAAAAGAGACTTACCTCGCCTCAAGCCTACTTTCGAGTCCAAGATTATTCTCAAACCCTCAAATCGGTGCCGAACAATCCAAAAATGTTCAAATAGTGTATAAACTAATCAATATATGTTCAAAAGTTCATATTCTAACTATTTAAGTGACTACCCAACCCTAAAGGTAAGGTTTCTAAAATTCACCCCCGGGCACACATGCCTGGATTCCAGAAATTTTCGATGAAAGTTGTTACCCATAACCTCATAGAGTAAAATATATGATTTTTACCAAATTCCATAATAAATTTCGTAGTTAAATCTCTTTTTTTAAAACCTAGGTTTTTCATCTAACCCATGAACTCCACAAATTTACATGTTAAAATCTATCCATAATCTATGTATTGAACTCACATTAGGTAGGAATTACTTACCCTCAGTAGCTAGGTTGAAATTTCCCTTTTTGAAGCCCTAAAATCACCCAAGTGTGTAAAAAATGGTATAAAAATGCCTAAAACCCATATTAAAAAAAAGCCTCTGCCTAGGTGCGGCGACCTTCTTCATGAACGCGGAATAAACCTCGCATTCGTGAAGGCTTACACTGACTGGGCATCGTGAATGTGACAGCTCTTTCACGAACGCGAAGAGCATTGCCTACTGATCCTGCCCGGCCCTATTTCCCTTATGCAAACGCGAGTGGAGTTTTGCGAACGTGAAGGCCTAGGCTCACAAGGATTCGCGATTGTATGTGCCTTACCGCGAAAGCGAAGGGAAAATTTCCCACTGCCCCAGATCCTTCTTCGCGAACGCGATGGCCCTTTCGCGTTCGTGAAGAAGGAAACCAGAACTGGAAATTTCTTATTTCTTAGATTTAGCTCCGGGCAGTCTAAAACACAATCGAGCCCCTCAAGACCCCGTCCAACTATACCAACAAGTCTGTAATCATGAAACGTACCTGCTCGAACACTCAAAACACGTAAAACAACAACGAAACCAAGAATTACACCCCAAAACCTAATTGAATCAAGCTTTGAACTTCAAGTTTCCTAATTGCTCCGAATGTGCCAAATCATACTTAGACTACTCGGAATGACACAAAATTTTTCGTGCAAGTCTTAAATAATATTAAGGACCTACTCCAACTTTCGGACCAGAATCTGAACCCGATATCAAAAAGTTCATCCTCGATCAAACTTTCCAAAACTTCAAATTTTCCATTTTCACCAAATGACCTCGAAACGACCTACGGACCTCCGAATCCACTTTCGGATGCGCTCCTAAGTTCAGAATCACCATACGAAGCTATTCCCAGGCATCGAATCCCAAAGGGACGTTTAGAATGTAAAAATCTACTTTAGCCCAAACTTATGAAATTCGGGTCGCTGAAAACTCGATCCGAATATATACGCCCAAGTCCAAAATCATCATACAAACCTATTGGAACCATCAAATCCCAATTCTAAGGTCGTTTACTTAAAATATTGATCGAAGTCACACTTAGCCTTGTAAGCCAACCTTAAGGAACCAAGTGTTCTGATTTCAACCCGAACCCTTCCAATCCCGAACTAACTATCCCTGCAAGTCATAAAAAAATAAAAGCATGCATAGGAAATCTTATTTAGGGGAATGGAATTCTAGAAAGTAAAATGACCGGCCGGGCCATTTCATACTTGATAGCTCGTAATTGTTGAAGTTAGTATGTGTTAATTGGAGATCTTTAAATTGACTTCTAGTTAACGAATCACTTATTTACTGCTGGTTAGTGTGTTATTATTGTTATTAATGTATTCCATGCCTAATTATAATTTCTATACTTTATTTATTGGCACATGTTAAGTGTCAATGTCGACCCCTCGTCACTACTTCTTCGAGGTTAGATTAGATACTACTGGGTACATGTTGTTTATGTACTGACGCTACACTTCTGCACTAATCGTGCATGATCTGAGGCAGGTGCATCTGGTATCCATTCAGGCGCACACCCCCGTTACCCCAAGGCTTAGTGGTGAGCGGCTCTCTGTGCTCATTCTGCAGCACCCACACTCTCTCTTTTGCATTTACTTTCTGTCTATCTTATTCTAGACAATAGCATATGTGGTTTGTATATTCTACTAGTTGCTCATACACTTGTGATACTGGATTTTGGGAACATGCTAGTAGACACTTATGGTTGTAAGTATTTATTTCACTGTATTTACTCTCTCATTAGTTTATGCTTTACCTTACTATAATTTATCAATATTCATTTGCTTAATAAATACATATCAACTACTTTGAAATTATTAAAAAGGAACAAGTACATGCCTAGTTCATTGTTGGCTTTCCTAGCAGCGACGTTGGAAGTCATCACAATCTATAGGGGAAATTGGGTCATGACAGACGACAATGTGGGAGTAAAGATTCTGTAATGAAGAAGAAAAAGAAGGGGGTGGGTTGGGTGGGGTTGTAGAAATTAGGCTTTTTCTTTTCTTTTTTGGTTAAATTCATTAGATAAATATATATAACAGTTGCTACGGGTCGACTTCGACACTTACTATGGGATAACAATGATATATCAAAATTATATACTAAGCATAGTTTTCATGAATAATACTGAAAGCTCAATAACAGGAAATAGTAAATTCTTCTTTCGCAAATATTATGTCCCAAGTCTAGTTACATTATTTAACATTTGTATCGCAAGGCAGTTAAGTAATATCAGGTATGGATAGTTCCAAAGATTTATCATGTGCAAGTTATGTCGAGGTCGTACGGCCCGATCCAACATAATATTTAAACTGTGCACTGCTGAGGGTCCAACAACACGAACCATAGATGCATCTATCTGCTACCGAGGCATTCGGAACGCTCCACAGATAGAAAACACTTTAAATAAAACACAAATTTTCATTTATAGTCAAGTGTTCCATTCACATTTTCGAGTTAGTAAATTTAACCTTTTACAATTCTTTTATCAACTCCCAATATGACTTAAATAATTAAATTAACAAGTAGGGGTGCGAACATTTCAAGTATAGCATGGTATGGGTCCTAGATTACCCAGACAATAGCATAATTAGTAGCTACGTACGGACTCTCATCACCTCGTACGTACATAGCCCCCACACATAGGAGCACATATTAGTTATAATTCACCTATGGGGTTAATTCCTTCTTACAAGATTAGAAAAGAGACTTACCTCGCCTCAAGCCTACTTTTCGGTCAAAGATTATGCTCAAACCCTCAAATCGGTGTCGAACAATCCAAAACTATTCAAATTGTGTATAAACTAATCAATACATGTTTAAAAGTTAATATTTTAACTATTTAAGTGATTACCCAATCCTAAATGTAAGGTTCCTAAAATTCACCCCCAGGCCCACGTGCTCGGATTCCGGAAATTTTCGCAGCAAGTTATTACCCATAACCTCATGAACTCTAATATATGATTTTTACCAAATTCCATAATAAAAATCGTGTTTAAAACTCTCTTTTTAATAAAAAAAAACCTAGGTTTTTTATATAACCCATGAATTCCACAAATTTACATGTTAAATCTACCTATAATCTATGTATTGAACTCACATTAGGTAGAATTTACTTACCCTCAATAGCTAGGTTGAAATTTCTCTTTTTGAAGCTCTAAAATCGCCTAAGTGTGTGAAAAATGGATAAAAATGCCATACTCCCGTATTTAAAACAAGCCTTTGCCCAGCTATGACGGCCTTCTTCGTGAATGCGGAAGAAGCCTCACAGACAGAGCATCGCAAATGCGACAGTTCTTTTGCGAACGCGAAGAGCATTGCCTGCCCGACCGCGTTTCCTAACACGAATGCGAGTGGGAGTTCGTGAACGCGAAAGACTAAGCTCACACGGCTTTGCGAATGCGTGTGCCTTACCACAAAAACGAAGGGAAATTTTCCCACTGCCCCATATCCTTCTTCGCGTACGCGATGACCCTCCCGCGTTTGCGAAGAAGGAAACCAGAACGAGAAATTTCACGTTTCTCAAATTTAGCTTCGGGCAGTTCGAAACACACTCGAGCCCCTCGAGACTCCGTCCAACTACACCAACAAGTCTGTAATCACGATACGTACTTGCTCGAACTCTCGAAACGCGTAAAACAACAACAAAACCAAGAATCACACCCCAAAACCTAATTAAATCTAACTTTGAACTTCAAGTTTCCTAATCGCTCCGAACGTGCCAAGTCATACTTAGACTATTCAAAATGACACCAAATTTTGCGTGCAAATACTAAATAACATTACTGACCTTCTCCAACTTTTGAAACCAGAATCCGAACCCAATATCAAAAAGTACATCCTCGGTCAAACTTTCCAAAACTTCAAATTTCCCTTTTTCGCCAAATGACCCCGAAACGACCTACGGACCTTCGAATAAACTTACGGACGTGCTCCTAAGTTTAGAATCACCATACAGAGCTATTCCCAGGCTCAGAATCCCAAATGGACATCTAGAATGTAAAAGTTCACTTCAACCCAAACTTAGGAAATTCACTCAACATGCCAACTTTCACTATTATGCGCCGAAATACTCCCAGATCGCCGAAAACTTGGTCTGAATATACGTCCAAGTCCGAAATCATCATACAAACCTATAAGAACCGTCAAATCCCAATTCCGAGGTCGTTTACTCAAAATATTGATCGAAGTAGCCTTATAAGCCAATCTTAAGGAATCAAATGTTCCGATTTCAACCTGAAACCTTCCAAATCCCAAATTAACCATCCCCGCAAGTCTTAAAACTGTAAAAGCATGCATGAGAAATCTTATTTAGGGGAACGAGGTTCTAAAAAGAAAAACGACTTGTCGGGTCCTTACATACTTGATAGCCCGTAATTGTTGAAGTTAGTATGTGCTAATTGGAGATCTTTAAATTGTCTTCTAGTTAACGAATCACTTATTTAATATTGGTTAGTGTGTTATGATTATCGATGTATTCCATGCCTAATTAAAATTTTTCTACTTTATTTATTAGCACATATTAAGTGTCAATGTCGATCCCTCGTTACTACTTCTTCGAGGTTAGACTAGATACTACTGGGGTACACGTTGTTTATGTACTCACTCTACACTACTACAATAATTGTGCAGAATCTGAGGAAGGTGCATCTGGCGGCCATTCAGGCGCGCACCCCCGTTACCCCGAGGCCTAGTGGTGAGCTGCTCTCTGTGCCCGTTCTGCAGCACCCATAGTCTTTTTTTTTGTATTTACTTTCTGTCTATCTAATTCCAGATAGTAGCATATGTGATTTATATATTCTACTAGTTGCTCATACACTTGTGACACCGAATTTTAGAAACATGCTAGTAGACACTTATGGTTTTGAACATTTATTTCACTATATTTACTCTCTCATTAGTTTATGCTTTACCTTACTATGATTTCTCACTATTCATTTACTTAATAAACACAAATCAACTACTTTAAAATTATTAAAAAGGAATAAATACATGACTAGTTTAATGCTGGCTTTCCTAGCGGCGGCGTTGGAAGCCATCACAATCTAAAGGGAAAATTGGGTCATGACAGACGGCAAATGGGGAGTGAAGATTCTGCAACGAAGAAGAAAAAGAAGGGGGTGCGTTGGGCGGGGTTGTAGAAATTAGGCCTTTTCTTTTCTTTTTCGGTTAAATTCATTATATAAATAGATTTAACAGTAATTTTTCTTTTTTTACTCAAAATTTATTCTTTTAATAATTATTTGGATTGAAACGCTACATGTCCTCATTAATTTGCTATTTTGTCATATCATCCGCGAGTGTATTGTACATACTTTTTATTTTTGGTTGGTTATCAAAAAAGTTCTAATAGAGACATATTTGTTAATGTTTGGGTGTCTAATAAAAAGAAATTCAAATTAAAGTATTTAATAGAAAAATTCGTACAAGTTTAAGAGGCCGATTATGACTTTGGGCTAACTCTTTCTATTTGTTCAATTTACATTGTGTACATTTTCCTTATATTTTGCTAGATTGCTCTTATTAATGGTATTTTAGAAATCTAAATTTGACTATTAGTACTTAGAGTTCGAGAAATTATTACGTAACAATAAGTTAAATTAAAAAATAATTTAAAGTGAACAAGTAAAAAAATTACTTTTAGTATATTAGATATGTAAAAGAGAATGGAGAGTACAAAAATGGAACTTTGTTATTTGTATAATAGCCTACCGTAAAAAATTTACTCTCTCCATCTAATTTAAATAAAGAAAGACTTTTTTAAATAAAAATTATGGTGTAAAATAAACCACAGACATATTTTGGCTATAAATCACCTCATTTTTATTGATAAATATATATGCGTTTCATGATATGAGAATCATTACATAACAATAAAATACATATGAAGTCCACAAAAGAGGGTATTATCAAGAATCGGTCTCAAGTTTCAAGGACATTTTGGTGTCCCTTGCTCCGTCTTCCAATCGTTGTAGCAGGAACAACACTCTTTTTGTCCAAATGTACCCGGTGGAACACATTGGCACCAATTACAACACATGTTGCAGAACATTAAACAGTTATTCTTATGTGATGTTGCGGAGCATCGTTGGTCACATGCACTCGAACATTCTGGATAATAAATAAGAAAATACCAAGTTATCAATCAAAAAAATCAAAAAAATTTAATTTAAAATAAATTACTAATTAAAAAAAACATACGAGCTGTAGGAACGGGACATGTTGTTGGGCCAACAGGAGGTTTCGCCAAAAAAGAAGCATCAAAATGTTGTCTTGCCTGTTTATTCCACAAAAAGGGAGAACTATGAATCAATTTAGAGGTTTTAATATAATTAAATTAAGAAAAAACAATCATTATAGAAGTCATAATTCAAATATTAATCCTAACGACACCTTAGTCACTCTTGATTAATTGAACATTTATATTCTTCTATTAACAATGTGAAGAAAAACAGATAAACTGTTAACTTACCAAAGAGACTTGAATGAGCCACATTGAAGCAATGAAAAAGAGAAGCAAAGTAAATTGAGATGCCATACTATATGAGATTAAAGTAGTTGTTTCTTCTTTTCTTGATGCAAGAGTGGTTTCAAGACACCTTCTTTTATACATGCATGGATAGAATCTTTCTTATTTCTAATTATATATCATATGGTAAGTAGTTTTGATGAATAAAAATTCAGCTTATTTTATGGTAAGCACAAATTAATCATATTTAACATCAAGATTTTTTAAGAGAAGAAATTAATTATCAAAAAGTTCACCTAGAGCCACATTTCAAAAGAGATAGTATATTATTGTTCTTATTATAAAATTTGGAATTGCAGAACAAATATTACAATCAAAGTATTAACACGTAAAAATTACTCTCCTCCAAATGTATTAACACGTAAAAATTACTCTCCTCCAAATTTGAGATAGAATCAAATTTGCTTCGTATAATTAAATATTGATATTCTCGCAAAATATCTAAAGATTTTGTGATTGCTTGAAACTTCGATCAATATTTTAAGTAAACGACTTTGAAATTGAGATTTGAGGGTTGCAATAAGTTTGTATGATAATTTCGAACTTGAGCGTATGTTCAATCGGATTTGAGCGTATGTTCAAATCAAGTTTTCGACGACCCGGAAGATAAACAGAATAGTCAATATTGAAAATTTTAGCAGAGGCAAATCTCACCTTCAGAGAACAGCAAGAGGAATATGGGAAAGAGAGTAAAATAGAGTGAGGAGAGAATCCACAAAATCATAGGGATGACTAAGCATACACTGTACTGAGAAAAGGTGGGACACGCGCCATTCTTTTTAAGATACATGTAGATACAGCATTTTATCCTAACAGTGTGCCTTAAATTCCACTTAAACCCTTTGGTCAACCAATAGAAATCCTTTATTTTATTGTTGTTACAAATATACCCTCTTGACCCGAAAATATCCGCATGCAGCTCCATATGCAACCGGAGGCAGCTTTCATTGTCGCTTGTTAATAGTAGGAATATTCAAAAGTTTTTTTGTCCCATTTATATAACGTAATTTTCCAACCAAAAGAATTCGATCGAACCCTTTTATTACATGTAGCTCTGCCCCTAAATGAGATTAATTTGACTTACAAAGAGTATAAAAGAGCAGGTTTAATAAAGGTTCAAAGACGTAGATGATGATTAGAATATTAAATGTTCATTAAAACATAAACTTATATGAAGTTAGATGTTATGGCTGATGTAACGACCTGACCGGTTGTTTTGCTTGCTAGATCCATGTTTCCCTAATTAAGGCTTCTCGTATGTGCTTTTACTATTTTATGACTTGCAGAGATGGTTGGTTTATGTTTGGAAGGGTTCGGGTTGAACTCGGAACACTTAGTTCTATAATAGTGGCCTAAGGTGGCCAAGTTTGACTTGAGTCAACATTTGAAGAAAATGACCTCGGAACCGGTATTTGAAGGCTCCAATAGGTTCGTATGATAATTTTGGACTTGGGTGTATGTTCGAATCGGATTTCGTGTAACCTCTGAGCTTAATGTGGAAAGCTGGTTCATTGAAGGTTTTCTAGTTCTTTAAATTTGGTTTGGAGTAGAGTTTGGTGTTATCGAGATCTATTTGAGAATAAGAGGCTAGGAATAGTTTCGTTTGGTGATTTATGAGTTGTACGAAAATTTTGGTGTCATTTGGAGTAGTCTAAGTATGATTCGACGTTCAAAGTTAATTGAAAAGCTTGAAGTTCATAAGTTGATTCACGTTGATTTTGGGATATGATTCTTGATTTCAATATTTTTACGTGTTTCGAGGGCTCGAACAAGTTTGTATTATGTTTATGGACTTGTTAGTGCGATTAGTCGGGGTCCCGGGTAGCTCGGGTGAATTTCGGACCACTCGGAGCTAAGTCTAGAAAACTTAAAATGCTACTTGTGTTATCCTTTTTCGTGAACGCGGAGGTGGAGTCACTTTCATGTAGAAGGAATTGGGGATTGGAAAATTTTCCCTTCACGTTTGCGTACATGGGGCCGTGTTCGCGAAGGTCTGGGTCAGGTAGCCTTCGCGTTCGCGTAAAACAAAGGGTCTGGGGGGGTGAGGGAGGGGGGAGTCAGTTGCTTTACTCTTCGCGTTCGTGAAGGTGTGACCATATTCGCGAAGCTCAGGATGGGTAGGCTTCTGCAATTGCGAGACTTCCCTCGTGTTCGCGTAGAAGAACTTCACTGCTTGGGCCAGTTATGCCTTCGCGATCGTGAGTCTTCTTCCGTACGAAGAAGAAACCATTGGGCAGAATGGATTTTAATGCAGGACTTTGTCTCTTTTCTCTTATTTTCCATTTGGTATTAGGCAATTTTGAAAGCATTTTGCGGGAAATTTTCATCAACATCGAGAGGTAAGAGAACTTCAATTCTATAGTTAAATACATAGATTATGCGTAGATTTAACATGACATTAAGGGGAAATTATTTTGAAATTTTTTCTAGAACCTAGGGTTTGCTAAAAATAAGAATTTACCACAAAATCTATTATGTAATTGGGAATAAATTATATATTTGAGTTTGTGACGTCATGAGTAACAATTATATTAAAAAAAATTCGGAATCTAGGCACGTGGGCTCAGGAGGTGAATTTTACGAATCTTCCAAATTGGGTTGGGTAATTACTCTAATAGCTAAATTATGAACTCATGAGCATATATTTATTAGTCTATATGACTTGTGGTTAATTTCAGAGTCCTCGACGTCGTTTCAGGAGTTCTAGTAAGGTTGAAGAGTCGGATTGAGGAGCTGGAACCAGAGTAAGTTTGTTGCCTAACCTTGTAAGAGGGAACTTATCCCCCCTAGGTGTATTGTTGTTGCATGCTACTTGTTGTGGGGAGCTACATATACACGAGGAGACGAGAGTACGTATGTAGCTATATATCATGATATGTCTGGGTATACTTATATTCACATCATGCCTTTAATTGTATTTTTTATGCCTATCATGTGTATTAATTGTCTTGATTAGGATTGAGACTGAGGATTTAAATTGGATAAATTGATTGAGTGTCTTATTTTAGAAAAATTGGGAAATACTTGATAAACCATAAATCTATGTATTGTTGTCTCGCATGTGCTTCCACGAGCAAGGTAAATTTCTCTACTCTTATAGGATCAGACCGTTTGCCTTGGCATGATGGTAACACTACTCTTATAGGATCGGGTCTTTCGCCTTGGCAGGTTGGTAACATTGTTCTTATGGGATCGGGCTGTTCGCCTCGGTAGCTTCATGCTTAATAATTAGAAATGGATTTGGTTTTGTAATAATTGAGTTAGTGAAATGACCCAACCGATTGTTTTGCTTTCTAGATCCCTATTTTCCTAAATAAGACTCCCCGTATGTGCTTTATGTTTTGACTTGTGGGGATGGTTAGTTGAAATTTAGAAGGGTTCGGTTTGAAATCGGAACAAAGGTTCCTTAATTTCGCTTAAGAAGGCTAAGTTTGACCTAGGTCACTATTTTGAGTAAACGACCTTGGAACCGGATTTGACAATTCCAATAGGTTAGTATGATGATTTTGGACTTGGGCATATGTTCGGATCGGATTTTGGATGACCCGAGAGTGTTTCGGCACTTAATATTGATAGTTGGCACCTTGAAGGTTTTAAAGTTCTTTAAATTTGGTTTAGAGTAAGTTTTAGTATTATCGAGATCCGTTTGGGATTTCGAGCCTAGGAATAGTTTCTTATGGTGATTTAAGACTTGCACGCAAAATTTGGCACCACCTCGAGTTGATTTGATAGGAAACAGACGTGCGAATGTGTTTTTAGAAGTTTTGAGTTTACATGATTTGATTCATGCATTTTGGCGTCCGATTTGTGCTTTTAGATGTTATTTTGGTATTTCGATTGCGTGAGTAAGTTCGTATGATATTTTTAAACTTGTTTGACTATTTGGTGTGAAGCCCCGAGGCTCGGTGAGTTTCGGACGCGTTTGGATGGATGGGAAAGACTTCAATTTTCTAGTTTTTCTTGCTGGTGTCTCACGTATTGAAAATGCGAGATTTTGTTCGCATTTGTGAACCTTGTATTTGCAAGATTGGCTTCGCAGTTGCGAAGAAGCCTGGTCAAGGAAGGACTCGCATTTGCGAGATTTCTTATCGCTTTTGCGATTAGCCCCCTTCGCATTTTCAATATTGTGGTCACAAATGCGACCTTGACAGTGGAGGCTCAGCTTCATATTTGCGAAGATTTTGTCGCATTTGCAACCTTCGCATTTGCGAACAATGCTTCACAAATGCGACACCTACGACCTATGCAACATCTTTTTATTACTGGAATTAGCTTTATTTCCCTCATTTCTCACTTTGTCTTAGACGATTTTAAGAGCATTTTTGAGAGAGGTTCCATCAACATCAAGAGGTAAGTGATCCCTATCAATTCTTTAGCAAAATACACGAATAATAAGTAGATTTAACATGGAAAATAATGGGATTTATGGGATTTTGAGGAAAACCTAGGGGTTTGATAAAAATAAATTTTCACCGTGAAAATGGTTATTGGATTGGGTAAAATTTATATATTTGAGTTTGTTAGGTCATGTGTACTACTTTCTTCCAAAATTTCCGGAATCCAGGTACGTGGGACCGGGGCAAACTTTTAGGAATGTTCCAATTTGGGCTGGGTAATTACTCTAATAGTTAAGTTATTAACTCTTGAGCATATATTGATTATTTCATATAATATTTGACTAGTTTCTGATTGTTCGGTACCGAGTTGAGGTTTTAGAACGAAATTGTGACCGGAAAGTGAGATTTGAGATGAGGTAAGTCTCTTGCCTAATCTTGTAAGAGGGAATTTACCCCATAGGTAATTTAAATTAATATTTTCTTATAATTGTGGGGCTACGTACGCATGAGCTGACGAGAGTCCGTGCGTTACTACTGATTATGCTTTTATCCGGGTAGTCTAGGACCCAAATCATGAATTACTTGTAATGTCTGCGCCCTACTTGTTAATTTAAGTGCCTAAATTATATTAGAACTTGTTAAAGGAATTGTGAAATCTCGAATTTCACTCTCTTGAATTTAGAGCGGATTTCTTGACCATTAATGGAAATTGTATCACATTGTGTATTCGCCTTGTAATAACGTTTAAGTAAAATGCTTATAAAGCATCCTTATTTCTTGTGGAGCAAGCTCAATGCCTCGGCAGAAGAATAGATGCAACAATGGATCGTGTTGCACATTCCTCTGTAGTGTACACGTTATTCTACATCGGGCCGTACGACATCAGCTTAAATCATGCTAAATAATACTCGGAGCCTAATCATACTTGATATTATTTTGTGTCTTGTGAGGTTACAATTATTAATGACAAGAATTTACTTGAAATTTATTAAGATGTGAAAGAATTATTTGTTCTTGCCGCTAATGAGTTATTATTATTATTATTACTTACACAACCCATGTTTATTTAGAATTTCTGTATTCATATTGTTAGCTCATAGTAAGTGTCGATGTCGATTTCCTGTCACTAATTCTTTGAGATTAGACTTGATACTTATTGGGTACATGTTGTTTACGTACTCACGCTATACGTTTGCATTGACTGTGCAGGATCTGATGTAGGTGCATCTGGCATTCACACTGACGCGCATCCCTATTACCCAAAAGCCTAGTGGTGAGCTGATTCCTGAGCCGTTTCACAACACCTAAAGTCTCTCCTTTGCATTCATTTCTGTCTATTTTTATTTCAGACAATAGCTAGAATTTTGTATAATTTATTAGTGTTCATACACTTGTGACACCAGGTCTTGATAGACATTAGCAGACTTGTGGTTTTGGATTATTTCTGTGTTTATGATTGCACTCAGCTGCTTTCATTTTATTTGTTTATAAACCTGTTGTTTCTTAAGTCTATTAATTAAGAAAAACTTAATCACTTGGAAATTTATTAAAAAGAGAAATCACATGGTTATATCATCTTTGACTTGCCTACCGGCGATGCTGGACTCAATCAAGATCTGTAAGAGAATAAGGTCGTGACAACATGGTAATAGAGCACTAAGTCTACGTAGGTCTCGCAAGTTATGAGCAGGCCTAATAGAGTCTTGCGGATCGGTGCAAAGACGTTTTTACTTATCTTCGAGAGGCTATAGGGTGTTAGGAAATTACTCTTTCTTCATCTCCTAGCGTGCAATTGATGTGGTAGTAAGTGTCTTTCTCTTACTCTTTCACAAATGGTGAGAACGCATGCAGCGGATGTTCGGTGCTCCCCCTATTACTAAAGGTCGGGGGGAGAGCTCCAGCCCATAGTAGGGGATGAGGGCGTCCTAGAGTTGCTCTATCAATGCCACCAGTGGATCCAGTAGAGGATCTTATTATTGAGGAGCAAGGCGAGATGCCTGCAGCGGAGCTCGCCCAAGCGAATTTCATGTTTTTACCAGGTTTCTAGGAGGTCATGGGCTGTATGCTGCGGTTTATGGATTCTATGACTTAGGCTAGTTTATTTCCAGCAAACCGGCCACGTCTTAGGCTGGAGGGGGAGTACATACCCCTACAACTTAGGCTATAGGGCATGCAGCTGCCGTATATTAGACCCCGGGCACACTACTCGTGGGCAGAGCCTAGCCAGTTGTAACAGCTATACTTGAGCCCAGACCAGTTGCAGACGGTGAGCTGCAGAAGCTATTGGACAGATGGACCATGCTTTATCCAGTGTGTTTGGAGGTGAGCGACATAAGTATGCCTAGGATTTCATCAATCGGTGCGGGGACAGATTGCATAATATGATAATATTGGAGTCCCATGGGGTGGATTTTGCTACTTTCTAGCTGGAGGGCAAGGCCCGTAGGTGGTGGCAGTCATATCTCCTCGGCAGATCAGTAGATTCTCCCCCGATCACTTGGGACTGGTTCACCCGTATCTTTTTGGATATGTATATTCCATTCTCTTAGAGGAAAGAGTTGTTGTTTCAGCTCCAGTAGCTCCAATAGGGTCAGATGTCGGTGACCAACTATGAGGCAAGGTTCTTGAGTTGTCATTCCATGCACTTATGTTACTTCCTACCGACACTGAGAGAGTACAGAGGTTTGTTGCAGGTTTGCACACTAGTATTCAAGATACTATGGCCCGAGAGGTTGAGATGTGGACTTTTTATGAACTAGTTATGGAGATAACTCGGAGGATGGAGGGTGTACATCAGCGTAGCCGAGAGCAGGCTATGAGTAATAAGCGGTTGCGATATGCCAGAGAGTTCAGAGGTGCCCCGGTTGGGGTTAGAGGTCAGTTCGTGAGGGGTCGGTCCAACAACCCACATATCCAGCACCACGGCCTCCTCGGGATGCTCTAGTGCACCCTGTTTTAGTGCCATGCCTAATAGTTTTTACTGCCCACCAGCTATTTAGGGTTCCTCCACTGGATATTCAGGCCATCAGGGTCAGACCTCAGGTTAGAAATCCACTGTACCGAGAGGTAGTTTCGAGTGCAGGGATCTCAGTCATGTGCGGAGGTTCTACCCTAGGCTTCGGGGCAAGGCAATGCAGTAGGGTCAATAACCTATGATTATAGCAATAGTTTCCCCACCAGTCGTCTGGCCACCTAGAGGCGGAGGGCAGGTGGGTAGGGGTCGTCCTAGAGGTAGAGGTCAGTTAGGTGGTGCTCCGGCTAGGTTGTATGATTTTTTAGCCAAAATAGATACAGTGACCTCTGATACCCTGATCACATGTATAATTTTTGTCTACGGTAGGGATGATTCAGTGCTATTTGATCTAGGGTCTACATATTCATATGTTTCATCTTTGTTTTCTCATTTCCTAGGTATTCCTCGTGAGTCCTTGGGTACTTTTGTTTATGTGTCCACTCCAATGGGTGATTCTGTTCATATGGATCGTATATATCGGTCCTACATTGTTACATTCTGTCGTTATAAGACTAGAGCAAATCTTCCGTTGCTCGATATGACTGACTTTAAGGTCATCCTGGGCATGGACTGGTTATCTCCATATCATGCCATCCTTAATTGCGATGCTAAGACTGTTACCTTGGCAATGCCAGAGTTACCTAGATTGGAATGGAAGGGTTCATTTGTCAGTGCATCTAGTCATATTATCTCTTTTCTGAAGGCTTGACACATGGTCGAGAAAGGTTGTTTGGCTTATCTAGCTTATGTTTGAGACTACTACAAAGCCTCCAACTATTGATTCTATGCCCGTGGTTTGGGGGTTCTCCGATGTGCTTTCTTCTGATCTTCCAGGTATGCCACCGGATTGTGATATCGATTTCTGTATTGATTTGGCTCTAGGTACCTAGCCTATATCTATCCCACCATACCGCATGGCTCCAAAAAAGTTGAAGGAATAGCTTGAGGAGTTGCTAGCAAAAGGGGTTCGTCAGACTGAGTGCATCTCCTTGGGGTGCACTAGTGTTGTTCATGAAGAAGAAAGATGGGACTATGCAAATGTGAATTGATTACCATTAGTTGAACAAAGTTACCATTAAGAACAAGTACCTTTTGTCGCATATTAATGACTTGTTTGACCGATTGTGGGGTTCCAGGGTGTTCTCTAAGATTGACTTGCGATCGGGTTACCATCAGTTGAAGAGTCGGGTTCAGATGTTTCGAAGACTGTTTTTCGGATTAGATATGGCCATTATGAGTTTCTAGTAATGTCCTTTGGTTTGACTTATGCCCCAACGTCGCTTATGGATTTGATGAACCGAGTATTCGGGCCGTATATCAATTCATTTGTCATTGTCTTCATTGATGACATCTTGATCTACTCGCGTAGCATGGAGGATCATGATCAACATTAGAGAGTGGTGCTTCACACCTTGCGGGAATAGAAGATATATGCTAAGTTCTCCAAGTGTGAGTTTTGGCTAGATTCAATAACATTCTTGGGGCATGTTGTATCAAGCAAGGGTATTAAGGTAGATCCCAAGAAGATCAAGGCAGTTCAGAGTTGGCCTCAATCCTACTACAACAATTGAGATCAGGAGCTTCTTGGGATTAGCAGGTTATTACCACTGGTTTGTGGAGGGATTCTCATCTATTGCAACACCTTTGACTAGGTTCACCCAGAAGGGTGCTCCGTTCTGATGGTCTAATGAATATGAGGTGAGCTTTCAAAATCTCAAGACTGCATTGACTTCAACATCGGTGTTAGTGTTACCTTCTAGTTTAGGGATGTATACTGTGTATTGTGACACACCACGCATTGGTTTTGGTTGTGTATTGATGCAGGAGGGGAGATTTATTGTATATGCATCATGTTAGATGAAGCCCCATGAGAAGAATTACCCTGTACATGATTTGGTATTGGCCGCGATTGTTTATGATCTTAAGATCTGGAGGCATTATCTTTATGGGGTGTCCTGTGAGGTTTACACCAATCATTGCAGCTTGCAGCATTTATTCAAATTGATGGATCTCAATTTATGGCAGTGCAGGTGGCTTGAGTTACTGAAGGATTATCATATTACCATCTTTTATCATCTGGGCAAGGCGAATGTAGTTGCGAATTCCTTGAGCAGAAAGGCAAAGCGTAAGGGTAGTTTGGCATTGATTTAAGTAGAGGAGAGGCCACTAGCTTTGGACATTCAGTCCTTGGCCAACATACTTGTGAGTTAGGATATTACAGAGCCTAGCCAAGTTCTTGCATGCATTGTTGCCCAGTCTTCACTATTGGAGAAAATCCAGGCTCGTCAGTTTGATGATCCACACTTGTTAGTTCGTAGAGAGACGGTACTACAAGGTGGTGCCAATGAGGTTACTATCGGTGAGGATGGTTTCTGCGACTCCAAGGTCGTCTATGTGTTCCTGATGTTGATGGGCTGAGGGAAAAGATTCTAGAGAAGGCACATAGTTCCCGATATTCTATTCATCCAGGTGTTACAAAGATGTATCGCGACCTAAGGCAGCATTATTGGTAGCGTCAGATGAAGAAGGACATAGTTGAGTATGTTGTGAGGTGTACAAATTTCCAGCAACTTAAGTATGAGCACCAGAGGCCATGTGGCGTACTCCAGTAGATGACCATACCTTACTGAAAATAGGAGCGCATTACTATGGACTTCGTAGTTGTGTTATCGTGAACCTTGCAGAAATTTGATGTAGTTTGGGTCATTGACGACAGGTTGAACAAGTCGGCACACCACATATTCTTCAAAGAGATTGGCGCAGATTTACATTTAGGAGATCGTTCGATTTCATGGTGTGCCTATTTCCATCTTATCAGATAGAGGCCCTCAGTTTACTTCATATTTATGGAGAGCAGTACAGATTGTTCGGTTGCATGTGTGATCAATTCTTACCTTTGGACGAGTTTGCTTACAACAACAGTTATCATTTCAACATTGAGATGGCTCTATTTGAGGCTTTATATGGTTAGCGATGTTGTTGTCCAATCGAATGGTTTGAGCCTGGCGAGGCTAAGTTATATGGTACTGATTCGGTGAAGGATGCCTTGGAAAAGGTAAAGTTGATTCAGGAGCGAATTTGTATAGCACAGTCCAGATAGAAGTGCTACATAGATCAGAAGACGCATGATTTATCATTTATGATGGTCGAGAAGGTTCTCTTAAAAGTCTCGCTGATGAAGGGAATCATGAGGTTCAAGAATAAGGGAAAGTTGAGCCCAAGGTTTATAGGTCCATTTGCGGTGTTGAGACGAGATGTGGAGGTCGCCTTTGAGCTTGCTTTTCCTCCTAGTCTATTGGGAGTTCATGCAGTTTTTCAAGTGTCTATGCTTTGGAGGTATCATGACGACAGGTCGCATATGTTAGACTTCAGCACGATTCAGTTAGATTAGATCATGGGTTATGAGGAGGAGCCAATTGCCATTGTTGATAGGCAGGTTCTCTAGTTGAGGTCCAAGAAGATTTTTGCGGTGAAGGTCCAGTGGAGGGCCAACCAGTCGAGGAAGTGACTTGGGAGACCTAGAAGTACATGTAGAGTAGATATCCACACTTATTTAGCTCCCTATGTATGAATTTAGAGCCGTTTGAGGATGAACATTTGTTTAAGAGGTGGATAATATAACGACCTGACCGGTCATTTTGCTTCATAGATCCCTGTTACCCTAAATAAGACTCCATGTATGTGCTTTTACTATTTTATGACTTGCGGGGATGGTTAGATCGACATTTGGAAGGGTTCAGGTTGAAATCGGAACACTTGGTTCCTTAGTTTGGCTTTAAAAGTCTAGGTTTGACTTTGGTCAATATTTTGAGTAAATGATCTTGGAATCGGGATTTGATAGTTCTAATAGGTTCATATGATGATTTTGGACTTGGGGGTATGTTGGGATCGGGTTTTGGAGGACCAGGAAGCATTTCAGCGCTAAATATGGATAGTAGGCACCTTGAAGGTTTTAAAGTTTTTTAAATTTGGTTTGGAGTAGGTTTTGGTGTTATCAAGCTCCATTTGGGATTCCGAGCCTAAGAATAGTTCCATATGGTGATTTAAGACTTGCCCGTAAAATTTGGTGCCATTCCGAGTTGCTTAAATAGGAATTAGATGTGCAGATGTGTTTTTATCAGTTTTGAGTTTTCAGAAACTGATTCATGCGTTTTGGCGTCAGATTTGTGCTTTTAGATGTTAATCGAGTGTTTCGATTGCGCGAGCATGTTTGAATGATGTTTTTACACTTGTGTGGACGTTTGGTGTGAAGCCCCAAGGTCTTGGGTGAGTTTCGAACGCTTTCGGGTGGATGGGAAAGACGTCAATTTGTTTTTTTGTTTGTGTCTCAAGTATCGCAAATGCAAGATTTTGTTCGCTTTTGTGAACCTCACATTTGCGAGACTGATTTCACAATTGCGAAGAATCCTGGTCAAGAAAGGACTCGCATTTGCGAGATTTCCAGTCACTTTTGTGATTAGCCACCCTTTGCATTTGCGATGTTGTGGTCGCACATGCGACTTTAACAATGGAGGCTCAGCTTCGCATTTGCAAAGATTTTTTGGCATTTTCGACCTTCGCATTTGCGAACAAGGTGTCACAAATGCGACACCTGCGACTTGTGCAACAACGCTTTAATTCCCTCATTTCTCGCTTGGTCTTAGACGATTTTGAGAGTATTTCTGGGAGGGGTTCCATCAACATCAAGAGGTAAGTGATCCCTATCAATTCCTTAGCTAAATACATGAATCATAAGTAGATTTAACATGGAAAATGGTGGGATTTATGGAATTTTGAGGAAAACCTAGAGTTTTGATAAAAATCAATTTTAACCACAAAAATGGTTATGGGATTGGGTAAAAACTTTATATTTGAGTTTGTGAGGCATGGGTAACAACTTTCTTCAAAAAATTTCGGAATTCGAGCATGTGGTCCTGGGGATGAACTTTTAGGAATTTTTCAATTTGGGTTGGGTAATTACTCTAATAGTTAAGTTATTAACTCTTGAGCGTATATTGATTGTTTTATATAATATTTGACTAGTTTCGGATTGTTCGACATAAAGTTGAGGCTTCACAACGAAATTGTGACCGGAAAGTGAGCTTTGAGACGAGGTAAGTCTCTTGCCTAACCTTGTAAGAGGAAATTTACCCCATATGTGATTTAAATTAATATTTGCTTCTAATTGTGGGGGCTACGTACATACGAGGTAACGAGATTCCGTGCGTAGCTACTAATTATGCTTATTTCCGGGTAGTCTAGGACCCAAATCATAAATTACTAGTAATGTTTGCACCCTACTTGTTAATTTAAGTGCCTAAATTATATTAGAACTTGTTAGAGGAATTGCGAAGGATCGAATTTCACTTGCTTGAATTTAGAGCGGATTTCTTGACCGTTAATGCAGATTGTATTGCATTGTGTATTAGCCTTGTAATAACGATTAAGTCAAATGCTTATAAAGTTTCCTCATTTATTGTGGAGGGGGCCGAATGCCTCGGCAGTATAATAGATGCATCTATAGATCATGCCACATGTTCCTCGGTAGTGTACACATTATTCTAGATCAGGTCGTAAGACCTCAGTATAAATCTTGTTTAATAATACTCGGAGCCTAATGACACTTGATATTATTTTGTGGCTTGTGAGGTTACAATTACTAAAGACAGGAATTTACTTGGAATTTATTAAGTTATGAAAGAATTATTTGTTAATGCTTGCTAATGAGTTATTATTATTATTATTATTATTATTACATAACCCATGTTTATTTAGAATTTATGTATTCAATTGTTATCCCATAGTCGACGTCGAACCCTCGTCACTACTTCTTCGAGATTAGACTTGATACTTACTGGGTACATGTTGTTTATGTACTCACACTACACTTTTGCACTGACCGTGCAAGATCTGAGGCAGGTGCATCTGGCGATCACACCGGCGCACATCCTCGTTACCCGAAGGCCTAGTGGTGAGCTGCTTCCTGAGCTGTTCAGCAGCACCTAGAGTCTCTCCTTTGCATTCATTTTTTCTATTTTTATTTCAGATAGTATCTAAGTTTTGTATAATCCATTAGTTCTCATACACTTATGACACCTGATCTTGGCACACACTAGCAGACTTGTGGTTTTTGATTAGTACTACGATTATGATTGCACTCAACTGCTTTCGTTTTATTTCTTTAAACTGGTTGTTTCTTAAATATTTTAATTATGAAAAACTTAATCACTTGAAAATTTATTAAAAAGAGATATAACGTGGTTATTTTACTATTGGCTTGCCTAGTGGTGGCGCTGGGCGCCATCGATTCCTATAAGAGAATTGGGTCGTGACAGTTAGCACCTTCATGGCCGA